>NW_027137571.1:1430620-2030620 GCF_001692895.1 Cenococcum geophilum 1.58 | reverse complement strand
CTGGGGTTGTTCGCGCCAAACGAGGTCCTCCAAAGGCAAACATCCCTTGCCTGCCTCCGCTGGCCCACGCGCTAACTAAATCGACGCCAGCATGCTTCGCGGCTAAGCCCGGTAGTGTGCGAGGGCTCACTCTTTGCACCAGCTCAGAGCTTCCTGTACTCTGTGCTGTGCCCCCCCTCGGACTGTTTTAACCAGTAAGCAGTGATGTAACCGGTTTGGACCGGTTCTAGAATTTGCTCTAAAACCAATCCAAAAATCAAATCAAAGCTCCAAACCGGTTCTAGAACCGGTTCAACCAGATAAACCAGATAAAATAGTATATATTTAAGTATAATATAGTATATAAAGTAGTAGAGGAGTATAAGGGAAGGAGTAGTTAAATAGAGTTATAAAACGGTTTAGGGACCTATATAGCTTAAGCAACGTCAGCAGCTATTACTAGTCTTGGCATAGTGTTGAGAAGCAGCTTAGTTGTTAATAAGCGTATATTTAACAGTGTCGCTCTTAGCTTCCTTATCTTCTATATCTTCCTTACTGCTATCCTTATCGCTATCTTTATCTTCCTTATCCTTCTGCTTATCCGCTTCCTATATATTTACTACCGCATCGTCTTTTACTTAAGCCTTTCCTTTGGCGGCAGCCCTAGCAGCAGCCTCTTCCTTATATTGCTTATTAATATTAGGATCTACGCCTTTTATAAAGGCCTTTACTTAAGGGCGCCCAAACTAGGACTTAAGGCACTTGTTTGTGTAACGGAACCTTATAGCAGGAACTATAATAGGCTTGTTAATAGGCTAGGTGTATAGGTAATGCAAATTAAAGTTAACAACGTAATAATAACTGGTGGAGTAGTTGCCTAACAGATTAACTCTAGTTATATTCTGAGAATTACTATAAAGAAGGAACTATCTAGGTAGGGACTAAGGATCCTTAAATATATAACCGTACTCCTATAAAATCCTCTTTATACGTAATATACGTCTTATATATAAGGTATATAAGTTCTTCTTATTCCTCTTATTTAATATATAGCATGTTATATAACCTTAGTTACTATTCCTCGTTATATAGTTCTACCGGCTTTATTCTAGACCGTGCCTAAATTAATTAACTAGCTTCTTCTAACTCCTCTCCTAGTAGTTATAATATTATACTTAAAGCGTCTATAATACTATCTCCCTCCTCTTTATCTTTATCCTTAAAGATCCTAAATATCTTTAAGTTGTTTACTAGAGGTATAATATCCGTTTAATTAATTTAGTTAATATTATTACTTATTATACCTAAAGCAATTTCTTCTTTATATGCCCAACGTCGTGCTCGCACTATTGCTATAATATTATCTTTTAGTAGGATTATACCGTCTCTATATTCTCGTTATTTAAAAAAGGGGTTAGTTTATATTACGTTAGCGAACCCATTTTCGCGATAACTGTTTTTTTACTTAAAGTGCACTAAAGCAAATATTTATTCGTTCTATGACGTTTGCTTTACTTTTAATGCTAAATATATATAACCTATTACTCTTAATAGTCGTCTAGTTCCCTAATTAATTTGTCTTAGGGTCTTATATTTAATCTACTGCTATATAGCTAAATAGTAAATTGTTTTAAGCCTTTGCTAAGTTAAAACGTTCTTAGGGTGCGGAATAGAAAGCCTTAGATACTCGTATCGCGGCATTTACTCGCCTACTCCGTCTTAAAAAGGTTTATAAGAAGGTCCGTTTTAAGGAGTAGAAACTTATAGAATAGGGTTTATAGGAACTTAGTAATAAAAGAACGGATTCTCTTTTAATAGAGAAGGAAATAGATTTAAGTAGTTCGGTAACTGCTCTTCCTAGGTCCCCCTTAGGTAACTTATTCTTTAGCGATCCTTTTTCTTTAATATTACCTAACCTAATTTCTTTTAATACTTTTATACCTTTTCTATAGCATTCTTTAAATTCTCTAGTAGCTTCTAGGTAGTCTTAGTATAGCCTATCTACTTAACCTTATACTATATTTTATTATTAATATCTTTATAACTAATAATCTTTAAAACTTACTATTTTTTTTTCTTATCCTCTATATATGTCTACTTTGTAAACTAGTAGCTTAATATTCCTATATACTGGCTCTAGTATTATAATATGCTATATAGGGTAGATTTTTATCTTAGCTAGTAGGTTTAATTTAAATATAACTAGTAAAATCCTTTACGTAATTTTAAAAGGTCCTAGTCTAATATAGTCTAACTTCTTACTTAGTTGTTAACTCTTAAAATTTTTGTGTAATAGCTACACTTTATCTCCCTCCTTAAGATCTGGTCCCTTAGATCTCTTAATATTATAGTACTTTTTTATTCTCTTTTATACTTTCTTTACTAATTCTATAAGGTCTATATAAAGATTTATTAATGTCTTTATTCTTTTTTTAGCTATACTACTTATTTTCTTTACTTATTATAGTAATAATAATATTCTTAGCTTATATCCATAATTTGCCTTAAATAGTAATATGCCTATTCCTTTTTAAGGTGTTATATTATATATAAACTATATAACTAGTAATAACGATACCTAATTATTCTATACGTGATTAATATAATGCCTTAAATACTACTCTAGTATCTAATTTAATCTTTTTATTTAATNGTCTATCTACGGATAATATATAGTAAAAGTTACTACTCTAACTCCTTATTCCGCTAAGAATACCTTCTAAAATACTACTATAAATCTTAAATCTCTATCTAATATAATTTTACTTAGTGCTCCGTATTTTATAAATACTTCTTTAATATAGATTCTAGCGATATCTTCCGCTAAGATTTCTTCTGTATACGCTATAAAGTATCCCTACTTTATAAGCTTGTTTACTATTACTAAGATCGCGTTATAGTCTTGTCTGGTAATAGGGTCTCTTAACTTTAGTAACTTAATAATAAAGTTCTATAATATAACCTTCTATAATCTCTCTGGTGTTTTAATAGGTTATAGCCCTCTATATAGCTTATACCTTATTAATTTATTCCTTTAGCAATCTAGATATTCCCTTATAACTTTTCGCGCTAAGCCCTAGATTCCGTTAATAATATACTCCTCTTAAAGTCTTAATACTAAGCCCGTAGCTCTATTATATCCTTAAGTTAATCCCTTATAGAAATCTTTTATAAATTGCTCTACTATGCTTTTTAGGATATACTTTACTTCTTAATTTTTGTATATATCTATCTATAGATCTTCTAATTATACTTTTAGAATTCTCTATGCCTAAAAGCTTTCTGGTAACTTATAAACTCTTTTTAACTTATTATTTTCCTAAGTTGCTATAATTTTCGGGTAATTATATCTAATTAATCTGTTTATATCTTTTTGTAATAAAGCCCCTAATAGCTTTTTATTATTTTATAGTTTAGCTTTATAACTTAAAGCGTTTACTTGTATATTATTTATACTTTTAGTATACTAAATTTTAAAATAGTATTTTATAAGTATCTCTACCTATCTAACCTATCTTTAATTAAGTTCTTTTATTATTAGGAACCCCGTTAGGTTCTTATAATCTATCTTAACTATAAATAGTTTTTCTATAACGTATTCCACCATCGAGCCGGCAGAACCATCGAGCCGGCAGATCCATTTCCCCACCAAAAATTATAAAAATCACAATATAATATCTTAACAACCACTTAATAATAAATTCTAATAATTTAGATTTAGACTTTTATATACACTCTACAGCTTCTATTAAAGTTGCATAGTAAATAGTTTAGTAGTTTTTAAGATATAGTAATTTGGCTATATTTTGGCCCCCAAATTTTAATACCTTAAAAACTACTAAACTATTTACTATGCAACTTTAATAGAAGCTGCAGAGTGTATATAAAAGTCTAAATCTAAATTATTAGAATTTATTATTAAGTGGTTGTTGAGATATTATATTGTGATTTTTACGATTTTTGGTGGGGAAATGGATCTGCCGGCTCAATGGTTCTGCCGGCTCGATGGTGGAATACGTTACCTTATAAGAATACTCTTTATTTTTTTAATACTATAACTATACCTAATAACTCCTTATTATAAATGTTATAGTTTAACTTTAGTAGTGTTATCTTTTAACTATAATATGCTACTAGATGCTATTTATCTTAATACCTTTATATAAAGTATACCCCTAGTATATAGTCTAATATATCTATTTCTATAACCGTTTTTAGTCCTAGTTAATAGATTTTAAAAACTAGCTCCTAGGTAAATAACTTTTTAACTTTTTTAAAGAGTTTTTATTACTCCTCTCCCTATACCTATAGTTCTTCTTTCTTTATTAATTACGTAAATGGCTTAATATCCTTTAACTACTGCGCTATAAACCTTTTATAGTAATTATAAAACCCTAGGAATAATCTTAACTACGTAACGTTCTCTAGTTCTTACTAATTTACTATAGCCTTAATCTTTTTTAGAACTATACTAAGTTGGCCTAGTTTAATAATAAATCTAACGAAATTGGTCTTCCTAGTGAAGAACTTATATTTTTTAATTGCTACTAGCATCTGTTCTTCCTATAGTCTCTTTAAGACCTATTTAATGTGTTCCTTATATTCTTTCTTAGTTATTAAGTAGATAATAATATTATTAAGATATACTATAACAAATTTATCTAAGTATTCTCCTAATATATTATTAATATGCTTCTAGAACGTTACTAGTGCGTTTATAAGCCTAAACTGTATAACTAATAGCTTATATAGTCCTTCCTTTAACTTAAAGGCTGCCTTCTATTCGTTACCTTCCTTAATCCTAATCTAATAGTATGCCTATCTTAGATCTATCTTTATAAAGATTTACGCATTGCCTATCCTATCTTAGATTTCGCTAATTAAGGGTAAAGAATATCTATCCTTCCTAGTAATGCTGTTTAACTGTCTATAGTCAATATACAGCCTTAGTTTACTATTCTTCTTTAGTATAAATAGTACTGGATAACCTGCTAATAACTGCGATAGTCTAATATATCCCTTTTATAGGTTTTTCTAAATAAACTCTTTTAGTGCTCTACCTTTCTCTTTAGTAAGCTTATAGATTAGAAAGAACTTTAGACTTATTTTTAGTTCTAACTCTATCTTATAGTCCCACGCTATATATTTTAATAGCTTTTTACTTTCCGGTAATTATAGTTTCTTACCATACTTATAGTATCTTTTTAGTATATAACTTAAGCCTCGCTTAGTCTCTTTATATATTGCTCTAACTTAGTACTATACTAACTTAGCTTGTTATCGCAACTTGTATTATTAAGTATCCTTAATATTAACCTAACCTATAATCTAATCGATCTTTAGATTATATTCCTATAACTAAGGCATTTTTAATACTGCCTTATCCCGTCCTAATAGTAGGATATTAAAAGATATCTTAATTTGTCTCCCTTTAATAGTTATTTAAATTAGTCCTGTTTTAAGATTAATAATGCCTCCTCTATAGGCTATTAGATCTTCTAAAATTATTACTAATAGGTAAAAGTGCTCCTTTTTCCTATGTAGTAAACCTATTCTCTTAATTGCTACTAGTGAGATATAGTTTCTTATTACTCTACTATCTATTAATGCTTTAAACTATTAATCTTACTATTTGACTTATAAATTTAGGTGTTATCCTTAAATTCCTTTAAGGGTCTAAGGGTCTACTACTAGCTCCCTTTGGTCCTATAGGCCTCTACTTTTCCTAACTATTAGCTGCTTAATCCTATTTATACTTAGTCTAACTTTAGCTAATACTTAGTTTGCTTCTTATCTTTAATATACTATAGATACGTATTCTTTAGGTATTTCCACTACTATTATCCGTCTAGGCATTCTTCTATAAGGAATCTTTCTGGCTAAAGTATTAAGTCGCCTAACTCCTAAACTTTTACTAGATGCCAACTATATATATACTTAGCGTTTTAATACTTTTATTCTTCTGCTAACTAATATATTCTTATAGGGTATTTCTAATACTTATCCTTTAGTGCTCTGTGTATATTATATATATTATCTACGTATATAATCCACGTCAATATATAATATACTAGGTGCTTTAAGTTAACTCTTAACTCGTCTTTATCCTTAAGTTTAAACCTCTCCCTTGTTAATTTAAACGTCGTGACTTTATTTATAGGTACTAAGATATATTGCTTACTTCTCTAGTCCTCTAAACGCTCCTCTAAATCCTTTAATATTATAATTAAGGCTCCCTTAATATAACTTATTACTTTTTCCGTAATTAGGTGGTCCTAGATAACTTTCTTATCTAACTATATATAGAAATCTTCTTACTTATTATTATGCCTTTGCCTATACCACTTTTAGTATAGCTGCTGGAGTGTATATAGCTTATCCGTAAGGAAGTATCTCCTTATTACTATATTATAATAGCCCTTTATATATCGTTCTTTAAACTTAGTTAGAATCCCTAAATCCTCTTCTTATTCTAGTTCGGTAAGCCACTTAGCTCTTAGTATGCCTACTCTAGGCCTATTAGTAATTCTTTATATTAATACTCTATCCCTTATATATCCTAATATGCTAAATCTCTTATCTAGTTTCTACTTTTACTATAAGGTAATTCTTGCTCTAAATTCTTCTATAGTTTCTTTCTTTTTATATCTTATAAGTGGATCCTTAAAGTCTTCTTGCTTCTTAATCTTAGTATTAACTTTTTAA
Organism: Cenococcum geophilum 1.58; assembly: GCF_001692895.1. Classification (NCBI taxonomy): domain Eukaryota; kingdom Fungi; phylum Ascomycota; class Dothideomycetes; order Gloniales; family Gloniaceae; genus Cenococcum; species Cenococcum geophilum. The sequence goes on along the minus strand of NW_027137571.1, from coordinate 2,023,936 downwards.
TCTTTAGGCCGAACACTATATTCCCTTAATAAGTCCTTTAGGTCTATATATCTGTCTCTTAGTCTAACTACCATTTATATTATAGATTCTCTAATCTATAAAGAAGCCTCTTACCTCTTATTTATAAGTGTCCTTATTTATACTCTAAATTCTTAACCCTTTTAGATTTATAATCCCAAGCTTACTTCTATCTTAAGCTTTACTCTAGCCTTAATCTAACTAGGCTCACTTAGTATTCTTATCTTATCTTAAGAGTCTTAAATTTTACTTATCTTATTTTAAGAATCTTATATCTATAGGAAACTTTATCCCGAGCTTATTCGTATATCTTTAAACTAAGCTACTACTCTACTTTATTGGTTATTATCTATTATAGGTCCTTAAGCTTACCTTATCTTATCTTAAGAATTTTAGTCGTCTCTTATCTCATCTTAAGAATCTTAAGCCTTTGGCTTTTTGCCTTTATTAAGTGCTAAAATAGCTTACTATCCTATTTCTTTTATATCTTATAAAGCAATAGATATTATATCTAGTGGGGTCTTAATCCCTACTAATGTTCCCTATTCTATAGTGGAATTATCCTCTACTTCTAGTATAATATCTCTAAGGTCTACGTGCTCCTAGTAAGCCGCCTTTATTGCCTTATTATTATAAAATGTTTTACCTACGTTAAATTCATTATCTTTAATATCCGATCTACGAACTGGTTTATTGGTTTCTTTATATTCCGCTAAATATAGCTCTTATAGCTAGTAGCTTACGCCGTACTTAGCGTCCTTATGAATTTAGTATACGTTATTATAATAAAACGCAAAACTTTTAATTAAATATTCTTTTGTTCCTTATAGTATATTATCGTCCCTTTATATATATATCGTCTACTAGTAGTCGGGTTCCCTTTATTATATAGTGATTTTAACTATCTTTATAATCCCTCGCGAAATGACCCTGTTTTCTATAATTTATATAAGCTCTATCTTTAAACTATTAACTTTATTATAGAGTCCGCCTAAACATCTTCTACTATTAAGATCCCTAGTTTAGCCTCTACTCTTTAGTCCTATAATTACTAGATCCTTAACTTTTAGGTTTTTACGGTTTCTTACTCTATCTCTTATAGGCTTCTTTAGTACTACTTAGGTCTATTAGCTCTGCGCTATACTATAGTTTTTAACTTAGCTTTAGTTATTATATACTTTACGCCTTATATAACTATAAAACTCTATCCTAGCCTCTCTTAGCCTATTCCCTTTAGTAGATCTAATTATTAATCTTAATTACTTAATTTATTAGTTCCCTTAGAGTGTCCGTATCTTCTATTAGGATAATTACGTCCTAGACTTTAGCCTTAAGTCCTTATTTATACTGTACTATAAGCGCCCTATTATTCCACTCTACTTATATTGCTAATATTTGGAACTACGTTATGTACTTAATTGCTAAGGTTTATTGCGTAATATTTTAGAGTTTTCTTTCCGCTATAGTTACTGCCTCTAGGTCTCTAAATATCTATATTAGTTATTCTATAAACCCTTCCTAGCTTATAAATATAAACTATACGTCTTAATTAGTGGTTATTATACCATTTACTTATATCTCCGTAAGGTAAGGCTTAAACTACTTAAGTGCCCTTTCTAATAAGAATAGTCCCGCATACGCTATTCGATCTATAGGTGTTAGTAGCTTAGCTCCTTCTTATATAACCTTAAAGTGCATTTATATAAGGAATCCTTTAAGCTTTAATCTTTCTCCTAAGAATCTTTTAATTAATAGTAGCTTAACCCTTACCGCTCTTATCCTATTAACCCTTTCTTCTAGCGCCGCATTATTAGTTATTAACTAGTTAATTACCTCTTATAACTATCCGACCGTTATAGGTTGCTATAAGTTAGTATCTGCTATACTAGTGTCATTACCTAACCTTAAAGTAGTTGCCGCCGTTAATAGCGTTGTAGTTAGTGCTTTTAGTAGTATATTGTTTAACTTTCTATATTTAATACCATAACTAGGTAGTAATTATATAACGGAATTTTATAGCAGGAACTATAATAGGCTCGTTAATAGGCTAGGTGTATAGGTAATATAAATTAAAGTTAATAACGTAATAATAACTGGTGGAGTAGTTGCCTAATAAATTAACTTTAATTATATTCTAAGAATTACTATAAAGAAGGAACTATTTAGGTAGGGATTAAGGATCCTTAAATACACAACCATACTTCTATAAAATCCTCTTTATACGTAATATATATCTTATATATAAGGTACATAAGTTCCTCTTATTCCTCTTATTTAATACGTAGTATGTTATATAACCTTAGTTACTATTCCTTATTATATAGTTCTACTGGCTCCATTCTAGACTATGCCTAAATTAACTAACTAGCTTCTTCTAACTCCTCTCCTAGTAGTCATAATATTGTACTTAAAGCGTCCGTAATAGTTTGCTTTAACAATATTGGCTTTAAGGCGGTTTTAGGGGTTAGTAATAAGGTGCTTGGCGGAGCTAAATACGCGTTTATATTTAGCGCTTATTAATAGTATAGCTAGTATATTAAGGGCGAATCGAGTAAGGTTAGGCTGTAAGAGGTAAAGGCTATTCTAGTAAGCTAGAGGATCGTCGGCTTCCTTAGGGTCGCTTTTAATATAGGTTTAGTAGGCGTTAGTTCTTCTAAGAGGTACTAATTTAATCTGCTTATAGCTTTCTAAGCCATTAAATGTCTTACTATGTATAAAGGGTATTAGCGGTAGAAGCTTAATAACTACGGGAGTACTATACTTGCCCTTATACTCCTCTAGCTAGAGGTCCTTTACTAGGCCCTAAATTCCGCGATCCTCTAGATCCTTAGGATTACTACTAAGCTAGTTCGTCTTGTTCTTATTATAATTAAATCTCTAGTAAAACTACTACTACTTCTTGTCTGGTAAAAGCACCTATATAGTATAGTATGCGGCGCTATTATCTGCAAGCTTATAGTACTTCTTATACTTCTCCTATAACGCGTAGGCCGCTGCCTTAAGATAGATGTATTCTTTATGGTTGCTATATTTAATATAAAGTTCTTAAAAATCGATCTAGGCATTATAGGTATAGTTAAAAAGCTAATTTATAGTAGTAAACTAGCGGTAGAGTATATACTTATGGCCCTAGCTATATATAGTAGCTTTATAGAATGGTTAGAGGATAGAGGAGAGCTTTTTAAGTAGAAACCAGTGGTAGGTAGTAAGTTAATTGTTTTTAATACCCTTACCGCGTTTTAGTATATAGCTGTTGTAGAATTATTATATACGGGGCCTATAATTAATAGCTTGTATAATAGAGCTAAAATATAAATTCCATTGCGTCGTATTGCTTTAGATAAGCTAGTAGAGAAGTTAGTAAAAGGTTAAATATTGCGACTATAGGGTGGATATTATAAAATCCGACGCCGTAGCTAATTAGACCTGTGTAATTTAATATTACTAGGTGGTGAATATCGCCAAATCTTATCTAGAGCCTATATACTTACCTTAAGCATATTAAATTCTAACTACTCCCCCCCTACTATAATCCTCCGAAACTCCTCCTAACGCTATAGCGATATCCAGATATACCGTATAATGTTGTATAGACGTCTAAGAGCGCCCTACTTCCTTTAGATCTTCGCGATTAACTTAAAGTTGTGCCTACTATAAGCCAGCTTAAGCTCCTCTAGTGTAGTGTCCGCCTTCTTACCTAGAAGAAACGCCTGCGCATATAGGTTAACTATATAGCTAAGACACCGTAGTTAATAATATTTCCGCTGCTTTTCTAATATCTTTAGATAGAGCGTTTTAAGTATTAAATCTATAGCCGTATTATTGCTTAACGCGTTATTAAGCATAAAATATCCTATTCTTCTACTAATCTTATACTTGCTGATTATATCTAAAACAATCTAGGCTTAGTTCGCGCCGCTATATTCGCCCTTAAGGCGTTATATAGTAAGAAGCTTTATCTATTAGAGGCTGTTTTTATTAATATAGTAAGTAACTATCGCGATAATTATGTAGTAGTTTGGTGACGTCTAAAGGTTAAAGGATAGGTAGATATTTAATCGAGCGTCTTATAAGTTATCTTATAGCTGTCTTTTCTACTTCCTAAACTCGCTTACTACCTAGCTGCGAATTATAGTACGTAACGGGATTAACTTCGCTAGGCCCTTATGCATATACTAAACCATTTCTAGGAAGTAGGCATTTTTAATTTAGTAGTAAGCAATATAGCAGTATACTAGCTAGCGAATTAGCATAAGTTTAAAAGCTTTAAACTATATATTCTAGATATAGTCTTACTGCTTAATATACTGCTTAATTATTCCTTTAGGCTTAATTAAATTGCCTTTTTTATTAAGTTAGTAAGCCCGTTTTTAGTGGCTAAGAATAATAGAGTTGCTATTAAGCGCTATTTACTAATTAGTAAATAGGTAGTATAGAGAACGGATTCTCTTACTAAGCGGCTTATACGTTATATCCTTCTTCTTATCTAAACACTGACAGCAATAGTAGTATTTAACTCCTGTAGTCTCATGGATGGTCGCGAAGCCTTTTTCCTTACCCCATATATATAAGGACTTTTTTTACCACGCTTCTGTCTAGCGATTTTATTAGTCCTTTAGTACTACTAGCTATAGAGTTTAATTTGTTTTAGCTTAGTTGCTAGGCGTAATAGCGGAGGCTCTGGCTTAGATTTGGATTTAGATTCGTAATAGGTAAGAGATTCTAGTTTAACTGTATTTATCTTTATCTTCTAGCGCTTCTACTTTCTACTACTAGAGGCCTTACTAACGCGCTTTTAAGGAACAGTAGGAGCCTTACCCGTAGCACGGCTACTACTAGTATAACTACTACTACCTCCACGCGTTGTTCGGCCGGTTGTAGTAACGGAGCTCTTTATAGGATTTGCGGTATTAAATAATAAGGGCAGCAATGAGGGCGATAATAGGGGTGACGCGATAAGGGCGACGCGATAAGGGCGACGCGATAAGAGTAATGTAATAAAAGTAACGCGATAAGGGTCATCTATAAGGCTTTAGCGGATTAAATTGGGGTGTTACTATACTATAAAACAATCCTTAATATATAGCTTGGTAAGTGTATAGCGGATTTAATAGGCTTAACTCCTTATATAGCGTCCACCCGCTTATCACTAAGGCTCTATACTACCTCTAGATTTAGTTTTACTGGTTAAACCGGTTCGCGCTAAACCTTAAAACTAATCCAAATTAGACCAATCAAAGCTCCGAACCGGTTTAAGATTTAAATATTAGAAAACCGAACCAATCCAAAATAGAACCGAACCATCTGCATTACTGCCAGTAAGGCAACCCCTAGACCTAGGTTAAAGCTAACTAGCTCTTGCTCGCTCTAATAAACGATGGTCGTCGTCAGAACTCCCACAGACATTCTACCCGGACATGAGCAAGATTGCAGGACTGTAGCAACTAATGTCATAACTAATGTACTAATCGTCACCTAATTACGGACTTCCCGATACAGCCTATCCCATAAGCTAGTGGATTAAGGCCACTTTTAACCGAGCCAATTAGAACCTTCCAAATCGTCTTCCTTATTATCACAATTAAGCTTTAGATTAATCGCGACTTTAAAGCTTAATATCGCCTGAATAATGTAAATATTCAATTCTATATTCACGGTATTTAATTAAAGGTATTATTATTAGTAGTAGGTTCCTTTTATATAGAGGGCAGCCATTTCTAATGCTTAAAGGATGCTTAAGTCTCTTCTAATCCTTACTATCACGATACTTCTTTATAATGTTTATTAAAAGCTCTATAAAAGGCTTTTTTAAATATTTAGTATTATTTAACTTTCTATTAGCCGTAATATTAGCTATATAGCCTCTATAGTTTTTAAATAATATAATAGTATATATAACAAAGCCTTATAAGAAATACTAGGGTAGACTTGTTAATATGCTAGGTATATAGATATATAATAGTTAATAAGCTTAACGTATAGACCTAATAGATTAACGCTAAGTAATTCTAAGATTTACTATAAAGAGAGATATTATAGAGTAAGTATAAGTGATAATAGTATATAGCGAAGTAGATATTATTAAGCTACGTATATAAACCATATAAAAAGTAGAGAATTTATATAGGAAAGAGCCCTATTAGACCCATAAGTATATAGATTAGGGGTGTCTCGGCTATTTCACTTAACTGTATATATTAAGGCTTATAACTCTCTTATTAAGAAAGTGTTAAAAAAGGAGCTCTTGCTGCACCCGGCCTAAAAAGACCAAAACCAACCAAAAGAACCCTGAAAAACACCTAGAGAATCCCCCTAAGATGCATATATCGCAGGGGAGGCATATATTAAGCGACGGTGGTTTATATTCGCGCGCGTCTACTAGAACCACGCCTAGCAATAAACCTCTATAATAAAAACAGGCAAATACCACACTATAAAGCGGGAAGACCTTTATTAAGAAGGCATCTAATAAAATATAAAGCCTATTAGACGCGTCTAGTATCTATAGTTATAGGGGAATAACCGTTAGCTATAATAAACTAATATAGCTAGTAGAATAGCTCCGCTAGTCTAGTAAACCTTAGGCGCCCCTTTAGTAAACCCTTAATTAAATCCTCTAACGGCTAAGCAAAATTAAAAATAAATAAAACCCCTCCTTACCGGTAAACCGCACCTAGGCTACTATAGCTATACTTCTATAGTATAGGGTATCTACCCCCCTAAAGATAATAACCGAGTATATAATTATAATATAACTAAATATAGAAAAAGTAGAGGGGCTTAAGGGATAATTAGAAATAGAAGTCCTTATAAAGATTTATAAAAAGGTTTATAATACTGTTATAATCTAATACCTTAAAAGCGGAAATATTAGAGTTACCCTAAGGGACTAATAGGCAAAGGAATGAGCCGTAAAGGTAGGGGATAGGCTAAGAGAACGTATTAGTATAAAAGTACTCTATAAAAACTACCCAGTTAAAGTCCTAGTAGTCCCCCTAAGCCTTAGGGTAAAAAAAGGACATTAGGCGGATAATATAGCAACTATATATAAGATAGTAAAATAAATGGAACGCCTTATACTAGGACTTAAGATTACCTAAATCTAATAGCTTTAATAGGAAAATATAAACTAAGTATATAATAAGAATAATAAGAGAATATAAGGGTCGCTAAAGACTTATTAGGGAGACGCTAGTTAAACGCATAGCTCCCTTATTATTAGCACATACATATTAGGGATATAAAAACTCCTTATCTAAAAAAGTATTATTATAAATAGCTTTATATATAACGTAAGGCTTTATAACTATAAACTCTACCTAGAATAATACTATCGCTATATATAATAGGGACACACCTAATCTATATGCGTAGTATAGGTATACTACGGCTACTATATAGGCCTCCATAATATAAGATACTACTTAAATTAAGACTAAATAAAATGCGTAAACTGCTACTAAAGTATATATAAGGCGTAGGAAAGAGAAGACTGCATTAAATATAGGAGACGGAAGGTAAGGGCTTAATAGCTATAAAAATAACTATATACTAGGTTATATAAATAGAAACAATAGGCAATAAGCTAGGGGGGCGTAGGTGCCTTTTTAGCGTTTCCTACCTTTAATACTAGGGGGCTAGGCTAGCTATCCCAAGCCTTAACGGGCTAGAAGCGACGCCGTGCGATATTACTAGACTATATAGGGATATAAGGGTTATAGGGGATATAAGGGAGAAGATACTCTATAGGAAGACCTTTATAGACAGCTATAGCAAGCTTAAGACTAGGATAATTAAGAATTAGACTTAACGCGGTAAATATAATATTTATAGCTAACTCTTAAAGGGTATATAGCTAACTAGTAAGAATAGGGAAAGAACTAAAGATAATAATAGATTTAAATATAGAAGCGCTAGTAGGAATATAAAATATAGAAATAAAAAGCTTTATATAAAATAAGTAGTAACTAGGGTGTAGATATAAGAGATAGAAGTTCTAAATATTTTAAAGAAAGTGGAAATAGGAGAAGTAAGAAATAAAGGAGAGGTAAAAGACCCTTATTAGGGGTCCGCTACCTATTTATTATATAGTATAACTACGGTAATATAAACCACCGTCTTATAAGGCCCTTACTAGATAGCCTAGACCTAGAGAAACACTATATCCTTACTATATAAGAGCCGTATTATAATGCCTATATATAATTAATATACTGCCCCTAAGGATTCCAGCTCCTATATAAACCAAAAGCAGCTATATACATATGCTTTATAATTAATAAAACTATTAGCCTATCCTTATAGTTATAGCAGGTAGTTAACCTAAATATTATAGTTATAATAATATAGACATATAAGGGACTGGTACAGATTATTAACGTATATAACCCTAGGGTTAAAGGAATCCTATAAATAGAGAATATTATATTAGTAATAAGCTTACTTAAAACTAAAGGTATAGAGTTTATCCTATTAGGAGATATAAACCTCTACTACCTATAGTAGGGGGGTAACTATATTGCTACTAAATAATAGGTAAAGTACCTATTAAGAGCTATAGACACCTAGGGCCTTAAGCTAGCTACCCCCCTAGGGGCAATTATATGGCAATAAGGCACTACTAGAAGTATAATTAACCTTATATTTATAGACAAAGGCCTATACTAAAGACTTAAAAGGTATAACCCTAAAGAAGAATAGGTATTTACTTTAAACTATATTCCTATCCAAATATAGCTAGATCTAGATATTAAGGCGTAACTAAATAGCAAAAGATATATAATAAGAAAGCTTAAGATAAATAGCTTCCTTAATATAGTTAAACAATAACTTTAAGACCTAGAAGAAATCTACCCAATACTAAATAAGCGAGGCTTATTAGCTACCCCTAAGGAAATTAACTGAAGACTAAAAAGGATCTAGGTAGCAATTAAAAATGGGCTAAAAAGCACTACCTAGTCTCAAAACCGAGCCCCTATACGCGATACGTATAGTCTACATAATACGCGGTTCTTATTACTAGCTAATAATAAGTAAAAAGAAAATATATAAGTAGCTATAATCCTAAAGATAAGAGATAATACAAAGACATAAGAAACCAGCTAAAGAATACCCTAAAAAAAGAAGTAAGGGATAGCTAGAGACGATTTATAAATAAGTATACTATTAACCTAAGCCTCCCCTATAATAAAGGTCTTTAAAAAATAATAAAATAGGTAAAAAGAAAGATAGGACGTTTAGTAAAAGATCTATACCTTCCGCCCCTATAAAGACTAGGTAAATTACTAGCTATAAGTAACAATAATAAAAAGGCAAAGATCCTTATAGAAAGATTTTTCCCTTAACTAGTTTTAGTAAACTTTAGCAATATTTATAGGCGAAGCACTGGTAACTCGCCTAAGGTTAACAGCGATATAATAACCAAAGAAATGGCCAAAACTATTAGCCGCCTTTTAAATAATATAGTACTAGAACTAGATAGGATTTTAAATAAAGCCCTAAAGACCTACGGATTACTAATAGCACCTTAGCTTACAGATATAGCTAAAGTATACTTTATAATAGGCTACTACCTAAGACTTAAAAGAGCTATAATAACGTTTATCCTATATAAAGAAGGTAAAGCAGACTACTTATTTCCAGGGAGCTACCACCCTATTACCTTAGAGAATACCCTTAGTAAGATTTTAGAAAGGGTAATAGCGGACTATATAGTAGATACGGCTAAGGAATATACCTTACTATTATAAAGCTAAATAGGGGTAAGAAAGAACCGCTTAACACTATTAGCACTTACGCTACTTACTACCACTATTAAATCTATATAGGCGATATAAAGGGACTTTATAGTATTAATACTTAGCCTAGATATTAGTAGCGCCTATAATAATATACCCTATAAGCGTCTCCTATATATCTTTAGGGCAAAAGGCTTCCTAAAATAGATTATATAATTTATTTAAGGGTTTATAGGTTAAAAAGAAATATTACTAGTCTTTAGCGGATACTAAAGCCCCCCTATTATAGTTGCAATAGGAATACCATAAAGATTACCCCTCTTGCCTATACTCTTCCTTTTCTTTATAAGCAACCTACTTAACTTCTTTAAGTAAGGGGCGACCTAGGGGATAGGCTTTATTAATAATATAAACCTAATTATATACGGGCTAATAGCTGTAGAGAATTATAGAACACTAGAGAAAGCTTATAATACCTATATAGAATAGGTAAGGCAATATAAAGTCTAATTCTTATTAGAGAAATACTAGCTAATCTATTTTATAAGAAAACGTAACCAATCTATAGATCTCTAGCATATAATTCGCATTTAAGGCTTTAAGGGTTAACTAGTTTAGGGCCTAAAAGTATTAGGAGTATAGGTAGACAGTAAGCTTTGGTAGAGTATATATACGGCGTAAGTAGCCTATAAGGGCTAAGTATAGCGCATTATCTAGGATTATTAATTCTATATAATGTCTATACTTTTAGAGGTTACGCCTACTATATATAGTAGTTGTCTAGCTAACTATAACATATAGGTCCAGTATTTAGGCTATTAGAGAATCTAAGAAAGGCCCCCCTAAATCGCTCCTTAAACCACTCTAAAAGGTCTAAATAGCCTACCTCTAAAGTATAATAGGTAGATATAAGCAAACGGCTATAGTACTGCTTAAAAAGGAAGCTAATATTCCCCCCTTATAACTATATATTAAAGCCGCTGTAATATAAAGGGTATTAAAAAAATATAACTTTAATATTATAAAGTATATTAAGACACGCCTAAATAAACTATAGAGGGACNCTAGGGCGCCTTATAGGAGAATAAACTAATAACCCTAAAGTAGGGAAGATATATTAGAGAAACAGGTAAAGAAAGCAGAAGAAGAATAGTACTACTTTAGGGCCTAGGCCTATATAGAGGAGAAAGGAAAACGTATAAGAGGCTAATAAGGATAACAGTAAAAGAGAGAAAGGAGCTAAAGTAGAGCATAAAAGAACGCTAGGAAACTATCTATAGTAATATAATACTAGCTAGACCAACGCTAGAAAGGTATAAAGGCTAACTAAGGTAAAAAGAACCTAAGCCGTAGTATAGTTAATGCTATAGGGGGTAAATACTTTAGGGCTTTAAGAAGGCCTAATAAAGGTAGAAAATATAATGGTAATACTTTTAAGAATAGGAATAATAGGACTAAAAAATTAGCTCTACTAGGTAGGTATTTTAATAGGCAGCCTAAGATGTAAATATAGCTAGCTAAGACAGACACTAAAACATATAATATTATTATGCCCCTTACACACTAACTAAGAAGTAATACTCTTAGTAGCTAGCATAGAGAACTATAAAATACTACTCTTAATATAAAAAGGCCTTAAGGCGGTTACCTAGTAGCTTATTAGCTAAAATATACTAAACCAGTTTTAGGTTATAAAGGAAATAGTAATAAAGGGCGGGGGGGTAAGTAACGGGCGCCCCCTAATAACTCTATAGTAGTAGAGTAAAGTTTATAATACTAGCGCGTCCGCAGGCTTATTACGGCAGCAGTAGTTCCTAAGGAGATCAAAAAGTAAGGTAGTAGGAGCACCATAGGTGACTCGCAGGCGCCTTGCAGGCGCCTTGCAGGCGAGTCCTAAAAGGCGGGGAGATGGATCATGGGGTTTTCTCAAATAGAGTTTTCTCCCCACATGTACATAAGGAGTAGTCCGCGTGGGCCCAATAGGGATCCGAATCGGACGTTAAGCAATGAATTATTATTATTATATAAACCATATAATAAAGTTAAGACGTTATATAAGGAAAGAAGGTAGGAGGCGGGAGAAAGGGGTATATATCGTTTACTTAGTTGCTAGGTTAGTAAGTGCCGTGCTATATATAGGGCAGGATAGGATTTGGGTAGCGGTCCTAGCAGAACTTAGCAGAATTTAATAGACTTTGTAAGCTTTGCAGTGTGTGGAATTGAACGAGCAACTTGATTGTAAATCTATGGAAATCAAGTGGTATATATACATGAAAGTAGACCCCTAACTCCGAAGCCCATGACTCATTTCAAACGTATCCGAGACATACGAGGGTAGTGCTGACGCAGGTGAAACAGGGTAATATGCAAGGTCCGGTAGTCGGTTACAGACTTAGTAGATTGCGGTAAAGAACGGTAGATTGCCGTCTCGTAATCGGTCTTTAAATACTAAGTTAGTAGAAATAGGTAGAAATATATAAGGTGTTACGGGGGTATCCTATAATAGTACCGGTGCAAGGGATATTGCAATGCAATGCAGAAATTCAAAACATCACTATCCAAATCTGCCGGAATCGAAGTGTCAAGACATAATCTTGGTGGATAGTTGAGATACTCAGATTTCTGCCATGGGAGTTTCGGATACGAAAGCCCTGCTTGCCCAAAATAGCTTATTTGAGGGAGACCGACAATAGCCAAATTGGCAGAATATGGTAAGGGCCTAGCCATTTATCAGGGGAAATATTAAATATTTTCCCATTACCCGCAGTTAGAACACCATCTGGAAATGAGGCAGGCTTGCTGCCAAGGAAGGATCTACTACCCTCCCTATCCTGAAAAATCTTTAAATCTGCAATTATTCTACTTCATACAGGAGCGGTGCGACATGACGGCATCGGAGGGAGGGCCGGCGGCTAAGTAAAAATCCCACACGGCCTTCATCTTCGTCTAGTTCTGGATTGCATCTTCCTCCTTTTCTCGAACCTCTCCCCCAACTCAGCACCCGTGCCTCTGGGTCCGTCTTGAATTGGACGCTTACGACTTCTCTCCAGCGCTCCGGACGTGCCGCCTTTCTTCTGCGTCAACATGTCAATCCTGTCTAACCCTGCACCCAACCCCCTCCATTCCTCACCACCATACCCTCCGTCACGGTTCCGTTGGCCTTTCTTAGCGCGGTCCTTTTTGCTTTCATTTGGCAGCCGTACGAAATTTGCCTCCTCATATGTTCGTCGCTCTGCCTCCTCTTCTCGCTCCCTTTCTGACTTTGTGTGTCGGCCTCCAGAGACTATCGTACTCCCAATGCTAGGCTCAGCGACTGGCGCTGCTGAAAGCTCCGTAGCAATGAACTCATCAAGAGTTGCCGATTTCGCAGGCCGGCGAGCTTCTCTCTCTTCCCGACCTCTGGTAGTCGGAAGTGCTGTCGGTGTAATACGAGGAGGCTTGTAGATACCATCATTAGCTGAGGCATTTGGAGTCGCCTTAGCTGTAGGTTGCTTTGTTCGAATAAAAGCAGCAGGATTTGGCCGGAACGACAGTTCATTAATCTCTTCATCTGATGATACCGAGCCACTAGACTCTTCTCCTATATGGTCGACCTCCGAGGCCTCTGGATCTTCATCCTGTTTTTGTTTCGGCGCATGATGCGATCGCTGGCGGTGCTCACTGGAGTTCCGCACTGCAGATCGGGCTGCATCATCTGCTGCACGTATGACCTTGTCGATCTGGTATTTTAGGCGGCCTTCAAGAGGGCGAACACCTTTCTCTAGATAAACCCGTAGCTCCACAAGTTTCTTCACCACCTCATCATGAATATCCAATGGCTCATCCTTGTTTTGCTTCTCTGATGCTGGAAATATGAGCTGTGACCTGAGCTTTAGGACGATGAGGAATACTAGGTTTTGTAGATAGGAGAGTAATAATTCGTTCTTGACGTCAAGTAGGGATATGCCTTCCTTGGGTGGCAGGATGGCAGTCTCATCAGGTAGAACAGTGAGTGCAGAATCGAGGGAAGTCGTCAGAGTAGACAAAAGCGCTGGCAGTGAATCGTCCATTGTGGAGGGCGGATGCGTAGCGAACCTCTTCGACGGTCTCTGAACTTAAGGTTGTCAAAAAAAAACCATCAAGCTTCGCGAGCGATTGATCCGAAGTTTTCGCCTAACTGACTTGGAGGCAGGCGCTAAACCAAACACGGATGATTCAGTACAATCCGCACCTTAGAAATACTGTAAAAATCCAAAAGGCATCTTTAGCTAATTGATAATATCTATCTGCTGTTTTAACATAGCCTGCTCTAGACATTTGTATTTTTAATTCTTAAATCTTACTTCTAACTCGTTCTACTTGCCCGAAACCTCGGGGCGACTATAACTCTACCCGGCCTTACCCCTCGATCTCCAACAATAATCAGAAAATACTGTTTAAGGTTTGCTTGAATTACTCAAGACGCTTAAATCAATTCTTAAGTCAACTCTTGAACATGNCTCCTAACAAACTGCTCCAAACAGCAGCAATCGCGCATGTCTTGGTCTCACTTGCTCATACTGTTAGTATCTTCAACCTCCTCTTTAATCCCGGTGATCACTTTTAATTTTAACTACCGCCATCAGTTCAAAGGTATTCCCATGTTTCAAGAGCCTGCCTTCCGTCGCCTGCCACCAATTCTTCTAGGAGCGGCAAGATCCAGTTGGTACCAGGGGAGTGTGTTTTTTGCTATGATGGGTGAGCTTGTTTCTGTCTCCTTTGTTAATTGGTCATACGCATTCGATTGAAACCAGGCGGTCTGAGCGCATGTCAGCTAATTTGACTACACTTAGGTCTGGTAAATTGGAAGTGGGCTACTGATGGCTTCAATGATTCGATTGATTTGGCGATCGCGTCCTTGATTAGTGTTATCTATTTCGGGAGCAGCGGATGGTATGTTAGGGCCGGTGATAGGCCCGCAGCAGGTATTTTAGGTCTTGTAGGGCTGCTGCAGGTTGCTGGTGTAAGGACTGCGATGTAGGCTGTTGTTTTGAGTATGTACGCAGAACTGGAAGCAAAACTGTTTCTCCAGGGTAATGACAATAATTTGAATGTTGAGTTCTCTCCACAGCTTATCCAGGATATTATTTTATATGTAACTACGGTCTCGTGAAGGAAACTTAAGCTATGAGTTCGAACGTACATAACGCTAGAGACGGGCGGGTAGTCAACATCTCGGCTTTCTCTCATTGGGCTATGCTTCTCCGGTATGCTTCTCGCACCAAGGGATATGTCTTCGATTGCCCAATGATAGTCGTTACGCCTCGCCGAAGTCGTACACCTCATATCCTAGTATTGCCTGCTGACGAGCTGATAGAAACGAGCACATGTGAAAGGGGAATGAGCACACGTGAAAGGGAAACGAGCAAAAATATTGTCAGAAAGCAAATGATTGGCCATGCTTAAGAGTGAACCGGCGACCTGCCCGGCGGGTATTAAGTATGGAACATTTCTGAAACACCTGATCCAACTCTGATAACCGCCATTGCCTTTATCCTCTTCGCGTTTTGTGATTAGCATCAAGTTTTCTCAACATACCCCTTCATCAACTCTGCCATATTCTTGCCTAAATCAACCAATTCCTCATCGCCACCCTTTGCAAGTAGTGTTAGTAAAGTGGTAAGCACAGATTCCACATCACCAACCTTCCTCTTCAGGATCTGGAACTCGTAATTTGTGACCATATTTGGCTTCACTTTAGCTAGGCTGCCGCGCTCCGCCATAGTGGAGACGACTGCCTCACCCAGCTCTGTGATTATATACTTTCGATTCGAATTTGACAGCAGTTTTAGTAGCCTCCGATGATAGTGATCTGCAGCTGTAGTACTCGGGTCTCTCTGGAAGTCGTCATTCGCTAGATTTGCTAGTCGCACGAAATCCCTATCGAGGTCCCCCTCAATATTTTCATGCCAATCAGAGTGTTCTCTCACATTATCCAAATTCTTGGCCGGATTCTCCACTGTAAGCGGAACATGGACTGGCGTTATCGTGTCCGGACGTGAAGCTGCTAGTAGTGAGCCTATGGTTGCCTTGTCGGAGAGATTGACATTGACAAATTCCCGGGGACTACCAAGAGCAACTGAAATAAGGCCGAAAGGCTCACCTTGTTCACCCGCAATCGAGGAGCGTGGTGAGCGCGAAGTGCAGCTTGTTGGGCTCATCACCGCCGGCGGCAGATTCTCCAGCTTCTCATCAATACTAGGTAAATTGTGAAAAGTAGCGCGAAGGTGAGAATTGGGTGTCCCGTGGCAAGGTGTGTTTTCGGGCACTCTAGGAGGATGATCATCATCGGCTGCCTCATTGTGGACTTCCTGCACAGCGTCCAAAGTTTGCGTTACGGCTTGGAGGTTCACTGATGACTCTTGAACATCGCCGGCTAGCGAGCAAGTGGTAGGGGTGTTGTAGGGTACAGGGAGAAAACTGCTAGGTACGCTTGCAGAACTGTCGGCACAAGAGCGAGAAGTCTTTGGATCAACCGGAGAGGGCGATGATGGAGTGTTCTGGCCAACTTTGACAATGTCAGTACGTATTCCAGTACGCGCACCACTAGGCGTTATTGCGATTTACCTGCGTGAGGAGACATAGCGGCTGTGGGTTTCACACAATGGAGAGTTCTATTTATGATACGATGGACCTAAGTTGGCTCTTGATGGGTCGATTCTGTAGATTGTATGGAGGGGCGAAGATGGGCTTGAGGATTTGGGGTTTATTGCGTGACCGTGATGCTACAAATGGAAGGTGAGAGTGGAGGTTCAGGGAATAATGACAAAGGAGGCGGAAGAAGGAAGGGCAAGATAAAGCAAAATGAGGTTCTGCGGTTCACCCCAACTTATAGTCACTGACAAATAGCAAATTATATCAGCGTTTTCGCTTAGGTGAATAGACAACTTAAATGATCAAAGTATGAAGCTCAGCACAGAAGCAACTATGATCGTACCTGATTAGATGCAGACAGCATCTCAGAATCCCTATAGAGCACGCTACAAATACCTTACCGATCCAGGCTGACTGGAAGTCCGAAGGACACTTAGAATGCAGGTGATGCTTCTGGTCATTAACGTATTTTCTCTTGGCACTTTCGGATTTTCTACAGTCTGCTTGCTGTGGAGCAAGCACTCAGTCCGCGGCTCCCTCAGTAGTTGTCACCCGACTTTCGCTGTCATCAATGTTTGCTCTTCTAGAAACACTAGTTCTAGCAAGTGCAGCCGCAATTTCGCCGGAAGGGGTCCGAAATATCGACGTTGACGATGGTATATCGTGTAGGGCGATTTGTTCAATGCCTTGACTACGACCTGTAATCCTCGGAGAAACGTTCGCCAATATATTCGACTTTGATGTCTCCAATTTCTTTCTCGCCCAGGGCACAAGATTGAAATATCCACCGCAGGCAAATACCCCTATCCACAATGCAAGCTCTGTACCATAGATAACAAGTCCGAGGACGTCAAGGGTTGGCTGGAATAATACGGAGACAAGAGAGAACAAGTCGCCTGCTGCATCGATAGCGACGAAAATAAAGGATATGCCACGAACGGTACGGTGAACATAGATATCCCAGTAATGACGGAGCACTCCCGCAGCGAGCAGGCTGGCCGATAGCACCGCCATCAAAATTGTTGGCCATTGAATATGCTCGGAGCGAGATATACGTAGCGCAATGATGAGTGCTGCTTGTATTCCGCCCATAAGTGAAGCGACTGGGACGACCACGGCTAGAGCATGTAATATTGACCAGTGCTTTTAAACAATCAGCAATTACTTAAATTTGTATTTATGGGGGCAAAAATAACAAACCTTCTGATAGTAAAAACACTGAATCCATGTTATCAGACTTAGAAAAGTCA
The DNA here is from genome assembly GCF_001692895.1 of Cenococcum geophilum 1.58. Lineage (NCBI taxonomy): Eukaryota > Fungi > Ascomycota > Dothideomycetes > Gloniales > Gloniaceae > Cenococcum > Cenococcum geophilum. The sequence goes on along the minus strand of NW_027137571.1, from coordinate 2,006,319 downwards.
GGATCTGGGGCTGAATGCGAAGAGCAATATTAAAATTCTCAACAATGTTGTAGACCCCTAAAGGAACTCCCGCCCAAGCCCATAGCATCATCATCGTGGGCTGTAGCCCGATTGCATTTTGCCTCCGGTAATTAATAATAATTTGTGGTATGAGCTAAACAGTATTTAGTCCAATTGCTTATTCGCTCATCGGCGCGCTGTGGCATACTTGAACCGACCAACATATCTGTGCCAAGCAAACTCAGTGACTGTTTCGATTTTCGAGGTGTTTTACATACTGCACCAATCGTGCCTAGTGCATTAGCTGCAATGGGTACATTCATAGCGTTGGTAGTTGCTCTTGAAGAGATTAGTGGTGGTTAGCATCTTCGTCGGGATGAAGTGATGACGGAAGAAACCCTAGTTCCTCAAAGCCGGGCGAAAGCACAGACTACAAAAGTCGAAGCCTTTGTAATCCACTGAACTGAACTCCCACATTTCTCTGGCACGATAGAGAGGAATATAGAGGACTACAGTAATGCCAGGACAGCCTTTGGAGACGGTAGAAAGTGGTGATCATGCTAATTCGCCGCTTAAGAGATTCCCCAAAGGCGTTGTTCTGGGCGCAGATGGCAAGCCGTGAGTTTCTCGAGCCACGAGAACACTTTTAGATGTGTGGGTGTGTTAATCCCTATGACCGTGCTAACAAGTTCTGTATCGTAGGTGCCGCTCATGTACATCCTTTGCATCGTGGGCAGCGATGACGAAGCAAAAGACTCAAGATCCCACTTCGGCGACTACGGCAACTCCGCCGGCCGGAGCCGTCTCAGACCTTCAGCAGCCTTCAGACTGTCCGCCAGACGTAGAACAACTGGGCCACTCATCTTGGACACTCTTACACTCAATAACTGCAACATATCCAGTTCGTCCATCTCAAGAACTGCAACAAGAAACAACGCGATTCTTATCCACATTCTCAAAACTTTATCCATGTTGGACATGTGCGCAAGACTTCCAACAGTGGCTCAAAGAGGACCGCAATGCGCCTCGAGTGAGCTCGCGTGATGAGTTTGGCCGCTGGATGTGCGAGGCGCACAATGCTGTTAATGTTAAACTCGGAAAAGAGAGGTTTGATTGTGATAGATGGGAAGAGCGGTGGCGGACGGGTTGGAAAGATGGGAAATGTGATTGAAAATTCTCTCGTTAGTGTATCTGTATTATTATCTAAAACTATGGCGGCGTTACGGTTAGCATCTTTCTGGCATAGAATTTCCACTCACGCATTAAGGGGCGCCGAGAAATCCTCCGCACGAGGCAACCTGTACATAGGTATGTATAATATCATACTCAACTTAAACTTCACAAACACTGTTCTCGCAAATTTGCAACAATAAGCATTCATACTCCTTAAACTTCCCGACAAGGTAATAGTGCTCCAAGCAACCCGTCGTGTCAGGGTAAATAGGTAAACTTTAAAGAACCCACAGATATATTACCTCATACTCCAATATCCTCCAACCAAACATGTCTCGAAGACAGCTAAGTAGTATCACCTCTAACCAGGCTGGCCGCGAAAGCACAACTAGTCGCCAGATAGTCAGATTACCTTCTAACGCGATGTCGCTCTTCCCGCCGTATTCATTCCCGATACAGGACACTGCCGGCGCCAGGTCGCCCTTTCAATCTCAATTCAATCAGCTGTACCACCGCGGCATAGCCGGCCAACCACACTCTTCCAACCCCACTGCCTCTCGTCTCCCTGTCACCCACGGCGTTAATCATGATGAGATAATAGCAATTGTGTGTATTGTCCTCCTTACACTCTCCATGCTTGCGTCCATGGGTTGGAGCCTCCACAAAAGACGACGAAAGGAACGCTCTATGGCATCCCAAAACAACAATCGGAAACTGGATATAGAGAGGTAATGGCCAGGCAACTTGCAGGTGTCAGATAAGCATTGGTAGGGTAGCGTGGCGCGGACGGGCTGTGCCCAGCTGACGGACAGAAAGTAACGGGCCAAGGGATGGGGATGAGAATGGAGGCCAGGGTAAGTTGGCATGAGAGGAAAGACAAGAGAAACTTTAGGGGGTTTAGGCAGGTGAGATGGGAAGAGAAAAACCAAAGATGAAGATCGGTGGCATGGTGAAAATAGAGCTGGGGGGATGATTTAAGAGCCAGCTGTTCAAAGCTTAAGACTTGGGAAGATGGATAAACTTTGCCTTGTAGACTAATCAATCAGGAGAATGGATTCCGACCGGTACTGTTCGTTATAGTTGATTTAGTGGAAGTAAGGGACCCGGGGCCAATGGGGAAAATCGGACGCCGAAAGCGTAAGTACCGGAAGCTATTACAGCGCTTTCTTATCTGTTGGATTGGAATTTTCGTTCTGGCTACAAGTCAATATTTTTAGATGTGTAGATTAGCTGACTTTCTATCCATACTTATAGTCAAAGACCCACACGTCTCATCACAAAGCAAGAAATCCAGTTCAATTACCACACTCTATTCCTTTTGCCGAGAATGAAACGAGATGAACCACATAGGAGATTCAGCAATGCATCCCCGCTCTCCACCTACATGTCCTAATACCCGACATCGTAAGCTTCGCCTCTCTTCCCTCAGAAGGCGCGTGCGCATATCGTAGCAAAAACCAATAGAGAAGCACCCAATGAAACACATTTGCCGATTGATTGGAGAAGGACTCCTCAACCCGTAACCACGCCAATGCAAGAGATATTTATGGCGTTATTCCCAACCCAGCTGCCAGCTTTCACCAATTTAATCATCATACGACCCTTAGTTCCAATATGAGAAGGGTTAAGTGCACCCAAAATCTTTAAAACAAGTCGTACGGCCGAATAAAAATTGTCACCCATTACCAATTGCCCAAGTTGATGCCAGAAGTATCCAAAGGCATAGCCGACTAGGGCGTGTTGAAGGGCGGATTTATCGCATAATCTCCTGGTAGATGAGGACTGTTTAAGTTAGCGGTAGTTTGAATTAAAATAGAATTAAGGATTACTCACGCTTCAGCTGCTCCTTGGTCAAATTGTCCTTGTTCTTGTCGAAGTCAAAGAACTCCTCTGGGATAGGGTCTGCTGTAGGCTCATCATCTGGGTCGTGGTATGGCTCCAGATATGGATGCTTGAGAGCATCCTCAACTGTAATGCGCTTGACTGGGTTGAACGCGAGAAGCCTTTCTAGCAGATCGAGCGCGAGGTCGGAAGTCTTGGGGAACATGGCTTTCCAGGGGATTTTTTTCTTAAACGGCAGTGAGCGAATGTATTCGCGGGCACGGCGTGATTTAATGCCATAATAATCTTCCATAGTAGGCGTGCCCAAGACATCAAGAATTAGGGTAAGCTGGTGATGATCTAGGGGATTAAATGAGTACAAACTTCGGTTGATCGGTTTAACCAAACTCACAGTCCTTGCCTGGGAACAGCGGCTTTCCACTTAACATTTCTGCTAAGATGCATCCCACGCTCCATACATCAATTGCCTTAGTGTATTCCTTGAAAGTGAGCATGATCTCAGGCGCACGGTACCAACGGGTAGCGACATACTCCGTCATGAAACCGGAGTTATCTTCAGTTGAGGCTGCGGATCTTGCAAGTCCGAAGTCGCATACTTTGAGATCGCAGTTTGCGTTCAGGAGAAGGTTGGAGGGCTTGAGATCGCGGTGCAGGACATTTGCAGAATGCATCGCCTTTAAGGCGCGTAAAGTCTGATATATGAAGTATTGGCAATGGTCATCGGAGAGTTCTTGCGTTCGGATAACTCGATGCATGTCAGTCTCCATTAGTTCCTTTGTGCATCATTAGCTCATTTCTCTGCCGGAATGGTCGAGTCGCTCTCACTTGAATGAGATAGACCTCTGTGAAGGTCTCATAGTTGCGTGGCTTTTGGATGTCAAGAATGGAGATGATGTTCTCATGATTAAAGTATCTCAAAAGCTTCATCTCTCTGAGTGTCCGTAGACAGAACATTGAGTGGTCGAAAGGCGTAATCTTTTTGATTGCAACTTTCTGCCCTGAAGGCTTGTGGAGTGCAGAACTGAGAGATCTGTCAGTTATGGCCTTCGTTGATGCATTAATCGAGCCAATTCCTTCCGTGAAGACTGACCAGACAACTCCATAAGCTCCTTCTCCCACCACGTCTTGGATATCGTACTGCTCAGAAACATTGAAAGAAATTTTCCTCGAGCTGCCCGAGGCTGGTGCACGAGACATTTTGTCGGTCTATTGGTGAAAATATGCGCGTTTGCGCTATCTTGGCTTTCCCAAGGCCGACAGCTCAGCGCGTTGTCTGATTTTGCTTGACTGAAGTGGATTCGCCGATCCAACCAAGGAATTTGTAGTCAAGATGATAAAAGTTGGTGCTGAAAGGAAATTCGGTAAAATCTGCAATCCATTGTCTCGTCAGTGAAGGTCAGATCATAAAGCTGAATAAACGAGATTATCTTAAAGCCGACATGAGAATGCAACACCACGCAGAGCCCAGGTGATTCGACCCAAAGGATGATCTTCTCGGTAAAAAAAACACATCTTCTAAGTTTTGCCTACTCCTTGCAACGAGCAAGATTAAAGACGTATGACACGTACGGCGAAGCTGAATTGAACTAAGAAATTGCGCTTCTTGAATTGAATGCCGTTTTTAGTCGTAGTGTATACCCGACAACCATAGTAAGAATGACGTGTGCCGCTTCCTGGAGAAGGTATTCTCAGAGCACACCGCTTTCCACGTACCAGATCAAGGCTGGAAGTTGACACTTCCTTTCCAATACGGCGAGGCCTTCGAACGAGTCCCCTCAATTCAAGGCTCTCTCTACTCCAACGCCCTTATTCTTTTATGTATTCGAAGGGAATCGGTGCGGTATGCGGTGGGTGGCAGGCCTCGGTGATCTAAATGGTGACTACTTTGCTGGACCTCGTTCGACTCGGCAGACCTTTCTTCACGTTTGCGCGTGCACAAGGCAAGCGCTACGAAAGGATACCGGCGTGGTATGCAGCCAGCCGGTCCGTCCGCGTAACGAGTCTGCGCAAATGGGTGGAATAGATGCGGGGCAGGGCGCTGTGGAGGTCTACAAAGAAAAGTAGGTTAACAACCGAGTAGATTTACAAGAACAGCATAGGCAATTCTTATAAACGACCAAAACTATTACCAGCTGTCTGCAGGTCACGACATACCTAGGTTGCTTGCAGTTGCTCTTGGGAGGTGTTATCACTAGGAGTGGACCCCGGGCGCGGCGGGATGGCGGGGTTGATTTTGAAGCGGAACGGCGTTTGGTCTCGACGTATGCGCGACAGCGGGCAAGGACGGGAGGTGGTAGGCGATGGTATGAGGATATGTCTTTCGAAAAGATCTTTTTAGTTCGGTTAGGCACAGCTTTGGATACAGAAGAGGCAGGAATTGGCAGTGGGGAGCTTGCCCTCCAAGCGCTAGCCGCTGGGATTCTGGGATTCTGGGATTCTGTTCCACAATTTGACTACACCCGACTCCAGCCATTTCATTGGTGTAACCGTCTTGCATGTCTCACACTGCAGAAAACCTCGCCTGGCAGTAGCACTGGGGCTCACCCCTGTTATTTCTGTCCGTGATCTGTGAAATTCGAGTAGCCTTGCATGTTGCGCTGGAGTTGAGGCCTGACATAGCGAATGCGCCTTTGCCATAGCCGGTCTTCACATTACTCTTTGGCGACGCGAACAGGGCAACCCGCTGTACCAGCAAGAAGCCATCCCCCCAGAAGAAGCTAATAAACCGTGGAACGCCGCGTATCTAGTAAGCCAAGCTTTGTAGGGCAGTACCTGAAACACTGCTTGAGGAACTGCTGAACCAGCCACCAGCTGTTGCAGGGGCATTGAGCCGTTCCCGTTTGACCTTTGTCCCGTCTATACTTAGCTGACCGAAAGGGCCCATTGTTTGGCCTCTTGCCGCAAAGCGGATGTATATCTGCGAAATCATTGGACAGCACGCTGCATATGGTGGGGACGCGACATCAACCATCACCCCAAGAAATGCCTGCTATACTACATTAGGCGCTTAATGGATTTATATTATCCATCACGTTGCGAAGTTGACCGTGCGGTGCCGCGCGAAGCTTGATACAGTCGGAGATAAGTTGTCGAGGGGTATGCACTCTCTAGGATGCATTCTTCATGGCCGGGGTGTGGTGTGATTGCCAATCAGATTTAAAGGTTTTTGTAGTCTAAAGAGAGAGGCGTGCTTCACCCGTGCCCACAAGTAGTAGATTCGCCAATGGCGGCAGCTAAGTGAATTATAGATACAAAAATGAGCATAGTCGTTGCCACTTGACCCAGTGTCTAGACACTATGAAGAATCCGTGTGCTTAGCTAGTGCATCCTAAAAACAAACCTATTGCCTGACTGTGAGATAACAAGTCTCTCGCAAGGCACGGCCTCACCTGTAATTTCGCTGTTACTAATAGGGATTATGCCGTAGTCTTGCATAACAAGCTGGAATAAGCAAGCGACAACAGTCTGCTCACACTCGCGCCATGACCTAAGGCAGAAACATATATCTTAGAAGTAATCTCCTTGGGGTCACTTGAAGAACGCACTTGATACTGCCAAGTAGCCGGGATCCGCTGATCACCTGCCATTTTGCATATCAGCTAGAGTATTGATGCCATGCTAGCAGAATTCTGGAATCCTTTAGAATGATTTGAAGGTATAATATACGACATATAACCCGAGCCTTCCATATGAAGCACTTGATTCCCAAGCATCAGGCATCGAAATATCCTCAAAAATGCCTGTAGCTTTTCATTATGACTCCCTGATGCCTGCAAGTTCAAATAAAAGAATGAAAATCATGCTCATCCTGGCGAGCATCTAAGATATGGTTTAAGCGTGATTGGAAGGTTTTCATCTATGAGTTTGGGGAGGGTTGAGAAATGAGAAGACATACTGTTCAGTCCGTTTTATTGGATCTTGCATAAGTCTTTTGCGATCCTGTAATGACAGAGCTATGCATCTCGGCGCTCCTTCTTGCTATCCAGAGAGTCTGGCGAGGAAGCAGGTTAGTGGCCGCCGTAAAGAAGAACCTGAAGAAAGAAGAAAAGCATACATCTTTGATCAAAGGCTTCTCTAATCTTATCAGGATGGCCTCTCTGTAATTAGATCCACTAAGCCTTAATAGGTTGTCTGAAAATACTCCAGAATCAAGCACATAACTTGATGCTTCGACTATGACATGAAGAGACCACATAGGATTTGAGAAAATCTTTAGAGAACGCGAAAGAAGAGGGTTGCTACGTGTCAACAAGACATACTACTCTAAAGCCTAAAGTGGGAGAGAATTAGTGAAAATGAGTTCTGATGAGTACTAATTATGGCTCGTTCTGCATCTAATGAATACTTTAGTATCTCATCGTTGCCGCTGATGTTCTCGGAAGACATTAATGAATTCCTGAAGGCACTCCTGCGAAGAGGTATTCCATGCCCTCTCTTGCCCATCTTCCGCCCCATATTTATATAACAAAGGTACTAAAAATCTTGTGAAGTCTCATGAGTGTCCTTGACAGAGACATGCGCTGACTATCACGTCGACGAAACTTGCCTGGGTTCTTTCGATGGAAGAGGTCCGTTCTCAGAGCTCACGTGCCACGCGGAGAGTTCGCGATGCTGTCCGCTTTCAGCAACCTCACCGAATCGATTATTTTGGTGACAATACGGACGCCATTGTTTCCATTGTGACGCTATCAACTCCATTTCACTGTACTGCTTGAGACGTGTAGCGTTTCGCTTCCTCATGGCATGAGAGACTGCCTCGATTTCTCTTTTATCTCTTTTACCCCGATTAAGCTATCTTCAAGTTTGATCTTTTGCGATGGCGGCGGGTCGAAATTCAACCCAACCTACCTATGACTTCCTTACTGGCGCCTCCTCCCCCCCTCCGCCGCCTTTTCGCGAAACCCTACGAACCTCTCATGCCGTCCGATCAGGTCAGTTATCCTTGTACCGTTTGCGCAAGCGCATCGTTAACTTTTGCGCAGACCCTGGCAATGAAGACCTTCGAGCACAAATAAACACACTCCAATATGAGTTAGAATCTCTCAAGCAGGAGCGCGAAGTAACAAATTTGCGCCACCAGAAGGAATTGCGAGAAGTTCAGAACAAGGCTGAGGCGGACTTCCGGCGGGCACAGGTGAGCTGAGTATGGGCGGAGATATCGTAAAACTTACTGACTGATTATTTCCAAGGCGTCCGAGACCTCTAACAATGCGGCAACTGCTAAATACAACGCGTTGGTGCGGGAGTTGCAAGACACGCAGGATCGGAGCGTAAATGAGAAGCTCGAATCGGAGCGCAACCTTCGTACTGCGCAAGACAAAAGTCAGACCCTACAGGAGGAACTTGATGAAGCACAAGGGGAGCTATTGTCTATAGAGAGGCAGAATAAGCATCGTTACAATGAATTGGAAACCCGTTACAACACTTTGCAGGGATCAGTCGAAGGACTTCGGGCGGATCTGGACGCCAAAGTCACCGCACTACAGACTACACAACAGAAATTATCCCAGCGTGAGATTGAGATTGGACGTCTAGAAACCGATGTCTTACAACTCAAGGCTCAGACGGGAGATACCGATACGCTAGCTGTCATTAAGAGAGAGCTTTCGGAGCAGGTGGCGCATATTAAGAAATTGGAGGCCTTGAATCGCGAACAGCATGCGGAACTCAAACAATACCGGAAGATTCATAAGAGCATTGAGGTTGTGGAGGAAGAGAAGAGGACATTAGAGGGCAGGGTTCGCATGATGAATGACCTACGGCGGGAGCTGAGCGAAGCACAACTGAAAAGACAGTTACTAGAAGACGAGAAGAAGTCGTGGACAGCGTACCTCGAGAGTGAGACGTCGACTAAAGGGGAGTTGCAATTCGACTCTCCCGAAGATCTTGCACGAGCCTTTGTCCGGGAGCGTATTGAGAATGCTTCACTTTTGGAGAGGCTAGGAGCAGTTCAGCCCGAGCTATCCGTGAAAGATGAAAACATCAAAATACTCGAGGATGAGAAGGCCAAATTATTAGGAGAGCTCCAGAAATTGAAAACATCAGGAGGTGGTGGAGACAGCAAAGTTCGCGCTAGGCTCGAACGGCAGAAAGCATTAGCTACGAAAGAGGTCGAATATCTCCGCGCTCAGCTCAAGAATTTCGACATTGAAGAAAGCGAGATGCAACCGGAGAATTTCGACTCACAAAAAGCTCAACGGATCCAAGAACTGGAAGATCTTGTCGACGAATACCGTAAAGAAATCCAGACCCTACAAGCAGATTTTACCGCTGCGAAACAACGTCAAGAACAGGCCCCGGCCACTACCGCTGGAGGCAAAAAGCGTCCTCTCGACTCGGAGGATGATGAGCGCTTGGGCGAGCTACGCCGCAAGAATCGGCAACTACAAGAAGAGTTCACGCAATTACAGACACGCAACGCAATGCTCGAAGCGGATGTAAAAGCACATATAGCGCAACTTAGCTCCCTCAAGGCTTCCTCACGCACCCGCATCCTCGAGCTCCGCTCCAACCCCACCGCCGACGCCGAAGCACTCAAGCTCAGCACCGTGAAAAATCTCCGAGAGGCAAACGCTGCTCTCCTTGCCCGCCTCGAAGGTGCGGAACCAGCGCCCGACTCCGTCCCTCTAGCTACACTCGCAGCCTCGGGCGACGAAATCGCTGAGCTGCAACACACAGTCGCTGAACGTGAGAAACGCATTAAACGCCTTAAGACCATCTGGACAGCGAAATCGCTGGAATTCCGAGAGGCTGTGGCATCAGTCCTTGGGTGGAAGATGGATTTCATGCCAAACGGCCGTGTTCGCGTGACTTCCATGTTCTACCCTGGCGACGAAGAGACGGGGGAGAACAGTATTGTGTTTGATGGTGAGAATGGGACTATGAAAGTAAGCGGGGGGCCCCAGAGTGTGTTCGCAATGGAAATCAGAGATTTGATCACGTTTTGGGTGGAGGAAAGAAAGGAGATTCCGTGCTTTTTGGCGGCGATGACGCTAGAGTTTTATGAAAGAACTACACGAGCCGTAAGGGCATGATACTTTGTAATTTAGGGGTGTAAGGACTATGGTTCAATGCTGGTGTTTGGGTTTGGCTACGGAGGCCGGTTTTCTGGTTTCGCGTATGGAGTCACTAAACTCAGGATATTTGGAATCTTTATTCTATATGCCTCTGAGGCGTACACTTAATATGGTCTCTTATACATGCCGTCGTGAATGACTTTAGATATTTATGAAAAGCATCTAAATATCTTCTTACCTTCAACTCTAAAGCCCCCTAGATTCCCATCTCAAACCGCATGCCTAGCAGAGAATATACAGATAACGCCTACATGTATGCTTCTATTAATGGCGTTCGGGATATATGCCTGAGTGAAAACATTATCCTTCGTTTGGTTACTTAAAGCCTTTGAACGTTCACAAGTCCCTATCTTCTTTTTTTCTTTTTTCTTTTCTTTTTTACAAAAGCATGGTTTTGGATGTTTAAAAATGTATGGTTCCATGGAACTTCTGTACTCTCTCCGCCTCACTTGCGTCCTAAGATCAAGTGGTCCCTGCAAAACTAGAATCACACAACGCGTATAGCATTTTTAATTGATTTAATTGGCTAGTTCTTATCGATAACGGTAGGACGCAAACCAACGTGTTAAGGGGTAGTATTTGGGGCAGTATGGTAACTACTGAACAACACTTACGGAAGAGACCCATATCAATCATCATCATCCCTGGGGCCACTAACTTGGGCTAGTAGTGAATAGCTAGGGAATGTCGAGTTCCATTTGAGCTTGTCAAATGTGATTTAGAGACCGGGTAACCAATCACATGCCGTCGAGTTTACTAAGGATATTATATTCGCCTTCCCAGCAAGAGCGTTATAAGAACTCTATCGTTGGAACTTCTTGACCCATGCCTATTAGGCTAATATTGTAGATTCCGTAGCGGGATATCTTCATTAAGCTATTTCCCGCATAAAGCTCTCGCCGTTGAAGCCACCCAGAGGGGTGATTAGGCCTAACACGACGTAATACGCTGTACGCCAGCTCTCATGCCGCCCATCAGCGACTATACAGCCCCACAAACGCCGTATTCCCAGCCATCCTTTTCTCATCCGATCGACCACCCTGATGCCACGCACGAATCAAGCAGCTCCTCTTGGCTTCGATTTCGCTTCCTTCCTTTCCTTAGCACTTTGCTTCTGCTTCTTCTTCTTTTCGCCCATCTTCGCCTCATTCTTCCTCTTCAAGTTGGCCTGCTGTTCTGCCGTCTTGGCAACTGGCTTGAAGAAGCCCTCCAGCCGACTCTGCTGCGCTGTCTTCAGATTCTTCTGCAGTCGAGTGGCTCCGCTTCTCACCCTATCTTCGTTGAAACCCTTCTCTTCGACCAAGAACTTGATGAGTCCGTCCACATCGGGGGCGTCCCATTTGAAGTCGCATTCAGGATCATCTGCGGAGCGGACATCAGGTTCAAGGAAGAGAAGACGCGCATCAGCGTAGGGCCAGTCCTCTGGGATGGTATATTTCGAGGACTTGGAGATGGTATCGACAACGCCTTCGAGGTTTTTATGCTCACGGATGAGTTTGAGAGCAGTGCTAGGCCCAACGCCCTTAATAGGGTCAAGGTAGTCGCATCCAAGGAGGATGCAGAGATCGATGAACTAGAAAGGAAGTAAGTAATTGCTTGATTTGAGAGCAAGGGTCTGAGTGCGTACTTGTGTCCTATCCATTTCTAGTCCCTCTAGGACTTTGTCTAAATGAATCTCCAGGATCGGCTCCTTTCGCTGCTCGCTGAAAGTGAGATGGCGTAACAGTACCGGAGAGTCAAACGTCAGTGTATCCATGTCCTCCGATGCAGCAGCATACACCTTCCCCGCCCGGGCCAGCACAGCACACTGTGCCTCCGCCTCTGTCGGTGCGATGATATACGGGATGCCCATAAGCTGTAGCAATCTCTGGCACTCCGCATTGTGCTCTCTGGTTACCCTCACCGTCCTCCTTGAGAACTTCTCCACATCTTCTGCGGTTCCCGTCTCTTTCGCCTCTTCGTGCGCTTGCTGGGCCTCTGACTTCCGCTGGAATCGCTTGGCGAGCTCACCAGACTTTAGTTTTGGTGGGGCACCATCAAAGACATAGAGAGGCTTGATGCCGTTGTCAACTATGCGCAGTGTGCGGTAGAACATACCCATCAAATGAGAGGTTGTTTCGCCAGTTTCACTCATGAGCTGCTGGCCGTCGGAGCGGACAGCTATGAGGAAGCTGTAAATGCTCATGGAGCTGGGGCGGATGTTAGATAGGTATATACTTGGAGGTTATGAGGAACGTACGCATCCTGCAAGTGTTAGTGAGCTTCGAGTTACGCGCAAGAAAGTGAAAAGCCCACGATTGCGACCTTGCGGCCAAATTGATTCTTGATTTCTCCCGTCTTGATAGCATCGGGGGCGTTTTCATTAATTAGTTGAAAGAGAGATTTGATTCCCATCTTGACGAGATGGTTGGTATTAAATGTGAAGTTGAATGGAATTAGAGAAAAAAGAGGTTGGCGAGATGGTGCGGATCGTTACGACGTTGATGAGCGAAAGTCCGTCACCCCAGACAAAAGAGTGGTGCTGGATGCGAGGAAGAGCCTCTGGCGTCACCTTCGCGATTCCATTTACGCGTGCTCAGCGACTAGCGTGCCTCTCAGCCCTACCTATAGTGACGGCCGTCAATAAATGTAAAGCACTTCACCGCCTTCGCCGCCTTTATTATAGATATTTGAATCCTTAAAAACTATTCGACATACATGCTCTCACTATTTTCAACTGGAGAGTAATGTTAACATTTCACTTAAAGAAGCCGCATTCGGCGTGGCAGAATTCGGTGAAAATCCGGGCCGCGGTTCCAGGCACTATCCGCCGGCATTACGTCTGCCGATCCGTGGGGTATTATATCTTTACATATTTCACTTGGATCGGCTCAACACCTTTCGCTCCTTTCAATTTTATTCTATTAGAAACTTTCCATTGCATTTTAGACTTGCTTCACAATGCTCAAACCCGCCTGGAGACATGCCGCTAGGCAATTGAATGCTTCCGCGCGTTCTGCGGCAATTGGAAGGCGATATGCTCATACACCAGCACCATTTGACTGGAAAGATCCTCTTGGATCGAATAGTTTGTATACTGAAGAAGAATTGGCGATCGCCGAAACCGCCGAGTCCTACTGCCAGGAATGCATGCTCCCAAGGGTATTAGGTACTCTTTCCTGCAGTCATCTATTGGAGCACACCATTAATTTCCGTTTCCAGAGGCGTACCGAAATGAAGATTATGACCGAAAAATTCTCGAAGAAATGGGACAGCTGGGCCTTCTTGGTTCCACGATACAAGGCTATGGATGCGCCGGCGTAAGCAGTGTGGCTTCAGGGCTGATCACAAGAGCTGTGGAGAGAGTGGATTCGGGCTACCGATCCGGCTACTCGGTTCAGAGCTCACTGGTCATGGGCGGCATAGATGAGTTTGGTACTCCAGAAATAAAGGACAAATTTTTGCCTGGGATGGCAAAAGGGAAGCTCTTGGGGTGTTTTGGTTTGACAGAGCCAAATCACGGCTCGGATCCGGGATCCATGGAGACAATCGCAAAGCCACATTCATCGAAGAAGGGTTATTACTCTCTATCCGGCTCGAAAACTTGGATCACGAATTCGCCCATCTCTAACTTGCTTCTTGTATGGGCGAAACTAGAAAGTACCGGAAAGATCCGTGGTTTCATGATTGAGAGAGATCAATGCCCGCCTGGAACCCTCGAAACACCACCTATAAAACATAAGAACGGCCTCAGGGCGTCCATTACCGGCATGATCCATCTAGATGAATGTCCCGTGCCAGAAGCAAATATGTTCCCTGATGTTGAGGGCCTGAGGGGTCCCTTCAGCTGCTTAAATTCTGCGCGATATGGTATTGCTTGGGGGACCATGGGCGCGCTGGAAGATTGCATCTCGAGAGCGAGGGAGTACGCTTTACAGAGGAAGCAGTTCAAGGGTAACCCGATCGCAAAATACCAACTAGTTCAAAAGAAGCTCGCGGATGCTACTACGGACGCCGCATACGGTATCTTGGCCGCAACTCAGGTTGGACGACTAAAAGACGAAGGCAAAGCCGCTCCGGAGATGATTTCAATGATTAAGAGACAGAATTGCGATAGAGCACTAGTCAACGCTAGAGCGTCAGTCACCATATATTCTTCCAGATTCCACGGGCTAATCCAATATCTAGATTACAAGAAGTGTTTGGCGGCAACGCAGTCAGTGATGAGTATGGAATCGGTAGACACGTAGCAAATTTGTTTGTGACTCAGACTTATGAAGGGCAAAGTGACATTCACTGTAAGTCTCGCTCGAGTTAGATTGTTGAGACTCAACTAATGTAGTCACGCACTAGCTCTCATCCTTGGAAGAGCTATCACGGGGCTGCAAGCATTTTGCTAGGTGTTTACCAAGTGTTGAAATATAATTCATGTATATAGGACCTTGTAGATGGAAAATGTTCAAAATATGTAAATATGAGATAGTAGGGAATGCAGGGAACACGGATAGTGGCACTTGTTAATACACCAAGAATGCAGTCCCACGTTTCATAGCTTTAACGGCCTCACGGCTGCTTGCAGAAGTGTGCTCGAGACTCGGTGTTTTAGGGGAATCTAGCTTTGCTGCGGGGTCGAAGGTGCTCGATGCTTTGTCACGGCGTTGTCACGGCCGGCTGCATGGCGACCAATATATTAGCGATTATTGGTGAGTATTGGTGAGTATTGAAGGGGGCTGAGGCTGATGATTCGGGGGACTGAAACCTTTCGTTTGCCACCAGCCTTGATAAGATTTTCGGTGAATGTCTGGATCAGTCAGGTTTTCAGCCCTGGTGCAGAAATAAAACCTACTTCTTTCCACGGCCTGCCCCAGCTGTCCATCCTTCTACTCTTTCCCGCATCCAAAACCTTCACCTGCGCCCACCGCGAGACCCGCTGCTGTTCTCTTACTGCCGTTCTCTTACTGCCGTTCATCCCCTGACATACTTCGGGCCAGGTACGTTGTTGGGCCTGCTCATTCTTGCCAGTGATGCGCCACAGGCTTTCTTTGGGGGCGATTCAAGGCGCTAACCTCGAATTCTGCCGCAGCCCACTTCTGGTTCAATCCTCCAACACCACTCGATCACTCACGAGCAATCTTGCCCACGCCCACCAAAACCACTTTCACACTCTCTAGTCGACATGGCCCTCAAGCGTATCAACAAAGAACTCACTGACCTTGGTCGGTACGTTATAACCCTGTTCCCTCGCCCATCAGGCCGTATGTTTACTCGCATGACTGGCTATGATGCGGGGTGCAAGGCCGTGGGTGCTGCAGAGCCTTGCGGAACTCTTTGTTCCCCGAACTTTTGCTGACGATGTTTTTACAGTGACCCACCCTCATCATGCTCTGCAGGCCCCATCGGAGATGATTTAGTGCGTATCTCCCGCTTCAGAAATACAGGCGGCAGGGGCGGCAACCATACCTCCAACCTGTAACGATATGCCATAAGCGGGATAGTGAGCTGACTGAATTTCTGTAATAGTTTCATTGGCAGGCAACGATTATGGGTCCTGTAAGTTCTTCCCAGCGATGAAAATCTTGCTTCTGCTGTAGACATTTACCCCACCTCATCAGCAAGTCCGTTGCGAAATCGGCAAGGCTGACAGACCACACAACAGGGTGACTCTCCATACTCGGGCGGCGTCTTCTTCCTAGCGATTCACTTCCCTACCGACTATCCTTTCAAACCACCGAAAGTCAACTTCACAACCCGCATTTACCATCCCAACATCAACTCCAACGGCAGTATTTGCCTTGATATTCTCAGGGATCAGTGGAGCCCGGCGTTGACAATCTCAAAAGGCAAGCATTTCTTCGTGAAGCTACATCTTTGAAAGAACAACACTAATACCATATCTAGTGCTACTGTCCATCTGTTCCATGCTGACAGACCCGAACCCGGACGATCCTTTAGTCCCCGAGATTGCCCATGTATACAAGACCGACCGATCCCGCTACGAGTCCACAGCTAGGGAGTGGACTCGAAAGTACGCAATCTAGCCAGACAAAAAATAAGGGGAGGGCCAGTTCATGGCCTTTCACTCAGCGGTTCCTTTCCGTCAGTCGTCAAAGGGAGCAGTTTACGTAGGAATGATAGTGGGCAGAGGCTGTCTTTGTGGATTACGTTCAAGTGAGCATGGGTGGATAATGGAGAACTTATTGTTCAGAGTCTGCTTTCCAAAACCCACGATGACGGCCTGGTTATATTGTTATTACAAGTCGGAGTGGCTCAAAACCCACTTCAAAACACCTTTCTTTTTCCTTGCGGCTTTTGTTTATGATGCATATGCGGGTTTTTCATACACGGGAGTGTTTAGGGGTGAAATTTGCATTCTAGAATTTGCTTTATGAGTATTTTGCCTTGTCAAAACATGCTGTGATGGCCTCAGCCCTATGACTCCAAGCATCGCGTTTCCGCGGCCTTAGATTACGATCGGAGATAGTCCCGCGGGGGGGGTCTGCACCGCAGTATGGCGTGACTGAGTTTAGTATTTACTAGTAAAGAAAGCAACTAGATTGAAGTGGATACCGCATTCGCCAAGAGCAGAGTGAGCTAGAAATAACTATTTACATATACAAATATAATGTTTAACCGGCTGCTACAATTACTTGCCTCTGTCAGGTTCTGGCTGCCGAACCGAACCACTCAACACCCAACTATCTTTCCCCCTCCCCTTCCTCTTTTTCGTCCCCGTTGCTCCTCCTTTTCACCCAAACCGACACTCCATCAGGCGGCATCATCAAATCCGACACTATTATATTCTTCGGCCGCTCCTCTAGCCCCCGCACATCGTATCTAAGCACCAGCTCCGCAAGGAGCAGTTTCAGCAGCTGCGCAGCGTAGAAGCGGCCAGGACACGCATGNCGGCCGTGCGAGAAAGGCAAAAAAGTGTGTGACGTCGTAGTCATGGCGAGCTTGGACGCCTCCAGCGCCTTGGGCCCGCCCGACTCCGCCTGCAGCTTCTCCCGCTCGTCGGAGAAGCGGAACGGCAGGTACGCGTCCGGCTCGGGGTACAAGGCGGCGTCGTGGTGGATGGCCGCGACGGGCAGACCCACCCATACGCCTTGCGGGACTGTTTCGCCGCTGGGGAGCTGGATGCCGCAGGCGGGCGTTACTTGCCTCATGCTGCCTCGCCCGCCCATTGTGGTGTACCGCAGCGATTCGCGGATCGCGGAGTCGGCGCGGTGGAGCTGTGCTACAGCTGCGCTGGTCCAGGTGTTGTTATGCGAGTCGAGAATTACTGAGGCCTCGGCGCGGATATACTCAAGTGGAGAAGATGGGCCGGGCGAGTAGTGAGAGAGAAGGTCTAGCAGTGCGTGTACAATGGTCAAGTGCGTGGTGTGTGTTGCTGTATTATTGAGCATGGCGAGGTTAGCGGAGATGATGTGAGGGGAGCAGTGGAGATGTGATGGTGATGAATATACTGCTGATGTGATATGTTGAAGGAGATCGTTAGGGACAGGGTCGCTGCTTGAGACTAAAGTAAAACGACCTTCATCTGTTTTACTTAGTTGCATGTTCGCAGAGCGTGATTTGATTATTGGGACGAGATAACGATTGCACCGCCAGGCATACCAACGACATGGCAACGCAAAGATAGGTCCGAAGATGGGTTTCAGGACGTCGGGGATGAGAACGCGAATGATAAAACCGCAGATGGCAATGGCCATAGAATATTGGTAGGTTAGAGTCAGGTATGTCTTGTCTCTGCATAGAGGCAATCCGACGAAGGCCCGTGCATTGCTACGCATAACGATAGCCAGCATAGCACTAGATAGATTTACTTCAGTCCAGTCTTCGGTATTTGAGCCTAGTATTCCGTCCATAGTAAGGCGAAGCTCGTCAACCATAGAGTCTGTGAGAGCACCGAGCTGTCGTGTCAAAGCTATTCGAGCGATCTCAATGTGAAAATCGATCTCGAATGTCTGTCGCGGGAGGACATAGTCGGTTGCTAGAAGAGACTTCTGCACAGCTCTGGCGCTCAGGATATCATCAGGTTGTTTGAAGAGCCAGGAAGTCTGAGATGGTGGCAAAAGGATCTCAGGGCGTAGAGTAGCGTTCGGTGTTATGAATGATTTACCATCTTTGCTATACTATCATGCAGCTGTATAAGCAACTCATTTCTCGGTATGGGTTCGCTGACTGACTGTAGTATAACCCTCATCAAGGAACTGCAGTCCTTGCTTGTATTCGCGGAGGTTAGCTCTGAGCTTTGAAAACAATTCCTTTCGACAGCCAACCCATGGGATTGAATCAGGCAAATACGTGTAAGAGACAGCGCGGAAGGACAACGCGGTAACTGTGGCCACGCCAACGGAGACTATTAACAAAGGGTGGATAACTAGTTCGAATAATAATGGCATTTGGACTTGGAGAATATCGTTGAAAGCTGCAGCTCTGAGTGAAGGCCGTAATGAAGTTTTGACGCCTATTAAGCGCGTCTCCTAAAACCACGGCGTTCGTCAAATGTCAATGGAGTAAGAAACGGGGGGAAGAGTTTGGTTAGCGGGTGGTGTCAGATTCAAATGCTGTATATCAAGTCTCAAACGAGTGGTTGGCCTCTTTTACTGAGAATACGTAAAAGGGCGCGTGCAGGGCGTAGCAGTTTTATCATACTAAATGCAGCAACTTTTAGCGAGACGATCCCTGATAATTTTCTCAATTTAGTAGACCTTGCGAGAATGAGTCAGTCCATACTGGAACAAATATGCAGTCTCGTATTTACAAAACCATAAGTTTTGAGCTTCTGAAGCCCCCATTACTCTAGAGACTCTCTGGCTTCGCATTGGTTTTGCTGGGAAGCGGTGGGTTTTGTACTCCCCAGCACTATTAACCAAACCCTGTAACCTTTTCCAAAAAGAAATCGACCGATAGCAGATAGACGGATAGGCACCTAGCAAAGGCTTGAAGTCAATTCTCAAATCGCCAAGCTGTGTATTAGTGCCGTTACTCGCCCGGCTACTCGGCAGCCTCTGAATGCTGGTTTGTTTCTCCATAATCTTCCAACTTTTCTCTCCTGTCTTTGAACAATGCGTAACTACAGCCAACTAGCGGAGCAAGAAGAGAGGCTTTCTGATTATCCTGAATATTTTTTTTGAGCTCCTTTTCAATGGCTTGGAATGTCGCCTGTACATGTTTGATGCCAAAGCCCTTCTTACCAAGATCATTGGTTGCATCCGCAGGGTCTTGCAAACATAACAGATACGGTTGAGCAGGGTCGATTTGACCGATGTCTAGCCAACTTTGTTGTATCTTCGTAACTGGTTAGCAAATAACGGCTGCATAGAAAGTCCGGCACTTACGCTACTTAATTCCTCTAGTTTCTTCAGCTGTGCTGTGGTTGCTATTCGCTTCGAATTCTTTGCAAACGTTTCAGCAGGTTCGATCGAAACCCCGAGATTATAAGTATCAAAAGCAGACCAGAAGTTCAGAAATGTCATGAGTTGTTGAGAGAGATCGTTGGACCGAGTATGGGGCGTGTGCCTTAAACTAGCAACTACCATCATAAAAATGCTATATGATCCCAAGCCGCCACGAAAGACATCTGATAAACCTCTCACATCAAACATAACTTTGAGCGTTGTAAAGAGCTCTCGCAGCCCATGATACTCTTCGAGATATTTCCTGATATATAATCTGGAAATCAAAGTGTCGTTTGAGCTTACAACCTGAATATCAAGGCCAGATTTCTTATGTTGTAGGGTAATAAGTGGGTACCGTGCGTGTCGTAGATTGCACAATATATAGTGGCCGCTCTTTTGCAGTCCATCGTGTAATTTTGCCAATTTTTTTGTCATTTGTTTCCGAACTCGATAACGTGGTGCCATTTCAGGTAGTGTATCAGGGTCTGTTTCGGAAGTTTTAGAATATAATCGCAGATCAATGTCTGAGACGGCCAACGCCAAGCCAGTTCGTTCAGATCCGAAAACCTCGTATTGGTAACCAGGAAGAATTTCGCTAGCAAGTGCTTTCAATTGCCGAATGACATTTTCTCTGCCAGCCTGTTCCTTTGACGTTGGCATCATGTAGGAATGGAAAGCAGAAATTTCTAGAGACAGCCTAGGCCCCAGTTAAACAATGGTCGCACTCACGAAATAGGATGAATAACTAACCTCTCAGGGCCACTCGTAGATTGAGAGTCAAACGGAATTGTCCAAGGTAATGCGCTATCTGACACAACAGCCCCCAGTATAGGTAAAACATTCTGACCCTCATACTCAAGAACTCCAACGGTGCGTTTGAATGTCCTGCCAGTGTAGCTTCTCGGATGCAGTTTCCTTCGATCACGTTCTTTCAAATTAGCCTTGGAGCCCTCAGCAGCCAACATTGGATCCGGATTGTCACTCGTCTGGTTTGTTTCCGGTCCTGACTCCGCTGATTCGGCACCTGAACCACTGGGTTTTGCCTTAACATGCTCGAACATGCCTCCACTTCCCTTAGCTGCAGAGGCCATACTGCTAGTTCCATCGGTATGCGTTTGTGAGGCGTCTAGGGCGAGATCCTCGGCGTTTGGCCTGATTTTGAACCTAGGCGAGTCGGGTACTCTAGCTGGCCTCCATATATCTGGGCTCCCCGGATCTCTGATATGTTGACGACGGATTAGGGTTGCTCGATTCGAAACGCGGTGGGATTCGAGTGTAGCAGACAGGTCATCAGGATTTATATCATCGATTTGTCTTTTGTTGGCGGAGGAGATGCTTTCGGGAGGGGGATACTTTATTTGCTGGTCATCTGCTGTCCGAGACGGGAGGTTTTGAGCTTTCGAGAGAGATGCGGTTGAGGAATAGCGCTGATGCGAGAGGAACGATCTGTTTGGAAGGACGAATTGCTGCCATAAGACAGTCGCAGGCCTGAAAGCATTGTGGGCAAGGCATACGGAGCTATGCCGGGTAAGATGCATTGAGTGCAATGGCTGTGGGTGGTTGCATCGTGGTTTCCCGAACGTGTTTGAAAGTGTAAGGTTTCGTAGATAAATTACCACTAATCTACAACAGGCACAAAAAAACAGCACAAATTAATTCGAAAGGGGAGCAATCACATATGACCTCCGCTGACGATGGCAAGGAGTACCTAGTATGCACAGCAGAACTTGTAGGGCCCAACTCGAAATCAGTTCACTTTGCGTGGATAGCAATGCGTGGACGTCTTCGATGCCTCAATTGGAGGAGTATAAATGGGCATCATGTGAGTGGACGTCTTCGATGCCTCAATTGGAGGAGTATAAATGGGCATCATGTGAGTGGACGTCTTCGATGCCTCAATTGGAGGAGTATAAATGGGCATCATGCGAGACATCCCGAGGTGCTTGGCGAGCCTGTCTTGAAGCCCAATTGCCATGGTGAAAGCCATAGCAGCGAACAAACCACGTCGCAGATTTTCTCCGTCCCGGGAGAACGAGGAGAATTCAAGCGTCTATTCCAGCATCTTCATTCGTTTTCTAGCATACAGAGAAAGTGGTCGAATTTGGGCGCTCAAGACGCCTACGGCAGGTTGTCGGCGGGCTACCTCATCGGTGCAATGCGGGCAAGGACTCAGGCCGGTTGGAGCGGTTGTGGGCCAGATTTTGGTTTCAACCCAACTGCAAGAATGCGCAGGTGCAAGCTTGAGAGATTATTACTTCCTCCTCCCTTGATCCAATTGTTCCCAAAGCCCGCGCAACAATTTTCACAGACGGATACATATCGAGCAATTCCACCCTCCGGCCCGCCTTCAAAACCCCTCAGTGCCCCTCGACGCCCTTCATCGTAAAAGCATGCCTGGGCAGTAACGTTCACATTTCCCAATTCGGCTTCTGACATCAATCCTGATCAATCCTGAGCTGTTCTTCACAGCTGCTCTAACGACTAGACGAGAAGGTGAGACCTAGCATTTCGTAACACCTGCTGGTTAGACACGCGTGGTTGTCGCACAGAAGGCCTTGTTGCTGTCGTTTGCTCTACCAAAGTCCTATACCGTCCTCTCCTATACCAACTGCCTGCGAACTAATCTAACAAAATGCAGTGCGACACCCGAGAGAGTGAGCCCATGTCTCCCGCTGTGCGCCCTGCGCAGCTGGAGCAGGAACCTTCCACCCATCCTGCGCTCCACCCTTCGGTCACCTCTGTCCCTGTCACTCCTGGTGTCCATCTAGCTGGGCACTCTGCCTATATCGAGCCTGAAAGTACCCCACAAGACACAAGCCTACCTTTTGACCCCGCTCAGGTTGCGCCAGGCCCACAATGGAATGCGAATTCATACTTTGCACCTAAGGATGAGGCTAGACCAAGCTCTCCCACTGAAGCAGTGGCTGGCGCAAGAACAGGAGAAGAGCTTTTGCGCCGGCTGAGCCTTGTCGGAGATCCAACTTCAAAGCACGATCTCGCGGACGTAGATCCAAGGGCGGCACATCCTAGCCTGAACCTTAGTGGCGGAGTGATAAGTGCTACGTTCTGTGTACCGTACACTCTCGGATATTGTCCAGGTCTTGATTGGGTAGGTCAATGCTTTCCTCAATCGTAAAATCTTGTTTTGTAAATCCTTCTCATGGTTTGGATGCTGCAACAACAATTTTCTTTGCTTGGTTTTGAGGCGATATCCAGCGCCGAACGAGCTCCTGCGCAAGAGTAGTTTTATTTTCTACCAGCCGAACCGCTTTTTACTTCCAACATGACTGATACCTAGGCATGTTCTTGATGGTTAACAGGAGCTGAAATCGCGACGTGGGACATCAGCTCTTTTCGACTCTTTCTCGTATTTAGCCTCCGCTGCGTCACCATGGAACCATACCTTAGTAGGATGGACAGGTGAAATAACAGAAGTTCCGGGAGCACAGCCGGCCCCCAGTGCCTCGCTCAGTTCGGTACCCAATGCCTCTACGGCCAACAAAGCATCTGCGCCAATTCCTGTCGATGGGACTTCTAAGCCGCCTCAGCCTATGCAAACCGAAGGCATCAGAGTTGGTCGTGCTGACAGACAACGCTTGGAAAGGCAACTAGAACGGGATCATGGCGGAAAGATTGTTCCAGTCTGGCTCACAGATGAAATGAACGAGGAGGACGTGGCCATTATCAAGGACCAGTCCAGGTGGCGTCGGTTCGCTGAGCATGAATTATACACACTGTTCCATTATAAACAAAATGAGCCAGCGGACGGTCGTGCAGCACGTCGATCTTGGGCAGACTACTATCGTATGAACAAACTTTTTGCGGATCGGATTCTGGAAATCTACAAGCCTGGAGACATCATCATCATCCATGACTACTATCTCCTCTTACTACCAAGTTTACTCCGCCAGCGTCTTCCAAATGTATACATCGGCTTTTTCCTTCACGTTCCCTTTCCCAGCAGCGAGTTCTACCGATGCCTTAGTCGGCGAAAGGAAATCCTGGAGGGAGTCCTTGGCGCCAACATGGTTGGATTCCAGTCGTACAGCTACTCGCGTCATTTCTCTTCTTGTTGCACACGCATTCTTGGCTTTGACTCGTCCTCGGCTGGCGTTGACGCATACGGGGCTCATGTTGCCGTAGACGTCTTCCCAATTGGCATCAATGCCGCTTCGACCCAGCAACAGGCATTCGGTGATCCTGCGATAGAAGACAAAATCAAGGGGATTCACGAACTCTACGCAGGTAAGAAAATTATCGTTGGCAGAGATCGCCTCGATGCAGTCAGAGGAGTCGCCCAGAAACTACAGGCCTTTGAAATTTTCCTCGAGCGGTATCCAGAATGGCATGATAAAGTCGTGTTGATCCAGGTCACTAGTCCGAGCTACCTTCAAGAAGATCAGGAAGGCGCCGACAATAAGTTTGTTAATAAAATTGCGGACCTTGTTGCTAGAATTAATGGCTCCTTCGGGTCCCTCAGTTTTGCTCCTGTTCAGCACTTTCCTCAGTATCTGTCCCGAGAAGAGTACTT
The DNA here is from genome assembly GCF_001692895.1 of Cenococcum geophilum 1.58. NCBI lineage: Eukaryota > Fungi > Ascomycota > Dothideomycetes > Gloniales > Gloniaceae > Cenococcum > Cenococcum geophilum. The sequence goes on along the minus strand of NW_027137571.1, from coordinate 1,982,317 downwards.
TGCTCTCCTACGACTTGCAGACGTCGGGCTCATCACGAGTGTCAGAGACGGCATGAATACGACGAGTCTCGAGTATGTCATTTGCCAAAAAGACAATCATGGGCCACTCATCCTTTCCGAGTTTTCAGGGACGGCTGGAAGCTTGGGAAGTGCTATACATATTAACCCGTGGGATCTTGGTGGCGTCGCTGATGCCATTGCTCAAGCTCTGACAATGCCTTTGGAAGAGCGGAAAGAGCAGCACGAGAAGCTGTACAAGCACGTGGTGGCAAACAATGTACAGTCGTGGACCAACAACTATCTCAAGCGGCTGATGACGAATCTATCCTCGTTCGACCAATCCTTCGCTACACCTGCACTGGATCGGGCGAAGTTACTTTACCAATTCCGGCAAGCAAAGAAGAGGCTGTTTATGTTCGACTATGATGGAACTTTAACACCCATTGTCAAGGACCCACAGTCTGCTATCCCGTCGGATCGCGTCATTCGCACTCTCAAGACTCTAGCTTCTGATCCATCAAACTCGGTATGGATCATTAGTGGAAGAGATCAGGCTTTTCTGGATGAATGGATGGGTCACATCTCAGAGCTTGGGCTAAGCGCTGAGCATGGTAGCTTCATGCGCCATCCGAGAAGCGACGAATGGGAGAATCTTACTGACAAGACTGACATGAGTTGGCAATCCGAGGTGATGAATGTCTTCCAGCACTACACGGAGAGAACACAAGGTATACCGTGCTTTTAGACATATTCATGTTTGGTTGGATGGATTCTGACAAATCTTGCTCTCAGGATCTTTTATTGAGCGAAAGAAGATTGCCCTTACCTGGCACTATCGTAGGGCGGACCCCGAGTACGGGGCGTTTCAGGCCCGTGAGTGTCAAAAGCATCTTGAGAATACAGCCGCGAAGAACTGGGATGTCGAAGTGATGACGGGTAAAGCCAACTTGGAAGTCCGTCCACGCTTTGTGAACAAGGGCGAGATCGCGAAAAGGTTAATTCAGGCATATGGTGACAAGCCTGGCGAACCCCCCGAATTTGTTCTCTGCCTCGGTGATGACTTTACGGACGAAGGTCAGTCTGCCCTTTCTCCTCATGCGCAGAGTGATCCTGGATACGTATGTTTGGTGATTAGAGAGCAATGTGCGGCTGACACTCGGCAGATATGTTCCGCTCTTTGCGGCAATCCAAACTGCCTCCAGACCACGTCTTTTCCGTCACAGTTGGAGCTAGCTCAAAGCAGACTCTTGCTAATTGGCACCTCCTGGAGCCTTCTGATGTCATCTCCGTCGTGTCGCTTCTCAATGGCTCTACTGATGCTGGAAATGTAGGAGCCGTTGCTGTAGTCGAGGGATCAGTGCCCGAATCGAGGCTTTAAAAGTCCTGAAAGCATGGCAGCGGCGTCAGGAGAGACAATTTTGAACATGGAGGCATCGAATGGTGAGTGAGATCAAACGCTGGTGGTATGAGCAATGCAGTGGGCTTGTTTTTATTCCTTCGCTGTAGATAAATAAAAAGACGTCTCGGACATTTTCATTTCGAAGGAAACCTCGGAAGCGGGGTTCAGCAAAGTAAAGATTATGTTTTATACGATATGTTGAGGGTCATGATTGATAAAGGTGCATAGATTCGGCAGGTGCAGCAGATGCAGCAGGTGGACGTTTGGCTTCGCCGTTTACGAATGACGGGTGGGATGGCCGGCGGGATGGCCGGTGGGATGGCGGCTCTCTTTCGGACAATGGCCAACGGCGGGTGCACTCGTTGCACCTTGCAGGGGCCGCTAACGATGGCGTAGACGTAAACGAGTCATGGTTTCCACGTTTTTTTCCTACCTGCATGGCACCTGCCCTCCCCTTCTTTCCCGTCCGTCTTCACCTGCCAGGGCACTGTGGACGCTGTGCATTGACGGATCAGCGACGGGTTTGCCCTGAGAAAACTGGCAATCAATGCCCGCCCTTGGCTTTGGTACCTCTGCGACGTCGTTTGCCTTGCTGCCGACAGGCCTGGCCTACCTATCCCGCCCAACCTTTCCTTAACTATCGCTTCCTTGGCGTGCTTCCTCCGTCCTCGATAAAGTTTTCCAGAACCCAGGCTTGCCCCGTGCATTGCAGCCGGCGAAGAAACCAACGAAGGCCCCTAATCAACGCTCTTCTGCGACACCTCCCTCCGAACTCCTCATATCTCCCGCCAGCCCGAGTCTTTCCAAGTGCTTTTCCAACTCTTTCCCCTCATTGCTACAAGCGCTGACTGCTGGCACCCACACTCTCTACCACAGAAGGGGAACGAGCGCCATTGCCTTCCCTTGGTCTGTAACCTTGTGATATCTTGGGATCGTCCGTCAGCAGGTTATCGCGACGTCCTCATTCAGTTAGAACTACCCTCCATCTTAATACACATATCCAATATGGGTTTAATAGAAAAGATCCAGGCCAGTAAGTTCTTCTACGCCCACACCTGTGTCGCCAAGTACTTTTATTCTCCGTCCTCAAAATCTTCGCAAGCTACTCAACGCCCCTCCACTTCGCCCTCTGTCGCTGACATTAATCAGAACTCGAACTCTACCGCCTCGAGCAGCGCTATACTCGCCGCGAAAAACGCACCACCTTCATTAGCGAGGCGCAATACGTGGACGGTGAATATATTTATACATCATCCCCAGTCTCCACCAAGTCCACCTCAACATCGACGTCCAGTCAACGCATGAGCAAGGGACCTGCTGTAAGAATAAGAGAGCTTGCAAGAGCTGGCACTGGAAGGTCATAAGCCATGCAACGCTATTCGCGCGAACCGCAATTGGATATGGGGAGAAATGTGTGGAGAGAAAGGCGAACCGTGCGTAGCCTACCAATTGTGGGCCGAAAGCGCCAATTGCTGTGCCTAGCGATTCTGCTTGAGGGCGTTCATGCGAGGTCGTCACGCCGCTGATCGACTAAAGAGCACTACCATTGGTGTCAGAGGGGTGAGGGCAGCAACCGGATTGGCTTGTCTGGATTGGAGCGACAAGCGGGGACCTGCTTACGACGAACCACGGCCACCGATATTTTCTTTCTCTATTCAATTTTTCGAAAACTGCATGCGTGGATGAAAAGTCCTGCATCTGCTGCATTCCTTCTCGGCTTTCCTTCAACTCTTCATTCATTTCACTGTCTATAAATTATTGCTCCTCCCACCCCTATTTGGTTGCGAGCCTATACTCTATACAGTTCCATACAGTTCCATACGGAGCTAGTGGCGGGTAGGATGGACCTATCCTCTTGCATATGTGTATGTATGTATTTACTTCATGTGGGATATTCTTAGGACCTGTTTTGTGCAAATACTGTCTAACTTCTAAGTTATGCGTACATGTATGTAGCGAGGCTAGCTACTTAAAGATTCGGGATCTGGAATACGAATGTTCTGTACGAACAGCCCTTTTAGCCGAATACTTTCACTAAGTCGTACCCTCTGTTTTACTATTGGATGATGCAGTGATTGATGGACTATGACCACAATACAACTAGTTGTTAGACGGGCAAAGAAAAGGTGTTGCGAGATCATTATATAATTTCATAGGGGCTCATCATGACAACTGCAGTTTACGAAGGGCATTTGCGCTGGACTTTGCGACAGCATAAGTATCATCAAATTTGAAAAACATAATTATAGTCAACCACCTTTACGTACATATAGGATAGGAGGTTCGTATAGGCTCCATTACCTTTTGAAGTACATGGTTAAGTGGCTGGATCAGTTTACAATAAATCTAGTCCAACAAGCAAGCTACTGATTTCCACAAATGACCATTATCGCCGAGACTCTAGCTTCTCCCAGTATATACTGCAGATCTTCGAGAAAATAATGGAATGTTAACATGCGGATCGTTAGTACCCCCCAACGAAAATTTTGACCCGAGTTTATAATTAATAAGCCGATTAATTAACCTAAAGCTTTAATTTAGAGCCTTATTGTATAGAGCTTAATTAGCATACACTAGTAAGTATGGATTTGTTTCGTAAATCCTATACCTCTATTATACTTTGTAGTAGGGGGTAAGCTTTGGGCAGAGCCTTATGCAGAGCTTTAATAGAGCCTTATATAGAGCTTTGGTAGAGCCTCGTGCAGAGCTTTGGTGGAGCCTCGTGTAGAGCTTTGGTAGAGCCTCGTGCGGAGCTTTGTGTAGAGCCTTACGCAGAGCCACGTGTAGACGTGCAGACGTGTAGACGTGCAGCCGTTTGTTCTGGCGATTAATTGCAGAGATATTTGTAGAGACGATTGTATAGGCAATTGTATAGGCGTTTGTGTGGGCAATTAATTAATTGATTAATTAATTATATAGACGTTTGTGGAGCTGTGCGTAAAGCCGTATATAGAGCTATTTATAGAGCTGTTCGTAGAGACGTTCGTATAGGTGTTTAGTTGATTAATTAATTAATGATATAGGCGTTTATAGGCAATTGATCGATTAATCGACTAATTATATGGGCGTTTATATAGGCGACTATATAGACGTTCATAGAGCCGTTTATAGAGCCGTTTGTGTAGACGATTATAGAGCCTTCCTAGTATATTAGTGCTGCATATTAGTAGAGCTTTAGAGCTCCGTATTAAGCTTTAAGTAGAGTTTTGAGTAAAGCTTTAAGCTTAAGGGGGAGACCCCCTTGGACCTCCCCCCCTGCGCACTACGTGCTCTATTTACCGCGTAGGTAGAGTTCTTGTAGAGGCTTTGGTAGAGCGTTTAGTAGAGCGTTTGGTAGAGCTTTTATAGAGCTTTTTATAGAGCCTTTCTAGAGCTTTTATAGAGCTCTGTGTAGAGCTTCGGTAGAGCTTTATGTAGGGCTTTGGTAGAGCTTTATGTAGAGCTTTGGTAGAGCTTCGTGCAGAACTTTGGTAGAGCTTTGTGTAGAGCTTCGGTAGAGCTTTGTGTGGAGCTTCGGTAGAGCTTTGTGTAGAGCCTTGTGCAGAGCCACATGCAGGCGTTCGCACGGGCGATTAACTGCAGAGACATTTGTAGAGACGATTGTATAGGCAATTGCATGGACGTTTAATTGGTCGTTCATATGGGCGTTTGATTGATCGATTGTATGGGTGTTTGATTGATTGTATGGGCGTTTATACGGGCGATTATGCAGACATTCGTAGAGCCGTTTGTAGAGCCGTTTGTAGAGCCGTCCGTGTAGACGATTATAGAGTCTTCCTGGTATATCAGTGCTGCGTGTTAGTAGAGCTTTAGAGCTCCGTATCAAGCTTCGAGTAGAGCTTCGAGTAGAGCTTTAAGCTCAAGGGGGAGACCCCCTTGGACCCCCCCTGCACACTACGTGCTCTATTTACTGCGCGGGCAGAGCTCTTGCAGAGGCTTTGGTAGAGGCTTTGGTAGAGCTTTTAGTAGAGCTTTGTAGAGCTTCGAGCAGAGCTTTGTATAGGCGTTCGTGTAGGCGTTCGTACAGACGTTCGTACGGACGATTGTATGGGCGATTGTAGACGTTTGTAGAGACGTTTGTAGAGACGTTTGTAGACGCTCGTAGAGACGTTTATACGGGCGTCTGATTGATTGTATAGGCGTTTGGTNAATNGATCGTATNAACGNTCGTANGGGCGATNGTGTAGACGTTTNTAGAGCCGTTCNTAGAGCCGTTCGTAGAGACAATTGTACGGCGATTGACCGTATGGGCGGTTATACGGCCGATTGCAGAACCTTCCTAGTATATTAGTGCTGCGTGTTAGTAGAGCTTTAGAGCTCCGTATAGGGCTTTGAGTAAAGCTTCGAGCAGAGCTTCGAGCAGAGCTTCGAGCAGAGCTTCAAAGGGGAGACCCCCTTAGACCCCTGCGCACAGCGTGCTCCATTTACTGCATGGCCAGTACACTAGGTGGGCAGAGGTGCTGCAAAGCCTTTGGCAGAGCTTTTGGTAGAGCTTTTGGTAGAGCTTTTGGTAGAGCTTTTGGTAGAGCTTTCGCAGAGCTTCGTACGGAGCTTTGTGCAGAGCGTTTGTAGAGCCCAATGTTTTGAAGTTCGTCACGTGGATTCTGCCATAACTTACCGCGCGCAACTTTTTTTCTAACCAATGAGAAGCCGGCTTTCTAACCAATTAGAAGCTGGCTTGGCGGGAGTTTGAATTCCAGGACCCCCAACCCGAATATATAGACCACTCGTACCTCGGGTCAATAAATGAAGTGACAAGAGACCTATTCCAGAAAAAACCTACAATTCTCCAGATGTTTCTAGCAGCCGCACCATACTCTTGTCACCTCGTGAACGCGCTTGATGCTCCACCGTCTCTTCACATTTATTCCTTACATAAATGCTGGCACCGTATTTGAGCAGTAGCCGTACCATATCCTCGCAACCCTCTCTCGCAGCCAAGAACAGTGGCGTCTCACCGTTATCATCCTTGGAGTTGATGCTGACTTTGGCATCTTTGTGCTCGAGTAACAGCTTTACCGTGGCTGCATGCATAGTTATTGCGGCCAGGGACAGCGCCGTCATACCGTCGTTATCCGTGGAGTCGGTATCGACGCCTTCTTGATCGAGTAGTAGTTGAACTACCGCTTTCTGCCCTCTACTCGCCGCCCAGAACAGCGGCGTTGCACAATTCTTGTCTTTGGAATTGGCATCGACGCCCCGTGCTTAAGCAGCAGCTTTGCCACAGCTTTTATTGCCCTTTTCGGAAGCCCACAACAGTGGTGTCCTACCGTCATGGTCCTTAGAGTTGGCATCAACACCTTCTTGTTTAAGCAGTAGCTGCACTACTGCTGCATGCCCTCCTTCCGCAGCCCGCGAGAGCGGCGTTTGACCATATAGAGACTCGTTGGAACAAGCATTTGCCTTAGCTTCTAGTAACTGCTTCACCTTCTCGTGACCGCAGTACGATGCCACATGTAGCGCGCTCCCATAATCCCCATTATGCTCACTAACAAGGGCCCCAGCAAATAGGGAGGGGACCAGCCGTACTGTAATTGTCTTTGCAACTCAAACTAAGTTTCTTGTCCAGGAGTAAATTGATAAATTCCCGACTATTGGAAGTGCGATATGGTCCTTGGAGTGCAGCATGATGCATGGGAGTAATACTATGGACGTCGCGGACGTGTGGATCAGCACCAACTTTAAGTAGGCGGATTATGAGTTCAAGGTTTATGATTGGAGAGATAAAGCCGTCTAAAATTGATCGATGAAGGATCGGGAGGTCGTCAACCGCCGACTCCAACAGCTGGAAGCTGGACAAACGTTGTGTGATGCTATCTGCGCAGCAATTTTTACTAAATTGGTGGTATAATTGCTATCCGGCAAATGCGAGGTGATGGCACGCATTGCAGTTATCTACAGTACCCACGTATGACATGATAGCCTGCAGCATAGTGTATGCAAGCTTGGATGAGGAGCCACAGTCGAGGGACTTTCTTACATGTGGGGCGACCCTAAGATCACAACGCCGATACATCTAAATGGGCAAACAGAAAGAGTTGACGGGAATGGGCCGTGGAAGGAGGAGTTTTTTCTGCTAGGTTGATTTTGAATGTTTGTAACCTTGGCATTTGAATACCCAAAATTGTAGGCGCAAGGTGGGAGTTTCAATCGATGATATTCGACTTTTAGGGGGTTAATTGAATTACTGGCCGTATGCTTGGTGCAGCTCCGGAAGATACTGCTCCGCCGTTTTCATATGCGCGAATGAGTACGTCTTTCTCGAAAGGTGCAACATCCTCTTGTATCCATTGCGGAAACAATCATTCGGACCTGCGGGTCGACGACTCTGCAATATAGGACTTCGTTAGATTTAAAATTGGACGAATAATAAAGCATGAGAATCGTTGGCGAGCAAGCCGAAACAACACAAAGGTTTGAAGGAAGGATATATTCTTATAACGAGAGTCGGGAAAGTTTTTGTGTATATGATCTCACAAAGGACGGAAAAAGGACGCATCAAAAGATAATAATTAAAAAGGAAACCCAAATACCAGCGCAATGCAATTGACATAACCATTAAAACACCATCGCTATGCTGTCCAAAAGGACCTCTCCAATCCCCATTATAAGCCATACTTTCGAATTACAATTATTTCTTGGGGATTCCGCACTTCGCCAAGCATGACTCAATGCCAAGGGCAATATTTGCGGGAATCATCTTGCGGAATGTCTCCAAGTCTTCACCATTGAGCGTCTGCGGGAAGCCGAGCGTAGCGTTGACAACATCCGAGTTCAGCCCGAAGAAGTTCTGGGCGACCTGGCTGGTGCCCGGGTCGTTGGAGTTAAGGGTAGCAACGAAAGTGGAGGGATAGCAGGTGGGGTTGACTTGGTAGTGGATGCTACCCATAGGGAAGACAGTGCCCTGGAACTTGTTCAGGTGGCCAGTGATTTCTGATGGGTTGGGAGCCCGGACGAGGCCATTCTCTAGGATGTAGCCGAAGTCTATCTCGCCTTCTACGACCGTAAGAAACTCAGTAGCACGAGGGTGGATGTGAGGCGAGTTCATTCCGCAGGGGCCAAGGAAGGCCAAAGTTGTTGAGATGCCGAGATCGGTAAGAATAGGGAAGTTCTCAATGGTAGCCGCCTTTGCTGCGCCTCCTACAGCGTTATTAGCACAGGTTTGCAGAGATTAAGAACCAGATTTGTATGACATACCTTTAGCGCCCGGGTTAGGTGTTGCGCCATTGAAGTCGAAGACGACAATCTTCTGGAGCTCAGCAGCGGAGAGAAGCTTCTGCCCAGCCGCGGTCAAGAGCTTCTGGAACCGTTTGATGGCCGTAGGGGCTGTCTCGAGCTCAATGATTAAGGCAGTGTTGTCTACAGGCGTTGCAGCAGGAGGCGCTACGGTAGAGGTGCTCGATGCCACAGCAACGCTGGAAGTTAATTGTGAGGCTTGTACAGGGTTGGGGAGAGCTTGGGCAGCGCCAAAAGCGAGAGCAGCGACGAGTACTTTAGTGATTATGGAAGACATTATTGTTGCTGGTGTTTGAAAGATTGTGCGTAAACAGCAAGGAAATAGTGACCACAAAGGAAAAAAGGAAATAAGGAAATAAGGAAATAAGGAAATTAGGAAAACCGGTCTTTGTTTTGATTTGATGTGATGCTGTGAGATGGAAGAGAAGTACACAGCGGTGAGAGAGGCCATCTTTTATAGCCATCAGGCGAAGCTGGACCGGATATGGTCGAAGCCGTTGAGCTGGCATCATGGCTGTGAGGCCACATGGTGAGAAGACTAATAATAAGCTTATGGTGGAAAGTAACCGCCTTGGGCAAGTTGAAACAGGATCGATCGGACGACGTTGGCGTTGTTTCCTGGCGTTCGGGAGCCCAGCGGCTTGGCTGGGGCAGCCTTGCAAGCTGTGCCACCACCAAGATTTGATTTTTGGGCATTTTCGCGCCTTTTTGCGTCGTCGGCTTCGGCACTTTGCGCAGTTGCCCAGGCACCAAGGGTAAGCGGCTGACCAAAATGCCCTCACCCTCTTGGCCTCGTAAGCGATCCATAAATAGGCAGATGTTTAGAAGCTGCTTAGAAACATTTGAAAAACATGGCTAAATCTGCAAATGCGGCACAAAACACCGAAACACGATCCCTCCAAAAACAACGCAACAGGGCCCTGAACGCTGGGCGCTTAGAAAAAGGCAACACTCCCAAGAAACAAAAACCCCAGTCGACAACTCAACCTCAAACAAATGCGGCGATGCTCCAGCAACAGTAGAAAATAAAGAAAGCCAATCTAATCTCGCCAACAATGCTTACGTCGCTGAAGGTGGGCGACCGGAATCCCAATCCATATCCATCGGATCGTCCAGGACCCAGAAAGGCAGGGCGTCAAGAGTAAATCCGTCATCTGAAGGAATCGACGGTGGCCCCTTCCTACTACCCACGTCATCTGGTTCTTCTACCTCAACGATGTTCGTGTTTGGAAGCTCGTCAAAGATCAGGGATGACTGATTCTCACCGGGGCCCCTCACTCTCCGCCGTAGTCGCCGGGCGCTTGAGCCGACATCATGTGATTCTCACCGGGGCCCCTCACTCTCCGCCGTAGTCGCCGGGCGCTTGAGCCGACATCATGAGCATCTAAGGCTTCGGAATCTTCGATGTCCGTATCGCTGCCTACACTTTGACTGTGGCTGCGTTTGAAAATCCCGGCGCTCCAGCGCTTCTTTTTCTTTCTGTAACTGGCCCTCTGCTCTTCTTCATCATTCAACTCTCCCGTGCAGTGTAGGCTTGAGAATTTACTTATGATTCCTGTGTCTGCTTCAAGTCGTTCTTCTGTTGCTCTCTCGCTGCTCGCATCCTCAAAATGGTCTGGTCTGACCACCTCCGTTTCGCTGTCATACTCTGGGTCGCTCTCGACTTCCTCCAGCTCAAAATCTGCCACTTCAACCCTTCGAGCGGCGGGCCTCTCTTCTTCGGTACGAGACTCTCCACTCTCCGAAAAGGAGTCGGAGTTGTCTTCTTCATCGTCGTCATCATCATCATCCGACCCTTGAGGGCTGGCAGCACATGCATGTCCGGAGTTACTTGATGGATGCGACGAATAGTCTTCTGATTGGGGTCGGGTGAAGTGAAACTGTGGACCATGCCCTATAGGCTCAATGAATTCAAGCGGCGGTGACTGCTTAAGCATGGAAAATCCCATCCGTTTGTACATCGGGGAGGTGTGGCTCGCCACCGAAGGAAATCGTGAGTGCGGGCGAGAGCCTGGTGTGGCAGGCGGCGATGAGGGGTGGCCGTGAGGGAAGGCGAAGGGTGGCGGCATGTTGGATGTCTCCATAATAGGGAATGGGTAAGGAGATATTGAACGATCTCCCACAAATTTTGGATGTATAGGTTAAATTTGCGTCGCAAACTGAGCGTTGAAGTGGAACTTAAGAGTCAAGGTATGAATATCCGACGCAGCAATTCTAATCTTGGTTTGTAAGGGGTGGTGTTCGTGAGCAATATCATTTTCTGGGAGTATTCGACGTATTTGACGGCGATGTCTGAGCGACGTTCGCAAGGCGGATAGGTGGAGTCTTTTTACAAGTCAGTCCCTGCAACGCTCTTGGCTTATCGTACGGCCTGAAATACTTTGTCCTATAGGCAGCAATGCAGGAATTGCAGGTCAGATCAGACGTAATTAGCCAGTGAGAGCTGGTCAATCCGGGGGTAGACAAAACGGATTGTGACCGAATAGGGTGCAAAAAGAGGGAGATGGACGGAGGAGACAAGCCTGCAATGCTCACGATCCCTTGCCTCGAGAATTGCGCGGGATGCCGCCAGATATTCAGCTGCGGTTTTAAGAGTGAGGTGGCCGCGGTGGGTGCGGGTCAATTTCGACAGGTGCTTCCTTGTCTTGACTCCGATAGCCCTCATGATATGTGTCGGCCAGCAATTAGCGGGAGGCTGTCGCTAGCAGTCTCCGGGCAATCTCACCATGCATCCTGATCGCATGGCAGCAGGCCAATGGCTGCAGCCCAATATTACCGTCAAAATGCTGCGCGTTGGCATGTTGGCCACCTTTACGAACAGCAACACAACGAGGTCATTGGTGACGGAAGCGCGGGGGAGCATGGATGTAATGGATTCGAGGGGCAAGCTTGACGTGGGAAGCCGAGAAAACCGATGACCTCAGCCGTAATTTTCTTTTCCGGTGAGAACCCTCTTAACAAGTTGGGCGTCAACGTGCATATTTGAGCCTCGGACCGCATTTGGCGCACTTCGAGGCGGTTCTGAGGGCTGAATAATTCTCGAGAGTGCTTTTAGGAATTATTTTTGATATGTCGTGGTGGTGAGCTGAGCCGGCCTCGCTATTCTGCCCTGGGCTAGTCCCGCGTTGGCCCTAGTGCCGTTCTCAAATAGACACATTGAACATTTGGCGAAACACCAAGGCGTGGGTAGAGAGTGGCCGCACCAATAATCCAGACCTACCCATACCTGTGTATACCTACCCATACCTGTGTATACCTACCCATAATACGCGTTTACCGACATACAGCCTCCCGGAGAAGGCCATTGCAGCTTGGTTTGGACGTTGAGCGCACTTCTGCGTGCCTGAAGCTGCGGCTTCTTCTACAATCCCACTATGTCCTCCCCATCCATGTTGACCAAGGTAAACTTCTCCCATACTCCGCACAAGCTCCTGCAGTCCACTCACCATTCCTAGTTCGAGTCGAAATCATCTAGAGCCAAGGGCATTGCCTTTCATCCAAAGAGGTCAGCGCAGCGAATTGAATCACTGTCCCTCTCACAGGCCTCCACTGACCGCCAGACAGACCATGGATTCTCGTATCACTCCATTCTTCGACCATTCAGCTATGGGATTACCGGATGGGTACGCTTATCGACCGCTTTGAGGAGCATGATGGACCAGTTCGGGGCATTGACTTCCACAAGACACAGCCATTGTGAGCCCCTCGAGAACATTGGAATAATGGCCCCTACAAAGGCCGCGTATATGGATATTGTGCTTATGGAGATGATAGATTTGTGTCTGGCGGCGATGATTATAAGGTGCGCAATTTTTAAAACCTTCACACATCCCTACCTCCCAAGCTTCGGTCTCTGAGCTGTCGTCATATCTCACACCTAACCTACGCTCTACGCACCTTAAATATCCCTTCATCCTAATTTCAGGCATAAACTAAGAGCTTCTAGATAAAAATCTGGAGTTATCAGAGCCGTAGATGGTAAGATGATTCTCCCAGAATCGCACTACGGATCCATATTCTGATGCACATTCAACTAGCTTGTTTACGTTAAATGGACACTTGGACTATGTTCGAACCGTATTCTTTCACCATGAACTACCGTGGATTGGTAAGTTTAGTAACTTTCTCAGCTGTGCGTTCCACCATGTTAACATAATCTTCCAGTATCATCATCGGACGACCAAGTGAGCAAGATGATGCCCCCAAACATGCGAGCTATATTCTGACAATTAAATTCATAGACAATTAGAATTTGGAATTGGCAAAACAGGTGTGTCTGAAGCTTTTACGACAGGAGATGAGAAAGTGCTAATAGTTCTTAGATCCCTGAGTATGCAGTTGTGAAGCGCATACTCTTTTAAGCTATAATTAACGACTCTACAGTTTGCACAATGACCGGACATAACCACTATACAATGTGCGCCCAGTTTCACCCTAAGGAGGACCTCATCGTCTCGGCATCCCTCGATCAGTCGGTTAGAGTATGGGATATATCCGGTCTGAGGAAGAAGCACTCGGCGCCAACATCAATGACATTCGAGGACCAGATGGCTAAAACGAATGCGAACCAAGCAGATATGTTCGGAAATACAGATGCCGTGGTTAAATTTGTTCTTGAAGGTCATGATCGGGGAGTCAATTGGGTAGCTTTCCACCCAATGTTGCCGTTAATTGTTTCTGCTGGTGATGACCGCTTGGTCAAACTTTGGAGGATGTCTGAAACCAAAGCTTGGGAAGTCGATACATGTCGAGGCCATTTCCAAAACGCTTCTGCATGTTTATTCCACCCACATCAGGATCTCATCCTTTCTGTTGGAGAGGACAAGACTCTCCGTGTATGGGATCTCAACAAGCGGACTTCCGTTCAGTCATTTAAAAGGGAAAACGATCGCTTCTGGGTTATTGCCGCTCACCCGGAGATTAACCTTTTCGCGGCTGGTCATGATAACGGCGTTATGGTCTTCAAATTGGAAAGGGAACGACCGGCATCATCGGTCTACCAAAACCAACTTTTCTATATTACTAAAGAGAAACATGTTCGCTCATACGACTTTGCTAAAAACCTAGAGTCGCCATCTATGCTTTCTCTCAAGAAACTGGGCAGCCCATGGGTGCCACCGCGGACTCTATCTTATAACCCTGCTGAGCGAGCAATCTTGGTTACCTCCCCCGCAGATAGCGGATGCTACGAGCTGATAAACCTCCCGCGTGATGCCACTGGCGCAGTTGAGCCGACAGACACAAAGCGTGGTTCCGGGAACTCGGCTGTTTTCGTGGCTCGAAACAGGTTTGCAGTGTTCACCCAGTCAAATCAACAAATCGACATCAAAGATCTCACAAATTCAACGACAAAGACAATCAAGCCTCCGCATGGCACAGTAGACATCTTCTTTGGCGGCACCGGGTGCCTGCTGTTGATCACCGCCACATCCGTTGTTCTCTATGATATTCAGCAAAAGAAGCACCTCGCCGAACTCGCCGTAAATGGTGTGAAGTATGTTGTGTGGTCAACCGACGGTCTCCATGCCGCACTCCTGAGCAAGCACAATGTGACAATCGTTACCAAGACTTTGGAGCAGGTCAGCACTCTGCATGAGACTATTAGGATAAAGAGCGCAACCTGGGATGACGCTGGCGTCTTACTTTACTCGACGTTGAATCATATCAAGTACACGTTGATGAATGGGTAAGGAATTGCCCGCCTAGAAATGTGGAATATCTTCTAATCGAAAGTAACAGTGACAATGGCATCGTACGAACACTTGAGCATACTGTTTATCTTGTTAGAGTCAAAGGCCGAAATGTGTACTGTTTAGATCGAGCGGCTAAACCCAAAGTCCTTCAGATTGATCCCACCGAATACCGTTTCAAGCTAGCTCTCGTCAAGAGGAATTACGATGAAATGCTTAACATCATTAAGACATCTAGTCTTGTTGGACAGAGTATAATCGCCTATCTCCAAAAGAAGGGTTACCCTGAGATCGCTCTTCAATTCGTCCAAGACCCACAGACACGGTTCGAACTCGCGATTGAGTGTGGAAATCTAGAAGTCGCTGTCGAGATGGCTAAGCAGTTGGACCGTCCAAAACTCTGGCAACGATTAAGCACCGAAGCACTTGCTCATGGCAACCACCAGGTCGTAGAAATGACTTATCAGAAACTCCGGAATTTCGATAAGCTCTCCTTCCTCTACCTCGCAACAGGCGACCAGGAGAAACTAAAGCGAATGGCCAAAATTGCCGAACATCGTGGAGACATGACAGCACGATTTCAGAATGCACTCTACTTAGGAGATGTGGAGAACAGAATTGAGATGTTCCAAGAGCTTGACTTATATCCTCTAGCGTACATGACCGCAAAGGCCCATGGACTCGAAGAACAGTGTCAATTGATCTTAGAGGCGAGTGGACTCACGGAGGACCAAATTAGCTTCCCAACGCTAGGCAAACCGTTATCACTACCAAAACCAATCGTACCCACATTCAAGAGCAACTGGCCTGTGAAAGGCACCTCCTCCTCAGTCTTTGAAAGAGCTCTAATGGGCCAGGTAGAGGGTATCGAGGATGAAGCAGTCCCAGCCACAAATGGTTATGGCGACGAAGAGCCTGAACCTGACGTCGATGCTCCCCGCAACGGCCATCTGGACGAAGCTGAGGAGGACGAAGACGTTGCTGGCTGGGACATGGGCGATGACGTCGATGTTGAAGCTGAGAGTGACTTCGTCAACGTCGAGAGTGCTGATGCTGGCGCGGGTAGCAGCGAAGCTGACATGTGGGCACGGAATTCACCGATTGCAGCAGACCATGTCGCTGCTGGCTCCTTTGAGACCGCTATGCAGCTCCTCAACCGACAAGTTGGTGCGGTGAACTTCAAACCGCTGGAAAGTCGATTCCAAGAGATATACCAAGCCTCGAGAACATTCCTTCCTGCAAATGCTAGCATGCCGCCTCTAGTCAACTATGTTCGGAGAACAGTTTCGGAGATTGACCCGAGGAAAGTTCTACCGATCATACCGCGTGACCTCGAATCTATCACAGCTGGTGAGCTGCCAGCTGGTAAAGCAGCAATGGTGAAGAACAAACTAGAAGACAGTGTACAAACATTCAAGAAACTGCTCCATTTACTCCTGGTGAATGCGGTGTCCTCACAACAAGAAGTCACCGAAGTAAGTCCAAACCCATCGATTTTCGTTCTAGTGACCACGTCATCACTAACTACTGGACCCTAGGCCAAAAAAGTCATCAAGTCAGCAGCCCAATACGCCCTCGCAATCTCCATGGAACTTGAGCGCCGCTCCCTCGTCAAGAACTCCCAGGACATTTCCTCATTCTCCGACGACATCAAGAAGCGCGCCCTTGAGCTATCCGCCTACTTCACCGTCCCAGAACTCGAGCCGCAGCACAAGGCGCTCACCCTCTTCGCCGCCATGAACTTCGCCAACCGCAACAAGCAGCACTCGTCCGCGCTTGGCTTCGCCAACGGCCTCATTGACCGCGGCAGCAATGCGAAATTCAAGGAGAGCGCGCGCAAAGTCAAGGCGGTTTGCGAGCGCAATCCCTCTGACGCGACGGAGATCGACTTCGACACTTTCGCCGACTTCGAGATCTGTGCGGCGAGCTATACGCCGATTTACGGCGGCAGCCCATGGGTCGCTTGTCCGTATGATGGTACAAAGTATCACGCCAAGTACAAGGGTACCGTGTGCAAGATTTGCGAGGTCGCAATGGTTGGAGCGCCGGCTAGCGGGTTGAGGTTGGTAGGTTGAGTCAGAGACGGAGAAGGAGCTTGGTGTTTTGAAAGCGAGAGATGAATTAAGGAGATATGTGTTGAGTCATGCTTAATGCGTGAGTTTGTGGATGTATTCCGCAACGAGGGCAACGGTGCTCTCGCTGCATTGGTTCGGTGTACTGTGGACAGGAGAGATTATCTTCCGAGCGACGAGTGTGCTGATGGCTGGTTGAGCTTCTGAGACGACACGAATGTAGCGGGCCCAATAAGGGTGGTTATATCTTGTTAAAAGTGAAATGAAAGACTGGGATTCTCTACCTTTTTAATATGGGCAAGGCTCCTAATGCATGTCTGTTTAGACTGATATTCATCACTACTTAGGAAGCCTTTGGTATTCTTACAGACTTGGGCGCTAGGGCACAGCGAGCCTCCACTATTCAGCCTGCGACCATTCAATCAATTAGGCACCAGGGTATCTATGCAGCGGTAATACGAATGTGGGGCCGCTTCCCGTTCCTATCCACACTGTCCTCCGGCCAGTCGCCTTCGTCAGAGCTCTCCTTTCTTTCCACACTCCATATTTCTCCCTCTCCTGTCTCAGATAGTGCTTTGAAGTATCTCGATACCCTTTACTACCTTAGCATCTTACTTCTTAGCTCGGCAATTTTATACGTAAAAAACACGGGCTTGGCGCTTTATAGTAAGCGCCTTATTATCCTAAAGCTTTTACTGCATTCTATTCCTACGCGTTCTTACCGTAGGTGATTATATTGATTATATAATCGTAACTATAATCATAAGAATAATTTCGACTACGATTAGCTATATTATATAGTAATTATAACTCACGTAACTAATAGAATAGTTATATGCATCCCTGCCCTCACGTAACCATCATTTCTATTTACTTTACGATTTTCAATGGTTTGGGAACGGCAGAAAAAAAACCCTTTCGAAATTAGTGGTGTAGATGTCGTCTGTCGTAATGGTAAGCTTCCAAGATTCGCTGGGTGAAATATTGCACGTGAACTTAGGGACGTGTATAAGGATTTATGGAAATCCAGCCTCTACATCGAGGGGTCTGCAAGATTGCTGTCTAATAGACCGGCTTTTGCTGTTTGCATGAGAGTGAAGACGGCCGTTGCCATTGAGGACAGGCGACTGGAAGACGGTGAGTATTGGTCAAAGGGAACCGACATGACCGTGGTTTATATGTTCCAAGTTGTGTTGAAGCAGCCTTCTTCTGCAGTGGAATCGGAAGTGTGAGTCTGCAGATTGATGACGAGATTCAGGGTCTGAATTGGAGGGCGATAAACCATCTATTGATCTTGTCAAGTCCCTACTCCATTTGAGTGAAGTTGTTGTACTTTCGGATTCGTTGGCTCTCAATTCACGCTTCTTTAAAGCCGGCGACAACTCACTTCCTCCGCCAATTGATCTTCAAGAGATGGGCCACTGTAAAGACCGGCCACGATGAACCCCTCGGTGAGCTGCGTGCATGGTGGCCAGCCGCAGGACAATAACGGAACTGCGTATGGAGGCGAAGGTTAGTTATAAGCTCTGGTTCCCTTTTGCTAAGATATAGTGACGAAGGTAGGGAGGCTGCGCCTGGTGGGCGAGAGAGCTTATAGCACGAAGCAAGAATTTGGATAGCGATTAGATGCAAAAATACTTCTGAGGGTTCTGAGGGTTCTGAATCCGAAGACGCAGTTGGTGAATGGCAGCGAAATGTGCTGCAATCTCATTGGGAGTTGGGAAGGCCTAAATGAATGTTTGCTATCAATATCTGTCCGGGGCAAAGATCAAACTTAGTAAAAATCCATGAATCATGCTGTCCCTTTAGCATGCTTTATCAACATACCCTCCATAAATGGCACCTCCAAATTGCCCACATATTATCGCGTTCATTGAGATCCAGCCAGTCTGCTACCTCACTTAAGATACCGCCCGCGATCCTCGAGCTTCTCTTTGAACTGGATGAACTTTCGGAAGACTCGCAGATAGTGACCGGTGGCGTGTCTTTCTCATCTGCGGGGCTGTGGGGAGGGTTTGAGCCTTCGAAGAGGGTATGTAGGTGGAGACGCTGGAACATGGCAGTAAAAGGCTGATCTGCTAATATTGTGGCATTAAGTTTCTCATTACGGCGGATTACTTTGCGTAGAGGGTAGCCATATGACATTATGCGATGTGTCTATTCGCGTTGGTTTTTAGCACTAGCGAAAGAAAGTGTACAATAAGAGTTTCTGCGAAGAGTAGGAAAGGACTGACTGCGTCGAACAGCAGATTGCATGCCATATACCAACCAATATGGGAGTGGTGGAGGCACACGAAATCTCCCTAGAAAAGCAAGCGGGTACGTTTGACAGTTCTCGGGAGGAACCACTCAACAACGTCCATCAACCTTGCATAGTTATACGGAAACACCAACACATGGCACTCTCAAATTCACTTTGACAAGTACTACAGCTAATGATCATAACGTGCAACTGGATTTTTGCGGAAATCCAAGTACGTCTCGAGAGGATTACGAATGTAGAAAGTATTCGAGGAATACATTTAATGAAGGTGTATAATTTACAGCTGTCAAATCTGACAGGCATGTTTGAGAATAAGGATGCTAAGAGATTCATGATTGCAAAGTGAACTCTTCAGCCGAAGGCTCCCAATGAGACCAATGTATATGGAGTAGACCAGTTGAGTGAATTAAATGCTTGGACATCAGAAGGGCATGGTTCAGAAAGTCTCGTTTGAGAGATGCTTTAGACCATATTCATCTGGAGACGCTAGGAGAGCCTTGCCGTGAGGTTTTATGCTCGTCCCGCTTGATATTTAATGATACTTCTCAAGTTGCAGGCTGGTCGTTAGATTCGCTCATTACTACATCATCTTCAGCTGAACGGCTTTGCACTGCCGGAAGGATTTCATCATGGATAGGCTGAACTCGGCCATTCGGTGGTTCACCCACTTCCACCATCTGGTTCACTAATGATGAAGGAGCTGTGGATGCGTCGTTATGATGACTGGTGCTGACGCCGGTATCAGTGCTATACCGTGTTCCACCATTCTCATTACCATCGTCTTGGCGTGCCTGAGGCCAGGCTGGTATCTCGTAGTCAACAAGTGTATCTTGCTGGTTGCCAGCTGCTGAGTCTTCACCACTTTGTATATTAGTCCCATCCGTTTCATCCAAAACAATTGTTTTCTTATAACCTGCTGCTGGAGCCCTGTCTTTTTCACCTCGCTTCTCTTTTGCAGCATTAAGACGGCTCAGAAAATTTAATTGATTATTCTGCGCTTTTAGAGCATCGTGTGAAGACGGGATATTGACGATGTCAGTCTCAAGAGGGTCATCGCCAATAGTATTGGCTTGGGTGGGCTCTGGGGCGGCCTTTTGTTCTTGCGTGCTTGGAGAGGAATAGCGAGGCCGAAGTTGTGTAATCGTTGCAATAAGCTTGGTTGAACTGATACCGAGAAGATCGAATGATGGCAAAGCCCGGAGAGGTTCAGGGTAAGATTCGCGATCCTGAGGCGCATCTGCAAAGAGAAGGTCTGAACCAATAGTGGAGGCCCAACGACAGCTTAACAGTTGGCCTTGGTAGGATATGAGCGGGTTGTGAGTATGCAGATCAAGGATTTGTATTGCATTCATGCCATTCGATTTGGCCAAATCGGGGTTGGAGTGGGTGGGGGTACTTGCAGAGTTATCTCTTCCTGAATGGAGGTCGCCAGTTGAATGTCGGGTTTGTCTAGCAGTGTCTGCGATGGTTTGGGTGAGCGAAGATACATCAGCTTTCCTCGGTTTTGAGGCTGGTGCGGCATTGGAAAGGTCAAGCGTTATGTAGAAGTTTTCAGTTTCGTTTTCGTCATACTCGTATTCCCATTCACCTTCTTCCGGATCATCCATTTTGGTTTTGCGCAGAGAAGGTTTTTGTGAGGAGATGTGGAGATGCTAAAAGAGGAAGCATCCGAAAACACAAGAGTTCGTTGGTGGGAGGCCATGACTGTCTGTCTAGGCGGGGCGTAAAGCTTCAGGCAATCATGCTGCACGCCATCACACCGTGACTGGGTTGCAATACAGAGACAGTAAACCAAATGGCATCCCAGGACATGAGATTAGGACATGAGATTAGGGGTATGAGATGGACATGAATTCTTGCGAAGCAGTTTAAGCATGTCAAGCCAAGGGCAGACGGCAACGCACTCTCCACTAGAGAAAAAGGTGGCCGATTTTGACGCACGGGCCAAAAACACCAAAAGCCTTATTATACTCTCTAATACTTTATCATTTGCCCACTAAGCCTAATACATTCGTGTAGTCTCTTTGTATACCACGTAAACTGCTTATTAATCTTCTCCTAATCTATATTCTCTCTAAAAACCTTTTCAAACCGCGCTAAGGTAGTGTTTTAGTGTTTGTGGACCGTGCGTCAAAATCGGCCACCTTTTTCTCCGGTGGAGAGAACGCATTATCTCAGCAAGCGACTGGCACGCGCGCCTCAGAAGCTCAGACTTACCTCAGCAAGCTCAGACGTGATTCCGTTGGTTACCTCAGCGAGCCTAGACGTGATTTTTTTGGCTAGCGTCGGAATAACGGTAGGGCCGTCCTCCTTGCAAAATCACGTGTGAGTTACCTCAGCAGGCTCAGACGTGATTCCGTTGGTGCGGATTTTTAATCGGTCCGCAAGCTGGCTAGCTACATTTGTGCGAAACCACCGGAATCACGTCTGAGGGACATTTCCAACGTTTCTTAGCAGCTCCGACAATATCCACGATTTTCCCCATACTCGCGGTTAAATCGCTCAACCACAACTACTTAAAATACTAAGAAAAGTTTATCGATTAAAGAGACGACCCGATATTTTATAGATATTAGGTCTAAATTAGCCTATAAGCCCCTAGAGCTATGCTTATTTTCGCCAAAAAAAAATCGTTATTAAGGATTGTAATATTACATATGTCGTCGCAAAAAGTATATATATAGCTCCCATACAAATTTAGACAATAGGTATAACGTCATAATAATATCGCAATAGGCCCACATATAAGGTCCAAAAGTTTATTAATTATAGAGCTGGTTCTATGAATTAATTTAATAATATTTATAAAATAATAGCTGCTACGAAGGCGCCGGCAAAAAGTAATCGGACACCGATACTTTAGCCGAAAAATACGACCTCACAAAGAAATTATCAATTCTAGCATCAAATTGACTAACTCTAGTACTAATTACAGTATAAAAGGTTTCGTGCTCGAAGTCAGGTCTCAATCGTTATTCTGCAAGCTTTAAAGCCTTCCTCTACGGCGACGTGGTGTTGCTGTTTCTTATAATTCTTCTTGTTGAGTGTGCAAACCTTAAAGATCTCTGTAACGTCGTTAACTAATAGAACTAAAGGTCTTCCGCTTTTCTCCTTCACAGAAACTAGATCTGGGAGGCTAGCAGTAAGGCGCTCTTCTTTAACTGCAAGAGATCGTTTCCATATATCGGCAGCTGTTGATTTTGCAAGATTGCAGAGCTTTACTACCTTTCTTCTAGTCTTTCCACACTCACAGTACGTCAAATATTGAGCTTTTCTAACATTAGAAGTGTAAGGACCCATTCTACTAAGTATTAACTAAGTGCAGTAGAAGTAGAGTTGGTTTTTATAGTGTAGGCGCAAAAAAAGTCAAATTTTGGTGGGGTTGGGTTTTCTCGCTAAGTAGCGGTGTCCGATTACTTTTTGCCGGCGCCTTCGTATAGGGGTGTAGATTAATTTCGTTAAAAAAGGTGACTGCTTTAGGGCGTGTTCGGTTGCAATCTGGAGCTTTTTCAATCTAACGTTAATCTGTGCTTTCGCCGGCGTCAATTAGTAGATAATTAGTGGCGCTTAATCTGGTAGTCGTACTTAATCTAAAATAAAGCCAACTGTTCGGTTAATTGTTCTAAAAAGGCCTTAAATAAGGCTTAAAATTAGCAACGTCTTCTACCCACATTAATTAATCCTCTACTAAAATATACCTACTACCGAACCTCTACTACCAGCTCCTTATTTCGGTATCTTATTACCATATTATTAATAACTGCTAACCCTACTCCTGCCACTAATACGCATACACTACGTTCCTTACGCCCTCTGCCCCTTTATATATAGCCTATAGCTTACTAAGCAACTGCAAAAAAATAGTGTATTAGCTAGACTTATAAAATAGAAGAAGCTATAATTAAAGGCCTAGTAGAGGCTATTTAAAAAGGGCTCCGCGTAGATAGCTTATATAAGAAGGAAGGCTAGCAGATAGCTCTAAACGCCGCATAGGCAAAGACTTAATATTTAATTACTATACGGCAGCTTAAAAGTAAGTATAATAGTTAAAAAAGGAATTAGAAGGCGTAGAAGGAGCTCTATAATTAATCTAGCTGGGGGTAAGATAATAATAAAGGTATACTAATTACCTCTAAAGACGTTATAGATAGATATTTTAAAGCTAATCCTAACGCCGCGAAGTTTTAAAACGCTCTACTGCCTTTCCTAAAGGAGCTTAATAAGCTATTTTAAGGCGTAGTTGCAACAGGTGACTACGCTCTTATAGTTAATAAAGCTCTTAATTAAATAGAGAATAGGCTACTAATTAATCCTACGCTAATAGAGGAGGAAAGTACTGCTACTATGCAGGACGGTAGGAGTAAGGAGGATAAGTCTTATAATAAGGAAGACGATAAGGTAGCTAATAAGGATAAACCTTAATCTTCTATAGAACAGCGTTAGTTAGCTTTATTAGCTAGTGATATTTCCTTAGATAATCGCTCTACTATACCTTCTAGTTAATAATTGTCGTCCTTAGCAGGCCCAAGCCTTTATTATACGCCTTCGTTAACGCCTACTTAAAAGTCTTCGCTAGCTATAAGAAAACATGCTACTAAATAAGCTGCTATATTAAATAAACTAGATGTAAAGCGTTAGCGACCTAGAGATAGGCAACGGATAGAGAACCTATTAGGAGAGACTATAGAGCTAGTATTAAAAGATATTAGAGCTACGCGGGAGCTTCTTAGTTAAAAGCTACCTTTAGAAAAGGCCTTAGTAGAGTTTCTTAATAAGTTTAACGATATAGACCTTAATAATTAAGTGCTTATTCTAGAAGCCTTTAAGATAGAATTAATAGTAAGAACCTTTTTAATTATATTAGGGGTGTTACGGAAGAGACTAATAGATAGAACTTTGGTAAAAATAAAGAAGAAGGAAGACGTTAAGGGTTAAAATTAGTAGCTGCTTTTACTTTACGTTTATAATTACTTTACTATTAATAATTTTATTTTTTAGTAAGGATTTTATATATAAATTAGTAAATCCTTAAACCTATTATAAATATACTCTATAAAATTAAAGCAACCGCTTTTCTATATGTAATTATTAGGAAGTTATTATATTAAAAGGCTCTTTTAAAGCGCGCTATATGGCGGTAAAATATATTAGTATATAATTTAGTATAATAATTTATCTATAAATTATATACCTATGCATTATAAAGGCCTCCTAATTGCCTAATAATAGCCTCTCCATATAAGCTCTGCAATTTCGCCCTATCTTTAATTTATAGCGACCTTACTCTCTTCCTCTACTATTTACGCGTCCTCCTTATTAACCTCCTTATCCTCTACTACATCGTAGTCCTTTAGATTATCCGGATTATATATATTTAAGAAGTTATATACTACTGTTAATGTATATACTAAAGAATCTGCGTTATTAGAGGGAAGTTTTATCTTACCGCCTTAAAGTATTAAAATTATCTCTTAAAGACTCTAAAGGTACGCTTAATAATATTCCTTAGTCCTATATAATGTAGATTAAACAGCTCCTTTATATTCTGCGGCCTTATATTTACCTAAGCTTATTTATAAAGATAATATTAAACGCCTTAGTATAGTACTAACGTTATAGAGGTATTTAAACAACTAGCGTTAGTAAGATAATATTAACCTTATGGAGCTTTAAAGCCTTTCTTCTTTACCAAATTAATAACTTTATAGTTATAAGTGGTACCTTTCTATCTAGCTAGAACGTACATAAAGTTTATATTAAAATTAATAGTAGCTAGAACGTTCTACGTTAATATACCTTTTTTACCACGCTAGGGAGCTTGCTGCTTATACCCGCCTTTAATCGCGATTGGTAGATGCGTACTATTAAGCGCTCTAATATAATTGGCGAAGAATGGATATCGCTTTAGGTCATCTACAATCTTATCTAGTATAGTATTTTTAGGTAGATTAACGAGCTCCTTATATAATTTAATAAGCCTAGAAAGAACTATATATACTACTCTATATACTAAATTAGCTCTAGTAAAAAGACTATATTAAAGTATATATTACCTACTCTTTAACCATTAATAAGCCGTGCTGCGTTTCCTTATAAACTAATTATTACTAAATATTAGCTAAAATATTAATAGCTTCTCTACTACCAATAGAAGCTTTATATCCTTTAAGTCGCTATTAATTTAAAGCTATTTAAGCAACTTCCTAAATACCTCTAGTCGCATCCTTGTTAAATTATAGAGCCTTTATAGGTGGCTATAGAGAAATTACGTTGTCTACAACGTCCTCCGCTATATATTAGTGTATTAAGTATAAACGCCGACTAGTTAGATCTAAACGGCGACAGTAAGGATTAAGAAGAGGACGTTATATAGGGCCTATAGCTGCTAAGTAATACCGTCATTAGTAAGGGTAGTAGCGGTAGGGTTATAATGGGTAATCGGATGGGTATACGAGCAGTTCTCCAGATTTAACTTAATAATTAATCTATAGAAAAAAGCTACAGGTTAATCTAACGCCAAGAGCTTAAGTTTAACTACTATATACGGTAAAGCGTGCGAATTTAACGCGGTTGCCGATCTGGAGGAGCTCCAGATTAGAAAGTCATTAGATTAACCAAACACCCACCTCCAGATCAGATTGAGGCTTTAGATCAACTCGGTTCTAAAGCCTCTAGATTCAATCTGGAGCTGCAATTGAACACGCCCTTACATATAAACAACGTTGCATCGCTTAAGAAATGTTGGCAAAGTCCCTTAGATATAGAATCAACTTTTTAACAAAAAAGGTTAGCGATATCCACTTGCGGATATACGTATGTCCGCTAATTGATTCTATAGCCTAAGCTTGCTAAGGTAAACGTGTAAGAGTCTTGTTAAAATTATCAACAAAATCCACCAAGCGGATATTGCGGATATCTAATTCATTCATTTATATAACGCATTATTATTACCAAAAGTTAATACAAATATTTTTAAGACTTAGGGCTTTTAAATAAGATAAATTTTATAATACGGCTATTTCTTAGTCCTAATATTAATTTCGTTAAAGTTAGAAAAGGCTTTGTTAAAATTATTAACACAATTATATTTTATTAAATCCTTTACTAATATAAATAAAACTATATAGATCTGTAGTTATCTACTACTTAAAGCTATTACAATACCTAGAAGGCGTAATAGTTGGGTCCTTTCTTGCAAATATATTCCCTTAGACTGTAGTGCCTCTACTACTACTAGGGGGTAAGCTTTAGGCAGAGCCTTATGCAGAGCCTTAGGGCTTTATGTAGAGCCTCCACAGAGCTTCGTGCAGAGCTTCGTGCAGAGCCACGTGCAGGCGTGTAAACGTGTAGATGTGCGGACGTACAGACGTTCGTACGTACGATCAATTGCGGAGACGTTTATAGGGACGATTGTATGGGCAATTGATCGATTGATTATATGGGCGTCCGTACGGCGTTCGTACGGGCGATTGTACAATGTTTTAAATTTGAAGTTCATCACGTGATTTCTGCTACAACTTACTGCGGTATAAAAATGGAATTGTAACCTTTACTGCAATAAGTTCCTCTTAATATTACGCAGGTATAAAGAGTCAAAAAAATTTATAACTTATAAAGTAGGCTTTTCTCTATAATTTGGCATAATTTTAATGTTAATAGGCATTGTGGGAGGATAGATCAATTTTGTTAAAGTTAATGAGGTCTTCTTATATAAAATCTCGCCAAAGTCTCTCAGACCAAGAAAACGATTGCCGTCATAAATCAGCTTAGCGGACGGTGCGGATATTCCTATATCCGCACAATCGATTTCTTAGTCTGAGCTTCTAAGGTAAATTCCGTTGGTACGGATTTTCAATCGGTCCGCAAGCTAACTAACTATATTTGTGCGAAACCACCAGAATCACGTCTAAGCGGATATTAAAATAACTTAACACTAGCATTTTATATTATTTTCTAAAGTTTATTAATTATATAACGGAACCTAGGCTTTTAGAGTATATAATTTTTATTACTTAGGTATTTTTAGGTCTTATAATTATTTTTATTATAAAAAAGACAGCGGTATTAACAATATTAGGCTTTTATAATATTACTAAACGCTAGCTAATATATATAAAACCCATATAGATTTATAATAGCTACCCTAAAACCCCTATTATAGCCTAGCGGATATATAGCGTAGGCGTTATAGCGTATAATACCCACTAAAACCTTATGGTGCGCCAACTACTAAATTGTAGATATTTAGGTAAATCTATAGTATACCGCTACTAGAACCCGCTAGGCTAAAAGGGAGGGAGTTAAATAAGGTACTAGAATAGCTGCGGCCGTATTAGGTATTAGATAATTAAACTTAAAGGAGTTATAGAACGGACTAGAAGTAATGGCTATAAGGCTTTTAAGATTAGCTTTTTACGCTTTATAGAGAAAGTAAGGCCTAGTAGCTAAGTAAGGTTAATAAGGCTATTGCTTTTATATATCTATATCGCGGATGTATAAAGCAACTTAAAGCCCTTAGGTAGTTACTATTTAAGAAAAAAGATATAATACTTATTACACAACCTTATTTAGTAAGAGTATAATAATATAAGTAATACTATATCTTCTTTGGGCCTTAGTAGTAATTATTATTATACTACTTAATATAATTAGTATAGGGTAGAAGGTAAAGATTAAGGAGCTTTCTAGAATATGGCTAGTTTATATATATGCTAAGATAATATCCGTATATCTTTTATAGGAAACCCGTATTAAAGTATATACTTATATTTTAATATTATCAGAGCTATTAATTAGTAAAAGGTTTTAAAACACTCTTACTAACCCTACCTTTTATACGTATATTAGCTTAGTAGTAATTAATAAGGTTGTTACAACCTTACGCTACCTATACGGCGATATAGGCTAGAGAGCTTATAAGGCATTCCAACCGGCAGCCCATCCAGTTGCGAGACACTACTGCTACCTTTTTGGTGGTTTATATGGTTAAGTAGGTTAGGCTTAGATATAATAAAGGTATACCTTATAGCTAATTAGGGGGGTTTGTTTTAGAATTTATATATATAGCTATAGAAAGTATAGTCGTTATTAGGGCGGAAGCCTTAGTTTGCTTATACTATAACTATTAGGAATAAAGGTAAGGGGTTACCATATAAGGTATATTGCCGTCACGTATAGCAAGTTACTATCACGTGCCGCCGCGGCACTAGCATAGTAAGGAACCATAAGTTCCTTACCCCTTTCTTTAGGATATAAAAGAATAACAATTATTATCATACTATCTACGAACCGTAGCTACGTAATATTACCTTGTATAACCAACACTAATTAGTGGTTAACTTTACTATTATACTATAGAGCAGCTAGGTATTCTACTAAGAAGAGATAAGCTACTATACCAGTGCTACTCGTGCTAAAGGGAGCTGTCTTTTAAGGTTAGAACTAGTCCTAAACCTTAAATAGAACTCTTCCACAAATTTAAGGATTTAAAGGCTAGAACTAGTCCTAAGCCTTTTTAAGATTATAAATTCTTACGTCTATTACGCAGGATAATACGCTTTATAAGTCTTTATAATTTAAGGCTAGAACTGGTCCTAAGCCCTATAATTATAAATATATATTACAAACGCGTACTAAACAACAAATATACATTACGAACGCGTACTAAATGATAATCCCTATACTAATAACACTTCCCTCCCTCTAAAAATATGGCTACGCCTACTTTAAACAACTAGGAAGACTCCTTACTACTAGGGGTAGCTTTATACGCGAAACTTATTAATAAAAATTAGGACAAATTTACCTTTAATATAATAACTTATACCGCAAAATAAGTTAATAGCTTTCTCCTATACTGTATTATATTCTACTAAAGTAGATACTACGCCAATTTATAGCTGTAGGAATATTTTAGGGAGGATTTCGTAGGATAGACCGCTAACACCTGGGCACTTAGCAATATTAATATTGTTTGGGATTTTTAAGACTTCCTCTATAGGAATGGGGTATACGTTACTAAAAACGGTAACCCAATTACTAGCAATATTTAGGCCGTTATTACTAGTATAGAAGAACTAGTATAGACGGAAGCTAAGATTATACATTAACTATAGAAGCCTAAAACTAACCCATATTCTTTAAAAGGCAACTTTAATTTAAAATAAAACCCCTAGAACGCTACTCTCCTACCTAAAAGTGCTCTCCTACCTAGAGGTACTCTCCCACCTAGAGGTACTCTTCCTCTACCTCCATCGTCTTTAGCTCCTCTACTCCAGCCAACCGGTAAGCCTTTACTATAAGAAGTTATAAACCTAATAAAGGTATATTTAGACGAGGAGAAGAAGTTTAGAGGAGAACTATATAATATGCTCAGAATAAAACTATAGGTCTTTTATAACTGCTGTAGCAAGGTTAAAATCTAACACTATTAGTTTTATTATACTTTCTTAGTTATATTAAAGGGACAGGCGGCAATATTTTATTACGACTATATTATAGGTAGAAACTATAGCTTTAATATAATGCTTTAGCTTACTAGAGCCTACTTTAAGACTAATAAGAATTATTAACTTTATATATCCGAATGGCGGGAGACTATATTCTAAAGAGTTATCGCTTCTAACTTAATAAAGACTTATTTAGAGTACCTTTAACTACTCTTTAATAAACTCTAGAAAATCTAACGTAGCCTTACTAAAACTTACTAAAATAAGAACAGCCTAAGGGACTAGGTTATCTTAGTATACCATAGCATTCCTAAGTGTAATTTAGCGCTATATAAACCTATGGATATATTTAAAGGAGTATATACCAAACTATACTTTACTATAGGTACTGCGATGCGAATATAAGAACCTTAATAGTTCTATACCAAAAACCCTACCTAACTAAGTATTCCCGACTAATATAATTATAACTGGACTAATTAAATATATAGTGGCCGTAGTAGGGAATATAGAAGAGGGTATAATTAATATCAACTATAAGGTAATTATGGAGGTCCTTATAGAGGTTTATTTCGAAGTAATTACTAGAAGAAGTACTACGTTTATAAGAAGCTAAATTACTAGTTAACTAGACACTCCCTTAATAAGTAAAAGGAGGTATATAATAAGTTCCGTTAGAGTGTAAGAAATATTAGAAATTGCAAGGTTACTATAGCCTACTTTTAAAGCTTCCTAGTTTAATATAAAGGCGTAGAAGATCTTAAAGGTAAGGTTAATAAGGTTAAATAGCTCCTTATAAATATAGAAATTAAGGACTACTTCCCTAACTAATACTTTACTAAGTATGGTAAGGTAGATGGTATATAAACCGTTACTATTCTTAATAATTAATCTACGCTCCATTCTATTACGAAATTAGATATCTTTAATAAGCTAAAGAAGAGTTCCGCGTTTTCCTTTAACGATAGATACTTAGCGTATATCTTTTATAATATTATACCGGATATAGGAGCTGTAGGAGTATCTATAGTAGGAGAACCTTAAGTCCAAGCTCTTTAGCAGCTTAATAGCTCTATTTAGATTAACTAATTAACGGCAGGCCAACACACGATTTGCTTTAGTAAAGGTACTATAATTTTTTTTAGTATAATTAGGGTCTAAACCCCCTTAGGATACATTACTTTCTATATTATCCCTATAAATACTCCGTTTCTATTTTGCATTAAAGATATAAATAAATTAGGCGTTAGGCTTAATAACCTTAAGAATATATTTATTTAGGGAGATAATCGGGTGCCTATTATACGTAAGTAGAGTTACCCCTAGTTGCTCCTTTATTAACTAGAAAAGAGTATTGCTTAAAGCTACTTAACTAAGTTAGAATTACGCTAACTATACCGTTGTTTTAGCCACCTATCTATTTATTAATTACTTAAAGTTCTTTAGTAAGTAGGCTATAAAGTTAAGGTTAAGGTAATTAAGCATCTTATAAAGTACTGCTATTACTACTAAATAAACTAGAAGTCCCTTAGCCGATTTAAGTTTACCCTTAAGGATAACTATAACTTTAACTTCTATATTATTATTAACGTTATATATCTTAGCGGTAAGCTAGTACTCTAAGTTATTAACTTTTTAACCTTCTTCTAAGCCGCGCGTTTCTTAAAAGATATATTAGCTAGAAACGTATAGAATACCCTTTAGTTATGCTAGATTAATATCTATTTAGGACCCCTTAATTAAATCGTCTATAATATAAAAAAGAACCTTTTATCTATAGAGTTCCGATAGTAGATAAAGGCAATAGTAATTAAGGTTAAGGAAGTCCCCGTTAAGGTATATAATAGTATTAAAAAAGTAGAGCAATATTACGCGCTATTACGCCGCGTATATAAGATTATCTCTTTAGAACTAAAGGACGCTAGTAAAAAAACTTACCTTATAAATAGCTATTAAAGCCATTAATAATTCCGCTAGCCTAGATGGACTCGTACCTATATTACTAGTCTTTAGCGCCTACCCTTAATTAACTAATAATTCTTTACTATCTCCCTCTATTGTATAATAAGCTAAGGCTATTTATAAGGCAATAAAGGAGGTATAACGTCTCTATGCTATACGCTAGGTTAATAACGCACTAGGAATAAGAAATAGCCTAAATACCTTAACTACGCTTGATCTGCCACTCTAGTCTAAAGTACGCGTATAGCGTAAAAAGGGAGGATGGTTAAGCCTATATTAACTTATTATAATTAATAGTTAAACTTATACTATTTAGATGCCTTATAGACCTACTTAATTCTATTTAACTATTATTAAACCTTACTATAAAGATAATAATTTTAAGCCTTTGCAGGATACCCTAGAAGATACCCTAAAAAAGAACTACAATTAATATACTCTAGAAGGCGACTATAACCCCAATATAATTATAGTAGAGGCGCTATAACTATAACGCGGTAGAGGTCGCCTAAAGGGATTATAAAATCGCTAATATCTTATTAATTTTAAAGAACAATTTGTTACCGCTATTAAGAATAAAGTTAAGTTATTAATGGCCTTTATAACAGCTAAAGAGAAGGCTAACTTTAAGCTCGCAAAACAGCTCTAAAAGGAAGGTCGTATTATAACCCTAGGAGCTCCTTTCTAAGCATCCAATAAGCAGGAAATCGACGGTCTTATTATAAGAGGAGTCTTTAAATTTAAGAAGTATAACCCTACTAAGTTTAATAAAGTTTATATCTTTAAGTTAAGGATAGTTAATAAGATTAAGGGTAAAGCTACTAACACCCTATTTAAGAAATTAAGGCTTATTATTTAAGGTTACAATAATAATGGCAAAGAGATAATTCTTATATAATCTCCTATGATTTAACGAGCTAGTTAGCGAGTTATTATTATATTAGCTCCCTCCTTAATAAAGAATGGAATAGCGGTTTATTTATAAGATATTACCTAAGCCTACACCTAATTAGAGACGCACCTTTAGCGCTTAATATTAGTATACCTCCTAGAGTAAATTCGCTACTAGTATCCCAAAGATACAATTATAGTTGTGCTTAAGCTATTATATAGAATCGCAGAGGCAGAAACTTACTAGTAGGCTACCTATAGCAAGCACTATAAAGAGAAGCTTTTAATAACTACTTCTATATTCGATCCCTGCTTCCTTATTATAACCACAAAAACTTTATTTAAAATCGTCGGTATATAGACTAATAATACTATTATCTTAGGAGACAACCAATTCTTAGCTCTTAAAAAAGATAAGCTAGTAAAGGCAAATCTTATAGCAAAGCTAAAAGAAAAGCTTAATTCGATAACACTATTACTCTTTAATAGATGCATCCTCTCCCTAAATAAGAACTCTATTGCTTTACGCTAAAAGGGTTAAGGTAAGAAGATTAATATTATTAACGTTAATTCCCTAAAGTAAGGATATATAGAGTAACGCGCTTATAGAGCTTATATTACTTCTATCTATCAACCTAAGACTTTATTTAATCTTTCCGTTACTGCCTAATACTAGAAACTAACTAAGGATAACATCCTTACCCTAAATAAATGTCTTTCTTAGCAAATAAGCTATTTTAACCAGGGACTACTTTATATACCTATTAATCTTCCTACCGCTAAGCTCTTTGTATTTATTAATAGATCGTTTATAAATAATAAAGATTTTAGCTTTTAGTTGGGATATAAGATTATTATCGCGAATAAATTTACTGGAGAAAATGACTTTATAATCTATAGTAATCTTATCTATTAGAGCTTAACTAAGAGCAAGCGCGTTACCTAAAGTGTTTTAGCGTTAGAGATATATAGAATAGTTAGCGAAGTTAATATAGTAATTGCAATTAGAACTACCCTAAAGATAATTATAGATCGACTTAAACTTCCTATTATCCCTATAATCGTATACACTAACTTATATTCCCTTTATAAGTATCTAGTTAAGCTTAATACCACAAAGGAGAAGCGCCTTATAATTAATATTATAGTACTTTAGCAATCCTATAAGCGTTAAGAACTCTTTAAGATTTAATAGATTAATAGCTAAGATAACCTAGTAGATATAATGACGAAGGCGAACCTAAATAAGGCACTAGAGACGTTTATTAATACAAATACTCTACGTATATAAGTTAAAGGTTAGGTTAAAAGGGAGTCCTTAGAAATTTCTTAGTTATATAAGGTCTTAAGATGTCCAGGAACTTTAACTAGCGGTTAAAGTTGTTTAATTGGTTAGATTCTCTTACTAAGACCTTTTTAAAGGGGCAGACCCTAACTTAAACCAGCTAATTAGGATTTTCTATCCCCGGGATAGAAAATCGCTATTAGCTCACTTACTACTAGCGCCTTGGCGGCCCTCCGAATAAGATACCTACCTACAACTTCTAAGTAAGAAAGCACCACGTGCTAAAAAGGAAATTTTGGGATAGCGAGACTTATATTGCAATGGTAATAGTAAGTAAGGAGAATTAATATTTGTTCCGCTAGTTAAGCGGTATATATATATAGATGGCAACCATAAAAAGAAGAGTTGCTAGTATTGGGAATAAAGGCAAGGGGTCACTATATGAGGCATATTGCCGTCACGTATAGCAAGTTGCCGTTATATACCGCCGCGGCACTAGTGTAGTAAGGAACCATAAGTTCCTCACCCCTTTCTTCAGGATATAAAAGAACAATAATCATCATTATACTACCTACGAACCGTAGCTACGTGATATTACCTTATATAACCAACAATAACGCTTAATAATATAATATTAAGATTATTTAAAAGTTAGTAGGCTTTTAAAAATAATATTAATTAACTAGCTAGATCTATTAATTATTAGAGAATATATTAAGTAAGGAACGACGCCCTCGTAGGATTACGCCAGTAGGCACGTAAGAAGGGAGTTGCGACCCCTGGAAGCGGCAGCTTATGCCCATGCCGGCGGAAACAATGAAGAAAGGCGTAAAACCAGAGGCTATGGAAGGCTCCCAAGCCGTGCGAAAGCATACCAACTCTGGGAGGAGATTCTTATATAGACCGCTAGGGGGCGGTCTAGTACTTGGGATAACCCCATTATAAGATACCCAAAAGAATGGTGAAACCCCCCGTTAATTGGTAGTGGCAGCCAACTGCTTATGGAAAGCCCCCTAGGCCTTTAGGCCTAGGTAACTGGGACAAATACTAGAAAACTGGGGCAGAGGCCTGGATAAGCAGGCATGTTGAACTCTACTACATAACTACCTGCTTAAGAACAGGAATAATAGGACTAAAAGATTAGCTTTACTGGGTGGGTGTCCCAGTAGGTAGCCCGAGATGCGAATGTGGCTAGCCAAGACAGACACCAAAACACGTAATACTGCTATGCCCCCTACGCACCAATCAAGAAACAATGCTCTCAGCAGCTGGCACAGAGAACTATAATACACTGCTCTCAACACAAAAAGGCCTTAAGGCGGTCACCCAGTGGCTTATTAGTTAAAATGTGCTAAATTAGTTGCGGGTTGCAAGGGAAATAGTAATAGAAGGCAAGGGGGCGAGCAGCAGGTGCCCCCTAGTAACTCTATAGTAGTAGAGTAAAAGTTTGTAATACTAGCGCGTCCGTAGGCTTGTTACGGCAGCAGTGGTTCCCAAGGAGGTCAAATAGTAAGGTAGTAGAGCACCACAGGCGACTCGTAGGCGCTAAGCAGGCGAGTCCCAAAAGGCGGGGAGATGGATTACGGGGTTTTCTCATTTTTCTTAAATAGAGTTTTCTCCCCACATGTAAATAAGGAGTAGTCCGCGTGGGCCCAGTAGGGATCCGAATCGGACGTTAAGCAATGAATTATTATTATTAAGTAAGGAAATAAAAAGTCCTTTAAGAGCTTATACTTTATTATAGACTGCGTATATACCGCTATATTTACTAAGTAGAGAATCTAATATATACTAACTCCCTACTAGATCCCAAAAATAATTATCTTTCTTAATTAAAAGGACCTAATATTACTAGGTAGGGACTTAATTTATTTATAGTTAGTATATTATAGATACTAGGAAGTATAGACTAGAAGAGCTACTTAGCTTTATTATATATTATTAGCTATTATAGATAAAGATAGACTATATAAAGAGTTAAGAAAGTCCAACTTAGAAATCTATATTCTACTCTCCTTTAACATACTTACCTATAGTGCTAATATTCCTAATATTAACTATATTATGTAGTATTATATATATAAATATAAGTCCGATAATATAATATAGTAACAACTTAAACGCGGTACTTATATTAGTAGTTAAATAGGTAAAGTAATATTTCTAATTAAGGAGTAGTATAAAGGTCCATATAAGGATATTACTAAGTTGGCTAAGAATCGCGATTATACTAATAGAGCCTTCTAATTTTAGTTAAGTTAAGTTAGCTACGAATATTATATTAAGTAATAGGTACTATAAAAGGATAGAGCTACTAATTTTACTAGTAATATATCTTTAAGAGTATTTATATATAGCAATGCTAATTTTAATCTATTTATATCTAATATAGGATAAGAGCTTAGTTTAGGTAGAATATCTATAGTTCTACCTATAGATATCCTACTAAAGAAGCTAGCGTAGCGCCTAAAGACTAAAGCTAAAAAAAGAGTAGCTCTCTCCTATTATATAGATACTCTTATAAATAAGGAAAAGGGCTACCTACAAAAAATTATATTAGAGAATTATAAGGAATACTCTCCATCTAGTAGTAGCTAGGATTATTACTTTAACTATAATCTTACTTTACGGGTTTTTAAAGAGTTTAATAACTATAAGTTATATATAAAGGGGTTCCTAAGGAAGATATAATAAAAGGCCTTTATTATAAGTATAAAAAACTAGTTCTAAAACTAGATAGAGAAGAAATATTAGTATACTATTTAGAATTTAACCTTAAGCTACGTTATATCTAATAAGTAAATTGCCGCCCTTTATAGCTGCGCCTAGTATATAACTAGCTATAAGACGCTTAAGAAAAATCTACCTAATTATAGTTATAATTAGCTTAGTAATAATCTAGATAAGTTTATTACCTTTATTTAAGTAGAGATAGAAAAGGCAAATTAGGTAGAGAGCTAGCTATTAGCGTTAGTAAATAAATTAAAAGATATTATAGAGTGGATATTACTACGGTCTTAGGTAGTAAAGAGGCATATAATATTAGCTGCTTAACGTCTATAAATATAAGTAGCCTAGCTACCTGTAAGGGATATTTCTGACCACGCCGAGTTTTCTCCTGACCACGCCGAGCTAACACCCCATGATTTCCCCTCACCTTGGGCGAGCTGAGTGCTCACGACATACTACTAAAGATCAACTTACTGTATGGGACCCTAGGTTTCATTAAATCATGGATTCTGAGAGCCTTCGTAAGTGCTTACAGGGAGATTTCGACAATAGATTTGTAGACTAATGTATCTAGCTAATATCCACGACTTTCCCATTACCGCTGTCCTTCGTACACTCGAACGAGATTACCTTGATTTATTCGTCTGCGGAAACGATGGCCAAGTATATACGTCTAGGTGGTCAGAAGGATATAATGGCCGAATACACCTGTCTAGGTGGTCGGAAGAGTATGTCTGGAAGCCCCTTAGAGGTGTAACGTCTCCACCGAGAGCCTACGTTGCTGCCGTGGCGCGGAAGCCGAGCCAACTTGACTTGTTCGTTTGCGGCCAAGATGGTCATATTTATACGACCTGGTGGTCTCTAAAAAGGGATTGGCACTCTGGGTGGAGGGATATCGGTGGATCATTTCCCTCTAATACGCATGTTACAGTTGTAGCGCGGCAACCGGAACAGCTGGACTTATTTGCAAGTGCTCAAAGTGGTGATGT
The DNA here is from genome assembly GCF_001692895.1 of Cenococcum geophilum 1.58. NCBI lineage: Eukaryota > Fungi > Ascomycota > Dothideomycetes > Gloniales > Gloniaceae > Cenococcum > Cenococcum geophilum. The sequence continues at coordinate 1,945,352 of NW_027137571.1, read as the reverse complement.
CTACACATGTTGGTGGACCAAACGCGGAAACTGGTCAAGCCTTTCGCAAGGTTGGACATGTCTTGGAGGGCGTTTGCACCGCAAAACAGCTTCCGCCAATGTTGCCGTCGTGTCCAGGAATCCCAATGCTCTCGATGTGTTCTTCTGTGATGAAGACGGGCAGGTATGTTATAAGGCCTGGACGAAGAAAGATGGATGGTACCTGCATTGGAGGAATCCCGGCCCTTCTAGCTTGCCATCCCGTGCATTCATCACCGCAGTATCCCGGCGTCCAGACCAACTAGATATTTTTGCCTGTGCCTCCGATGGTCAGGTCTACACTTCTTGGTGGAGAGAAGGTGATGCTGACTGGTCTGGCGTCCGGCATGGTTGGAAATGTTTAGGTGGGCATTTTCGACCCGGAGCCCATGTGAATGCCCTAGCTACAAAACCTGAAAATCTCGAACTTTTCGTTATCGGCAACAACGGATTCATGTACAACGCTTGGTGGAACCCAAAACACGGGTGGGATTATTGGACTAGGATTCGCGGGCATGCAATGAGTGGAGGGCGCACATCCAGTGTGTCGCGCTCTCAAGAGACATTAGATCTATTTGTATGCGATTATGACGGCCAAGTTTACACATTGGGGGGAGAAATTTCCAAAGATTCGTCATTTCAATTTGCCGAATGGTGTTCTTTGGGAACATTACCTGTAACACGGCAAGTACCAGGACCATCTCTGATACCATCAAATAGTACAACTGACGGTCTTTTGGATACAAGATCGGGATCTGCTGCCGGTGTCCAAAGAACCTTCCCCCTTCAACTGGATCGGGCTGTGACGTTGTTTGGCAAACACCGACGCGAGGAATATACCGTTGGATGGATATGCGCACTCCCAGTCGAGCTGGCCGCCGCGGAGGAGATGCTCGACGAGGAGCATGAAGACCTCGAAAAGGACGAAAACGATAATAACGTATATACTCTAGGGCAAATTGGAGGACACAACATCGTGCTGGCCGGCCTGCCGGCGGGACAGACTGGGATAGGCTCGGCTGCCGTGGTGGCCACGCAGCTGAAGGCAACATTCAAACGGGTCCGGTTTGGGCTGATGGTTGGGATTGGGGGTGGTGTTCCGGGCAAAGAGGACATTCGACTCGGGGATGTGGTGATCAGTCAGCCAAATCAGGGACACGGTGGGGTGATACAGTACGACTTTGGAAAGGCGACCCCAAGCGGGTTTGAGCGGACAGGATTTCTTAATTCCCCGCCGCCAGCACTACTCAGCGCCGTCACTAGAATGCGGGCGAACTACCTCCGACGAAAAAGCAAGCTCTCAGAGTATGTCTCGAAGGTCCAAAATCTTCCAGAATTTACACGCGACAACGCTGGACCCGATATTCTATATGAAGCGTCATACAACCACGTGGGAGGAGACTCATGCGAGATGTGTAGTGCAGATAAGGTGGTGGATCGACGGCCGCGCAAGAGCAATGGTATTGTAGTCCACTATGGGACGATCGCATCGGGCAACCGAGTTATGAAAGATGGTACAACAAGAGACGGGGTGAGCAGGGATTTCGGCGGCGTGCTCTGCTTCGAGATGGAGGCGGCGGGCCTGATGGATAATTTTCCATGCCTTGTTATTCGTGGAATTTGCGATTATGCCGATTCGCATAAGAACAAGAGGTGGCAATCGTACGCTGCACTGGCGGCGGCCGCGTGTGCGAAAGAATTATTGTTAGTGATTCCACCAGCAGATGTGGCCAAGACACGCACGGTGGAATAAAACGATTAGAACAACAAGCTGTTAGCGTAGCGATACATATGTAGCTTAAGGCTAGTTTTAACGCATTTAAGATATAAAAATATTTAGAAATTTAATATAACTAGCTGCTAAATAGGTGATATTATAACTATAAAAGTTATTATTAAAATTAACAAAGTTAGTAGATATAGAACTGTATAGCTAGGTAATTAAAAATAAATTATAATAATTAAAGCCTTTATTATATAGGGAAACACAAATGTTAAGCGCTGTTCTGCTTACAAGTAATAAAAAAAAACTATATGTAAAAAACCAGTGCTAGAAAAAGGAAAAAGCGGCTAGGCATAAATATATAGCTAAGGGGGGTGTTATATCGAGAGTAGAAGGGCTATCTTATATATAAGTTGCCTAAAAGTCTATAATAAAAGCAATAGTTAAGCAAATGTAATAAGTAATATGCAAGTGCAACATATACGTGCCCAAGACATTAGATAAGTAGGCAGTAAATAGCTATAGTAAATATAGTTATTCATGGTTAAGGAATTCGCATTTTTAGTATCGCGTTTTTAATTAGTTCGCTACTTGGTAGTAAATTACATTATATTGTAAAATTGGAACATGCTAATCGTTAGGGTCCGCCAACGAAAATTTTAACCCAAGTCTATAATTAATAAGCTGATTAATTACCCTAAAGCTTTAACTTAAAGTCTTATTATATAGAGCTTTTATTTAATTTAAAAATAATAATAAGGCTAAGGCATTTTAATTATTACTAGGTAATATTATTTTATTAAAAGGATCTATTGTAGTAATTAAAGTACTCTATTTAAGTTAAGTTTAATTTAAAAGTAATATATATATTAATAGGCATGGATTTGCTTTATAAACCTTATACCTTTATTATATTCTACTATAGGGGCTACTTTATAGCAAAAGGGTAAGCTTTAGGTAAAGCCTTATATAAAGTTTTATGCAAAGCTATATATAGACGTATTGATATATAGATACGTAGACGTATAGGTATACGGGTATTCGTTTAGGCGTTTAATTGATTAATTAATTATTATAGGCGTTTATATAGGCGATCGTGCAGATAATTATAAAGCTATTCTAATATATTAATGCTGCGTATTAATAGAGTTTTAAGCATAAAGGAGAGACCCCCTTAGACCCCCCCCTAGTACACTACGTACTCTATTTATTATATAGGTAAAGCTCTTATAAAGGCTTTAATAAAACTTTGTATAGAGCTTTTATTAAATTATATATAGGCGTATAGATATTTATATAGGCGATTATATAGATATTTAATTAATTGATTATATAGACAAATTCTTACCTACTATAGTATAGCTGCCTATAATTTTTAGAACGAAGTTATTAAGCGCCAACTATATATCTCTCTTATTCTCTACATTAGAATGCATTATCTACTATTCCTTTATAGCGGCTAGCTTAACCGCTTAGATCTATCCTATTACTTCCTATTGTTGCTTTTATAGTCTCTTCTTTATATAGATAGGGCTTAGCTAGATACTGCTAACGTTAAGGTTATAGTAGGGTAATAAACTTACTAATGGCAGAATATTAAATAAACAAATATATAAATTTCGACTAGTTTACGCCGAAGGGTATAGATTTAAGCGAAGAGTTAAGGAGCTAAGCCGCCTAGCCGGACTATCCCATAACAGGTAAGGAAGTATTATTTCTTCCTAAAAATCTTAATTATTATATACCTTGGAAGGTATTGCAGATAGATAAGTAAAAAGAGTTAAATTTAATATATACCTATATAACCTAAGAATCTTATTACTTTATAGTTTAAAGTATTAAAATATTGTGTAAAAAAAATCAAAGAAACCCCTTTTAAAACAAACCCTTAGCTAAGCTTTGTATAACGAAAATACAACCCTATTACTACTCTCTGGGATAGTAATTGTCTGAACGAGTTCGAACGGGAATTTATGGACGCAGTCACGTGAGCTAAGCGAGCTCAGGAAACCCCTTAAATTCTACCTCTTCATGTACAATTAGAAGACAAGTCACCATCATCCAAAAGAGCATACGATACTATACGTATTTCGTGCCCCTGGATCTGACTCACTCGTGCTATTAAGTTAGTACGAACAGTAATATAATAACTAGCCCTGCTATTGTTATAAGAGCTAGATTATTAGGCTTCTGCAGTATTACTATAGTAAAAGCCGCTCCGTTTATTTCTTGTAGGATATATACGGTTACCCCTTCTTCTAGCGGTAATAATTAAAGGTATATATACCGATATGTTAAGCTAGTTAACCTATCTAATTAGTAATCGCTTACCTACTTTAGCGACGAACGGTATTTATATTAGGTCCTATATAAACTCCTATTACGCATATTTTTAGTACTATTTATAAATACTCTAACTACTAATTATATAGCAGTTAGTCTTGGTAGGATAGGTAGTAAAACTTTAACTAAATAAGACCTAGGAACGATAAATAAAAATCAAGATTATCCCTTAGCACGGCAGCGTCCAACGAGTAGGTGGTCTGTGCGCGAACACCAGAATTAAAAGTTCGCGTATGGTCACGGAGCCTTGATCCTATTGATTCTATTGGCCAGTTCTTATCGATAACCGTTGGACGCGAATTGCCGTGCTAAGGGATACGCCTATATATTGCTAATACTAGTATTAAATAGAGCCGGAGTAGGTACTTCGCCCTAGATATAACAGAAGAATATATTATACTAAGATTTAATAGTAAGTATTAGTAGTAGATTCAATTTACCGTCCGACCCGGTCCCCCTAATAGGTCCACGCAGACTAATTCCTATGGGAAAAGCTCATATTACACTAAGAAAACCCATTTTTTGGGTAAACAAAAACCTCCAAGGGAAATGTAAGAGGTAATACTTCCAGATAATATCCGTACTACGTTAACGGGAGAAGAAAAACACTATTAGGTTACTGCTTTAAGACTCCCCTTACGCGGGAGTGTCTAAAATGCCTGTCTTACCCTTATCTGCTATGTAAACCATTTTTACCACGTCTATATATTGCCTATATAAAGTCGTATGCCTATCCCTAGCTCCTTTTCCAAGTCTCCTATAAATATCTCCTAATAATAATAATGCTTACGCTCCGCCTGGGCCTGCATGCTAAGGTCTCTTATCCATTCCTTTATTAAAAGGTTTCTATAATGGGGTGTATATAACTTAGTATCGCTTTTGCCCTAGGTCCCAACCCTAGGCCCTTATACCTATTTATAAGGTATAGAAGGACGCTCTAGTATTTAATAGGGGTAACTAGTCCCTATAACTAGATACCTAGGTTACTAGGTAATGTTAAAATAGGGGGCTTCTACTACGCTTAGGGCGCGGATTATTTGCGTATGTATGTAGTTGCTGTGCGGTATATATAGTATTTGTAGGAGGGAGGGGGTACGCCAGAGGGATAATTGTTTGTTGATTCGAATGACTAAACGTGTACGATAAACGTAGTAGCTATATTCAAACTTTTTGCTAGGGCTTACCCCCCAGTAAAAAAATTTCACACCACTACCACTACGTCGCTGCGTAGGCGCTGCGCAGCCATATATACGTCTCTGCGTTTGCTCTAGTAGTCTATTAACACAATCTAAACGGAACATTAATAGTAGCTGCCAGGTTCCCGGGCTTCACTGCGTGGAGGTGTAAAGGCCGATTTCATCGAGCCCTAGTAAGTATTAATAATACTAATCTCGTAAGCAGAGGGTCAGTAACTGCGAAATATTTAGTAAATCTAACTATGGCTTTAATGCCTACTAAGGTTATAAGATAGGCAAGTTTAAAGAACCCCTAGGTTAAATTTATAGGAAAGAAGTAATTATAAGGAGAAATTAATATAGTATTATAGGCCTTAAGCATGTAAGCAAGGCTTTTAAGGTGGACTTCTTTTTGCTATAAGGATATTAGGTAATATACTAGGCTTTAGGGTAATAGTATACTTATAGCAGCAATTTCAGCAACAATTTTAATGATATTATTATAGTATTCGCCTATGTCCTACTTTATAATATCTATTAAACTAGTATTAAAAAATAAAACCTTTAAATTTTCGAGAAAGTACGCTAATTAAAGTTCTTTAATCATACCCGCGGATATTACAGTTAGTATTCCACTATTTAGCGGACTACTATTAGCTATATTTATAGTCTTGGAATAAAAGGGCGCTATAGTAGTAAAGCTATCTAAAGAGATAGAAGAAATATAAAGAAGAGTATTAATATCCGTAAAGAGGTATATAGTTACGGTTCTATAGAGTATAACTTACAATTCTAAAATATATTAAATTTGTAGCATATATAATAAGAGATCGCCTCAATATGTCTAAATATATCACTCCCTATATTTTTAATTTCGGGTTACCTAAGTAGTTATTTATAGTAGTAGCTCCTGTTTTTAAGACCCTTAAACTATAAGAGATATTATTACAGTCACCTTAGGTTGCCCTTAGGGCAACCCCCAGATACCCCTTAGATAGTCACTGGTTACGTACTAGAGGTATATACCCGTAGTAAATAATCTTTATAATCATAAAGGCCTTACCTCCTTAAGGATTTGTCTCTTTTACTAATTTATCCTATTCCATAATCATGTCCTTATAGCCCCCTATTTATAAAATCCCCTTATATTTAAATCCTTCCTACTCCTTTTAGAAGGTTAGTTGGCTTTAAAGACTAGATTATTTATTTACATATTTTATTTATAACTACTATCCTCCCTTAAAATTTTGCAATAAACTAAATGGAAACTCCATGGGTACCTTATAGAAAGCCGTTACGCTAAGGTAAAAAGGTCCCTCTAATAGCGAGAGATTGCGATAATATAACCCTTTAGGTAAGATAGCTAAATAAGCCCTAATACCTAGATGCTCTAAGAGCTTAAAGACTCTTATATACCTATAGTTACCGTAAAAAAAAACATAGATACCCTTTATAATAGTTATAACGCTACTAGAAAGTAACTAGAACACCTTTAGCCCTACCTAAGCTAATTAAAAGATTAAACGCTAAAGGCAACTTTAAGATCTTCCCCTAAGCTAGAAATGCTAGAGAAATATACTAATATATTTAACTAGGGAACTAACCAGAACTCTCCTAAAAGACTACTAGCCTATAATTGGCATAGTAGTAGTATATAGACTACTTATAAGCTAAGTAGGCCTACTCTTTTAGGTAATCTAAACTAACTACTAACTTAAGACTTAAGCCTTATAGGGAAATCTATATTAGCCACTAGTACTAATACTACCTCTATAGCTGGAGCTTCCCTAAGGCTAAGGTTAAAAAGTTAAGAGCCTTAAACTAATTGTCTTTAAGATAGATATTAGAAAGCTGCTATAAGGCTTTTAAAAGCTATATAGGAAGAAGCTACTAATAAATATATTAGAAATTTTTGGGGGTAGGTTTAAATCTAGTAAAGCTTAATTTAGGCTAAATAAAATCTTTTATAACTTAGCTAAGGCTAAGGGCTTTCTAGGAGCTATTTAGTACCTACCTAAAAAGGTGTAAAAGACTTAGAGAGTTATCTACGCTATAAACGGAAAAAGGATATAAACTAACTAGCTAAGGCCTTTAGTAGTTTAAAACTCCACTATAAACCTAACGCCTAGTAGTTAGATAATTAGGTTTATAAGGTAGATAACTTTTTTAAAATGCTAATAATATAAGATAATACTAAAGAGCGTGTGCGCTAGACTATTAGTAAGATTAAAAACTAATTGCTAAACCAGATTATACTTAATTAGCTTAATAAAGAGCAAAGTACTATATAGCTATAGCTATAAACCTTTATAAAGAAATATACTTAAGACCCGTATATTATATAATATAATAATATAGAGCTATTTCGGAATAGAATATAGCTTAACCGCTATAACTTCTACTAGTTTATAAACTTTATAGAAACTTATACTTAATAGATAGATCTAGAACCCTTTAAAAATAAGGACGGTAGTATCTATAAGAAGGAAAAGATTAGGTTTATCTAGGCTAGAATTAAGCTAGTAATTTATAATAAAATAAAGTGCGTAGAAGCCCTATTACAGATTACTATATATACGGATTTTAAATAAGTGGTTCTAAATACTAAAAATATAGTAAGGAACCAGACCTCTTTTAGTAGGAAGCGAGTGTAACGGCTTAAACTATCGAACAAATGTCTTAACAGAGACTTAAACAAATGCTATATTACGAAGATATTAAGCTAAGGAGTAAGAGAAGGTAGTGAGGCCACGTCTATATACACATGCCAAGTCTTAAACGAACCCCTAACTAGGTGACGCGCACCAGCGCCGTCACAGCTAGGGGATTACTAGAAGCGTAGGCACTTTAGTAGTAATATAGGGCAGACCTAACCTTTAAAGAAGCTATTCTTAAAGGAAACTTTAGAAAGGTTAAAGTTAGGGGCCTTAAGTAACGGAAAAGACTCCTAGGGTTAACCTAATACCTATTTAGTACCTTTATAAGAATACTTTAAAAAGTTAAGAGGAAACTCTAGAGGTAGATTTTATTAGAAAAGTAGGTAGAGTAATAACTGCACTAATAATCTAAAAAAAGAAAAGCCTTAGTTATAGACCTTTCCTAGCTGTAACTAGGGCAAGATATAGAAGAAAAGACTCTTTATATTACTATTAAGCTAAAAACGGTGCTTTCTATAGGCAAGGTATGTTAGTTCTAAGTACTATATAATAGCAGCGCTAAAATTAATCTTATATAATATAATTTAGTAAAAGAGTATAAACTTATCCTATTATAAAGGTGGTGGAAACCTATTATAGGCTTCCTAGATAAGTATTAGATTAAACTATATAGTGCCTATAAGCTTATAGTATTAGTAGCCAATATATATAATTATATTAAGGTAGTTAGCCCGCAACCCTTCTAAGTGGCTAACTTTATAGGTTATAACCTTATCCTTAGATACGTTTAGCTTATAAAAGTAAAATTTAAGATATACTTTAAAATAGGAGCCTTTAAATAGTAGAATAATAAATATTTAGAAAAATGTATATTACTAATAAGCCTAAAGGATATCCTAGAGAATATAGCCCTAGGTAAAATAGTATACGCTCTATACCTAAAGGAGTATTAAATCTAACCCCTATTTAATAGTAAAATAGATATAGAGCTTAGTATAGGTAATAACCCCTCTATAATGGAGACCCTATAAAAAAACTACTAAATAGGTCGCGGAGATATTATAGGGAGGCGGCGATCTTAAAGATCTTATAAGATACTTTAACTGCTACGGGTTACTCTAGCTTAAGTAATATATAAAGAGTATACTTTAATACCTTAAACGTTATATTAAAGAATTTCCTACCCTTTACTAGCTACTGTATGCAATAGTTTAATATATAGTAGCAACTATATATACGTAACTACTATAGCGCACGACGCTGCCTATAAGTATTTTAAGGGAGCTTTAAGACCTACCTAATAATAATATAAAGGATAAATACAACCCTAATTTATTAAATATTTTAGTAGGCCTAAGGGACTTACTAAAGGTATTTTTGGGTAGGAGAGCTAAAGTCCTACCGCAGAACTTAGAGTATAATTATATAATTAATCTAAAAGAAGGTAAACAATCGCTAAACTTTCTTATTTATAACCTCTTTTATAAAGAGCTTAAGATCCTATAGGAGTACCTTAATAGTTTACTAAAAAAGAGATGGATTTGGCCTAGTAAGTTACTAATAGGCACGCTAATCCTCTTTATTCTAAAACTAAATAGAACTATAAGGCTATATATTAACTATCGCGGTCTTAATAAGACTACAATTAAGAACTGTTACCTATTACTACTGGTTAGTAAAATACTAGATTAACTATTTAGGGTAAAGATTTTTATAAAGCTAAACTTATAAAACGCTTATTATAGGCTCTATATTAAAGAAGGGGATAAGTAAAAGACCGCTTTTAAAACCTAATACGGCTACTTTAAGTATCTAGTAATGCCTTTTAGGCTAGCTAATACGCCTATAATATTCTAATTATATATTTATAGAGCCTTAGGGAGACTAGTTAACCGTATATATATTATCTATTTAGATAATATCCTAATTTACTTAAAAGATAAGGATTAGTATAAGTAATATATCCGAAAAGTATTGGAACGTTTAGATAATCAGGGCCTCTACACTAAGGCGTTAAAGTATATCTTTAATATTAAGTAGGTTAAGTTCCTAGGTTATATTATAATACTTATAGGTATAAATAATCTAGGAGTAGCTAAAGCTAGAGAGCTACTAGGATATTTAAGTATTTTTAGGCTTTACTAATTTCTATAGGCGCTTTAAGCTCAGACCCCTAGAACTCGGTTACTTCCTAAACTCGGTTACCCTACCAAATCGGCCACACCACTTTAGAAGCCATTTACACTCAACAAAATTTAATTACTTATTTGCCCTTATATACCATTTAGTATATCGGCTTCTGGCTTTCTATCTAGCGTATTTTAAAGCCTTAATTTTAGCCCCTTTACCCTTATTTTGGCCTTTTTTCCCTCTACCTTTACTATAGCTTTGTTAATTACATCTATATATTTTAGTATTACATTTAGATCTACCATTATCCATTTATATAATTTTGGACTTTCAAGGTCTTTAAGTTATAATTATAAGCTATATATTTAAGCGCCTATATATATAGCCTTTATAATAACTCTCTAAAGTCGTTAATTTTTTTTGTAAAAGTAACTAAGTCTTTTAATTAAGTATATACTTATTATAAAGGCCTTAAGCTATATAATATATATTATAAGGCTTCTTTAGGGTCATTATATTATTAAATTAAAAAAGCCGTAATAGCAGCGAAACCAGCCCAAAAACCACTTAATAAAGCAATCCGATATCGGAATCCTATTCCCCGCACTAAGAGATCCCATAAAACCACGTCGCCCCCATCTATAAAGCATGGGGGATAACAGGGGGACGCAAGCTTCCCGCTAGAGTTATAAAAGTCGCAATATAAGGGAGCTAAACTATAAACTAGGCGGGCAATAACGAGGAAAAGATAGCTGCTAATGTAACTAGTAATAGCAAAAATTAAAGAAAACACTCGGATAAATTAAAGATAATCTCACAAAAGAGAAGGAAAAAACCCCATAACACTAGATACTGGTTGCTGTTTAAGAAGTAATACAACACATTAAAGCCCTCTTAACGCGTTTAGCGCCTTAAATAACCTAAAAAAAAGAGACTAAGGCCTAGCTTAACTGGATTAAAGCTAGTATTATAAAAATCTAAAAGGAAACGCGTAAAGGGGAACCCCCAGGTCTAGGAGTCCCCCTAGCATAGGGCCAGACCTAGGCAGCTGTCGCTGCGTAGGCAGCCCGCACAGTAAATACAGTCGCGGCACCGCAGAGAGCAACCATACGCGTCCGGCTTAAGGAGCCCCAAGGCCACAAACTAGGAGAGCTCCTTAAGACTATTTAGAGAATAATACTAAGCGTATATACTATACGCACCCTTAACAGCGGGGATATAGATGTTTATACCCCCTCCTAAATAATAAAGGATTAAATCCTAAACAGACTAAACGCGCCAGAACTTAAGATACTAAGGAAAAACTACCTCCTAAAAGTTCCTAGGGTCCTACTTAAAAACCCAATTAACAGTAAAAGGAATATAGATAACTTAAAATTAACTTAATCCATCTATAAAGCTATAAAGCGCCTTATGCCTAGGGTAGCTATTAACCGGATCTAATAGCTATATTACCCTAAAGCGCAGGCAAAACGCCAAGCGAGCCCTAATAGTGCCTAAAGAGAACCCAAAAAGACTAAAGGAACACTTATAATCGGTGTTCTAACCTAGGTAATCTAGCAAAAGATTATAAAAAGCGGGATAGTTATTAAATCCTAGCTTTTTAAGACTAGGCTATTTAAGAATAGCTTAATTATAAAGCAATATTACTAATATAATTAATAGGGATATATATAAAGCGTATATAGAAAGTAAATAAAATGCGGATAATATATAGGACTATATAGCACCACAAACTGCCCTAAGGAAAGGGTATCCTATATTAACTGTGGTAAAGCCTATAAAGTATAGCAAAGAAAGGAGTATAAGACCTTTTAAAGCTACCTTAAGGGCATCCAAATAAAAAAGATAGCCCTCTTAACGTAATTACTACGTATATAAGAAGCCATAGAAACAATACTACCCCTACCCCTAATACTAAGAAACTTCATAATTATAATAAATAAAAAAAGAGGATAAGAAATATTAGGGACCTAAAAATAACTACTTAAATAAGAACCAGACAAACTGTCACAGCGACTCAGTCAATCGAGGCACGAGCGCCGTAGAACGTATGCAAGCCTATACAATTGGTAGTCTATTGACCCGGATATCAAGATGAGGAGCAGAAGAAGGTCGTGGAAAGGACACGTCTATATACATGGAGCCAAGACGTAAGCGAACCCCCCTGACTAGGCCTTATCCAGGTTACGCGCGTCAGTGCCGTAACACAAACTATCTTTTATTAACAAAGTAAGCAGAGATAGTTTATAATTAAAGCTCCAGCTACGCGCTAATAGAGTAATAACAATTACTAGTAAAAATAAAGAGGATTAGGACATAGATATGGATAAGCCTATACCTACCCTAAATAAATAAGTATATAATTATCTAGTATAACTACAGAAATGCAAATTAAGGGGCGTGTCACCCCTTCTTTAACAGCGTTACGCTAGCGGACTACTAGGTCCTTATAGTCTAGGAGCCAGTATATAATAGGTATACTAAGTTAATATACTACCCTAGGGGATTTATACTTTTATATAACGCCCACCCTATAACAAAGGTCTGCTTTATAATTAGCCAGAATATTAATGCCGCATATTAGAAGCGCAAACAGTACAGCCCCTTTACTATAGCCCTTTAGGTACGCCTAGAGGGGCTAAAGATTATAATTATTAATATCTATAACCCGCGCGTAAACGGCCCCTAGATTAGGACATAGCCTAAGGTTAAAACAGCCATTAAGGAGGCTAAGGGAGAAATCATACTCCTAAGAGACTTTAACGCCTACTACCTAATATAAGGCGGAAAGTATATAACTAGTAAAGAACAGGTAGAATGCCTACTAGCCAAAACTAATACTAAAGGTCTTATACTCGCCATACTAAAAAAAGAGCCTATATAGAAAAAAGGGCAATAGGAAAGTATAATCGACCTTATATTTATATCTCTAAATCTATATAGAAAAGTTAACTTCTATAATATAGTAGAGGAATAGGCCCTTATAAGAGACCACATACCCATCTATATCTAAATTAATAACACTAGCTATCCACCAGCGGAACGCCAGCGCCTCGCCCTTAAAAAGCTAGACTTATAAAGCCTCCTCTAAAGTATCTAGGAACTTAACTAGGCCACATCTAAAGACCCCCTTTAAGCCCTTTAGGAAGGGATTAAATAAGTACTTAAAGAACACTGCCTATAAACACAGCCTAGTTAGCAAGCTTGCTAAGAATAGTCGCTATAAGCTCTATAGCTCCACGCTAGCGCCCGCTAGGCGCGACAATAGTATTAGGATTATAACAACCCCTAGGACTTATAAAGATACCTAGCACTAAGTAATTAACTCCAGAAAGAAACTAGGAGAGTTAGCCGTAATAACTAAAGGCGCTTTATTTATAAACTTACTAAAGACTAAATAAAGCCCTATAATAAAGGACTTTAAATCCTATTAAAATAGAGTAGAAAAGCAGGCATAGTAAAGGCGGACCCCCATCTATTAGACCTTAGGAAGTCTATTAAAGACCCCTTAATAGATAATAATACCATAAAAGCGGACATCCTTATAGCTAAGTTTTTCCCTAAAACTAAAATAGCAGACCTTAGTAATATTAAAATAAAGGCAATAATAGAACAAAGAATACTTAATATTAGCCCTATTATATCGACAAAAGAAATTAGTAAATTAATTAGAAACCTTCTAAATGGAAAAGCCCTAGGGCCTAATAGTATACTAAATAAGGTTCTTAAAGCAATTACGTTAGGAATTATAAAAGATTTAGCAGAAGCAGCTAGTCACTACTTTACCAACAGAACAATACTAGAAAGCCTTAAAGAATCCATAACTATAGTTTTATATAAGGAAGAAAAGAAAGACTACTCTCTCCTAGGCAGTTATAGACCAGTTACCCTTAAAAATACGCTAGTAAAAGTCCTAAAGAAGTATATAGCTAATATTATATTAGAAGCAGCAGAAAAGTATAAATTACTTCCCTAGAACTAAATAAGAGCAAGGTATAAGCGGTCTACACTATTAGTGGTAGGACTACTTAGCTCCTATGTATAGACTACGTAACAAACGCGCCGTGGATATATGGTGTTAATACTAAGCCTAGACTTAGTAGGGGCATTTAATAAGATATCCTATAAAAGGCTCCTTTATATCCTAAAAAGAAAAGGCTTTCTAAAGTAGATTATAAACTTTATATAAACTTTCCTAACAGTATATAAGACCTGTATTAAGTTTATAAAATATAAGAGCAATTAGATCTAAATACAGACAGGTATACTCTAGGGGTCTCCCTTATTGCTAGTTCTATTTCTCTTTTTTATATTAAAACTTTTAGAGAAATTCCAGAGCCCTAATAGCGGCATACTAGGGTTTAGCTTTATAGATAATACAAACCTTATTACTTAGGGGGACTTTATAGCAAAGAACTATTAACAATTAAAGGCCGCCTATAATTGCTACACTACATAGGAAAACTAACACGGCGCGGTATTCGCCCCTAAAAAGTACTAGCTTATACACTTTATAAAATAACAGCGCCACGCCACTACAGACCTTACGTCCACTATGCGTATCACCAGCTGCAAGACAGCTCCTTAGAAAACCAGTATGCGAATCCTAGGGATTTAGGTAGACCCTAAGCTTTAGTAGAAAGAATAGGTTAAGAAGGCGGCAACTAAAGGCTTAGTAGCCTTTAAAGCGATATTAAGGATCACTATATCTATATAGGGCCCATTAATGCGCCGCTTGCGCCTCCTATATACGGCCACCGTCCGACTAGCAATACTATACAGCGCCCAAGTATAGGGAGTATAGGACGACGGCGGAACGCTAGCAAAAAGCTTACTTAAACTGCTATGAAAAGTCTAGAACTAGTGCCTCCGCAGGGTTATAGGGGCATACTAGCGAACACTAATAGCTGCAATTAAGAAGGAAGCGGCTATTTCCCTAATCTAACTCCATGTTAAAATAACTGCCCTCTAAAGAGCCGCTAAAATAGCTTCTAATAGGGTAGAAAAGGAATTAGTAGAGGCACTTAAGGGTATTTAGAAAACACTAGTAAAGCGCCAGTAAAGAGCAAAACGGCTACTAATACTACTAGAAGCGCTTAGGGACCGCGTAAAGGATCGTAAGAATAAGATATAGGGGCTCCTTATATATTAGAAGGATTATATAAAGCAGGAAGCTATAATAAACCCCTATAGGTATAGCTAGCGGAATACTAGCAGAGTATAAAGGTAATAGGGCTTAATATATGGCTTATATCTATTAGAGTACTAGAAATTCTCCTACAGTGCAAATACGGTTAGATAAGGTAAATAGTACACTATATATTATTCTAGTGTCCATAATACTAAAGGGCAGACTTTATAGCATAATGCGCCTCTAAACGCCTCTAAGATATTTTAAGTAATAAAAAAAGTGCCTAAGCGGCTGCGAAATAGCTGGTATAGTTAGGTACCTTAACTTAGTTCCGGGCTATAAAGGTAATAGATGCAGAGGATATAAATAGATACTAGCCCTTTTAAAGCTTAAAGGACTGGTAAAAGAATAAGGGTAAAAGGATAAGGGAAGAAGGGGTAGTATAAGATCGTCCGTAAAGCGCGGTTAGTTAGCTTAATATATAGACTTTTAGCCAGGTACAAGGCGAGTCGCCGGCGCCCCAATATTAGAACGCTATTATCTCTCCAGCGCGGCCCGCAATCAGGTTTTCTCTAAGATAGAGTTTTTCCTATAAAAGGTATTAGCTTGCGTGGACCTACTAGGGGGACCAGGACAGGCGGTAAATTAAATTTATTATTATTATTAAATTAATTACTATTAGCCTTTTAAAGCTTAACCCCTTTATTAAATCACTATTTTTTACCTAAAAATATTTAGAGCCTTTATATAGACTTTATAAATAAATACTAAAGATATACTGCTTAAAATTAGTTATTTTTATTATAAGGCTTTTTTCTAGGTCTTATAGTAATACTTAGTAAAATAGTACTTCTTAATTAGAGCTATATTACTAAGATATATATACTTTATAATTTACTTAAAATATTTTAACTTAATAGAGGAGATTTAAAATAGATTTAAGGGTTATTATATTAAATAAAGTAGCAAAAAAGAATCTATAAATTGTATATTTTATATTTTATTAAAACTTAACTATATAATAGCTTATATAGCTATTAAAGAGACATAATTAAGCTTTATTACAAAAAAAATTAGTTTTAAATAATTTTTTTTTTAATAAATTGCCTAAATATAATACAATTAGCCTTTTAACTATCCACTTAGGCTATATATATTTAATAAAATACTTTACCTTAGTATACTTATTAATTAAGGGTATTTTTCTTTAAAATAAATGATCTAGTAAAGGGCAAATATTGTCTTTATAATAAATACCTATTTATAATTATTAAACAACTTTATAGAAAACGTTTTTTAAAAGATATATCTTACTATAATTAAATTTATATATACGCTTAATATAACTCTAAATTTGTCTGTATTTTAGGTCTTCTTTACCTATATATTAACCTTTTTTTACACCCTTTTATAAAGGCTATAAAACCTTTAAATTTACTTTAGTTATACCCTATTAATTTATATACCTTCTATTGGTTAGGTATATATAATTTTTATATAAAGATTTTATTTAGAGTAGCTAATTACCTATATTTTACTAAGGGGCTTAGTATTACTACTTTAACCATTAACTTAAGTTATTATTTTTTTATAATTATATATATAATAGGGATATTTTTTTATAAATCCTATTTAAGTACTGTTGGTTACACAAGGTAATATTACGTAGCTACGGTTCGTAGATAGTATAATGGTTATTGTTCTTTTTAATTCTTCTTTNGGGGGGGGGGGGGGGGGNGAGGAGCTTAAGGCTCCTCGCCACACTAGTGCCGCGGCGACATGTAACGGCAACTTGCCGCACGTAACGGCAACTTGCCTATATTCCCAACACTGGCAACTCTTCTTTTACGGTTGCTATCTATATATATATACCGCTTAACTAGCATAACAAATATTAATCCTCCTTACTTACTATTGCTATTATAATATAAGTCTCGCTATCCTAAAATTTGCCTCTTAATATATAGTGCTTTCTTACTTATAAGTTATGGGTAGGTATCTTATTAATAGGGCCGCTAAGGCACTAGCGGTAAGCGAGCTAATAGCGATTTTCTATCCCGGGGATAGAAAATCCTAATTAGCTAGGTTAAGTTAGGGTCTATAAAATGTTATACTCCCCCTTCTAAAAAAAGTCTTAGTAAGAGAATCTGACCAATTAGACAACTTTAACCGCTGGTTAAAGTTCCTAGATATTTTAAGACCTTACGTAACTAAGAAATTTCTAGGGACTCCCTTTTAACCTAACCTTTAACTCGTATATATAGAGTATTTGTGTTAATAAACGTCTTTAGTGCCTTATTTGGGTTCGCCTTTATCATTATATCTACTAGGTTATCTTAGCTATTAATCTATTAAATCTTAAAGAGTTCTTACCGTTTATAGGATTGCTAAAGTGCCATAATATTAATTATAAGGCGCTTTTTTTTATAGTACTAAGCTTAACCAGGCACTTATAGAGGGAGTATAAATTAGTGCATATAATTATAGGGATAATAAGAAGTTTGAGTTAATCTATAATTATCTTTAGGGTAGTTCCAATTGCAATTGCTATATGAACTCCGTTAACTATTCTATATATCTCTAACGCTAGAACGCTTTAAATAACATACTTACTCTTAGTTAAGCTCTAATAAATAAGATTGCTATAAATCGTGAAGTTATTCTCTCTAGTAGATTTATTTATAATAATAATCTTATATCCTAGCTAGGAGCTAAAATCTTTATTATTTATAAACGATCTATTAATAAATATAAAGAGCTTAGCGGTAGAAAGATTAATAAGGACATAAAGTAGTCCCCAATCGAGATGGTTTATTTACTAGAAAAGACATTTATTTAGGGTAAAAACGTTATTCTTAGTTGGTTTTTAGTATTAGGTAGCAACGGAGAGATTAAATAAAGCCTTAGGTTAATAGATAGAAGTAATATAAGCTCCGCGAGCGCGTTACTCTATATATCCTTACTTTAGGGAATTAACGTTAATAACGTTAATCTTCTTACCTTAACCCTTCTGGTATAAAGCAATAGAATCCTTATTTAGGGAGAGGATGCATCTATTAAAAAGTAATAGTGTTATTAGATTAAGCTTTTCCTTTAGCTTTACTATAAGATTTACCTTTACTAACTTATCCTTTTTAAGAGCTGAGAATTAGTTGTCTCCTAAGATAATTATATTATTAGTTTATATACTAATAATTCTAAATAGGGTTTCTATAGTTATAATAAGAAAGTAGGGATTAAATATAGAAGTAGTTATTAAAAGCTTCTCTTTATAGTGCTTGCTATAGGTAGCCTACTAATAAGTTCCTACCTCTGCAATTCTGTATAATGGTTTAAGTATAACTATAATTATATCTTTAGGATATTAGTAGCGAATTTACTCTAGAAGGTATAGGCCTAGGTAATATCTTATAAATAAACCACTATTTTATTCTTTATTAAGGAGGGAGCTAATATAATAATAACTCGCTAACTAGCTTATTAAATCATAGGAGATTATATAAGAATTATCTTTTTACTATTATTATTGTAACCTTAAATAATAAGCCTTAATTTTTTAAATAGGGCGTTAGTAGCTTTGCCCTTAATTTTATTAACTATCCTTAACTTAAAGATATAAACTTTATTAAACTTAGTAGGGTTATACTTCTTAAATTTAAAGACTCCTCTTATAATAAGACTGTTAATCTCCTACTTATTAGATGCTTGGAAAGGAGCTCCTAGGGTTATAATACGACCTTTCTTTTAAAGCTATTTTGCAAGCTTAAAGTTAGCCTTCTCTTTAGCTGTTATAAAGGCTATTAATAACTTAACTCTATTCTTAATGGCGGCAATAAATTATTTTTTAAAATTAATAAGATATTGGCGATTTTATAATCCCTTTAGGCGACCTCTACCGCGTCATGGTTATAGCGTATCTACTATAATTATATTAGGATTATAGTCGCCTTCTAAAGTACGTTAATTATAGTTCTCCTCTAGGGCATTTTCTAGGGCATCCTATAAAGGCTTAATAACAGTTAAATGGAATTAAGTGGGTCCATAAGGTATCTAAATAGTATAAATTTAACTATTAATTATAATAAGTTAGTGTAGGCCTAACTATTCTCCCTTTTTACGCTATACGCGTACTTTAGACTAGAGTAGCAGATTAAGCGTAGTTAAGGTATTTAGGCCATTTTTTATTCCTAGTGCGTTATTAACCTAGCGTATAGCATAGAGATATCACACCTCCTTTATTACCTTATAAATAGCCTTAGCTTATTATATAATAGAGGGAGATAGTAGAGAATTATTAGTTATTTAAGGGTAGGCGCTAAAGACTAGTAATGTAGGTATAAGTCTATCCAGGCTAGCGGAATTATTAATAGCTTTAACAGCTATTTATAAGGTAAGTTTTTTACTAGTATCCTTTAGTTCTAAAGAGATAATCTTATATACGCGGCGTAATAGCGCGTAATATCGCTTTATTTTTTTAATACTATTATATACCTTAACGGGGACTTCCTTAACCTTAATTACTATTGCCTTTATCTATTATTGGAACTCTATAGATAAGAAATTCTTTTTTATATTATAGATAATTTAATTAGGGGGTCCTAAATAGATATTAATTTAGCATAATTAAAGGGTATCCTATACGTTTCTGGCTAATATATTTTTTAAAAAACGCGCGACTTAAAAGGAGGTTAAGAAGTTAATAACTTAGAGCATTAGTTTATCGCTAAGATATATAACGTTAATAATAATATAAAAGTTAAAGTTATAGTTATTCTTAAGGGTAAACTTAAATCGGCTAGGGGACTTCTAGTTTATTTAGTAGTAATAGCAATACTTTATAAGATGCTTAATTGCCTTAACCTTAACTTTATAGCCTACTTACTAAAAAACCCTAAATAATTAATAAATGGATAGGTGGCTAAAATAACGGTATAGTTAGCGTAACTCTAACTTAGTTAAGTGGCTCTAAGTAATACTCTTTTCTAGTTAATAAAGGAGTAACTAGGGGTAACCCTACTTGCGTATAATAGGCACTCGATTATCTCCTTAGATAAGTATATTCTTAAGGTTATTAAGCTTAACACCTAATTTATTTATATCTTTAATGTAAAATAAAAACAGGGTGTTTATAAAAATAATATAAAAAGTAATATACCCTAAGGGGGTTTAAACCCTAATTATGCTAAGAGAGATTATAGTACCTTTACTAAAACAAATCGTATATTAGCCTACTATTAATTAGTTAATCTAAATAGAGCTATTAAGCTACTAAAGAGCTTAAACTTAAGGTTCTCCTACTATAGATACTCCTGCGGCTCCTATATCTGGCATAATACTATAAAAGATATTCGCTGAGTATCTATTATTAAAGGAAAACGTAAAACTCTTCTTTAGCTTATTAAAAATATCTAACTTTATAATAGAATAGAGCGTAAATTAGTTATTAAGAACAGTAACGGTTTATATACTATCTACCTTACTATACTTAGTAAAGTATTAGTTAGGAGAGTAGTCTTTAATTTCTATATCTATAAGGAGCTATTTAGTCTTATTAACCTTACCCTTAAGATCTTTTACGCCTTTATATTAAACTAGGAAGCTTTAAAAGTAGGCCGTAATAACCTTATAATTTTTAATATTTCTTATACTCTAACAGAACTTATTATATACCTTCTTTCGCTTATTAAGGGAGTATTTAGTTAACTAGTAATTTAGCTTCTTATAAATATAGTACTTTTTCTAGTAATTATTTTAAAATAAACCTCTATAAGGACCTCTATAATTGCCTTATAGTTAACGTTAATTATATCCTTTACTATATTCCCTACCACGGCCACTATATATTTAGTTAGTCCAGTTATAATTATATTAGTTAGGAATACTTAGTTAGATAGGGTTTTTAGTATAAAACTGTTAAGGTTCTTATATTTATATTATAGTACCTATAGCAAAGCGTAGTTTAGTATATACTCCTTTAAACATATCCGCAGGTTTATATAGCGCTAAATTATACTTAGGAATGCTATAGCAGGCTAAGATAACCTAGTCCCTTAAACTGTTCTTATTTTAGTAAATTTTAGTAAGGCCACGTTGGATTTTCTAAAGTTTATTAAAGAGTAGTTAAAGGCACTCTAAATAAGTCTTTATTAGGTTAAAAGTAATAACTCTCTAAAACATAGTCTCCCGCTATTTAGATATATAAAGTTAGTAATTCTTATTAGTTTTAAAGTGGGCTCTAGTAAGCTAAAGCATTGTATTAAAGTTATAGTTTTTACCCACAATATAGTTATAATAGAATATTACCGCCCGTCCCTTTAATATAATAGAGAAAGCGTAATAGTATTAGTGGCGTTAAATTTTAACCTTATAGTAACAGTTATAAAAGACCTATAGTTTTGCTTTAAGTATATTATACAGTTCTCCTCTAAATTTCTTCTCTTTATCCGAATATACCTTTATTAGATTTATAACTTCTTATAGTAAAGGCTTACTAGTTAGCTAAAGTGGAGGAGGTAGAGGTAAAGTAACTCTAAGCAGGAGAGCACCTCTAAGTAGGAGAGTAGCTTTAGGTAGGGGGTTAGTGTTCTAGGGGTTTTAATATAAATTAAAGTTGCCTTCTAAAGAATATGGGTTATTTTTAGGTTTCTGTAGTTAATATATAATCTTAGCTTCTGTCTATATTAGTTCTTTTATACTAATAATAACGGCCTAAATATTGCTAGTAATTAGGTTACCGTTCTTAGTAATATATACCCTATTCCTATAAAGGAAGTCTTAAAAATCTTAAACAATATTAACGTTGCTAAGTGCCTAGGTATTAGCAGTCCATCCTATAAAATCCTCCCTAAAATACTCCTATAGTTGTAAATCGGCATAGTATTTATTTTAGTAGAATATAATATAGTATAGAAGAAAGCTATTAACTTATTTTGCGGTATAAGTTATTATATTAAAGGTAAATTTATTTTAATCTTTATTAATAAGTTTCGCGTACTTAGCTACCCCTAGTAGTAAGGAGTCTTTCTAGTTATTTAAAGTAGGCGTAGCCATATTTTTGGAGGGAGGGAAGTATTATTAGTATAGGGATTATTGTTTAGTACGCGTTTGTGATATATATTTATCGTTTAGTACGCGTTTGTTGTTTAGTACGCGTTTAGACGTATATTTGCGATTATGGGGCTTAAGACTAGTTCTAGCCTTAAATCGCGAAGACTCGTAAAGCGTATTATTCTGCGTAATAGACGCAAGAATCCGTAATCTTAGAAAGGCTTAGGGCCAGTTCTAGCCTTTAGATTTTTAAATTTATGGAAGAGTTCTATTTAAGGTTTAGGACTAGTTCTAACCTTAAAAGACAGCTTCCTCTAGCACGAGTAGTACTAGTATAGTGGCTTGTCTCTTCTTAGTGGAATACCTNGCTNTTCTNTGGTATAATAGTAAAGTTAACCACTAATTAGTGTTGGTTACACAAGGTGATATTACGTAGCTACGGTTCGTAGATAGTATGATGGTTGTTGTTCTTTTTGATTCTTCTTTAGGGGGGGGGGGCGAGGAGCTTAAGGCTCCTCGCTATACTAGTGCCGCGGCGACATGTAACGGCAACTTGCCGCACGTAACGGCAACTTGCCTATATTTCTAACAAGTACCTAATTGGCAAGGAAGGCCTACTATATAGGAGTTAATTGCTATTTGCATTGGTATAAAAATTGCCCCAGTAGTCCGCCATTTAATTATCGTATAAAATTGCTAAAGGGATACTATATATAAGCACTGCTTTTCATATAGACTTATAAACATTAGATTTAGAATCTATAATACTTATTTATAAGTTCTACTTATTTTGGTCTATATTGATTAATTCGTTATAGAGAAAATAGGTTAGTAAGTCGGTAGTTTAATTTTGGTTAAGTGGCCGAGTTTAGGGGCTAATTGAATTCTAGGGGTCCGAGCTTATTTATAACTACTTAAATATTACCTAATACCTATTTAACTATATTGTAGAAGCTTCCTAAGACCTAACCTAAAGAGTAAAAAGCTTAAAGGCAGTAAGGAAGAAAACTAAAAAGGGACTAATTAAATAGTATAAACTATAGTTATGGCCTAAAAAGGTATAAAAGGCCTTTTAGGAACTACGCGTAAAGTTTATAAGGGCTCTATTACTATAGCATTTTAACCTAGATTAGCTATTAATAATAATTACTAATATATTAAATTTCGCCCTTATTAGTATCCTACTATAACTTAATAGGGATCTAGACGCTACCTAGCTCTATTAGAAACTAGTAGCATTTTATAATAAAAATTTTAAGGACCTAAAGTTAGGTATTATACCTATAATAAGAAACTGCTAGCTATAGTTAACTGCTTTAAATAGTAGCAATACTACCTTAAGTATGTAAGCTATACTACTTATATACTCTTAGATTACTATAATCTACGCTATTTTATAACTATAAAGGAGCTTATATCTTAGGACCTAGTAAATAATACTGCTATAGTTTATTAGTATTTAGGACGATTATAATAACCTTAAGGTTATAGAGGGAGGAACCTAGGTAGAGCTAGTAGATGCTTACTAAGACTTAAAAGCACTGCCCCGCACGCTATCTAGATATACTAACCTTTATAGCGCAATTCTATATCGCTTCCCTACCGTAGTTAAGCTTACCGCTGCTAGCGCTTTATCTAACGCCCTTTTAGGTAAACGACAATAGGACTCTCTAGCGGTAATTTAAGATTATAACCTTCTTCTTAATAGCAATAGAAACGAAGTTAAGAGATAGATGCATTCCTACCGCCTTAGGGCTATTAAAAACTATAAGGATGCGTTTTAGCTAATATATATAGCTAAAATAGAGCGCTTTAATAGCCGCTTATACTTCTACTATATTAACAATAGAATTAATCCTTTAACTATTACAGTAGATCTAAGTAGGGTGCTGTGAGGCAGTATTACTAGGGTGTATAGTAGGGAGTAGGTAAGCCAAGTATAAGTTATATAGGGAGTCGATAGAAGAGGACGATATAGTAATAAGGGTAGGTAATAACCTCGTACTAAGACGAACCAATAAAGAGGGAAGGGCTATAAGCCTAAGGTGCTTATAAGGAGGTACTAAGGGCTAGCCGAAGGCTAGCCTTAGCGACCCTTAAGAGCCCCTAAGCAATGCAGCTAAGTAAGGGCCAAAATAACCCTTATAGGTGCCTCCTATTATTATAGAAGGGCAAAGTTATATAAAGTTGCCTAAAGAGCTATAAGACAGAATTAAGTAAATAGAAGGACGTAAAAGAGCTATATTATCTAAGAGCCGTCGGTCTAATACCTTTTATATTACCCTACTAGGCAGATAAGAATAGTCTTATTTAACTAAAACGGAGTCTCCTTATTTACTATTTTAGGTTTATAGTAAAGGCAAGGAACGCATATAGTTACTAGCCGCACCATTATTTTAAAAATAGGGAGGAGTAAGGAGTTTTAAAGGTTGTTAGGGGATAACAACTTAGGTAGGGGAGGTATATAGTAGTGTAATCTAGCCTCTTAGATTTAATATCTAGATTAAGTATAGCTTTAGGAGAGCCTAGGCATTTTATAGTTATATAGATCGGTCTAAAGCCCTAAAGTCTTTAATAATATATATAGGACGAACAAACCAATAGTTTTTCTTTCCTTCTTACTAATTGCTTTTCTACTAGCTAATTACGACTGACTAACTAACTAACTATATCGTAACTTCCTATCTAAGAGAGGTTACACCCTCTTATAATACCCTATGAATATAATATAGATATATAAAGCCTAAGGGCAGGCTTTTTCGGAAGGTGGTGGGAGTAATATTACGGCGCTAGTGGAAAACGGTAGATTATACTAGTGGATTGTAGCGGACAATCGCAGATAGTTTCTTACTATTTTAAATAGTCGTAGTTACGTGACCAGATAATCGTATAAAACTTTAAGTAGCGCTACCCTTCTTCCTTTTTCCTTTCTCTAGCTTTAGATCCTCGTTTATAGACAATCTAATCGTATAGGCTTACGTGACCCTTTTGTCGTACTTGTGCCTTAATTGACTAAGTTGCTAACATATAGTATATAGCGAAGGAGTAGGCAAGTAAGCTTTACCCCATTAATTAAAAATGCAATACTCCCGTTATATTACCCTAAGTATCTTCCGCCGTTAAGCTATTTTAGGGGTATCTTAGCTATTCTAGCCGCGAGGCAAGAAGGCGTTCTTAATATTATTTTTAGGTAGAGCACTTTACTAACACCTTATAAAACAATTCTTAATAGTAAAGCCTAACTCTATAAGAGCTCTCTACTTATTTAAATTATATTTAGAGACCTAGAAAAGTAAGTAGAAGTAATATATAGGGAAGACGTACCTTTAACTAATATAACTAGTACAGCTTTAAAAGCTTCTTTAAAGGGCTGTCTTTAACAAAGTTAAGGCGGGGCTTATAGATATAGCACTTGCTATACTTAATTACAGTAGAATTTGCCATATTTAGAATGTATATAGTGGTATTAATTAAGGTATTAACAAAGAAAGATGCAATACTAAGATATTTTAATATTCGTCACGTAGATTCTACTATAAATTATTATACGCAGTTTTGTTTCTAACCAATTAAAAGCTAGCTTAGCGGAGTTTAAAATCTAGGACCTAAAAATATAGACCACCTATACCTTAGGTCAATAATATTTAAAAGCCCTAAGTTTTAAAAATAATATATTTACATCTAGTAATAATAACGCGTTATATAAATAATTAAATTAAATATCTACTTAGCAGATTTTGCTTATAATTTTAATAAGACGCAAACACTCTTAGACGCGATTTTTGCGAAAAGGAGGACGGCCCTACCGTTATTCCAATGCTAGCCAAATAAAAATCACGTCTAAGCTCGCTAAGGTAACCCGCGCGCTGTATTTTTTATTATAATATAAGCTTGTCCTACTATCTAAGGGCCTATAGTACGAATTTTGGTAAGGCTTAATTTAATTTTCGTAATATTATATAAGAGACCCTTTCTTAGATATATTTAACTACTTAATAATATTAATTTAATCTAATAAGTTAATAAAGTAAGTTATTTTAGTCTCTTTTATAATTAATTAGATTTTTATTAAAATATAAAGCTATTAGTTAGGTAAGATTTAGGTAGATTTTATAACGTTTTATAATAAAATCGCGCTTAGGCGAGGCTCTAAATTAACCTAAATAAGTTACTCTACTTCTATAAGGCATATTGCCTAGATATATAATAGGGAGTAAGTAAGCCGAGTATAAGTTATAGGAGAGTTAATAGAAGAGAGGATAATATAGTAAAGAGTATAATAATAGCCTCGTATAGAGACGGACCAATAAGGAGGGAAAGGCTATAGGCCTAAGGAGCTTATAAGGAGGTGTTAAGGGCTAGCCGAAGGGTAGCCTAAGTAGCCCCTAAGAGCTCCTAGGTATGCATAAGGGATAAAATATCCCTTATAGTTTCTGTTAAACGCTAAGTAGGCTAATTGTTACGGACGCTTTAAGTACAATGTTACGACTACTTGGAGAAGAGTTAGAAGAAGCTAGTTAGTTAATTTAAGCACGGTCCAGAATAGAGCCGATAAGCTATATAATAAGGAATAGTAACTAAGGTTATGTGACGTAATCTATATTATCTATAAGATTTATAAGATCTATAACAGAGTAGATAGAGTATACGTATATTATATATAAGAAGGATTTTATAGGAGTATAGTTGTATATTTAAGGACCCTTAGTCCCTACCTAGATAGTTCCTTCCTTGTAGTAATTCTTAGAATACAATTAGAGTTAATCTATTAGGTAACTACTCTACTAGTTATTATCGCGTTGTTAACTTTAATTTATATTACCTATATACCTAGCCTAATAATAAGCCTATTATAGTACCTGCTATAAGGTTCCGTTATATAATTACTACCTAGTTATAGTATTAAATACAGAAAGTTAAACAACATACCACTAAAAGCGGCCACTACAACGCCATTAACAGCGGCAACTACTTTAAGGTTAGGTAACACCAGTATAGTAAATACTAACTTATAGCAACCTGTGACAGTTAGATAGCTATAAGAGATAGTTAACTAGTTAATAGCTAATAATATAGCAATGGAAGAAAGGGTTAATGGGATAGGTGCGGTAAGGATTAAGTTACTATTAATTGAGAGGTACTTAGGGGAAAGATTAAAGCTTAAAGGATTCCTTACATAAATATACTTTAAGGTTACGTAAGAAGGGGCGAAGCTACTAATACCTATAGATCGAATAGCCTATGCAGGACTATTCCTATTAAGAAGAGTACTTAAATAGTTTAAGCCTTACCTTATAAAAATATAGGTAAATGGAATAACGACTACTAATTAAGAGGTGTGGTTTATATTCTTAAGCTAGGAGGGGTTTATAAAGCGACTTATATAAATGTTTAAAGACCTAGAGGCGGTAACTATAGCGGAAAGAAAACTCTAAAATATTACGTAATAAACCTTAGTAATTAAGTATATAACGTAGTTCTAGACGCTAGCAATATAAGTAAAGTAGAATAATAAGGCGCTTATGGCACAGTATAAGTAAGGACTTAAGGCTAAAGTCTAAGACGTAATTATTCTAATAGAAGATGCGGATACCCTAAGGGATTTAATAGATTAAGCGATTAAGATTAATAATTAGATCTACTAAAGGGAATAGGCTAAGAGAGGTTAGGATAGAGTTCTATAGTTATATAAGACGTAGAGTACGCAATAACTAAAGCTAAATTAAAAACTATAGTATGGCGCAGAGCTAATAGACCTAAGTAGTACTAAAGAAGCCTATAAGAGATGGAGTAAGAAACTATAAAAACCTAGAGGTTAAAAATCTAGTAATTATAGGACTAAGAAGTAGAGGTTAAACTAGGGATCTTAGTAACAGAAGACGTTTAGATGGACTCTATAGTAAAGTTAGTAATTTAAAGACGGAGCTTATATAAATTGCGGGAAATAAGGTTACTTCGTAAGAGATTATAAAAATAGTTAGAGTTACTATATAATAAAGGGGACTAAGCTAGCAGAAGATATATATATATAGAGGGACGATAGTATACTACAAGAAACAAAGGAATATTTAATTAGAAGTTTCGCGTTTTATTATAATAACGTATACTAAATATATAAGAACGCTAAGTATAGCGTAAGCTACTGGCTATAGAAGCTAGAATCCTTAGAGTGTAGAGGAACTAATAAACTAGTTTATAGATCGGATATTAATGACAATAAATTTAACGTAGGCGAAACATTTTATAACGATAAGGTAATAAAGGTAGCTTACTAGAAGTATATAGACCTCGGAGATATTATATAAGAGGTAGAGGATAATTCCACTATAGAATAGGGAATATTAGTAGGGATTAAGACCCCACTAGATACAATATCTATTGCTTTATAAGACGTAAGAGAAGTAGAATAGAGAACTACTTTGGTACTTAATAAAGGCAAAAGGCTAAAGGCTTAAGATTCTTAAGACGAGATAAGAGACGACTAAGATTCTTAAAATAAGATGAGGTATACTTAAGGACCTATAACGGACAGAAACTAATAGAGTAGGGTAATAGCTTAGTTTAAAGATATACGAATAAGCTTAGGATAGAGTTTCCTATAGGTATAAGATTCTTAAGACGAGATAAGTAAGATTTAAGACTCTTAAAACGAGATAAGAATACCTAAGCCTAGTTAAACTAAGGTAGGAGTAAAGCTTAAGACAAAAGCAAGCTTAGGACTAAGAATCCTAAGAAACCAAGATTTTAAAACACAAATAAGGACTATTAATAAAATTAAGAAGTAAGAAGACTTTAAGGATCCACTTATAAGACGCGAAAAGAAAGAAACTATAGAGGAATTTAGAGCAAGAATTACCTTATAGCAAGAATAGAAACTAGATAAGAGATCTAGCATACTAGGCCGTATAAGGGATTAAGTACCTATATAAAAAATCACTAATAGGCCTAGAGCAGGCACACTAAAAGCTAAGTAGCTTACTAAACTAGAAAACGAAGAGGATTTAGGGATTTTAACTAGGTTTAAAGAACGATATACTAAGGGCTATTATAACGTAGTAATAAGGAGATACTTCCTTACGAATAAACCGTATATACTCTAGCAGCTATACTAAAGGTAGTATAGACAAAGGCATAATGACAAGTAGGAAGATTTCTATATATAGCTGGATAAAAAAGTTATCTAAAATCACCTAATTACAAAAAAGGCTATAAGTTATATTAAAGGAGCCTTAATTATAACGTTAAAGGATCTAAAGGAGCGTTTAGAGGACTAGAGAAGCGAAAGATGTATCTTAGTACCTGCAAACGAAGTCGCAATGCTTAGATCGGCATAATAAAGGTTTAAACTTAAGGATAAAGACGAGCCAAGAGTTAACCTAAGATACTAAGTATATTATACGCTATTATAGATCGTATATATGGATAATATGTATAATATACACAAAGCACCTAAGGATAAGCACTAGAAATACCCTATAAGAATATATTAGTTAGTAGAGAAACAAAAATACTAAAATACTAAGTATATGCATAGCTGGCATCTAGTAGAAGTTTAGGAGTTAGGTAACTTAATACTTTAGCTAAAAAGATTCCTTATAGAAAAATGCCTAGATGGATAATAGTAGTGGGAATGCCTAGAGAGTATATGTCTATAGTATATTAAAGACAAAAAGCAAACTAAGTATTAGCTAAAGGTGGACTAAGTATAAATAGGATTAAGCAGCTAATAGTTAGGAAAAGTAAAGGCCTATAGGACCAGAGGGAACTAGTAGTAAAGCCTTAAACCCTTAATGGAATTTAAGGACAACACCTAAATTTACGAGTTAAATGGTAAGATTAACAGTTTAAAGTATTAATAAATAGTAGAGCAATAAGGAACCATATCTTACTAATAGTAGTTAAAAGGATAGGTTTACTATATAGGAAAAAGGAGCACCCTTACCTATTAATAACAATTTTAGGAAATCTAATAGCCTATAGAGGAGGTATTATTAATCTTAAAATAGGACCTATTTAGCTAACTATTAAAGGGAGATAAATTAAGATGTCTTTTAATATATTACTATTAGGGAATAATAAGGCAGTACTAGGAATGCCTTAGTTATAGGAATATAATTTAAAGATTAATTAGGTTATAGGTTAAGTTAATATTAGGGATACTTAACGCTATAAGATGCGATAATAAGCCAAGTTAGTATAGTACTAAGTAGGAGCGACCTACGAAGAAATAGAGAAAGGATTAAGCCATGTACTAAAGAGATACTATAAGTATAGTAAGAAACTATAGTTACTGGAAAGTAAAAAGCTATTAGAATACGCAGTATAGAACTATAAAATAGAATTAAAACTAGGAATAAGTCTAAGGTTCTTTCTAATCTATAAGCTTACTAAAGAAGAAGGTAGGGTATTAAAAGATTTTATTTAGAAAAACTTATAAAAGGGATATATTAGACTATTACAGTCATTAGCAGGTTATCTAGTACTATTTATACTAAAGAAAAATAGCAAATTAAGGCTGTATATTAACTATAAACAGTTAAATAGCATTACTAGAAAGGATAGGTATCCTTTACCCTTAATTAGCAAGATCTAAGATAGGATAAGTAACGCGTAAATCTTTATAAAGATAGATCTAAGGTAGGCGTACCATTAGATTAGGATTAAGGAAGGCGACGAATAAAAGGCAACCTTTAGGTTAAAGGAAGGACTATATAAACTATTAGTTATACAATTTAGGCTTATAAATGCACTAGTAACGTTCTAGAAGCGTATTAATAATATATTAGGGGAACACTTAGATAAATTTATTATAGTATACCTTAATAATATTATTATCTACTTAATAACCGAGGAAAAACACGGGGAATACGTTAAATAGGTCTTAAAGAGACTATAGGAAGAATAGATGCTAGTAGTAATTAAAAAATACGAGTTCTTTACTAAGAAGACTAATTTTATTGGATTTATTATTAAATTAGGCCAACTTAGTATAGATCTAAAGAAGATTAAGGCTATAGTGAATTAGTAGGAACTAGAGAACGTTATATAGTTAAAATTATTCCTAGGGTTTTGTAATTACTATAGAAGGTTTATAGCGCAATAGTTAAAAGATATTAAACTATTTACGTAATTAATAAAGAAAGAAGAACTATAGGTATAGGGAGAGGAATAGCAAGAACTTTTTAAAAAAGTTAAAAAGTTATTTACCTAGGAGCCAGTTCTTAAGATCTATTAACTAGGTCTAAAAACAGTTATAAAAACAGTTATATTAGACTATATACTAGGGGCATACTTTATATAGAAATACTAAAATAGATGGCACCTAGTAGTATATTATAGTCGGAAGATAATACTACTAGAGTTAAACTATAATATCTATAATAAGGAGTTATTAGGTATAGTTACAGCACTAAAAAAAATAGAGAGCATTCTTATAAGGTATAGAGAAACTATTTATAGTTAAAATAGATTATAAAAACCTAATAGGATTCCTAACAATAAAGGAACTTAACTAAAGATAGGTTAGATAGGCAGAGATACTTACAGAATACTATTTCGAGATTTAGTATACTAAGGGTACAGATAATATACAAGCAGATACTCTAAGTTAAAAAGCTAAACTATAAAACAATAAGAAGCCATTAGGGGCTTTACTATAAAAAGACACAGATAGATTAATTAGGTACAATTATCCAAAAATTATAATAACTTAAGAGAAATTAGATAAAATTTATGAGTTACTAGAGAGCTTTTAGGCATAAAGAATTCTAAAAGCACAGCTAAAAGATCTACAGTTAGACATATATAAGAGTTAAAAAGTAATATACATCCTAAGAAGTATATTAGAACAATTTATAAAAGATTTTTATAAGGGAATAACTTAAGGACATAATAGAGCTACGGGCTTAGTGTTAAGACTTTAGGAGGAGTATATTATTAACAGAATCTAAGGCTTAG
Source organism: Cenococcum geophilum 1.58 (assembly GCF_001692895.1). NCBI lineage: Eukaryota > Fungi > Ascomycota > Dothideomycetes > Gloniales > Gloniaceae > Cenococcum > Cenococcum geophilum. The sequence continues at coordinate 1,913,168 of NW_027137571.1, read as the reverse complement.
CGCGAAAAGTTATAAAGGAATGTCTAAATTGCTAAAGAAATAAACTAATAAGGTATAAGCTATATAAAGGGCTATAACTTATTAAAATACTAAAAAGACTATAGGAGGTTATATTATGGGACTTTATTATTAAGTTACTAAAGTTAAAAGATCCTATTACCGGATAAGATTATAATATAATCTTAGTAATAGTAGATAAGCTTATAAAGTAGGGATACTTTATAGTATATACAGAAGAGATATTAGTAGAAGATGTTAATAAAATCTATATTAAGGAAGTGTTTATAATATATAGAGCACTAAATAAGATTATATCGAATAGAGATCTAAGATTTATAGCAGTATTTTAGGAGGTATTTTTAGCGGAGTAAAAAGTAAGAGCAGTAACTTCTACTATATATTATCCGCAGATAGACAGTTAAATAGAAAGACTAAATTAGATATTAGAGTAGTATTTAAAGCACTATATTAATTACGTATAGAATAATTAGGTATTATTATTGTCGGGAATGAGGCAATTTGCCCTTACGTGCGGCAAATTGCCGTCACGTGAGGCAACTTGCCGTCACGTGCCGTTGTGGCACTAGCGCGGTGAGGAACCTTAAGTTCCTTACCCTCCCCTATTTAATATAACAAGCTTTTCCATTACTATATCTACTTAAGTAGTATTAGTGATTTCCCCTGTGTTACTAATACTGATTAGTGGTTGAATACACAGTTAACTATAGAATAGCAAGGTTTTTAACAGAAGAGATAGTCTTGTGTAGGGGTGCCATATACGCTCATATGGAATGGATCCCGGCGATACTGTGCTACCTTAGACTTGCGGAAAACTAGTAATAGAAGTGTTACTGAGTACTAGGAGATACTAAGTTACGTCTATTACGCAGAACAATTGCGTTTACAAAGATTTAGTCGAGTACTTTAGGTCAGAAGTATTACTAAACCTAGGGTCCTAAATTAACGTCTGAAACGCGTTAAACAACATCTCAAATTGCCTACCTTTTGATAGCAAACCTACGAGATTCTACAAAACCGAAAACCCTATCTACCTTTAACGTACGATACCCCGTCAATTCTATACTAATTATGGCGTTAACCTACCTAAAGAAGTATAAGAAGGACATTAACCCGGAGATATAGCATAAAGATATTAACCCTATAAATGCCGAACAATAGGACCTAAACGGATTCTTACTATACTGTATAGTATACTATAAAGACAGCGAATATAATGATACTATGCTTTAGTATTGCATAAAGGAGGACTTTATTAGATAGATAAAGGAAATATAGGCTCTCGCGATAAAGGTTATTATATAAGACTTCCGTAACTTCCTTTAGGAGAATAGAGTATTTGTCCCTATAGATGGGGGCGCTATTAGAGATAATATTTAGGAGCATGTTATTAACGTAAAAGAAGAGCATAAATGGACTCTATAAGAAATTAAGCACTAACTATACACTATAAGGAAGCTTAACTTATAATAGAATCTAAACGATATACTAATAGAGACACGTTCTAATTTTATTGCTTTAGAGTAAGCGCAAGACCCCCTTGCTTCGCGATTTAATAACCTTTAAACTCTACTAGAGTAAGACTAGGTACTATGCCGTGTTCTATTGGGCTCTATATCTCTACTATAGCCTATAAAGCAATCCCTACCTTAATCTCTAATACAATTTTAATGTGGCCTAATACTACTTAAAGGTACCTTAAAGATGCTTATAGAGCTTACGAAGCTCTATTTAGACCAGGAGAAGAGGTTTAGTAGGGAACTATATGATATCCTTAATTTAAAGCTGTGTATCTTCTACGACTGTTGCTAGAAGGTTAGACTGGAACCTAACTAATATTATAACGCCTATTCTGTTATGCTTAAGGGCCGTGCCAGTACCTTCTATTATGATTATCTAGCAGGAAAAGGATATAATTTTAACCGAATAATATATAAGATAAGATGCTACTTTAAAATAAAAGAGAATAAGTAGTAGTATATGTTGGAGTGGAGAGAGACTACCTTTTTAAGAATTATTGCTATAAACCNAGGTGNCTCTCGNCTTAATTNTNTTTAAAAGCTCTTTAATTAACTTTANANAATTTAGNNTGGTTTATCCNAATTATATTAAGAGGACTTTAGCCTACGCGATTAAGTTATTAGCGTATGCTAAGGTGTTAAAGAATGTAACCTTACTCTCTTTAATCCTATAAATACTTACGAAGGAGTATATGCCTAATTAAGATCCTCTATTAGTACAGCTCTACGCTCTTAAGAAGTATAGTAATTTAATACCTAACCCTAACCTACTTTAATTAACCTAACCGACTAATATAATTATAACTGGACCGATTAAATATATAGTGGCCGCGGTAGGGGATATAGTAGAGGGTATAATTAACGTTAACTACAAGGTAATTATAGAGGTTTATTTCGGAGTAATCGTTAGAAGAAGTGCTATATTTATAAGAAGCTAAATTGCTAGTTAACTAGGCACCCCCTTAATAGATAAAAGGAGGTATATAATAAGTTCCGCTAGAGCGCACAAAACGTTAGAAATTATAAGGTTACTATAGCCTACTTCTAAAGCTTTCTAGTTTAATATAAAGGTATAGAAGATCTTAAGGGTAAGGTTAATGAGGCCGAATAGCTCCTTATAGATATGGAAATTGAGGACTACTCCTCCAATTAATACTTTACTAAGTATAGTAAGGTAAATGGCATATAAACTATTGCTATCCTTAATAACTAATCTACGCTCCATTCCGTTATAAAGTTAGATATCTTTAACGAGCTAAAGGAAAGTTCCGCGTTCTCTTTTAATGATAGATACTCGGCAAACGTCTTCTATAGTATTATGCTAGATACTAGAGCCGTAGGAGTATCTATAGTAGGAGAACCTTAAGTTTAAGCCCTTTAGCAGCTTAATAGATCTGTTTAGATTAACTAATTAATGGCAGGCCAATATACAATCTGCTTTAGTAAGGGTATTATAATCTCTCTTAGTATAATTAAGGTCCAAACCCTATTAGGATATATTACTTTCTATATTATTCCTACAAATATCCTGTTTCTATTCTGCATCTAAGATATAGATAGATTAGGCGTTAAGCTTGACAACCTTAAGAACGTGCTTATCTAGGGAGATAATTGGGTGCCCGTTATACGCAAGTGGGGTTACCCTTAGTTGCTCCTTTAATAGCTAGAAAGGAGCGTTGCTTAGAGCTATTTAACTGAGTTAGAGCTACGCCAACTATATTATTATTTTGGTTGCCTATCCGTTTACTAATTACTTAGGGTCCTTTAGCAAGTAGGTTATAAGGTTAAGGTTAAGATGATTAAGTATTTTATAAAGTACTGCTATTACTATTAAATGAACCAGAAGTCCCCTAGCCGATTTAAGTTTACCCTTAAAGATAACTACGACTTTAACTTCTATATTATTATTAACATTATATATCTTAGCGGTAAGCTAGTACTCCAAGTTATTAACTTCTTAACCTCTTTCTAAGCCGTATGTTTCCTAAGGGATATATTAGCTAGGAACGTATAGGATACTCTTTAATTATACTAGATTAATATCTACCTAGGACCCCCTAACTAAGTTATTTACGATATAGGAAGGAACTTCTTATCTATAGAGTTTTGGTAATAAGTAAAGGCAATAGCAATTAAGGTTAAGGAAGTCCCTATTAAGGTATATAATAGCGTTAGAAAAGTAGAACGATACTATACGCTATTACGCCAAGTATATAAGATTATTTCTTTAGAACTAGAGGATGCTAGTAAAGAGCTTATCTTATAGATAGCTATTAAGGCTATTAACAATTCCGCTAGTCCAGATAGACTCGTACCCATATTGCTAGTCTTTAGCGCTTACCTTTAAATGACTAACAATTCTCTACTATCTCCCTCTATTGTGTAATGAGCTGAGGCTATTTGTAAGGTAATAAAAGAGGTGCGATGTATCTACGCTACGCGCTAGGTTAACGACGCACTAGGAATAAGAAATGGCCTAAATACCTTAACTATGCTTAATTTGCCTCTCCAATCTAAAGTACGGGTATGGCGTAAAAAGGGAGGATAGTTAGGGCCACATAAACTTATTATAAGTGATAGTTAAACTTATACTCTTTAAATGCCCTATAGACCCACTTAATTCCGTTTAACTATTATTAAGCCCTATTATAGGAATAATAGTTACGAGCCTTTATAGGATACCCTAGAGGATTCCCTAGAGGATGCCCTAGAGGATACCCTGGAGGAGAACTACGATTAACGTGCTCTAGAAGGAGACCATAATTCTGATATAATTGCAGCAGATATACCGTAACTACGACGCGGTAGAGGTCGCCTAAAAGGATTACAAAATTGCCAATACCTTATTAATTTTAAAGAGCAATTTATTACTGCTATTAAGAGTAAAAACAAGTTATTAATAGCCTTTATAATAGCTAAAGAGAAGACTGACTTTAAGCTCGCAAAACAGCTCCAAAAGGAAGGCCGTATTATAACCCTAGGAGCTCCTTTTTAAGCATCTAACAAATAAAAGATCGACGGTCTTATTTTAAGAGGAGTCTTTAAATTTAAGAAGTATAACCTTACTAAGTTTAATAGAGTTCGCATCTTTAAGTTAAGAATGGTTAACGAGATTAAGGGCAAAGCTACTAACGCCCTATTTAAGAAATTAAGGCTTATTATCTAAGGTTATAATAATAATAGTAAGGAGGTAATCCTTACGTAATCCCCTATGATTTAACGAGCTAGTTAGCGAGTTATTGTTGTACTAGCTCTCTCCTTAATAAAGAACGGAATGGCAGTTTATTTATAAGATATTACTTAAGCCTACACCCAATTAGAGACGCACCTTTAGCGCTTAATATTGGCATATCTTCCAGAATAAATTCGCCACTAATATCCTGAAGATATAATTATAGTTGTTCTTAAGCTATTATACGGAATCGTAGAGGTAAGAACCTATTAGTAGGCTACCTACAGCAAGCACTATAAGGAGAAGCTTTTAATAACTATTTCTATATTCGATCCCTACTTCCTTATTATAACTACGGGAACCCTATTTAGAATTGTCGGTATATAAACCGACGATATAATTATCTTAGGAGACGACCAATTCTTAGCTCTTAAAGAAGACGAGCTAGTAAAGGCAAATCTTATAGCGAAGCTAAAGGAAAGACTTAGTTTAATAACACTATTGCTCTTTAATAGATGCATTCTTTCCCTAAATAAGAATTCTATTGCTTTACGCCAGAAGGGTTAAGGCAAGAAGATTAACATTATTAACGTTAATTCTCTAAAGCAAGGATACGTGGAGTAATACGCTTATAGAGTTTATATTGCTTCTATTTGTTAACCTAAGGCTTCCTTTAATCTCTCTATTGCTGCTTAATACTAGGAACTAACTAAGGATAACGTTCTTGCCCTAAATAAGCGTCTTTCCTAGCAAATAAACTATCTTAATTAAGGACTACTCTACGTACCTATTAATCTTCCCACCGCTAAGCTCTTTATGTTTATTAATAGGTCGTTTATAAATAATAAAGATTTTAGCTCCTAGCTAGGATATAAGATTATTATCGCGAATAAATCTACTAGAGAGAATGACTTTATAATCTACGGCAATCTTATCTATTAGAGCTTAACTAAGAGTAAGTGCGTTACTTAAAGCGTTCTAGTATTAGAGATATATAAAATAGTCGGCGGAGTTAATATAGTAATTGCAATTAGAACTACCTTAAAGATAATTATAGATCGACTTAAACTTCCTGTTATCCCTATAATTGTATACACCGACTTATATTCCCTCTATAAGTGTTTAGTTAAGCTTAGTACTATAAAGGAGAAGCGCCTTATAATTAATATTATGGCACTATAGCAATCTTATAAGCGTTAAGAACTCTTTAAGATTTAATGGATTAATGGCTAAGATAACCTAGTAGATATAATAACGAAGGCAAACCCAAATAAGGCGCTAGAGACGTTTGTTAATATAAATACTCTATATATACGAGTTAAAGGTTAAGTTAAGAGGGAGTAGAAGATGCGGCAAGGGCCGCTAAGGCGCTAGTAGTAAGCGAGCCAATAGCGATTTTCCATGCCGGGCATAGAAAATTGTAATTGGCTAGTAGAAGTCCGGGTTAGTAGAATAAGGCGTATTACCTGCTAAAGTCTGCTATATTCTACCCACTGTCGTATTATCGCATATAGTCTGTTTATATATAGATAGCAACTACAAAAAGAAGAGTTGCTAGTGTCGGGAATGAGGCAATTTGCCCTTACGTGCGGCAAATTGCCGTTACGTGAGGCAACTTGCCGTCACGTGCCGTTGTGGCACTAGCGCGGTAAGGAACCTTAAGTTCCTCACCCTCCCCTATCTAATACAACAAGCTTTTCCATCACTGTATCTACTCGAGTAGTATTGGTGATTTCCCCTATATTACTAACAATTATTACTAGTTATATAGTTTATATATTATATAACACCATAAGAAGGAATAGGCATATTATTATTTAAGGCGAATTACAGATATAAACTAAAAACATTATTATCGCTATATTAAGTAAGGAAGATAAGTAGTATAGTGAAATAAAGAATAGAGATACTAATAAATCTTTATAAAAACCTTACGGAAATAGTAAAGACGGTATAGCAAAGAATAAAAAAGTACTATAACGCTAAGAGATCTAAGGGACTAAATCTTAAGGAGGGAGATAAAGTGTGGCTACTATATAAAAATTTTAAAAGTTAATAACTAAGTAAGAAGTTAGACTACGTTAGACTAGGACCTTTTAAAATTAAGTAAAGGATTTTACCAGTTATATTTAAGTTAAACCTACTAGCTAAAATAAAGATCTACTCTATATAGTATATTATAATACTAGAACTAGTATACAGAAATATTAAGCCACTAATTTATAAAGCAGATATATATAGAGAATAAGAAAAAGATAAATAGTAAGTTTTAAAGATTATTAGTTATAAGGACATTAATAATAAAATATAGTACAAGGTTAAGTAAATAGGCTACACTAAAACTACCTAGGAGCCACTAGAGAATTTAAAGAACGCTATAGGAAAGGTATAAGAGTATTAGAAAAAATTAGGTTAGGTAGCATTAATAAAGAAGGATTGCTAAAAAATAAGTCACCTAAGGGGGACCTAAGAAGAGCAGTTGCCGAGCTACTCAGATCTATTTCCTTTTTTATTAAAAGAGAATCTATTCTTTTATTACTAAGTTTCTATAAACCTTATTCTATAAGTTTCTACTCCTTAAAACGGACCTTTTTATATACCTTTTTAAGACGGATTAACTAAGCGGACGCCGTAAGATAAGACTTAAGGGCCCGTTGCTAAGCATTGGCAGCCTTCTATTTAGCGTTATAAGAACAGCGCAGTTCCGCTAGAGTAATAGATAGTTTATTATCTAGCCGCGCAGCAGTAGATTAAATATAAGACCTTAAGACAAATTAATTAGGGAACTAGACGACTATTAAGAGTAATAGGTTGCATATATTTAGCATTAAAGATAAAGCGAACATTACAGGACAAATAAATATTTGCTTTAGTACACTCTAAATAAGAGGACGGTTGTTGTAAAGATAGGTTCGCCAGTATAATATAAACTAACCCCTCTTTTAAGCAGTAAGAATATGGAGATAGTATAATCTCACCTAGAGATAATATTGTAGCTACGGTATAAATACAACGAGCAGTTAAGGAAGAAGAAATTGCTTTAGGTATAATAAGCAATAATATTAACTAAATTAATTAGATAGATATTATACCTCTAGTAAATAACTTAGAGATGCTTAGAATCTTTAAGGATAAAGATAAAGAGGAGGGAGATGGTGTTATAGACGCTTTAAGCACGATATTACAACTACTTAGAGAAGAGTTAAAAGAAGCTAGTTAGTTAATTTAAGTATAGTCTAGGATAGAGCCAATAGAGCTATATAATAAGGAATAGTAACTAAGGTTATATAACGTAATCTATATAATCTATAAGATCTATAGAATCTATAATAGAGTAGATAGAGTATATATATATTACGTATAAGAAGGATTTTATAGGAGTACGGTTGTGTATTTAAGGACCCTTAATCCCTACCTAGATAGTTTCTTCCTTATAGTAATTCTTAGAATACAATTAAAGTTAATCTATTAGGCAACTACTCCACTAGTTATTATCGCGTTATTAACTTTAATTTGCATTACCTATACACCTAGCCTAATAATAAGCCTATTATAGTACCTGCTACAAGGTTCCGTTACACTAATAGGAATAATATATATAATACTCTATAAGGAAGAATCTTAGGGGCTTAAAGGCCCCGAGAAGATATCTATATAATAGCCCGCGCGCGGTTATATAACATATTACTAAGCTTAAAAAGACTGCCTAAGTACCCCCCCTCTACCAACAATTTTTTTCTACCTATAATTTTAATAACTTACTTTTATACTATAGGGTTTTTATATAAATATACGTAAAAGCAGCTTTAGTTATAGATTTTTAAAATATATTATTTAGGGTAGAAGTAAAGGTTATAACGGGCTTGTACACGCTATAGGCTCGTATACGCTTATTAACCCTTACCGCTTATCTTGTAACGCACATAACCCCACTAATATTTAATAGATTTTAATATAAAAAAATTAGTAAAATTAAAGACGCGATCGCGGAGCTTTACCTCTAAGAGAAAAAGAATGTCTAGGCTATAGTAGATAAGCATGGGGTTAACTAAAGTACCCTCTTAAAGCGATTTAATGGCAAGACGGGTAGCAAGGTTAATAGCTACAATTCTTAAAAGATTCTTACCCCTAGGTAGAAGAGGGCTCTTATTAATCGTATTAACGACTTATCTAAAATAGGGCTGCCCCCCCCTTATATTAGATGGTGCGAAATCTAGCCTTAGAAATAGCTAAAAGAATATTAGAAATTAACTAAGCTTTACGCTAGTATTACGGACGCTTTAAGTATAATGTTATAACTACTTGGGGAAGAGTCGGAAGAAGCTAGTTAGTTAATTTAAGCACGGTTTAAGATGGAGCCGGTAGAACTATGTGACGAGGAATAGTAGCCAAGGTTATATAATATGCTACGTATTAAACAGGAGGAATAAGAGGAACTTACGTATATTATGTATAAGAAGGATTTTATAGGAGTACGGTTGTGTATTTAAGGACCCTTAGTCCCTACCTAGATAGTTCCTTCCTTATAGTGATTCTTAGAATATAATTAGAGTTAATCTATTAGGTAACCACTCTACTAGTTATTATTACTTGTTAACTTTAACTTGCTTTACCTATATACCTAGCCTAATAACAAGCCTACTGTAGTTCTTGCTATAAGGTTCCGTTATATAATTACTACCTAGTTACGGTAATAAGTATAGAAAGTCAAACAATATGCCACTAAAAGCAGCCACTATAACGCCATTGACGGCGGCAACTACTTTAAGGTTAGGTGATACTAGTATGGTAGATACTAACTTATAGTAACCTATAACGGTCGGATAGTTATAAGAGGTAATTAACTAGTTAACGGCTAATAATGCAGCGTTGGAAGAAAGGGTTAACGGGATTGGAGTGGCAAAGGTTAAGTTACTATCCATTAAGAGATTCTTAGGAGAAAGATTAAAGCTTAAAGGATTTCTTACGCAAATGCACTTTAAAGTTTTATAAGAAGGGGTAAAGCTACCAATACCTATAGATCGAATAGCCTATATAGGACTATTCTTATTAGGAAGAGCACTAGAGTAGTTTAAACCTTATCTTATAGAGATATAGACGAATAGAATAACGACTACTAATTAGGATATATAATTTATGTTCTTAAGCTAGGAAGGATTTATAGAGTGACTTATATAAATGTTTGGAGACCCGGAGTTAATAACTATGGTAAAAAGAAAACTCTAAAATATTACGTAATAAACTTTAGCAATTAAGTATACGATATAATTCTAAACGTTAGCGATATAAGTAGAGTGAAATAATAGGGCGCTTATAGTATAGTATAAGCAAGGACTTAAGGCTAAAGTCTAGGACGTAATTATTTTAATAGAAGATGCGGACACCTTAAGGGAACTAATAGATTAAGCGATTAAGATTAATAATTAGATCTACTAAAGGGAATAGACTAAGAGAGGTTAGGATAGAGTTATATAGTTATATAAGATGTAGAGTATATAATGACTAAAACCAAGTTAGAAATTATGGTATGGCGTAGAGCTAATAGACCTAAGTAGTACTAAAGAAGCCTATAAAAGATGGAGTAAAAAACTATAGAAACCTAGAGGTTAAAAATTTAGTGATTATAGAATTAAGGAGTAAAGGCTAAACTAGGGATCTTAATAGCAGAAGACGTTTAGGCGGACTCTATAGCAAAGTTAATGGTTTAAAGATGGAGCTTATATAAATTGCGGAAAATAAGGTTACTTTATAAGGGATTATAAAGATGGTTAAAGTTACTATATAATAAAGGGAACTAGACTAGTAATGGAAGACATATATATATAGAGGGACAATAGTATACTATAAGGAACGAAAGAATATTTAATTAGAAGTTTTGTATTTTGTTATAATAATATATACCGAATTTATAAAGACGCTAAGTATAGCGTAAGCTATTGGCTATAGGAGCTAAAATCTATAGAGTGTAGAGGAACTAATAAACCAGTTCGCAGATTGGATATTAAGGATAATAACTTTAATATAGGCGAAACATTTTATAACGATAAGGTAATAAAGGCAGCTTACTAGGAGCGTATAGACCTTAGAGATATTATAATAAAGGTAGAGGATGATTCCACTACAGAACAGGGAATATTAGTAGGGATTAAGACCCTACTAGACACGATATCTATTGCTTTGCGAGATATAAGAGAAGTAGGACAGCAAACTACTTTGGCACTTAATAAAGGCAAAAAGCTAAAGGCTTAAGATTCTTATAGTAAGATAAGAGACGACTAAGATTCTTAAGATAAGATAAGGTAAGCTTAAGGACCTACAACGGACGAAAACCGATAGAGTAGAGCAGTAGCTTAGTTTAAAGACATATAAATAAGTTTGGGATATAGTTTCCTATAGGCATAAGACTTTTAAGACGAGATGAGAACACTAAGTAAGCCTAGTTGGACTAAGGCAGGAGCGAAGCTTAAGTTAAAAGCGAGCTTAGGATCGAGAATCCTATAGAACTAAGATTTTAAGATATAAATAAGGACTATTAAACAGATTAGAGAATCTGCAGTATAAATAGCAACTAGACTGGGAGACAGATATATAGACCTAGAAGACTTACTAGGGGAACATAGTGTTTAGCCTAAAGATTAAAAAGTTAATACTAAGATTAAGAAGTAAGAAGACTTTGAGGATTTAAGCGCGAGGCGCAAACCAAAAGAAACTATAGAAGAGTTTAGACGAAGAATTATTGTATAGCAAGAGCAAAAACTAGATAGGAGATCTAGCATATTGGGACGTATAAAGGATAGAGCGCTAGTATAAAGAATTATTAATAGGCCGAGAGTAGGTATACTAAGAGCTAAGTAGCTTACCGAACTAGAAAATAAAGAGGATTTAGGGATTCTAACTAGGTTCGAGGAACGATATATAAAAGGCTGTTATAACGCAGTAATAAGAAGATACTTCCTTACGGACAAGCCGTATATACTCTAGTAGCTGTACTAAAGGTGGTATAGGTAAAGGCATAATAATAAGTAGGAAGATTTCTATATGTAATTAGATAAGAAAGTTATTTAAGACTACCTAATTATGGAAAAAGCGATAAGTTATATTAAGGGAGTCTTAATTATAACGTTAAGAAATCTAAAGGAATGTTTAGAGGACTGGAGAAGCGAGAGACGTATCTTAGTACCTATAAATAAAGTCGTAACGTTTAGGTTAACATAAGAGAGGTTTAAACTTAAGGATAAAGACGAGCCGAGAATTAACCTAAAGCACCTAGTATATTATATATTGACGTAGATTGCATATATAGATAATACGTATAATATATATAGAGTACTAAAGAATAAGCATTGAAAATATCTTATAAGAATATATTAGTTAATAGAAGAATATAAAAGTATTAAAACGCTAAGTATATACATAGTTGGCATCTAGTAGAAGTTTAGGAGTTAGGAGACTTAATACTTTAGCTAAGAAGATTCCTTATGGAAGAATGCCTAGACGGATAATAGTAGTGGGAATGTCTAGAGAATACGTATCTATAGTATATTAAAGACAAAAAGCAAACTAAGTATTAGCCTAAGTTAGACCAAGTATAAATAGGATTAAGTAGCTAATAGTTGGGAAAAGTAGAGGCCTATAGGACTAGAGGGAGCTAGTAGTAGAGCCTTAGACCCTTAAAGGAATTTAAGGATAATACCTAAATTTATAAGTTAAATGGTAAGATTAACAGTTTGAGGTATTAATAGATAGTGGAGTAATAAGGAACTATATCTTACTAGTAATAGTTAAAAAATGGGTTTACTATATAGGAAAAAGAAGCACCCTTACCTATTAGTGATAATTTTAGGAGATCTAATAGCCTATAGAGGAGGCATTATTAATCTTAAAATAGGACCAATTTAGCTAACTATTAAAGGAAGATAAATCGAGATGTCTTTTAATATATTACTATTAGGGAATAATAAGGTAGTACTAGAAATGCCTTAGTTATAGGAATATAATCTAAAGATTAATTGGGTTATAGGTTAGGTTAATATTAGGGATACTTAACGCCGTAAGATGCGATAATAAGCTAAGTTAGTATAGTACTAAGTAAGGGCGACCTATAAAGAAATAGACAAAGGACTAAGTTATATACTAAAAAGATACTATAAGTATAGCAAGAAACTATAGTTAGTAGAAAGTAAAAAGCTGTTAAAGTATATAGCATAGGATTATAAAATAGAATTGGAACTAGGAATAAGTCTAAGGTTCTTTCTAATCTATAAGCTTACTAAAGAAGAAGGTAGAGCATTAAAGAAGTTTATCTAGGAAAATCTATAAAAGGGATATATTAGACCATCGTAGTTATTAGCGGGTTATCTAGTACTATTTATACTAAAGAAGAATAGTAAACTAAGGCTGTATATTAACTATAGATAGTTAAACAGTATTACTAGGAAGGATAGGTATCCTTTACCCTTAATTAGCGAAATCTAAGATAGGATAGGTAACGCGTAAATCTTTACGAAGATAGATCTAAGATGGGCGTACTATTAGATTAGGATTAAGGAAGGCAACAAATAGAAGGCAGCCTTTAGGTTAAAGGAAGGACTATATAAACCATTAATTATGCAATTTAGGTTTATAAACGCACTAGTAATGTTCTAGAAGCGTATTAACAATATATTAGGAGAATACTTAGATGAATTTATTATAGTATACCTTAATAATATTATCATCTACTTAATAAGTAAGGAAGAGTACGGAAAATATATTAAATGGGTCTTAAAGAGACTATAAGAAGAATAGATGCCAGTAGTAATTAAGAAATGCGAGTTCTTTACTAGAAAGACCGATTTCGTTAGATTTATTATTAAATTAGGCCAACTTAGTATAGATCTAAAGAAGATTAAGGCTATAGTAAATAGGTAAGAACTGGAGAACGTTACGCAGTTAAGATCGTTCCTAGGGTTTTGTAATTACTGTAGAAGGTTTATAGCGCAATAGTTAAAGAATATTAAGCCATTTACGCGATTAATAAAGAAAGAAGAACTATAGGCATAGGGAGAGGAATAGTAAGAACTCTTTAGGAAAATTAAGAAGTTGTTTACCTAGGAGCCAGTTCTTAAGATCTATTAACTAGGTTTAGAGACGGTTATAGAAATAGATGCATTAGACTATATACTAGGGGCGTACTTTATACAGAAATATTAAAATAGATAGCACCTAGTAGTATACTATAGTCGGAAGATAATACCACTAGAGTTAAACTATAATATCTATAATAAGGAATTATTAGGTATAGTTATAGTACTAAAGGAATAGAGAGCATTCTTACAAGGCATAGAGAAACTATTTATGGTTAAGACGGATTATAAGAACCTTATAGGATTCCTAATAATAAAGGAACTTAACTAAAGACAGGTTAGATGGGCAGAAATGCTTATAAAATACTATTTCAAGATTTAGTATACTAAGGGTACAGATAATACGCGAGCAGATGCTCTAAGTTGGAAAGCTAAACTATAAAGCGATAAGAAGCCATTAGGGGCTTTACTACGAAAAGATATAGATGGGTTAATTAGGTATAATTATCTAAAAATTATAGCAACTTAGAAGGAATTAAAGAAAATCTATAAGTTACCGGAAAGCTTTTAGGTATAAAGAATTCTAGAGGTATAGCTAGAAGATCTATAAACGGATATATACGAAAATTGAGAAGCTAAGTATATCCTAAGAAGCATAGTAGAGCAATTTATGGAAGATTTCTATAAAGGAATAACTTAAGGGCATAATGGAGCTAGAGGCTTAGTGTTAAGACTCTAAGAGGAGTATATTATTAATAGAATCTAGGGNNTAGCNNGAAANGTNATAANAGANTATNTAGATTGCTAAAGNAATAAACTAANAAGGNATAAGCTNTATGGAGGGCTATAACCTATTAAAATACTAGAGAGACTATAGGAGGTTATATTATAGGACTTTATTATTAAGTTACTAAAATTAAGAGATCCTATTACCGGATAAGATTATAACGCGATTTTAGTAATAGTAGATAAGCTTACAAAGTGGGGATACTTTATAGCATGCATAGAAGAAATCTTAGTGGAAGATATTGCTAAAATCTATGTAAAAGAAGTATTTATAAGATATAGGGCACTAAATAAGATTATATTGGATAGAGATTTAAGATTTATAGCAGTATTTTAGGAGGTATTCTTAGCGGAGTAAGGAGTTAGAGCAGTAACTTTTACTATATATTATCCACAGACAGACGGTTAAACGGAAAGATTAAATTAGACACTAGAGTAGTATTTAAGACACTATATTAATTACGCGCAGAATAATTAGGTATTATTGTTACCAGTTATATAATTTATATATAATGCAATACCTTAAGAAGGAATAGGCATATTACTATTTAAGGCGAATTACGGATATAAGCTAAGAATATTATTGTCACTATAGCAAGTAAAGAAGATAAGTAGTAAAGCTAAAGAAAAAATAAAGACGTTAATAAATCTTTATATAGACCTTATAGAATTAGTAAAGAAAGTATAAGAAAGAATAAAAAAGTACTATAATACTAAGAGATCTAAGGGACCAGATCTTAAGGAGGGAGATAAAGTATAGCTACTATATAAAAATTTTAAGAGTTAACGACTAAGTAAGAAGTTGGACTATGTTAGACTAGGACCTTTTAAAATTATATAGAAGATTTTACTAGTTACGTTTAAGTTAGACCTACTAGCTAAGATAAAGATCTACCCTATATAGTATATTGTAATACTAGAGCCAGTATATGGGAATGTTAAGCTACTAGTTTATAAAGCAGACACGTATAGAGGATAGGAAGAAGATAAATAGTAAGTTTTAAAAGTCATTAGTTATAAGGACGTTAATAATAAAATATAGTATAAGGTTAAGTAGATAGGCTATAATAAAACTACCTAGGAGCTACTAGAGAATTTAAAGAACGCTATAGGAAAGGTATAGGAGTATTAGAAGAGATTAGGTTAGGCAGCATTAATAAAAAAGAATCGCTAAAGAATAAGTTACCTAAGGGGGACCTAAGAAGAGCAGTTACCGAACTACTTAGATCTATTTCCTTCTCTATTAGAAGAGAATCTATTTTTTTATTACTAAGTTCCTATAAACCCTGTTTTATAGGTTTCTACTCTTTAGAACGGACCTTCTTATAAACCTTCTTAAGACGAAGCAGATAAGTAGACGCCGCGATATAAGTATCTAGGGCCTTCTGTTCCGTATCTTAAGAATATTCTAACTTAGTAAGGGCTTAAGATAGTTCACTATCTAGCCGCGCAGTAGTAGATTAAATATAAAACCTTAAGACAAATTAATTAGGGAACTAGACGACTATTAAGAGTAATAGGTTATATATTTTAGCATTAGAGGTAAAGCGAACGTTATAGAATAAATAAATATTTGCTTTAGTGCACTTTAAATAAAAGGACGGTTGTTGTAAAGATGGGTTCGCTAACGTAATATAAACTAACCCCTCTTTTAAGCAGCGAGAATACGGAGACGGTATAATCTTACTAAGAGATAATATTGCAGCAATAGTGCGAGCACAACATTGGGTGTATGAAGAAGAAATTGCTTTAGGTATAATAAGCAATAATATTAACTAAATTAATTAGATAGATATTACACCTCTAGTAAATAACTTAGAGATACTTTAAATCTTTAAGGATAAAGATAGAAAGGAGGGAGATGGTATTACGGACGCTTTAAGTACAATGTTATAACTACTTAGGGAAGAGTTGGAAGAAGCTAGTTAGTTAATTTAAGCACGGTCTAAGATGGAGCCGGTAGAACTATGTGATAAGGAATAGTAGCTAAGGTTATATAATATGCTACGTATTAAATAGGAGGAATAAGAGGAACTTATGTACCTTATATATAACACGTATATTATATATAAGAAGGATTTTATAGGAGTACGGTTGTGTATTTAAGGACCCTTAATCTCTACCTAGATAGTTTCTTCCTTATAGTGATTTTCAGAATATAATTGGAGTTAATCTATTAGGCAACCACTCCACTAGTTGTTATTACTTGTTAACTTTAACTTGCTTTACCTACACACCTAGCCTAATAACGAGCCTACCGTAGTTCTTGCTACAAGGTTCTATTACAGCTAGGTTAAATAGAAATTAAAAATACTCTAATTAGGATACCTTTTTCCTATTAATAAATCTAGGAAGAGGGCTTATTTAGCGCTATATTATAGCCTTTACTTTAAGCTCTTAGGACGAAAGATAAAGGAATATAATATTAAGCTAGGTAATACCTAGAATATAAATAAAAAAGGCTTCCTTATTGGCTATATAAAAAAGAAGCGGAGGATCTTTAGTAGGAGTACCTTTAAGTTAGAAAGAATATAAAATGTTATTTAAAATGGAAATAGAAAGTAGATTATAGTAGTAGTAGCTATCTACGTAGACTAAATGGCACTTATACTAACTCTTATCTATTAAGCTATAATAAATAATGTCTAAGATATATGGCTAGAGGATTTTAACCCTAATAAATATAGCTACTTCTTTACCTTAATACCTTTTAGATAGACTAATAACGACCTTAGCCTTTAATAGTTAAAGATCTTTAATAAAGAGATAAAGGTAAAGGCTAAAAGAGATTAGAGGCTTCTTATTATTAATGGCTACGGTTCTTATATAAATATAAAGTTTATTAAGTATTGCAATAACTATAGGATTCTCCTAGCTATCTATCCTCCTTATTTAACTTACTAGCTTTAGCCTTTAGACATCTCTCTCTTCTTTCCTCTAGCTATTTACTATTTAGATAAATTAAACTAGTTCCTTATAAATTATAAAGGACTCTTACGCTTTATAAAGAGAGACTTCTTTAGAACCTTTTAGGTAGTATAGGAGAAGGCTATAATGCTAAAGAATATAGCTAGTAGATAAAAAAAGACCGGTATATACCTATAGGACCCTAATGCGGTATTAGAGCAATTTAACGCTAAAAAGGAAGAAGATAAAGAGAGACTATATTCTAGTAACTCTATAGGCTTAATTCTTATAGCTAGTAATTAGAAGAAGATAGAAACCCGGCTAAAATAGGTAGTAGAGGATATAGTTTAATCTAAGACTAATAGATGGGTAAGAGCTCTTACCTAGGATATTTATAAGCTTATAGTAACTAACATACTTCTTTAAAGCCGCATTTAAGGCTATTAGGAAGCTTTTAAGATAGAATAAAGGAAGAGGAAGAGGTAGAAGAATCTCTTTTAGATTCTAGCATTAAATAAAGGTGGTAGAGCTATTATCTACTTACCTAATAAGGTACGGGAGGCCCAAGAGCTCCACTAAGAGAAAGAGGATACTAAGGAAGCTAATATAGTTCGTAAAGCAAAGGATAAGGTACGGAGGCAGCTGGCAAAGGAAGATAAGCAAAGAATTAATAAAATGGCGAAGGCTAGTAAAGCTACTAAGTAAAAGCATAAGGAGGATGCTAAGTAAGAGAAAAAGCGCCTTATAGATAAGGCTTACTTTATATAAGAGTTTAACGCACAGCTTAAAGCGGAGAGAAGATTGATGTAGGAGAGGCAGAAGGTTAAGTAGGTTGTATTTACTATTCCGGAGGAGGCTTCTATTAAGGAGGAGTACGAGGTAGAGGATGGGGTTGAGAAGGTGGTCTCCAGGCGGCCTCAACGAATGCGCAACCCCCCCAAATGGCACGGCGACTCTGTGATTACGATAGAATAAAAGCGCAACACCAAAAGACTCTCTGATTCTAATTTGGTAGAAATCTATAAATATTTGGTGGAGTTGTGAGTTTTTGAAGTTGATAATAATGCGTGATCAAACCGTGCACGAGCCCGTCGTGACCTCTAGGGTGTTTAAAAGGGTAGAAGAAAGATACCAGTTATAAGTCGACCCTATATTTTCGCACTAAAGCCCTTAGACGGCAACCGAGACAAGCATTGTTAACTGACCATAACTAACCCTAATTAGTCTGTAAAGTATACTAGCTAAGTACTAGCGAGATTAATGTCTTGGCTTATTGAGATAAGCAACACACGCCTTGGAGCCTCATGCTTACATTGGCGAGCGGCAAGGAAGCTACTCCGGAAGGTCATAGGGCTGGCTGAAACCAGGACTTCGCTGGCACCTCACAACCAAAGCTTCCTTGGAATAGACCCTCCGAGCTCTTCCATGTCCTCCCCATCCTCGTCCATCCTCGCCCTCTGGCATTGACAAACCGAAGTTCCCTTATCCAAAATTCCCGCTGTTGGCGGGGCCGAATATCCAACTAGTGAGTTCTATCTCCGATTGTCTCGAAACAGCGTGGCTGGTTCTAAGTTACTCATACCCCGTCACCACCGTTCATCTTGCTCGTCCTCCCAAACTCTCGTCAGCCGACGGCTTGCGCTTGACTCAAAGCCTCAGAAGCTGCCATGTGTGACCCGCACTCCCTGACGTCGATCATCCGGAGCTTCCATTAGCCACAAGACTGCATACCACTGCATACTACTGCCTGCAACTGCCTACATACCAGCAAAGCCTCGCCGGAGTTAACTCGCGATAAACTCCCGGGTTCGCTTTTGTCATCTTCGGATTCTTCGGCTTTCCATGCTGCAGCCAGTAAACATGTCATGATACTTCATTCATCACAATTAGTAATGATGCTAATTAGACCTTGCCGCTTTTCCAGTGCCAATTGTACCTTACCACTATGGCGGAGGCCAGCTGCCCCTCCAGGAGCTCCTCCCCTCCTCCACCTTGATACCTTATTCATCTGCCCTCCTTCCGACCTATGTCCCAGCAGCGGTGAAACCGACTTATACTTTCGACGACATCCCAATCCCTGCGCCGGTCGCGCCCCAACGTTATCCCCAGCCTACTATAGACTTACCGCAAGACCATCTTTCGCATGAAGACATCCCAATCCCTGCGCCGGTCGCGCCCCAACGTTATCCCCAGCCTACTATAGACTTACCGCAAGACCATCTTTCGCATGAAGACATCCCAATCCCTGCGCCGGTCGCGCCCCAACGTTATCCCCAGCCTACTATAGACTTACCGCAAGACCATCTTTCGCATGCAAAGCCAGAACAAGCTTCTGTACCTTCTTCTGTTTCTCTTGGCCGGTCCTCGAATTGTTCCGAACAACAAATGAAGGGTCGGAGAGCCCAAATCGCGGTCCTCTCGACCCTCTTGAGTTTGTTCACTCTTTCTGAGCTCTACCAGAAGGCTCTGTTTAAAAAAATTACTCCTCCCTCTGAGAGGTTAGAGGAATCACATTGGGTCGCGTCCTCACAATCTTGGGTAGACAGGAAGTCCTGCAAATGGTTTGGCTTCTGTGGACTGGCGCACCTGAACAAAGTTGGGTGGACTAAGCTTGGCCCTAAATCGAGTCAAAGGAATCAACAGAGCCGGATACAAGGTGATAGCGACGCTCACGACTGGACTGATCTTAGTTCATTCTGGACAAGCGGGAAAACCAATCCGGAGGAGTGGTCCGAGGACGAGCGTGTACTACGGGAGATTCCTCAGTATGTCTTAGAGTATGCGCCTTACGTACATCTCTATTCAGGAGAGGAGTTTTGGCCTTGCGATATAGCGGAACACCTAATTCATACCACGCCGCATCTGAATTATACTCCGATGCAAGCTTCCTCTGACCACCCAAACCTGACGAACCTCGACGATCTGAACAAGTGGGGTCGATTTGTCTACCTACAAAGTGATGATAACGTCGAGGAGCGCCCCGAGTGGCTGGGAGGGAAAATGAACATCCCGAATCAGCCTGAAGGCCCAGATGACGGGGAGAAGAGCTGGGCGGATTGGGACGGTCGTGTGGATGGAGAGCTCCCTTATGATGCCAATGGTGGACGAAAGGAGTGGTACGACGTCGGGCTGGGAGATACCGTTGATAGGGGTGGTGTAAGACCCTTTCCTAAGGCTTCCACAGTGCCTATACCAGTACCAACCAATACCCCCGAGGATGAAGAGCTACTTGATGACGATTTTCGCCCGGAAACACTTCGTCGATTAGGAAAACGTGCCTCGGGTGGTCGAAGCGATGCGCCTGCTGTGCTCATCACCGTAGACAAGGGCAATGGAGTTGTGGACGCTTTCTGGTTCTTCTTCTACAGCTACAATCTCGGAAACGCGGTACTGAATGTGCGCTTTGGCAACCATGTCGGCGACTGGGAGCACACGGTGATAAGATTCAGTCACGGCAAACCAAAAGCAGTCTTCTTCAGTGAGCACAGTTTTGGGGAGGCATACAGCTACGAGGCCGTGGAAAAGATCGGCAAGAGAGTGAGTAGAATTGTCGCTAAGAGTAAGATGCTATAGACTAATTTTGTCAAGCCTGTCGCATACTCGGCCACTGGGACTCATGCAATGTATGCCACATCCGGCAATCATCCGTACATTCTTCCAGGGGGGCTGTTGCACGATGTGACGGACCGTGGGCCTCTTTGGGATCCGCTACTGAATTCCCACTCTTATACTTACGACTATACCAACGACACACTGCGTAGCTCCAATGTTACGCCTAACGCGCCAACCGAGTGGTTTTATTTCATGGGCCACTGGGGCGACAAATTCTATCCCCTCAGCGATCCCAGACAGTACCGATTCGTCGGGCAGTATCATTACGTGAATGGGCCATTGGGGCCCCGATTCAAGAACTTGGGCAGGAAGCGTATCTGTCAAGGAAATGACGAGTGCCTAATCAAGAACTACATTGGATCCAAGAGGCGACTGCGTCGGTTCGAAAGCGTAGGAGAAGGTGAAGAAATGAGCGAGGAGGATGTGCGACGGGTTATCGGGCCGGAAAAACCGTTAGAGTAGACATAGAGGATCTCGCGCTTGGTGATTGATGCGTCACGACACTCTTTTGGGCGCAACGGTATTGATACTCTGGCGTTGTTGATACGAAGCGCTAGTTTAAGGCGCTCTTACAGATTGTAACATACCTACGTATACCAGAAGCGATGTGCATTGTGGGTGGCTTCAAACCCTTACAGCATGTGTTTTACGAAAACGCTATTGCCCCAATCTGAAGCGGCTCGTTGTGTGAAGTGCTCCGATCATGGTTTAACCCGGGAGGGATTGATTATCAAAGGCAGTCTCTACACATTCGACTTCAAGATTTCCTTAGCCTGCGCACGTTTCATCTTGAGAATAATTGAGATGTTAAAGATTTATTCGGCAAGTGTGTTATGACTTTTGCTTGGCTTGAATGCCTAGATAGCTTCTACGTTGACCTCATTATCTTTATTAGCAGACTAGGAATCGCCGGAGCTGGCGCCAAAATATCTCACTCGGCCTCTATCAAACCGTCAGTGATATTGGATCCGCAGGCAAAGAAGTCCGGCTTATTGCACATGACACCAACGCCTTATGGAGAATCAGCTCCAGACTAGGAGGTTGGTCGGTCAGCTCTGTTTCGGATGCAGAAGGTAAAAGACAGCGGGATAAGGTTTGTGCGAGAAGTCTACGGGAAGATCGCATTCAGAGATTTAAGAAGGGTGATCCAGTATTGTTTTTGCCCACTAGAGATGTTAAACTCCAATCGTGGGCAGCATTCAATCTAGGCGCTCCTCACTATTTTCTCCGTGAAGGCCCAACACGGGCTCAATATCGGGACTGGATGCTGGCCAAAATCACAAAAGTGGAAGATGACGACGAAGATAACCCCTTGTCTTTCTAACGGCTTGCGATGGTTCATGGTCGATGCAGTAGAAGAACAGTCTTGGGTTTCGCCACTCCGGTTGGCCAGGGTACAGTTAGCAGTTCCAACGTTAACCCAACCACTTATAACTTAAACAAGGGGCTATGAGACGGCAGCTAGCAGTAAATTTGGCGGTTCTTTTCCAAAGAGCGCACGAAATCGTACAAATTCAAAGGCCCAGCTTGGGTCTATCCCTTGAATCTTCCTACGTTATCGATAAGGATATTGTCCAATCAGGAGGCATAGATTCTTAGTGTTGTATGCACGGACAATATCCTTATCGATAACGTAGTACACTGACGGTTCAAGGGGATGCAGCTTAGAAAGCGTTGGATGAATGAACCTCAGTTTGAAATCCAACGAGAAGAATGAATAATGTCAGATCACTGAACTAGGCGGAAAGTGGAATGAATATGAGAGGCTCTATGAGGAAGACTCTAAGGGGTCTACAAGATAGCCTGCGAACTGTTACGTGACCTATCACGTGCACATTGCCGAGCCCAAAGAGACCCCTGCCAACAAATAATGGCAAGTCTTGAACTATGACCAGCTTCTTATATCCATATTGAGTCTACCACCGTTAGACCTTTCTTACCGTGGACTGGTTTTAGCAGTAGCTAGGCACAAGCATTGCACTAGCAAAAGAAGAGCAATATTCATGGGTAGTAACGCCCCGGTGGGATTTGTACTGTGCAACTAGCGGCAAGTCCGGTGAAAAAAGTTTTTTTTATTAGAAACCACGGCAACATGAGTAGGCATCGGGCGATATTCAGAATGCGTCCAAGGGTATCAGGCGTTGAGTCAAGGCTGGCTGGATGGGGGGCTGTGAAATAATGATGTGAGCAATGCTTACACAGCTGCAGGCATGAGTACGTATGGAACCACACCCACATCAGCCAAGAGGCAGGGAAAAGAAAGAAATATTTTCAAGTTTTAATAATACTAGAGGGTAGCCGCGGATCATATGTTTGGTTGGGATGATTGGGATGATTAGGGGAGCTGAGCCAGACATGAGTTGACTTTATTAGCGTTGGCACTGATGGGCTTATCGCGAGGCAATGGAAACACGTACCAGCCATTGCATCCCGCCAAAAGTCGCTGATCACGAATCCCAATATGCATGCAGCCTGCTGTACAACCCCCAATCCTAGCTCTATCCCTATGATTCAAGAATTCATCAACTCCGGCGTCCAGCAATAAATTGTGCACTATCTCTAACTTACTGTCGCCAAATCGATTTTGAGTGTTCCTCTACATCATCCCTCGTCTAGTGCACATCACCAGACCATTCCAACGTGCTGTGATTGATACTCCAAGGCTTTCTTTGCCTTCTCACCACCGTCACCAAACATTGTCATGGCCTTTCAACAGGCCAACTTTCAACTCGCCTTGTAATTACGCCTTAGTGCCTTAGTCTCTGAATCGCCGCCTTCTGCTCACCGCATTCTCACCGCATTCTCTCCGCCCTTCTTGGTTGTGCTCGGACTTTAATATATTCCTTCTTCCCCTCCGCGAACCCGCTTCTCCACATAGCTCCCCGGCCTCACCAACAATATTAATATACACTACACATCCCGGGTCAGACGCCGTCCAGCTTCGGCCTGCTCAATTATGGCATTCCGCCAGCATCACCGACCGCAACCCTCGCGACAGCTCTCCTTCCACGCACCTGAGCCACTAGCCGAAGTCGACACCACCTCCTCACCCCAACGAAAGCGTCCTTTGGAGGATTCGGAAGAATGGGTCCTCTTCTCCCCTACCGCCGCACCTTCAACCACCCGTACCCACACCACCTCAACCGAACGAACACCCCGCACAGCTGGACTGTCGCGCTTTAGTGACTTTGGTTCCCTAGACACTGCAGCGCAGTCGGACCGGGATTATGACGATGATCTCACGTGTCAGGGTACCGACCTCGAGGAGGAAGGAGAATTGGACAGTTTAGACGATGGACTCCATGCTTTCCACGAGCCATCAGAGTATAGTGCACCGTCAAGGAGGATAGAAGAAAGTGGAGAAACCGTGCTGCCAACTCACGACGGCCTTGGCACGTTCCCAGCAAGCAGTTCGGTGGTGCAAGAGCAGCTGTGGCAGTTCGAACGACACAGTCCGCGGAGGAAACAACGACGGAGATCTAGTGTCCTAAGGAGACTGGATGCTTTAGAAGAGGCCGAGGAGGCTAATGAGGAGTATGATCGAAGGCAGAGGATCGAGAAATGGAGGATTGAGCAGAGCAGAGCGTTGTTGGAGGAGATTGAGAGGGAAACTCGACGACGGAGGAGGATGAGTCTGGTGAGTGCGGCAAAGAGCCGCACCGACAGCGTACATCAGGAGGAGCAGACCGCCTCCCGTGCCGGGACCACTCCCTCTGGTCTTGAACCCCACAATCCTGAAGAGTCATCGGATGAAAATGCAGAGAACCTATCATTCTGGCAGCGATTTACTAGGAGAGTAATTCGGGATTTGATGGGCATTGATGAGGATCTTCTCTCTGTGATATTTGGCGAGGCATTACCGGAAACACCACCTACTACTCTTTCGGAACTGGATACAAAGGTACTACCAGATGCAATACCCAACGATACCGATGGCGATGCATTTCGTGGTGAACCGTGGCAGCACCAAATACTTGAGCGTGTAGCTCGCGAGCTTGGTATACTCGTTCACCAGCTCTCGGAACATCCTGGGGCCTTCAACACCTATCTGCGCACTCAAGAAGCCCCAGAATATGCTGGCCTATCCTCAGCAGCAGCAGCATTAACAGTTACTGCAACTGAGCTTTCCCCTCTCACTACTTCCCAATCTTCACTCCCATCACCTACAGCCGCCATATTTGCACCTACTCTTCAAAACCAGCCGCCAGCAACAACATACAGTGAAGCTTCTCTTTGGGGAATCGAAGAAGAGCCCGAATCAGATCCGCTCGACGCTTTCCGCCAGAATCAGCAGCCTTCGGCCAACACCACTGATGACCTCGCTCGTAGTCAGCAAGAGCGCGAGTATTGGGAGCGGGAGCTTGACGTCAAAATGGTCTTCAATTTTCTCGTCAAGCGTTTCTCCTCGCGTCCTCCCACTCCAGACCCCCAAAGCAGCATCAGAAGATCTTCAGCTTCATCCCCTTTAGACACCCGAACAACGAACCGAACAGGCTCCGCACTCCTCTCTGCACGCCGTGCTGCTCTCATCCGGCAGCACCACCCGCTCGTAAGCCGCAACGCTGACCGCCCCGCCTCTTCATCAAATACACAGCAGAACAGTAGCACTACTAATCGGCGCCGCGATCCGTTGCACCGCCATCACTACCATCACACACATCAAACCTTCACCCCTTCTCTTCGGAACCCCGTGCTGCACACCCGCGCGGCCAGCTCCAGCTGCGCGAGCCAGAGCACGAAGAAGAGCAAGCGGAGCGGCGGGAGTGGACGCAACTTCTGGGACATGGCCAGCAGCGTCGGGAGCGGGAGCGTAGGCATTTTCGGCGAGGCGTAGAGCAGAGTAGAGTAGAGCAGAACAAATTCCAACTATTGACGGTAATTTGATAGACGAAACATCCTGGCGTTTTCCCGAGGCAATTAGAGATGGGCGGATTGGTGTGCAGCATCGCAAGGAGAAACTTGAGACGACGGCTACAATTGGACTTGTATACGCATGGCGGGCTGGACGGACTGACGAATCCGTGGTGGCACGACTGAGCGAGCTAGTGGAGTTGGTCATTTCTCCCATTCCTACCTTCATGCTTTATGTTCCTACCCTTCCCTACTCATAAACCCCGGCGTTTTCCGCGAATTGATATTATGATGTTGGAATTGGGGTGCTGTTCTCTTCTCTCATTTATGTTAAATACTTAGCGACGAATTAATGGGCTTTTAAACTGTTTTGGGATAGATGCCACCTCAAGAGCAGCTCTTTGTTTGTTGTAAAATTATATATATTTCTATCCTTGTCACGTTGTTCGCATGATGCTCGCTCTGATTCTTACGATATCACGAGAGCTATTTATATATTATTATTTATTCATTGCTTAACGTCTGATACGGATCCTAGCTCGGCTCACACAGACTACTCCGTACACAGGGGAAAAGTAATATTGACAGGAAAAAGCCCCTGGTATATTGGGGGCAGAAAAGTCCTATGAGCCACCTCAGTAGGGCAAAACCCCGTTGACCATTTCTGCACATAGCTGCGGCCCCACGCGGCTGCTCGAGCTACGTCCTTGACCTTCGTTGGATGTTGGATCTCCTTGGTAACTACTGCGTCTTTATCCCTTCCCACGCTGGTTTACGTCCACGCATATCGATAAGGGTTTGGCTGAAAGCTTGGCTCTGATACTGATGTTCATAGGCTTGGCGCCAAGCTGTGGACGCCAGTGTGGGAAGGGATAACTTATAGCCTGAACTAGGGTTTACTACGTCCTAGCCTGGCCAGGCCTCGCTGCTTATTAATTAATTGCCGTATAACGTCACTATAGTCTCCTGTATCTTAGCTGTCCCCTTATACTACCTCTTATAGATTGCCGTATACCCCTCCCCCCCCCCTAAGGCCTATCGAAGGTGTAGGGGTTATTATCTGTAACTAGCTCCGTAACACCGAAAGGCGAGCGGGATGTGTATGTGCTCTTGGTATCTTTTGTGCCTAGGCCCCAGTTGCTAGGCCCTCCCTAGGGTAACCAGTCGTGGGGAGGGGGTAAGGTAAACCGTGGGGTTGTTGTTATCTAGGCTGCTAGGCAGAATACGGTGCAGACGGCAAGTGACCGTGTGCCTCGCGGGCGATGGCCCTAAGAGCCAGGAAGGGGTGTGTTTGTTCGTCGCTCGGCTCGTCGATTGTGAGGTATCGTTAATCTTCGGTTTGGGGTTTAGGGACGTTAAATCCGTCTCGTATCCATGAGGATTATATAGGTGGGCTCAGGTAAGGGCGTAGTAGTAGTTTACTATGAAGGGGCCCAACAGTGGTAGTCTTCGGGGTCTTACTACCCCGAAAAATTTCACTACCCATAACATTTCGACAACCAGTTGGATCTACTGAATCCGAAGACCAGCAGGTTCGTAGCCGTCACCTCGTACAGGTGCAAAGTCCGATTTCGACGGCCAGAGCTATTTATATGACATTATCCCTTAACCCGTCAACTTGGGCAGGCAGGTTATCGATAAGAGTCCACCAATCAGATCGGTAGGATTCGGTAGCCGTGCTCAGGAATACACAATTCGGGGAGTGGCTAAGGCTTCTGGGGGGTTTTTTTCGCCGTCTTATTTGGGGGAATCTTATACTAAGTCTTCTGAACAAGATCTACATCAATTCTAGCGTGATTAGAAGGCATGNTGGTGGTATATTTGATGGTTTAATTCTACGCGTTGTTCTGATTCTGGTGTTCGCGCACGGGCCTTCCACTCTGCTCGCCCTGACGGGTCAAGGGATAGAGAGACCTGAATATCGATTCTCGGAAATTGGTTCTTGTTGTACCTGTTGTCAGTACGTGAAGAATAGTATTCCAAACTTGATCTGAAAAGCGGATACATCACCCTTGAGACAAACTTATCAAACATATTTTTACTGGTAAGTATTATCACTAAAGAAATCTAGGGGAGCTAGCACTGTCAGTTAATAATCACTTAATCGCTATTTTGAGCATAAAACAAGTTGTAGTGTAAATATAGGAAGGCCTTCACGTTCAGGTAGTTTTTCTATAAAACAAAAATCCCCATTCCGTTCCTCATTCAATCACTAAAAGCAAAAATACGCCTATTGCCATGTTCCTCATTCAATCACTAAAAGCAAAAATACGCCTATTGCCATGTTCCTCATTCAATCACTAAAAGCAAAAATACGCCTATTGCCATGTTCCTCATTCAATCACTAAAAGCAAAAATACGCCTATTGCCATGACCTGACCAATTTCCACCTCACACCCACTAGGCACATCTAAGCCTCAGTCTCAAACGCATCGGGGAAACGGCGCATGTTGTACTCGAGAGGACCCTTGTTGCGAAGGAACTGGACGTAGGCGCCATCGACCTTGACGCGGCCTTCCTGGCGCTTGGCGACGTACTCCTCGCGGCGGAGGGGAGTGAAGCCCCAGTTCTTGGAGACGATGATCTTTTGGCGGCCGGGGAACTTGTATTGCGAGCGGCGGAGGGCTTCGATGGCAGTAGCACGGTCTATCACAAAAATGAATCAGCGTATATTCTTCATCATCCCTAAAATAAGGCCCTTGACGACGGGAAAACCTACGGGTATCTCTTGTTCGGACGCTCAGAATGATCTGACCAATGTTGACACGGGCGACGGTGCCGTTGGGCTTGCCGAAAGCACCACGCATACCGGTTTGGAGTCTATCGGCTCCGGCGCACGACAACATCTTGTTGATACGGATGACGTGGTACGGGTGGGCGCGCACGCGGAGATGGAAACCTTCCTTTCCTGCGACCTTGACGAGGTACCTGCGAGAGCTGCTGTTAGAAACTATTCTTGCGAGATGTTTTTGCGTGCCCCTCCATTCTCCAATGAACGAGACTATGAGATAGAGGCGTATTACGGCCTCTCTTCTCGTCATCTCTACCCTTACGCCCAGTCTTTTCCATTTCAACCACATGGTATAAAATCACACTGACTTGTTGGCGCAGATACGGGCTGCTTCCAGCGCTTCCGAGCTCAGCTGCTCATATTCGTTGGAGACAAGGTGGATGCAGAGAGGGAATTCGTCAACGTTCGCACGCTTCTGTAAGGGTTGTCAGTCCATTGTATCGCAAATATACCTATCGGTGTGAGGGTAGCGGAGTTCGTACACGGCCAAGGTCGAAGATCCTGATCTTGGGGTCGGGCACACCACGGTTGAACCTAGACTTGGGATATGGCTATCAAATCTAAATGTTAGCCCTTTGTTCTACTCTTTTTCCCCATTCCGCAGGTCAGGCCTTGTGGCGGGACTTCGTCTCACGCTCGACGAAGACGTCCAACGAGGCCTTCAATCTAGTGTCCCCAGAAGAGCAGGACGACATACCTTGTTCTTGCAGTAGCGGTAGCATCTTGCGGGACGACGAGCCATTTTGAAGGAGTTTCTGGGTTGTCGTGGGTATCGTAGTTGTGACGGAGAGTTGAAGTTGCGTGGGCTGTTTCAATGGTTTTGAGACTTGGGCTTGTGGTGAGCTAAGCGAGACGCCGCCACAATTGGATTTCTCAGCAGCGTAATTAGAAAGCCTGAACCCCCGCGGCTCGTACACTGTTAACAGAATAGCGTCACAAGCACGCCGGAGTCATAATATTTAGAGGGACATAGCACGGATGATTTTCATTGTCTACACGAGCTATGGCTGGATGACACATAGTTTTTTGGAGCTATCTATTGCCTCTTCCTTCCACGATTCGCCCCAAACTTATGCTGGGTTGGCACTGAGAATATCAGAGTCACCTGTGAAGGCAAGTTAGACATGTAATCGAGGTTAAATACGAGGCATAGGCTGCTTACCAGCATCGAGAATTGCCATAGTCGAGCAGCGGAAGAGTTTACCGCATGCAGTGCCAAGCTCAATCTGTTATTTAAACAATGTCAGCCAATCAAAGCGCCCTCCAAAGTCTTGAGAAAGACCTTTTCTCAGGGCATGCCCTCCAGATCACACAAGTGTGTCTAGTCGTTGGGCCATGAGTTGGGAATACAGGTGTATTATAGACATACGTTATTTCCAGAGAAGTGGTGGACGGAGGTCTTCGACAACATGGAGTAGTATTCTAGCTCTGACTTCCTTAGGGGTGGTGTATTGCCAGCGATCTGAAAGTTCATGTAAGCGACAGTCCATTGAAGGCTACATTGGGGGGATATCTAGGAACATACGATAACCAGCTTCGCCTTTCCCGATCGCAGACTAGTCAACAGTCAGTTTAGGTGCTCGGGCTCTCCAATTGTATTTTGTCAACAGTGACAGATGGGATCGCGTACGACTTGAGAGTACTCTTATAGCCGAGGGTGACTGAGGAAACAAAATATTAGCCAATTTATTAGTCGAGAGATTTCAAAGAAACAATCGTGTGTAAGAAGTGCGCACCTTTGCCAGACTTCATCACCAACGCGAGGCGAGAGTTGATGGAGTCGGCGGTCTTCTTGGTCTTCTTTGGTGCCATCTTTGCGCGTTGGGAAGTATTGTTTGCTGTTCCTGAAAGTGTGTTGTTGCGCTCCGGTATGCGAATTTGCAGTCGAAAGTAATCGAAAAGATGTGCGAAAGTCCTTGGTGGATGCTTGGCAGCTTAGCGAAATAATTAGGGAGTGTTCGGTTGCAAAACCTTCAGATTGAATCTGAACTGAAAGTCCGGCAGAAAGAACGCGTTCCTTCCTAATTTGTCACGCGTTTGTGGCTTTGTANTCGCACGGACGTGTGCAATCTGAAGCCTTNATATTGAAATNGAATCTGAACCTGGAGCCTCGAGCTCCAGATTGAAATGACGCNAAGAGCTCCATTTCAGAAGCTGTATACGGTAAAGTTGCCAATATTTTAGCGTGCTATTCTGGCGTTTTGCGAGCGGTGAGAGGAACATCAAAATTTTGAGGCTGTGCAGACGAAATCACTCCGAATCAACAGTATCTGAACTGAATCTGAGGCCTCCAGATTGCAACCGAACACTCCCTTAACCAATTCGAATGCAGGTCACACCGAAGATAAGTTCTGCTACTTCAGCAATGAAGTAGTTAAGTTGTAACCAGACAATAATTATGTTAAGCATTTTCTAATCATGGTAAAACCAATAGCAATGGTTTAGCAAGACTAGAATATTACTCGAAAGATATAAAACTTAACATAATCTATTCTGACTAAATGCTCATGCAATCAATAATGCTAGAATGCGCCTATGTATGTCCTGGTTCAAAGAATCCTTATGCACTGAAATTCGCCAAATCCATGCCTTGTGAGGCCTCGAATGTCCCAGTTCTTTGATCTAAAACCCTATACATAACGCCGAGAACACATCCAATGCAAGCCGATCAAATCCCGACACCCACTGCTCTGCCCTCTGTCTGCGCCTTCTGGAATTGGTACAACAGCCCCAAAACTCCACCACGGTTACCTTCGGTGGCAGCTTCTTCTTCATTATCATCTTCATTTTGTGCAGCTTGTGTTGTTCGCCAAGAGTCGCCAAAGCTACTGTCTTCTTCAATAACCTTGCTTGGATGCTGTGCAGGCCCCGGTAATTCTGTTTCATCCAACTCGTCGGGATCAGCGAGTGGATACAAAGATGTTCGATATTTTGATTGCGCAATTTGGCGTGGAGAGTTCCGCGTTCCTGGTATGGTAGGTTGATGATGAGGATCTAGAAGAATTGAATTTATTGGAGAAGCACGACCCGCTGTAGGCATATGTCGGGGTGTACGCCGGTGAACTTGTTGCCTCCCAGCCAGACCCCTGCTGTTCGAACGTCCGGCCATCTCAGTAGCCTGGTTATGCGAAGACATGCCTGCAAATGCTGACGGGAAGACTGGTGGAGGGTGAAAATTGCCCTTCGTTTGCATGCGGCCATTATATTGTCCACGTCCTGGCGTTGCATAATTATCGAGAAACCCGTAGTAGGAAGCGAGCATCTTATTATCCTTGGCTGTGTAATAATCGTCGCGGAGCCCTGAGTCTTCACGATCTCCCGCTCGATTGGCTGGGGCGTTTTCGCCACCTCTTTTGAAATCGAAGACAGCATAAGAACATACATTACCTAGACCGTCCACATGTACAGTGAATTCGCGGAAGAAATCAACGATACGCTCACTGCACTGTGGTAGGCGAGTCATGAGAATGAAGGGTGTAATGATCATACTCAAAATCTCTTCTGCAAAGATAACAACTTTGAGTTGATAAAGAGCGGAGAACTCATTACGAACTTCATCACTATGTAGTCGGCCTTTCCAAGAAGCCGGCTCATAGCGAGTGCATTCAATAACTTGAGTGAGCGCGTATCTGGGATCAAGAACGAGATCGTCTTGCGGACTACTGCTGCGTGCCGCTCTGTAGATGACTCCGAGAACACCTAGGTAAAATAACACGCTCTTACCTGGCGTGATCTCAAAACTAAGGAAAAGCTCGGAATCGAAAAGCGTGAAGAGGGCAAGAACAGCACCAAATGCTCCAGTGACGAAGGCTACAAAACTAGATAGTTGTTCCATTTTATCTTTCGGGAATTGCGCAAGGTAGCGGTCTGCGTAAGGATAGGCCATGTTCCTCCGGCGCTCAAATAGGTGTCTAAGCTCATTGAATTCGCGGAAGTTCCACTCGGCCAAAGGCGTGAAGGTACGAGAGCCCAGTTGGGATGGATCCTTGTGATATTCCTTTAGATAGTTAGGATTAGCTTCGCTTTCAGCTAACTAACAAGGACTGAGCTTCAAGGGTTTTTAGTAGTTTACCTACGGTAAAGTATTTGAAAAAGTATGAAACACAGAAAAGAGACACCGCAAATGGAGCGCACAATATGCTTATTACACCAACTAAAAAGAACCGGTGTCTCAACTGTTCTACTAGATGTCGTCTGTGTTTTTCCTTAAGGAATAAAGGGTTTATCCGGTTGCGGCTGTCAAAAACAAAATCCATGATGGAAAGGCCTACGTGCCATTCCGTTGTCCTTGAGAAAAATTGACGTTTCCCTAAGAAGGGTATCGGCATAGTTACATCCAGTATTTCTTTGTTGAAAAGGGCGATTAAGTAGTTCTCTCGCCTCATAAGTCGGTTTGCGATGTCATGTGCATCCATTCGTTGCCTAGACTTGTCCTGGAGAATTCTCCGTGTCTCAGGCGAGACATTCTGCGCGGTTGAGAGATTTGCATCTCTCAGCGCCATCAGCCGGCTCACGACTAATTGCCAGGAGACGGTCTGGATGTTGCGGTCCGGTATTTCCAATAAATAATGATAGAAATTGTGCATGTTCCAAAGCCTCGGGATATCTCTGATGAAGCCTACAGCCACATACATCCAGCTAAGAGCGAAGACCCAGAGCATAAAAGTCCAAAGTCCATGAATCCTGTCCCAAATTAGAAATGATGCAGCTGGGCTTGTTGGACGGTGCTCACCTATTGGTGCATTTTGGAACAAGAATCCCGTCCATAGTTTTACTTTGCGAAACCTTTGGATAATCAATACAAAACAAAAGGAACGTGATAAATCCAACAACAAAGGCACTCTGACTAGGTATTATATTAGTGAGATTGTTAGAAGTCAGGAATCACGAGTGCTTACAGTAGAGCGAGGGCTTTATGCAGCAGTATTGACCAGATACCATGGCCAACAAAGTAGCTATATACTTCACCTAAAAAGGCGTCCAAGTCTTGAACATTTACCCAAAGCCACATGGCCCTCTCCTTAGGATCATTGGAAATATGGCTCGTCCTGCCTGGAAATGTCCATCTGGGCACCCCAGCTGTGGTTTGCCTATCTTCATGTAACCGCTGCTGCATTCTTGTAGCCTCCCATTGTGCTCTTGTACGACGAGTGGTAGGTCCGGGGACAGGAGGAGGAAGGCCTTCACGGCCATCTATTATTGGATTGCGACCATTATTTGGATGTGTTGTAGCTGAAGGATCGCTAAATCCCTCGAGCAAAAGTGACTCTGGAACGTCGTCATCATCGTCGAGGTGCGCTCCTCTTGATGGAGTTGACCGTATCCATTCCGGTCTCGTCTTAGACCCGGAGGGTTGCCGTGCGAGGACCCCCCGTTTTTTGTTCTGAGGTACGAACGCGGTACTCTCGGTCGTGATCTGGCTTGCAGCAGCATCTGCCAGTAAGTGTTCAAGATCTTGGTCTTGAAATCGCTCTCCAAGATTCTCCTCGTCTATCTCTAGGCCAAGGTGATCTTCGAGGTCCGCTGGCTGGCGGTGATGCTGACGCTGCGTATTTTCGAAAATAGACCGGTCATCTGATGCGGAGGGTAGAAGTCGGGATAGAATGTTGGAAGCCATTATGTTTTCCGTGGAAGCTTCCACGGTGCCTTCTCGTTGTCGTGTTGCGGGGTGTGGATCGAGCTGTTATGTTGGCGAGAAGCAGAGCTGGATAAAGGATCAGTATTGTACCCCCACATATCAAGACAAGCCTCCATCGATCCTAAGACACTAGAGCATGGCTTAGAAGTAGTCGTGATTTATTTGAATCAGTGCGTGTTCAAGTCAGGTGTTGGTTGCTGGTGCCTCTCCCAACGCGCAGCCTTAAGACATCGAGGTCATCGCCAAGCCACCTGCATCCTTACCTCAGCAAGCTCAGACCTAGAATCAATTAGCGGACATACAAGGGGGTAACATCAATGCCTCAGACGCCCCCCTGCTAGTATGGAGAGGAAAATAAGCGAGCCCCAAGTAATATAGCAGGGCTAGGTTATTTTGTATACCATACTAGCAGGGGGGGCGTCTGAGCAATTCGTGTTACCCCCTTGTACATATATCCGCAAGCGGATATCGCTAACCTTTTTTGTCAAAAAGTTGATTCTATGGTATTTCAAGCCGTTGTGGTTGAGCAATTTAACCGCGAATATAGGGAAAACCATAAAAAGCGTGCTCCGCTCATACAAAGTATTGCAAAAGTACCTCAGACGTGATTCCGGCGGTTTACCACGAATGCGGTTAGTCAGCTTGCGGACCGATTGAAAATCCACACCAACGGAATCGCGGCTGAGCTTGCTGAGGTAAACCTGCATCCAACCATTTACGGAAATCGGTGCAAGGTTGTTCCGTTGCATTCCCGAATTAAAGCAACTCGCAGTTGGTCTAGGAAAAACCTCAACATGGCGAGTAATTCTTTTCAGGAGCGAGCCTCTTCAATTTCTCAAGATGTTCTTTCTCCTACAACTCCATCAGTTGGTGTTTCTACACGTAGCTCCAACGCGCTGTCAAGTAGAATCACAAGCGTGCTTTCAGCATCATACGCAGATCTTGATATTCGCGATGCCTTAGAAACTCTCGATGCCCGAGGCATTCAAAACACGCCAGAAACTCGGCGCCAGCTGAGGCTCGACATTCAGAAGGAAGTAATTCAATGTAATGGGGAAATTGTGAAAGATTTTGGCCAAGTCGCAGAGGTAATCTCTTCCAGTAGCATGTGTTTCATTGCTGACTAGATACGCAGCAACTGAAGCGTATTGGGACTGCTATTGCCAACCTTAACAAATGTTGTGCAGATATGCGAGGCCACATCAATGCTGCAAATCGCGAAACCGGAACGGTTTTAGAGGAAGTAACGAGCCTCATGAATCAAAAGAAACAAGTCGAGGCAAAACAGCGTATTCTAGATGCCTTTAATTCTCATTTTATCATTTCCGATTCAGAGTCAACAATTTTGACCTCTACAGCTGAGCCTGTTAACGAAGAGTTTTTCCATACTGTTACGAGAGTTAAAAAGATCCACCATGACTGCCAAGTGCTCTTGGGTACAGAAGACCAAAGACTAGGACTGGAGATCCTTGAGCAAAGCTCGAAGCAACTGAATGCTGCCTTCCAAAAGCTCTATCGCTGGATCTATCGTGAGTTCAAAACTTTGGATTTGGAAAATCCCCAGATCAATACATCAATACGAAGGTCTCTTCGAGTTCTTGCAGAACGACCTACTCTTTTCCGGGGTTGTTTGGACTTCTTTGCGGAGGCACGCGAGAAGGTTCTCTCGGATTATTTCTACACTGCTCTCACAGGTTCCACTTCTGATACACAGAGTATGCCTTCAACGAAGCCAATAGAATTCCACGCTCATGACCCCCTTCGCTACGTCGGTGATATGCTAGCATGGGCTCATTCGGCCACTGTCTCTGAAAGGGAAGCTCTTGAGGTTTTATTCATATCTGAAGGGGATGAAATCGCCAGAGGAATTCAAGCTGGTCTTGAGAGCGAGCCTTGGTCCCGTCCTGAAGGAGACGAAGAGATATTCGACGGCAGAAAAGCATTGAATCAACTTGTTAGTCGCGACCTGAATGGAGTTGCAAGATTGCTGCGGCAGCGTACAGAACAAGTCATACAAAGCCATGAAGATGCGACACTGGCGTACAAGATTGCGAACCTAATTGGATTCTATAAGATCACGTTTTCAAAATTGCTTGGCGGAGAATCTGAAGTCTTGGATGTCTTTACTGGCTTAGAAGAGTCGGCTATGAGGCAGTTCCGCGCAAACATGAGAGACCATGTCGCTGCCGTGCAGAGCGAACTGGCGGTTGCCCCAGCCGACCTTTCGGCTCCAGAGTTCCTTGAAGAGGCTCTCGAGATGCTTAAAGCATTAGCGAAAAGTTACGACACGTCCATTGCAGCAGTCGACAACCGAGATCAAGGCTTTCAATCAGTTCTAGCGGAAGCTCTGGACCCATTCTTGAGCGGGTGCGAGAACCTTTACAAGAGACAGTCGGACCCGAATAACGATATATTTGCCATTAACTGTTTACTAGCCGCAAAGATAGTATTATCTCCTTACTCCTTCGCTAGTGGTCGCGTGAGCGAGATGGACGATACAATTGAAGAACATGCTTCAAGACTTGTAGAATACCAGCATCGATACTTCACGTATACATCGGGACTAGATTCTCTCCTAAACGCGCTGGGTGAGTTATCTGACTCTCCGGATGGCTTAGCATCTCTTGGGTCACTTGAACCTTTTAAACCCGAATTTCTCGTTACAACAAGCCAGCAGCTCGATGACTTCCTCCCCTCCGCGCTCATGGATGCGGCAGAAAACATCAAGCGGTTAAAAAGCACGAAGATAATACAGGACATCACTGAGGAAGCAGCTGACAGGTTTTGCGAAGATTTTGAGTTCGTTGAAAGTAAAATCATTGCGGCGGATAAGTTGCTTGAGACCGAGAATGGCTTGGAAGAAGAACCGGCAAGAAGGTTGAGGGACATTTTCCCTCGCACGAGCGGTGAGATTCGAGTATTGTTGAGCTAGAGAATACCCCCTAGACAGCCATACTTATCCAGAGCTTGTCGCAACCGGTTTGCAATCTAGCGCTCTCCCACTGCCGGTAACACGCTATAACAGTCCTAACTCGAGTGCCCCTGCGACAATGCTAAGCGTCCATAGCTTTCGTCTAAGCAGCTCGAGCTATTGATGCATCCAGTAGAAATCTTTATCAAGCCAATATCATGATCAAGCCTGCGCTTTCTTCTTCTCCCATTCCTCAGGCGTGTGACATTTTGGCGTCCATGCGTGTATTGCCGCGATTTCCTCTTTGAGAGTATTATTTACGAGACGATGTCGTGCTAGCGTGGTCTTTTTTGCGAACTGAGGTGACACAATGATTGCCTCGAACATCTGCCCGCATCCACCTATGTGATAGTGAATTATGTTAGCGTTTCGCCTTGGTAAGGTGCGGGGAAAGCCCTGGAAGCAAGAACAACGATCGCGAGAATTTTCTGGCTGTTGTGGCTCGAAGCCCAGCCGAAGACTTCCTGGCTTGTAGCAAAGATAATGATTACCTGACATATCCTCAATCTGGACATGGGTAGCATCCAATTTTTCAATCAACCTATATCTCAGGGTGTCGGGGGTGATACCCGAGGAGACTTGGACCTGAGTGGCCTCGTCGTCTGTGCGAGCGCTCATGGTTGGTGTGCCAGAGTCGCCGATTCGCAGCCTGCTGAGGTTTTGCGCCAAGCTCTGATCCATAATGTCTATGGCGCAAATTTCGAGATTTGATCTTATCTGACGTCGCGATAAAATAGAGAGATCGGCTAAGAACACGGGTCTTGGCATAGCCCACAACCTCCGGTCAAGATCGGCGCTAGATCGGGTGTTAGTCCATGGTTCTGATCCTCATTCCAACATGTTCTCTTCAGCTCTGCGCCGTTCATCCATGACGAGCTCTCGCACTTCCACTGCTCCCTTTTCTAGGGCTGTGGTGAATGCCATGAGGAAGCTGTCAGTGTGCTCAAATCCGTGCTCAAAGCTCTAATAAATTGACAAGCATAGTTATCCCGAAGCCCTGGCGGACAGCAGCTGGGACAATACTGGGTGTATGGCTAGAATACTCAGCTACCAAAAATCGGGTGCTAACACTCTCCGAAGTGCTCCTCGAAGCTCCCTTCGATCCTATTAGGCGACAGATGAATTCAGTATTGCTCACTGTAGACCTTACCAAAGCTGTAGTGGACGAAGCAATTGAGCGGAACGACTCTATCGTCGTCGCATATCGTGCGTCTTTGGTCCTGCCACACATAAGTTTATATCTAACACTACCCCAAGCGTAGATCCGATCATCTTCAAAGGACTTAAGTCCCTCACTCTAGCCAACAGTCAACAACAATCACTTCTCCGACTAGCTGGAGAGGGCATTAGTGTGGGAAATACTTAATTGAATTTTAAGAGCTCGGTCTAATAGCTTTTAGGTATACAGCCCACATACGGCTATCGACGCTGCCCCAGGAGGGCTCGGCGACTGGCTGGCAGACATTATCACAGGGACACCAGCGACCGCACCGAGACAGGAGAGCAGCGAAGGCTCCACACCATCACATTCATCCGCCTCCAAGCCCTCCACTCCTGGATTCCCACCCTCTCAACCTAGCGAAGATGATCCTTTTGTTGAACCTCAGCAACCCATATACCTGCTGCAACACCACCCCTCGCAAGCAGGGCTACAAGACGCGGACCTAAAGCTGTATGTGCCCTCCTCCAGCCCCATGTCCCTTTATCTCTTCCTCCAAGCTAACATCCTATCTCAAAGCGCATCAACGGCACACACGCGTACTCCTATTCGCTCCCTCGACCTCCCTTCCCACCCTAACGCCGGCATGGGACGCATAGTGCGTTTCGAAATGCCACAGCCCCTCTCCTCGCTGATCGAGCGCGTCGGCCGCGGCCTCGGCAACCCAAAAGGCTTCCCAATTGCAATCCCGCAAGGTACCCAAATAGCGGACCTCTCCATCTCCTCCGTCGGCATCTGCGCAGGCAGCGGCGGCTCTCTGTTCGCCGGCCTGGATGTTGATCTATTATTTACCGGGGAGCTATCACACCACGAAGCGCTCGCAGCAATCGAGAAGGGCCAGTGCGTGATTACGTTGTTCCACAGTAATAGCGAGAGAGGGTTTTTGCATAGTGTACTGCGGCAGCAGTTGTTGGAGGCTGTCAAAGAGGAATGGGAGGCTTTGCGGAAGCAGGAAAAGGCAAGACAAGTAGTGGGCGAAGAGGTGCTAGAGGCATTGGAGGATGAGTATGTCGGGGTTGAGGTTAGCGAAAGGGATAGAGATCCTTATGGGATTGTGGTGTCAAAGTTCGCAGAGTAGGCCGTTGGAGAAAAGCAAAAAGGATACTTGATACCATGCATCCCTTGTCTGAATACTTATGTTCATGGATGGTATTAGCCGTTCTCTGAACCAGCAGCACGCAACACCATGCAGAGTCAAAAGTGCTACACAGAACGCCCCTTAACCCACACAAGAGCCAAAAGAAACAACCGGTATCTCTAGCCATATTATCCCCTAGCCAGACCTACCCTACCCTACCCAATCATCGCCATACAAACGTCGATCCGTAATATATCATTTATGCACCAACCCTTGTTCCGTGAGTCCCGCCCCTTACCGCACCTGCACCTCTGCCTCCGGAGTTCCTGAGCGCACCTGGTCGTGCGAGCGTATATTTCGCAAAGGCTCGGGCAAGGGCCTTCTTGCAACTGACCTTCTGTGAGCCAACAAAGGAGTCCACAGCTACGGCGATAGCGCGGTCAATGTCCTGCGCCGAGCAATACTCGGAAAGTCGCATTTTGGAGAAAGCCTCGCTGGTACGCATAATAGCTTCCAAATGACGGACCTAGTGGACGTTAGCAAGATCATTCGAATACGCCAATAACTTTTTCACTCACAGTGATCGGATAGGCTCCGGTCGCCAAAGACTCCCTCCTCATATCCGCGAACAGTCTAGCCACCTTATCCTGATCGATCTGGTATAGCTTGGGCCTGCACTTCTCCCTCGCATACAAGATGTACTTTCTCAGCAGTTCCTGCGGGATCTCTCCCTCTTGCTTCGGCATAAGGTCGCCATCTTCATCACCATCCACATCCATGCTCTCATCATTCTCGGCCTGTGACTGCTTTCCTGCACCTCCCGGCCCAGCACCAGAAATCGGATGCGCACGTCCATGCGAATTGACCACAAACTTCGCCAACCGCTCATCCTCGCTCGGATCCACTGTATCTCTAACAACGCAAAGAATGTCAAAACGCGACAGGATCGGCTCAGTGAGCTCCACGTTCTGGGAGAACGGTACCGTAGAGTTGTAGCGCCCACCGATCGGATTCGCGGCTGCCACAATGGCACATCTTGCTTGCAGCGTCGTCACGATACCAGCCTTCGAGATCGAAATTGTCTGCTGCTCCATTGCCTCATGAATGGATGTCCGGTCCTGATCGTTCATCTTGTCAAACTCATCAATAAGGCAGACACCTTTATCAGCCAGGACGAGCGCACCGCCCTCAAGAGTCCATTCACTAGTCAAGGGGTCGCGGCGCACCGATGCAGTAAGACCCACTGCTGAGGCACCCTGACCGGTGGCAAAGACGGCGCGGTGAGCTGTCTTCTCGATGTATTTGAGAACTTGAGATTTTGCCGTTCCTGGGTCACCGAGGAGGAGAATGTTGATATCGCCACGGATGGCGTGCTTTCCCTGTGCTTCCTTGCTAACACCGCCGAAAAGAGATAGTGCGACAGCAGTTTTAATGTCAGTGTGTCCATAGATGCTTGGGGCGATGGAGTTGATGATCTTGTCGACGATTTTAGGATCTTTAGATAATGCCCGGATCTCGCGCTCATCTTGCTCTGTTAATTGGAAGCCGGCAAGTTGGTCGTGTGATTTGACCACGTAGTTTGCTTCGAGGATAGTTGCAAATACAGGGAAGCCGTTCTTATTGTTTAACTGTGCGTCGTAGTTATTGCGGTAAATACCAGTCACTTCGACCTCCTCGCCTGGCTTTGCCGAGTCAATGAGGTCCCAGAGGAGAATCACTTCGCGGTGGCGCGGAAGTCGACCAGCAGGCACGGTTCCTGGAGCTTCTTGGAGCGTGAGTTTCTGGTAATTACGGTAGACAGTCTTCTCGGAGTTCAGAGTGAAGGGGCCACGAGATTGGCAATTTTGGCAGAACGATATCTTAACTTCCACACTTGAGTCTTGAGGGAAGGGTCCAAGGATCATACCACACTTTGTGCAGTCAAACTTTACCTGTTTAAGCTGTGGAAAGACGCCGCTGCGACGAGTGACAACACCACTGACACGGACGAGACAGTTGAGGTGGCTTTGGCGAAGTTGTCTTAAGGTATATTGGACTGGCAAATCCGTGATTCGAATGTGGATCTCGGAATGGATCCTCTCATAATCTGGATAGTCGAGGAGAGTGACATCCATAGCAACTTGGTCGAAGATCTTGAGCATCTCAGCTGGCGAGTTTGCAAGGAAGTAGGCCAAGGTAGCCTTAGATTCCGCAAGGTGATCAAAAGAGACTTCCAGAGATTCTGCGTTGATTTCACCAAGCGTTCGAACTCGCGTGCCATAGACTGACGTCCCGTGCTCATCGATATACCCGGTCAAGAATGACTTGAACTCCCTCGCGATGGTCCTGTGAACAGCAGGCTGAGCAACCCAGTCAGTTAAGCTAGCAGCTTTAACATCTTGCAACGCTTCAAGCGAGAGCTCTTCGTTCATAATGTCTTCAGCCATATCCATATCATCTTGATCCTCGTCATATCGATGTCTGCGCCTTCGTGGCTGCCTCGTAAGATCCACCATGCCATCTTCATCCTCGTCAGGTAAGAAAGCAGCAGGCATGCGGCGCTGGCGAGCAAGCTCCCTATCACGGCGGTTCAGACGAGCCTCAAGCTGTCTTCGCGTTGCCAGATCAAGCTCGTCATACTCGCCTTCGTCGTCGATGCCACGGGTTCCATATTTGTCGTTCTTGCGCGCTTTATAGTCTCTCTCAAAGTCGTCTGCGAAAAGGTCAATCCCGGCTTCGTCTTCAGCCATCTCATCCAAGTCATCGAGGTCCTCAATGAGGTCATCCTCAGGGTCAAGGGCGTCATCATCCTCGATGTCATCTTGTGGAAAGACGGGTGGTGAAGATGCGAGTGCTAAGTCCTCTTGTTAGCATCGTATCCAGCGTGAAAAGATTGATTTGCTTACGGCTGGAAGGTGGATGAGCAGCAGACGACGGAATATCATCGTCTGGTTCTCTTGAGCGCTTGCGGCGATTGACAGCGCCGGGTGCGCCGGCAGGGCCGCCGCGATTTGCGGAAGACATGTTAGGTCGAAGTGGAGAACTGCTGAGAGTCAACACAGATCCGAAGGAAAGTCCGAGCGGTACACGGGGTTGGCGCCGGCCATCAAGTGGTATACTAAGGGATGAAGGTAGACAAACCTCATTTGAGATCAATTTCGATCTTATTGTTCGATCTTTGAACAATGCTAGCGCACAGAATTGACAATACGTATTGCAGGCAAAAGGCAGGAAGTGTGGAAGGGCGCCGAGGTGAGTGGGCGAAAATGAAGAACGATGGTGGTTGGCAGCAAAATCGCGTCGACGCGTCTCAACAAGGGGACGTGACAAAACCACTTTAGCGAACTGGGACTAGCGCTGATATTCGATAGTTTGGCCTCGAGAAGTTACAACACCAAACGATCCCATCACAACTTTGCTGGAATTTACTCTTGATGTACAATTCATTCTAGGTATTTTCCGTCGATTCGTTGCGCAATAATTATTCTATCTTGTGTAGTCGCCATGACAGACTCCGCCGCCACCAATGGCAATGGCACCAAACAGCCCGGAACCACAGCCTCTCGCTCCAATAGCTTCTCGCAAGCTTCACAGAGCTCGCAAACGGCAGCCGAGTAGGACTCATTCCAACGCTTTCTAGTTGCGCTTTTTCTAATCCGGCTATTTACAGATTTATCAACAGCCAACTCCAGCTCGAAGCAGAA
Organism: Cenococcum geophilum 1.58; assembly: GCF_001692895.1. Lineage (NCBI taxonomy): Eukaryota > Fungi > Ascomycota > Dothideomycetes > Gloniales > Gloniaceae > Cenococcum > Cenococcum geophilum. Next base: position 1,869,857 of record NW_027137571.1, on the reverse strand, counting down.
GCACGCGAGGCCCTTCCATATGTGAGCGCTCCATCACCCTCAAGTTACGCCTCCATCTAATATGAACCAGCAATTCGATACATGTACTCGCCCCCTCGGCGCTCTTCGTCAGAGTCTATTCTCCTGCCTAACCTGCAATCCGCCTCCCGCCTCGTCCTCGGACCCTTACTCTCCCGCGGGTGTCTGCTACTCCTGTTCCATCTCCTGCCATGGGGAACACACTCTGGTTGAACTTTTCAGCAGGCGCGATTTTGTTTGCGACTGTGGTACCACACGCCTCCCGTCATCATGTCCCTGCACACTGCGTTTGAACGAAGTCACAGGCGGAAAAGGTGGTGTACATTCAGAGAAACCGGCGCAAGGCAACAGATATAATCAGAATTTCAGGAATAGGTTCTGTGGGTGTGGAGAAGATTATGATGCGCATCAAGAGAAGGGCACGATGTTCCAGTGCTTGGGACTTGGTACTACAGAAGATGGAGGGTGCGGCGAGGACTGGTGGCATCCGGAGTGCGTTGTTGGACTCGGGCGCGAGGCATATCGGAAGAGCATCGAGAAATTTGTGGCCAACAAACATAATGCCCCAGCTAACGCGCCTGAAAACGGTATCTCTGTTGCTGTGAATGTCACTTTGGAGGGCATGCCAGCAGGTAGTGCGCAAGAATCAGACTCCGTTACAACCCAACCAGCTGTTACAAATGAGACTGGTGCGGCCAGTCAAATTGAGAACGGAGGAGATGAAACAGTTGAAGACGACGATCCTCCACCTCCACCGGGTTTCCCTAAAGAAGACGATTTCGAGACTTTTATTTGCTATAAGTGCGCCGATGCATTTCCTTGGATAAAAAGATACGCAGGAACTCCAGGCTTCCTTCCCGCTGTGTACTTCAAGCCAAGTAGTAATGAGCAAGATGTACGGGAGGAACCCAAAATGCTCGTTCAAGATAGCTCTATCTGCGAAACAACCTCCAAGAAGCGCAAAGCCGACGACGGCGAAACAACTGAAAATGAGTCTCACACGCAGTCAAAGCGCCAGAAGAGCGAAGCACCCCTCACAGACTCCACATCTGCAATGACAACTCTCCCCCTTACTCCGAAGATGCCATCTTCAGCATCGACCTGCCACCTCGAGACCCTCCCGCCCGCTTCGAATGCCCGCCTCTCCCTCTTTATACACACCAACTTCCGCGATCACCTCTGCCATTGTGCGTCGTGCTTCCCACTTCTGAAACCACATCCGCAACTTCTGGAAGAAGAAGAAACATACGAGCCACCGATTTCAGAGGATGGAGAGGGTGAGCAAGGTAGAAGTGTAGGAACGGGCAGTCTCCTTGATCGTGGAGAAGCAGCATTTAACAATATAGATCGCGTTAGAGCTATCGGTTCGTACATCTTGCTTTTCTTATATTGTATCTTCCATTGTGGTCCTGTCGTTCTCATTCGCTGACAAATCTGCAATCTCAGAAGGTGCAATGGTCTATGCTCACCTTAAAGACAAAGTAAAGGCCTTCCTTCAACCCTTTGCCGAAAGCGGCCAGGTCGTTGGAGCTGAGGACATTAAAGCCTATTTCGAGAAGCTCAGAGGTGATGCCGAGGCCATTAAGGATGCCGCGGGCGGGGCTTCATCTTCCAGTAAGGGGAATGGTGGGGACGGTAGTGGAGAGGGTGCGGGTGATGGAAGGAAAGAGCAGAGTGGGTATTAGAGTGGTTTTCCACAGGGCGTCGAGGAAAGGAGGGTTTATGCACGCCGGAATGTGAGCGTGAGAAAGCACTTAGGTCTGTAAGATGAATATTGGGCCCTTTTGAATGATTTGATGACTTTCAGCTCTTGGTTGGAAAAGTCAAGTGGAATAACCACAAGTCAAGGAAGGATATTTAATTTCCAGGCTTGACGGTTTTAATAGACCTGTACCATTGAACTAGGCATAACGAAAAGAATATGTCTGCATTATGATCAGACCAGACCAGAATCTTACAGTAATCGCAATGTATGACCACACTCGTTCCCAAGAATTCAGTCGTGGTCCCACAACCTCCCTAATCCGTCGATTCCGCAAGCGTAACTTAGGGTAACCCCAGTTTCTCCAGAGGCTAGGCATTCCAATATTCATGGTAGCAATGGTAGTATGTGCCTCGAATTGAGTGACCATGGCTTTTTTTCTTTTTGAAACTAGAGCTTCATGCACTCTTTCCATCTCGGGGTCTCACAGAAAACTGTCGGACGTGCCCTAGTAGTACTTCTACCTGCCTTGTGGATCCAGATATATATGTTGAGCATTTTACCGATAAGGTACGGGTCAGTGGAGAAACAGCATATCCGCAGAAGATTGTTCAGCCATTCCCAAGGTCTGAAGTATTTCGCTCTTCCGTTCTAAACTCGGGCTTAAACGTATTCAGCACGCTATTCTGCCCTTTTGGTGCAAGTTTCAGCTTAGCAAAGCGTGTCTCCGGTAACCGTTTGTCCGCTTTGATGCTCTCAACAACCCTAGAAATATTTATATCAGCAAGGCATTTATTAAAAATATGCCTACTAGTAGGCATAGATGAAAGTACTTACCACTCGACCCCCACAAACTTAACACCTTTACCTCCGACCCTCGCGATCTCCTTCTGGATCTTCCCTCCAGCCAGCCCACCTCCAGCACCGCCTCGCTCGTTCGCGGTTCCCAGAATAACATGCGTGACGCTCCTCCTGCCCAGAGCAATTGACATCTTAGCACCACGTTCCACCAGAAGATGCTTAAGCTTATGATCTGAAATCAGCGGCGCGGTTGACCCATTGATGTAAAAGCACAAGCCCCGGAAGATCTGCTTCTGCTGGGTCTCGCTCTTCTCCTCACCCATCTCCCGCCGTTCCTTAATTCCCTCCTTCAATCCATCCTTGTCTCTTCGTTCCTCTTTCGTAGCTTTCGTCACCCTCGCCCCAAATACCTCTCCCAAAGTCATCTGGCCCTTCCCCCGCAACCCGCTCACACCCCTCTCCCACCCTCCATTCGTCTTGCGCCCGTCGCGGGTGAAGCTCTCGCTCCCAGCCCCGACCGTATCCGCGATCCTCTCCCCGCCACCGCGACCCGCGCGGAATTGCGCCGCGAGCTTGAGGTTGCGAGACTCGCGCCAAGCCGTGCTCTCCGCCAAGCGGTCGTCGGCGACCTGGTGGCCCGTCGTGGAGGAATTCCAGGCGTCGAAGAGTGTACGCGATGGCTGCGCGGCTGTAAAGGGAGCGGGTTTGGCTGGATCAGGTTTGGAGGTGGTTGAGCGGTTCGACGACGCAGGTGGAGCGGGGGCTAGAGCGTGAGGCGGCATGGGTGCTTGTGGCAGTCTGTGATAAGATAGTAATTCCCGATGAGAAATATTCCGCGATAGTCAAGGTGATGTATCTGCCATATGTGTACAAGGTGGTTAGTGTCTCTTTGAGTTGCATGGCCAAACGTGAGGCATTAAATCGGATACAGCTATTTTTTGAGTCCCTCGCGCCGCGTTCTGTTGGCAGGGGAATAAAATTTCAGCCTTACCAACGAATCCATGTCATTCACCAGGCAGAGAACGCCTTTGCTGAAATTTGTTCTCAATTCATACATCATGCTTTAATTTAAGCCGAACCTACGCCAACCAGAAATCTCTGCTAACGTACCACAACCTACACTCGTTTTCCCACAACGTGGAACGAAGAAACAGCCCAGCAGTGCGCCCCCAAAAACCATGCACCATTGCCCCCTGCGCCGCTCCAGAGAAACAGAAAACCTCACCAAATACATGCACAGGAGAATGGTATGCGCTGGAAGCGGTATGAGAACAACAGGGATACATCAAAGGAAAATGCTTTTACCTCGTGAGAGACCCGCCTCTGCTGCGCCTGTACAAAATAGAAAGAATCCAATGATTCGAAGAGAATACCAAGTAGTGACAACAGCAAAAGGGAGAGGCCGGTTCGTAAGCTCGTGCCATTGTTTAGGCATACCAAATTTAGTCGTGTAATGTTGAAGCATCTGCAATGCCTCATCGAAATAGAATCAAAGCACCCTAAGCGTTGTGCCGGCAGTGCTCGTCAGAAAAAAAAAATCGCCAGTCTTATCTAGGTCGTCAAATTCGTCATCCACCTCATGCCACCTTGCGTTAAGTCAGGCCATGAAGACATTTCGCTAGTTCTCTCCTCTCCTTTTCAAGCTTCATTCTTAACAGCTTTAGGTTTCGTCGAGGTTTCATACATCATTCGGTGTCGCTTCATCTCTTCTGCATTGTAATCAATGTTGTCACTTGCTTTCCTCCTTCCTATAAGAGACGTTGAACTCATATTGCCGGTCTTGAGGCCCTGAAGAGCACCCAACGACCGCATTTTCCTTAGAGACTTTTGCTTAGGTTTCTGATTATCGTTGGCATCGATCTCCTGCAGAGCAGCAGCGGGCTTTTCGTACTTGACAATTTCGTCCACCTCAACTCTACTCTTGACACGCATTCTCTTGAATTCACGTGTGATTTTCTCGAGTGTGCTCAAGCCCTTGTGGGAAAACTTAGATTCATTCGGAGGCGGCGGGAGTGGCTTTTCCTTGATGCTGGTGCTAGTGCTCGTGCTGGGACGATGGTCGGAACCGAAGCTTACTCCAGAATCCGTTTTCTTACTTTTGCGGTTTCCGGTCCCCTCAGCCGGGCCGAAGTGATCCACATTGGTGATCTCGGAGCAATCATCGATCATGTTTTTGGCAACGCCGAGATACTTGTCCAAGCACTGTTGCACAGCTCCCCAGCCATTACCATCTCCTTCAAGCTTCCCTTGTTCCATAACGGTCTTGAGAACGCTCGGTCCATTCTTCTCAACGATTTGGATATATCGGAAAAACCCATCACGTTGCTTCTTGAGTATTGCAGCCGTGAGGAGCTTCGTTGGCTGTGACGTGGCTACCGGAGGGTAGAGGGTGTTAAGCATGGCTACACAGTTATGCTTGTTGAATGGTTCGAGCGACATCTCATTGATCAAAATCTTAGAGTAATGGTCAGCATTAAGGTCAGGAATATACCAGTAATCAAGCACTATCTTACCCATCGCCTGAGGCCAATATACAGTTGAGTGTAGTAGGCGTCCGCTTTCTTCTCCTTGGCTTCAATGCTGTTAACCCATTGTGCCACTCCAGGGTATCGATCGGAGATCTCGTCCAGCTCTGTTCCAACAGTATTTGGCAAAACCCCCAATCTTTGAAATGCTAGCACCATCTCCTTACGTCTCCGCGTTTCCAGGTCCTTGAGATAATCCAGAGCAGCGAGAGCCTGAGGAAAGTCGACCATGACAAGCTGTGGATGGAAACATCGTGAGACGAAAGATACTATGAAGCTTGGTGGCAGCGAGCACGGCTGTGATGGCAATTGAGAGATCTGATTCATGAGTGCTGATGTAAAATGTGCGGCAGCGGATCCGGCATCTGACCAGGGGAATTGTGTAGAGGTGGGCGATGAGTTGCTAGGACTTGACGTGGGCGTTGCGGCACGAGACAATTGGCTTGGAAGAGGCTGGGCACGGGGTGCACAATTGAGCGTATACATTGTCCGAAGAGGTATTTCATAGTTGCCGGGATATTGCATGAGGTGTTCCAGGATGAGTTGGTACGACGAGCCGGAGGCTGTCGTCTCCTCGGAGGGGTTGCGAGAATGTGGTTGCGACATGATGAACTGAAGGGTAGGAGCCAGCCAAGATAATTATTCACGTATCGGTTGGCGTCTTGATGGCCGGGGAGAGTGTCGTGGTCGAAATTCAGTTTGTTGTCGTTGTTTTGATTTTATACGGCCAGCAATTACCTTGACCGAGAAGCCGTTCGAAGCCAATCAAGTGCTTGAATGGAGAAATTGAAACCAGACGGATCGGAGATAGGTGGAATACCGTGCAGAATAGTAAGGAAGGCGAGGACGCCAGATGGTGAGTGAGGGAGCGTGGGGAGTGGGGTGGCTGTGAAGTATGTGTCGAGAGGACCGTGGGGTGAAGAATTCTGGACTAAGGAAACCTGGCAGTCCGTCTAGCCCTCCGGCGTCGTAGAAGCAAATTACGTGAGGAAGGTCGTGTCTCCGCCAGGACGGGATTCGAGTTGGGCGACGATGGTGCAAATCGGCAGGGGTGAAAGGATGGTGGGGATGATGTTCTCGCGTCTTTTGGAACAGTGATTATGGCTAATGAAACGAATGAAACGAATGACAAACGACAGCAGCGTTCACGGTGGCAATTTGAGGATATGGTATATTCTTCGAGTGTATAGTAAGAGGCCGCAGAATGGTAGTGGGCGAAGGAAGGGTTTTTTGGGAGGAGCCGAGCAGAAACGACAGGCAGGATTTGCCTTGGTCGCCCAAACGGCTCGAGGTCCCCTGGCAGCTGCAGGCCTTGGTCATGGGCGCCACATGCGCGCACTCGTCCGTGGCACAATATTGCTCAGGGTTCACGGTCGGGAGAGTAGGTGGCCTGGGAGCGCGACTGGGATCAGAGTCCCGGGGAAAGGGTGGATCTGCGCACTGGACGGTTCGCAGTCCTAAATCAGCACCATCCGCCTCGAACCCGTCTTAGCTCGCCCATTCTGCGATGCTTCTGGCATACGTCTCCGGTCCCAGCGTGCTCTTCTGCAGCTGCTGGCGACTTACTTTTCATGACTCCGCAGCAGGAGAGGGATTTGCTGGGTCTTTGCACTGCTTTGTTTCTTCGCCTCCCAGCACGACCCCTTTGGTGTGGCAGTGCAGTAATGTTGTCGTCGCGGCCTCAGCTTCGTCATCGGGAAAGCAGCGATGAATGTGGCGGCTCGATGCGTGGCGTCTGCCACAATCCTACTCTTCCTATCAACCTCTTTGTGCGACCATGATAGTCGTTTTCGTGTAGTCGTTTTCGTGTCTTCTCTCAACACGTGTGGAGTGGATAGGAGATGCCTTGGCAACAATCTATGTGGAACATTAAACTATACGCATGATACTGTAGCTCCCCTGCCACCTGAAATCCACACGCAGACAAAGACCAACTTGCTCTGGGAGACTGTACATTTATTGACCCCGACCAATCAAGCGGGGCCCTTTTATCAGAGCCCTTAAAAAATCTTCCAAAGCCGCAAATGCGGTCCACATCCTTGGGTTTCAGCCATAAGATTTGCCGCGTCACCTCGACAGTCAAGGCGCCAAAAATAATAGAGGCCATGCCAAAAGAGATGCTCAAAATCTCCTCTCTTCAGCCCAACGAGATAGGGCCACTACTGTGTATTGTGTTCTTGATAGCGGCGCGGACAACGAAGATTCTCGTGTCTCCAGCCGACTGCGCGAAAGACAAACTGGAGCTGACTCAAGGGATCAACACAATAAACTTTGCGGAAGCTCGGGGAAAGTTACTCGCGGTGTCAGCACACTGAATCGCAAGTCTACGGCTTTGTTGCTTCCATCCGAAAGGGCAGACCAACCGCTTCTGTCGCAATCAAGGGTTTCTTCTGCGGAGGTAGCCTGTATCAGCAATGTAATCGTGGAGAGACCCGGCCAGTGCTTCGATATTGCGGTCCTATCGGCTGCGACAGGGATCTGCGTTGGATCGACATTATTAATAGCCGCCTTATCACAACCATCAATCGCGGCAGCACAGACGCGTTCAAGGCAACTGTTTGACGCGATGCGTAGAAGTACAAGCACCCGAGGAATGGTACTATGTCTTGATCAGAAAGACATTGTCCGCTACCAATCCTTCAAACCCGGATATGTGACGAGTCGGCTGTCCAGCTTGAGAATTTCAAATTCAAGCTTTTCGTAACACAAAATAAAATACCGTCCGTGTGCGACGTGGGGTTCCAGATGCCAGATTCCCGCGTTGATCTTCACCGTGGCGGAACGGGCATCGAGTTGCAGTGGCACAGCATCCAATAAGGCCGCATTAAGCCTACAACAACAAATCCTAGCTTCTATCTTCTCTAATCCGTCCATTGGATAGGTCTTTCTTCCAGTGTGGTCACCGGCGCCGACCTCGCATCATTTCAACTACTCTGAGATTATGGGATAATCTATTAGAAGTATTACAATTAGGCTGAGCCGCAATTTCAAGAAGACGGCTCTACGAAAACATTGCTTGAACCAAGATTTTCGTCTACTATCCGTGCAAGTAGCGTCCTACCATCAAGTGATCCGTGCACTGGCAAAATAACAATCATGCATCCCAACTTAATCCGATTACTTCTATTGGGCTGGATCTTATCGACAACCACAGGACGAATTATACCGTTGCAAGGCATGTACTCCGTTAAGGCGAAGTACAGTTGTACAACTTCTCCATTCCCAATTCACTGAAACCCACTTGAATTAGGTTTTAAACAAGCCTTCTAGAAATTTTAATTACCCCAAGCCGGAAAATCAGGATGACTGCCCAACTAGGGCTCGCTATCGCCTGTCGACGTCTTCATGCAGACCAGATTTGAAGGTAATCCACTTGCCATTGTCAAGACATTCCGTTGTCTCCCGCTTTGACTCAAAGCCAAAAGTAAACCATTGCTAAAGAGTTTAATTACATGAACATCGAGAAGGTCAGGGATACGAATGGACCGTCGATATTTACACAACCGATCAGGAGCTGCCCTTTGCAGGCCGTCCCACCATCGGTACTGCATGTCTGTTCTTTCAGAAGTTGCCAAGTCGGAGTCCAATGTGGGTAAAGACGTTGTCCATGCCAAGTTCAACGTCAAGGCAGGAAAGATTGATCTGCGCTACGTCATCTCAGAAAAAGTTGCCAAAGCAGCTATTCCTTACGATATCCATATCCACAAGAAAAAGTATAGCCCCGAGAGCTTACTCGGCCTCCAGCCTGGCCTGAATAAAGCAGGCCGCTCGGGCGTATCCGGTCTAAAAGCGGAGTCCGACCTTGTTTCAATTGTCAAAGGCATGGCATTTGCTCTTGTTGAGCTTGAGGATGAAGACGCTTTGCGAGCGGTCTCAACAGCCTCCGGCGTCGTTATTGCTGAACTAGACGAGGGATGGAATCAGTCGTTCGTTGGGACGTATTTTTACGTACGGCTTGCAGATTCAGAGGATGGGACACTTAACTTGCGGGCCAGGATGATTGAAGGTCTGTTGGAGGATCCAGCGACCGGAAGCGCAGCCAGCACTGTAACAGGATATTTGTCTTTGAAACAAGGGAAACCGAATCAAACACTGAAGTTTGCTGTCACACAGGGCGTAGAAATGGGCCGACGGAGCAATATTGGTGTTGAAGTTGGTATGGCAGAAACCCATTGTATCGGCTCTGTCAACCTGTTTGGAAGAGCTGTGCAAGTCATGAAGGTCGACTTGAAACCTAAGTGGGTCTGTGCGGAAAATAGCTCTGACGAAGTAGAGTCTGGTCGGACACAAGTATCCCGCAGTGTTGACACTGAAGAGATGTTTTGAAAGAGCGTGAGGAAGATTCCATCGTACATTTCGTGAGCACCATGCCTCGCAAAAGGTTCCAAGTACCTGAAATATTTGCATGAACATCATCAAATGACCTACACCAAATATCTCGAAGCGCCCATGATGTCCTCCTCTAGGCTTTATCATCCAAGTTGCCGGTGCCGTCCAAGACTCGGGTATCGTGCATAAGCTTCCAAAATTCCAAGCTTTCCATCTGGCATATTGGGTCATCGGTCTCCACCAGTCTCTTGCGTGTTTATGTCGATTATCGGGAACAGGAAACTCCGTCAATGCAATTTGGCATCACTGTGATAGTGCAAGAGACTCACACGGAATAGACAGCACCTAGAATGGATGATGGCGAATGGGTTCTGAGGTGGAGCAGTACTGATTCTTCATCAAAAGTATTGTGCTCCTTTCGTATTGCGTCCAGCTGGCACATGTTGCAGATCCTCTGTTGAGTGAATTGACCACTTAGAGAAATGACCAGGAGGTTAAAAGGATCAAGAGGAAGAGGCGGTAACTCTATACTGCTTCGGATTCAGCCCTTAGCTCCGTGCCTGCTCGTATTTGTCACGGCCCAATGGCCATGGTGGGAGGGGCCTAGGGTCCAGAGGCTCAAGCAGAAACCCTGAGTGCTGTTGACTGTTTGAAGAATTGAGCATTCGGGTAATGGCATCAAAAAACAGTCAATGCGACGAACTACTCCAGCCAAGGGGAGTGGGTTGCCGGTCGCTAAAGGCAAATGTTGCCGTAGCGCTAGCGCCCTGTCGCATGATCGAAGCATCGATATTAAGGATCCCAAGCCCTCGAGACGCCTGCCGAAGATAAGATTATGCTTGGCGGTCGTAAATCTCCACATGGGGAAAGGCGTCTTTGGAATTGTATGGCTGACATAATAATCGAAACCACGTTGGTCTCACCTTGGCCTCCCTCGCACCCTCAGACATCTTCGGTTTCCAGCGCATTTTCAATGCCTTGTCCATGGCTTTCCCACAAGCCCTACCGGCCCTGACTAAGATGGAGATGGTCTATTTCGGATCTTGCGACCGTTACCATATCCCAAGCGAGCTTCATGAGATGGCTCGTGAGACAGGTCCGCCTTCATCGCTGGTTTCAAGCCAAAGCCGGCTTCCAGCCGCATTGCTGGGACTTTACTTTCCGACATCGCCAAGGGACTTAAAGAGCTTCGCATGGTCGTTCAAGTCTTCCTTTCATCCACCGACCTCAATCACTACCCAGCCTGGGTACCAGCCATCTGAGGGTTACATTCCTTTCTAGTACTTCCTCTACCTTCTTTTTCAGACTACGTTGAACGTGTCTGCCTTTGGATTCTAATTTCTCCGCAAGACGGCATCCCTTCTTTTAGCGTTTTGACAACTTCTTCATTCTCAGCCTCATTTTTTCCCATCCAGTAACTCAAATTGCCATCATGCGATTCACGGAAGCCCTTTCGGTTCTTGCTTTAGCAGCAGGTCTAGCCAGCGCGGCCGAAAACGGATTCGGGGGCCGGGGGGGACAGAATGGAGGGAATGCTCAGAGCAGCGCTGCCGCTGTTGCTTCGAGTGCTGCCGCTGCTACCGCCAGTGCCGCTGCCGGTGGTAACGATGGTAACGGTGGCAACGGTGGTAATGATGATGCCGCACTCCAGCTGGATCCAGACAATGTTCAGAGTAACAGTGACACCACCGGCCTATCAGGTACTGTAGAAAATGGACAGGCAGCCTCTGAGACGTGAGTTACCCCTTCTCAAAATGCGCTCATAATACTAACTGAATGCAGTGATCCTGCCAATTTCATCAATTTCTGCACAGGCAAAACACTCACAAACGGTCTGCAAGTTAAAGGCGGTTCATGTAATGGCATTGGTAAGTCCAGATATGACCATTTGAAAGTGGTGTCATCACAGTTCTAATAATTCTTCAGTCATGGGCGACATTCCATCCAACACTCAAATGGTCTCAGCCGTTATGGTCAGCCCAAGGGATGGCGATGTTTTGGCGGTAAAATCGGACATCACATTTGCAGTGCAGATTGAGAACCTTGTCGCTGGCTCATTTACCAATCCAGATATTACCTACTACGCCGCTCCTCAAGCTCTTTCGGATGGAAAGGTTGTTGGTCATACTCATATCACAGTTCAGGACCTAGGCAATGATTTCTTCCCTCCAGCGCCACTCGACCCAACAGTCTTCTCGTTCTTCAAGGGTATTAACGATGCTGGTGACGGTAATGGCTTGCTAAGTGCAACTCTTAAGGGGGGCCTTCCTGAAGGTTTCTATCGCGTCTGCTCCCTGACTTCAGCAAGCAACCACCAGCCGGTCCTGATGCCCGTTGCCCAGCGTGGTGCCCAAGATGATTGTGCTAAGTTCCAAGTAGCCGCAGCTAACGGCACAAATCTCATCACGTGCGGCCTTGATCCCGACACTCCAGGGTGCAAGGGAAGCACAGGCGGTGGAAATGCAAATGTTGGTAATGGCGATAACGGCGGTAATGCCAACGCCGCGAGCTCTACCGCTGCTGTTGCGCAAACAAGTGATACCGCTGCCCAATCCACTGCGACCGCAGGAGGAAGGACCGGGAAAGGTGACAGGTTCGGCGCAGGAAAGCAGCAGGGCCAACGCTTCGGCCGCCCGAGGAAATTCAGCGCGCGTGAGTGGATTGCTTAGGAGGCGATAAAAAAAGGTATCGAGGCTTGGAAAGGCTCAGAGAGCCCGCGAGTGGAACGCGACAGGACATGGCGAGTGGTAATGCTACTTTCTACGAGATTCTCTCCTGTTCGCATCATCATTATCGTGGACACAGGATATATCTCACTCATTAGAAAGAGCAGTACTTCGTGAAAAGGATTGATTTCCTTGGCAGTGTTTACGAGCACTGAATGTATTTTCTTTATTTGGCGTCTCGCATTATTAAATGTATAACTATCTTCTCTAGCATTCTTGAGCGATTGTACCAAATTCCATCCTTAGACCCCATTGTGACACTCTGGCGAGCGTATGATCTTAATGCAGAGAGTTTTCGATGCATTGAAAAGTCGAATACGAAACCTGATAGTCTCATCAAGCTTAAGTGGCTGACATGGGTATGCGACAGCCTAGTTTCAGCCTCTGCCCATTTCTCCGTTAGCCTTAGCGAGCCTAGTGGAACGGCAATGGGAAATTGAGGAAGCAGGCGGTTATCAAATGGAGTTCATGTATGGAACTTCGAGACACAATTAAGAGATTAATGGTTTCGACTATGATCTAGGAGGAGAAATACAATTACTGCTATGGCCGGTACCCGCGGCCTCGCTCCATCTAGCCTTTACGGGCTGACCACAACTCCCCAGAGGTGGTCAGGAGTTGGATCAAGGCAAGGGTTACTACCAAGGCTGCTTTTGTGGTCCACTGTAATTGGTACTAATAGGCTAACCTCTCTCCGAAGGTGATCAAAAGTTGGGTTATAGCAAGGGTTTACGAATTATGGAGGAATATTATCAAACCATGTATTATGATTTCTATGCCAACGGTATGATCATCCTTAAAGTCGTGCACCTTGGTGCCTTCGCTTTTGTTACCACAGTCATAGCTTACGCATTACGCAGTGATATCGCAGAAGTATAGAAATTGTGCACGGTTAATGATAACATTAGAATGGAGTATTTTCCAGCCATCATAGGCCTCCAATTTAATTTCTCGGCCCATCTTCAGAACACCCATATAGCGGTGAGGTCAATTGACGTATAAATCCCCGAAATAGTCCAGTAGGAACCAAGATATTAATCTCACTCTCGGCATCGACCTCTAGCCAACAAACACGAAGCGAACCACTCACGTTCATATACTCCTTGCCAGCCAACCCCAAGCTTAACGATGAGATATCATGACGTCTTTCCTGCGATTAGTTAATCTTGAGATTCCTAGAAGTGAATAACGAAAGATATCCGTGGTGCATCGATGCTCAGTCAGTATTGCAATAGATCGAACATCCTTTGGCCAAAATCTATCCACTGACACCCTTCTATGCTTCCGCAATTGCGAAAGAAATACTTGAATCAAACAAGTACAAGCCGGGAAGTATCTTTGTCTGGCGAAAGAGCAACATGGATCTTCCGCGCTGCCGCCTCCACTTCACTCGCTGACGCCTCCGGGTTCAGCTTATGGCGAGCCCCTCCAGCCAGTCCGTGTAAAAGCATAGCCAAGGCTGACGTTTTCCAGATCCCGACTTGTTGCCTTGAGCTCTTCACAATCGTACCTACGACAAAAGCCAAGGTAGCTAGCAACAAGAAAACAGGGAGCGAGATCCACACCCAACGAATTCGCACAAAGGTCTGCGTTCCCCACGCAGGGCCTATCACAGATTCTGTACCCTGGATCTTGGTTCGCAAATTGTTCGTCATTGAAGTTGTGATTAAGTCCAGGTAAGCGTTAAAGTCGTAAGGAGGGGCCATAGTGACGTTATAAATTCCCTGAAAGGAATCCGTCATATTCAGATTATCATCTGTTCTAATCGACTGATGGGATAGATCGGCTGATAATGTATGTTTCATTCCTTCGGTAGTACCGTTCGAAACGCTGAATGTGGTGCTTCCGAATGGTGGTGTGATAACTATGGGAGGAATACCAGCCAATATTTCGCTTGACGAAAGCTCTTTTGCAGATTGGTTTGCGAAAGTATCGACAATCGTTTCGTTGAGGGCTCCCTCAAAATACGAAGCCTGGTAGGACTTGGCGCACCAGTGAAACACGCATTCCATTGCGACGGGAGTATCGTTTCTTAGAACGGCGGCTTTCCCTCCAGGTGCATAAGCTATGTAAAAGTCGAAGATAGGATAACCGAAATCCTTGAAGGCTATAGAGGAGGTAAAGGGGCCACGGTCTGAACTAATATTGCTTGGGACATCTACGGCTTGCAGAGTCAATATAACGGCTCTTCGACTCAATAACCTATTAAGGTAGGTGCCAGTGAGCATTGTACCGTTGAGCGTGTACCCACAGCCATAATTGGTGAAAGTGCCATCAGTAAAGGAAATAAGGGTATGGTTCTTGCAAATATATCTGACAAAGCTCGAAATATCCTTGCATTGAGTGCATACTCCTAGAGATGAGTACTGACCCCAGGTACAGTTGCTAGTGCCGCATGAGGAAGGCGCGGAAGGAACTGTATTATTGCTTCCGACTATCGTACTGCCGATGACTGTACCCATCGCTAGATCATTTGCTAAGTTGGGCAGCTGGGGATCGACGTCCACGTGGTAAGAAACAGCCGTGGAGATAGAGCCATTGCCTAGTACAATAGGCCGTTCTGGATAGGAGACAATTTGTTGAAAAAAAGTCTCAAATGCTAGTGCTGATATGGTGATCACAGCTCCCAGGGAGACCAAGTGTCTATAGAAACTTTAGCTGGTAGTACTGAAAAATTTTTTTACTATGAATCACAGTCTCTATCCCTTAACCCGCCGACGTCCACTGACTATGTGGTCCGTGCGGAACACCAGAATCAGAAGTACGCGTATAGCCAATGTAGATTTAATTAATACGATACTATCAACTATGCCTTTTAATCGCACTTCCAATGATATAAACCTTGTTCAGCCGACTTAATATAATATTTAGCTAAATTGGGTCGCTAAAAACTCATCACCAGAGTCATGGCCGCTGCTCGATTTTACAACGGCTTCGTATTTCTAATCACGACGATTTGATTGCATTGATCTTATTGGTTGGTTCTTATCGATACCGAGTGGACGAATTCCGGCGGGTTAAGGGATAGGTAATGCCCACAATGGAGGGCTACTATGGGCATTGTCGTGTGCATAGTAGGAATTCTAAGCATACCTGCATTTTGTGGAACCCAGAAGCATCAAGGATCCCCACGGGCCCCGACTAGCTCTGTCGAAGGTGAAGAAATCCAGCAATTTTGACTTTCTTCGGAACCAGACCCAATTAAGCTGGCCAATTGCTTCCGCTACCGGAAGCATCAATGCTGCTTTGGCCAAACCCGCAAGGATCGAAATGTAAGCATTGAGTGTGATGCCAAGCGGCCAGTGTGGTAACGGTTGTTCGCTGTAGAGGACCAAAACGACAACGATAGCAACTACGCAGATAGCGCTGACGAGCCAGCTGAGCAGCTCCCACCACCACCAGTCGGTTATAACACGATTGAAGGCGTTTGTTGAAGTCCTGAGGAATTGCGGCTTCCCTCCTTCCATATCCGGGTCATCACCTTCCTTGGCAGTCTGCACAGTTCCGTCGTATACATCTATGATGCCATCGGTCTGATTGGAAGGGTAGCGATTTGCTTCATGGGATGCCCGGTTGTGTTCCGCCGTCGAGTTGTCTCCGTAGTGTCCTAAAAGCTCTGACCCAATACTCCACGGTCTCCCTTGCCCGTTTCCTTCATCATATCTATCCGCATGCGGAAGTTGAGGTACGTTGGTCATGTTACACGCAAAATTTGAATGTTTTCGGTCGGAACCAGTAATCCACGGTCAATGGCCTTGAGTTTCCAGATATCTCAAAAACAGGTGCAACTCTTGGAAATGTTTTTTTTAACGGAAATAAGAGGCATAATTCCAGCAAAACTTCATTCTCTTAACATGAGTGGCCACCGAGTCTACGCCGCATACTACGCCGCATACTACGCCGCAACCATGATGTTTCAAGAATGGAGAGGTGATCAGTTAATCACACAACCCAAAAAAGGAACAATTCGGCAGGCAGAACAGCCTCAGCTCTCCAAAATGCAGGAAGGGAGTAATCTATTGGATTACAAGGCTTGAAAAGTATTCGAAAGCATCAGTCAAGCGCTTCTAGTTGATGCCATAGGGGCAAGCGCCTGTACCTTAACTGAACCCGCCCTGAGGCAAACCGCGTTTCTAACGTGAGCGTTTGCTGTCATTTTCGGGACATTGGACATATTATGGATTCTATAGTAAGCATGTTTGAAAAGCGTCTCACTTCATAATGCTGAAGGCCTGGAGCGCCTTGAATTATGGTTGCTAGCGAAGCCCTCTGGATGTTTCAGAGTGATGTAGACGCCGTTGTGGAGTCTCGTAAGAAAACATCATACGGTCTGTGCTTTGACGTATTTTTAGAGCTCCCGGCCAACCAGCCGTTCGAGCATTGCGTTCTCGAAGCTTTGCATCCTTGATCATAAAATTAACATAAGAATGTGCCCACCACCATGCTTAAAGGATATAAACCATAGCGCCGTGGCAGTATATTGATTAATATGTCCAACCTAGCCACGCTGATTTTCGGGAGCTCTTTCGGCACACTTCGCTGACAGTTTGTGGAAGGAATCCCGTTTTCGGTTCCTGAAAGGCCTTGTAACTTCTAGCAAACCCTACTGCCTTCCTTTCATCATAATTAATTTCTAGTCTTGCTGCTGCTTCTTGAAACCCTTATATTAGTTAGTTCTGCAATCTGCTTGATTACTTTACCTCTCATCCATTCTCTCTATTCACTCTCTCCGTCAATCTACATATAAAAATTTAAGCATTGGCCTATCTCCCTTAGGTGATACCGGAGCTCAACACCCAGGTGATCCCCACTCTCACAACTCCGGTTTCTTAGCCCCCATTGCTATGGTCGAAGCGTCGTGTAAGGTGCGCCTTGCAATGTCATGCATGTTAATAAATATAGCCCTTTCTTTTTCGAGATGAATTCTGGGATTGCCTCCCAAAACGATCAAAGCTACACAAACCTAAGTAGGGTTAAGTTGCCAAAAGTTTAGTCTTTATTAGGTTATGCATATTAGGATAGATTTCTGAAGGCCTTTCACCTTCATGGCAGTATCAGCAGCAACAGCCAAATAATTCACGATTCAACCATAAACAATTAGGATAAAATACGATTAGTTCAAGGTCAGATGGTGGTTACGGTATGGTTATACGGGCGAAGAAACCTAATTACCCCTTGGGCACTTCTCTAGATAACCGTATACAATGTTGTCATTTCATAAACCTGAGATATTAGCATTAGTAAAGGTTGCTCGGCCAAAAACTGTACATTAAAGGAAAGGTATATCTCTAGAGGTGCAAAAAGAAGAATGCACCCGTATCTTACAGATTCCAAATACAACGCACGCTAATGTCAGAACCAAAACTCCAGATATAAAGAAAGTGTATCGGCACCATAGATGCTGAATGGCCTAAGCCCATGCTACGCTACGCTATGCTCCATCTATGCTCTCTAAAACTCCGTAATAGGGCAATCCCAACAAGGGCGCCGCACCAGAAATTCGCTGCAAACTGTACAGGTTACCATGGTTACTTCAAGGTATCAACCTTGAAATGGCTGGGAATGCGGAGTGCCTTTAGCACTGGTTTCTGCCTCCAAGGATGTTCGGATCCAGTGTGCTGAAGGCATTCAATGCCTCCAACCGAGTCGAAACACAATCGAATTGATCTTCAGGGTCACCTCACAAGCACTTTGTCCTCCTCTCCCAAAGTGCCCGTTAGCCACCGCCCCATGTAGGTCTGCCACCTCATAGGATCCTGCTCTTTCGTCGCTTCCCTGGCCCTCCGATGTCTCACCAACCTCTCCGCTGTCTGTGCCAGCATTACCTTCGGCGGTGCATACTCTCTGTCTTCTTTCTCTCTCGTCAAATACGTCTCTGTTGCCTTCTCCATCCTCGTCAATGTCTTGCCTCCAGGAACCACCGAGTCCTTCCCGGTCTCCGAGTTCTTCCACATCCCTTTCTCCCAGTTGTCCAGCGTCATGTTCTCGAGTCCGGTGCTGACATTTAGTCGCTTGTACCAGCGGTACTCACCCTTAGCTAGCATGCGCATCGTCTTGTGTTTTTCTTCTCCTTCAGTGTATTTGATGAGGACGTTCTTGAAGACCGCAAATTTCTCGGCCCATTTTTTCATCAGCTTACTCTGTCCAAACGGCCCAGGCCAGGCGCTTGCAAAACCATCCTGCGCTGAAGCGAAGCCATCTTTCGTTTCGTCCGGACGACCAGTGCCAATGCTAAGGAGAAGGGCAGGTGCCTTATCCTCGCCACGAAGAGACGCGTGCTCGGAATAAGCAGTGTAGGATGGATTATTTTCGCGAATTCCACCGTCTTTGAAGCCAACACGCTTATTGTCAATCTCTGCTTCGAGCATTTTGAAGAAAAACGGGGCTGCTGAGGTTGCTCGGGTTACTTCCCATATGCGGAGTTTGTCGGCACCTTCGTTGTATTGGGTTACCCAGTCCGGGGAGACGCCCTGTACGTAACGGTGGTCGTAGGTGCGGAGGAGATACGCCTCGTCGATTGAACCGCTGTGTGTCGCTGTAAGGCAGATTGTTTGACAGATACGCTCCGTTTGAGCTGGCTTCAAATCTTCCTCACCACTCGACGATGACATGTTGGCTTCTTCGTCTACCTCCCATGGATGCCAGTCCTTCCCGTCGCAGTCTCCATCGTGATTTTTGCAGTACTTCTTCACAATGCGCTGAACCGCTTGCTCCAATGGCTTGTGACGGTACTTTGTCGCCAGTGGTAAGATGCTGCGCCTGTGCCCAAAAAGGTTGTTTCCAACTTCACGGTATAACTCTAGACACTGTGGTACGGTCATGCGCAACCTCCCAAGCATAACAGATATTAAGCCACCTGTACTGGTGCCATACATGTAATCGAAGTAATGACATGGTAACAGTTCATCCTCCTTGAATTCTCGTTGTGTTCCGATCGGTCCCTCTTCTTCCTGAAGCCGTTTTTCGCATTCGGCAACCTCGTGCATAAGGTGTTGTAGTATAAGGAGGCTAGAGTACCCGCGGATGCCGCCGCCATCTGTCAATATTGTTAGTGGTTGACTCAACAAAAAAAATGATGTGCTTTCTAGGGCAGTGCCATGCTATTGCTGGGGGACTTCTAGAAGTACTGAAGATAAGCTTTCGAGGCCTTCAGAGCCGATACCGTGGCAGCACCGGCAGCACCTTGCCATATAGGGTCTTCGGAGCCCAATTACGCGATAGCGACAGCCCGAAAAGGCCTTGGTGCGAGAGGGTAGAGTGGTTGAGGATGCACAGGGGGCCTTCAAGCATTCGAGCGAAGCTTTTTCGTAGTCTTCGCTGGCACCACTGAAGGTGGCAATCACGGTCCCGCAGCGGTAGGGTAGGGGAGGCTTCACTCACCAAGCGTTAGGATTAGGTCATCCCAAGCATTCTCGTGGTCCACGTTTTTTGCCCATGCGACACCGGAGTGGACCTCATCAGCATTTGAGGCGCTGGTCATGATGCTGAGGGGACGGGTCGGCGAGTCTACTGGAGGTCGCAACATGATGGGTATTTAGTATATCCACTCGACAGTCAACAAGGATGTGCGAAACAAAATGGATGCCATAAGGAGCGGGCGCAAGACTTAAGGCTGTAAAACAGTGGGAAGCTCATGCGGACAGGCGAGAGAAGGGCGGAGGGCTGCGGTGGCAGTCAAGTGGCCCCAAGTGGCCCCAGATGCAGGGTCAAACCACGCTAAACCGTAAAACCAGGCTGAGCAGGGTGTAGTTGCAGCTCGTGGAATAACGCTGAAAGAAGCTGGAGTTTGCTTGAGGGTCGAGTCATACATTAAACCCATCAGCAGGAGTTTGATGAAGTCAACCCGTGATTCTCCATCTTCCTTTTTAATTTCTCGTAGGCTTCGTAAACAGCTCTCTTCGCCGCACAAAACCATTACTCCTGCAGCTCTCGGGACACGTTCCAATAAAACTGTAGCTTTTATGTCTGGCAGACAATCTCTGCACTATTCAGGTGGAGTGATGCCTGAAGCAAACAGGTGCAAAAGGCCAGATTACGCCCCTGTAACCACTACGCTTCTCGTGGGCTAGTTAGTTGAGCAAGCTGCAGGCCGGGTGGACACAGACGCAGCAGGTGTGCGGCGACAGGCTGCTGGCCTAAATGCCAGGGACATTAATCCGAGACATGCGAGTGGATAAATGGTTTCTGTTACGTGACGTCTTGTGCGGCTGGCCTACTTCCTCGTGCTGCGTCGTAAAGGGGCGTAAGGGTGAGCATCTGAATGAGTGATACGGAAAGCCATAGAACAAGAAGAATTTAACAAGCAGGGTCTCACACCACCGGAGGATATCTGATATGAAGCCCGATTCTCAACGTTGCACAGCCGAAGAATTTTAGTGGAATGTGGGACAAAGCAGAGCGGCTGCGCCACTCTGTGGCTCGTTGCAGACTGACGTGAAAGCTGGGGTTGACAAACGTCACGCCACATCACTCTTGTCTCTTCATCGCCTCTTCGCCAACCTTCCCTTCGTTACCGGATCACCCCGCCTCACTTGCAATACTTAAGTAGCCTGAAATATCTCCACGACAAACCAACCGTTGACGCCGAACAAACTCACGGTCCATCCGCCCTACGTAATCACAAATAGAGCCTCGCCATCATGACCTGGCATAGCGAGTCTACCGGGACAAATTCTTCGACTAGCAGTAGTCAAAGATTTGGCCTGGATGAGGACGACAAGAGCAGCATACTCGTATACAGGTATCGCTCTGGCAGTAGCGGGCTAGAAATATCGTCGCAGCACGATCTCTGCAAATGCTTAGATGCTGGTAAGTTCGCCGAATACCTTCGTTGCCATTCGCAATCTCTAACGAGCGGCCTCCCACAGATCCAAATCTCCCAAACCTACGAGTCGCAAAGAAGAAGATCCCACGAGGCAATAGCCGGGTCGAAGTCCGCACCGAAGACTTGTTTCCCGAGGAGGATCGCAAGAAGTACTCCAAATATCCCACGTTGAAGAGTTCGTTGGCGAATGTCGGACTGCCCTCCGGGGCATATTGGAAAAGGCTGATGTTTAACTCTTTTCCTGAACTCTACATCGTATCGCGCTCGATAACAACTTCGCCTGAAAGCTCAACCAACAACTCTCCAGAGTCGTCGCAACATGTCTCCCCAAGCAGCACATTTCCATCGGACCATATAGCGGTGGAGGACCATGCCAATGTTCCTCCTCCGGATCATTCGTGATCATGCTCTGTAACAGCTGTGTGGGGTCGTCGAACTTGCGAGGACTCTGACTGAGCGAAAAGGGCGTTTCACCCAGCCATACGTATCCTTTATGGCTCATTACCTATGAGCTCCAAAGGCGGCGATAAGTCTTTCGCCTAAATTAGCCTCTTCAGAACTCTCTGAAGAGTTCACCTCACACTTTTAACATCAATCCTATCCTAAAATCTCTCGCCTGTACAGTCTACGACTTTCAGCTACGCGAACCTCTGCCTCGATTATTGCTTCACCAACACCACACGTCGGCTATACCCATAAGTTTGTACACCTTGCGCATTTCAGCGACAGGCGCTTGTCGGTGTTTCTTGGAGTTCTTGCCTATTCTTGTTTCTTTTGTCTATTATGGGATCGAGACCTGCCTGGGAATGGCGGTCTACATGTATCATGTTATTTCCCCCGAAAAGCCAAGCCATAAGCTTGTATGGTACTATACAGGCCTGAGACAGGCCACTAAATGCATTTGTTCTCAGTTGTGACTGCTTATCGAGACACGCAGCCATTTCCCCAGTACTGACCCACATTTTAATAGATATTAAGATCATTTGAACACACTCTATGCGCTGATGCCTTTATAATTTCTTACGTTCTCTTAGTGCACCCTCAAGCGTCACAACTTCGTGGCACCAGTAATAACATCTCTCAAGAGTTTCAACGCCTCAACAGCAAACCGTACCATATTCGCCTCCCGATCCCCACCCAGCCCTGTCTCTATCTCACGCGTTGTGGTGCCAGACTCGGAGCTTACTGCGAGCGCGACGTATCCTCTACAAGTACGTTCAATCGATTAGCCAAACGATAACCACTTATGCAGCATTCGTAATAAAATCCCTTTGGAACACTACAGCCCACTTACGGCGTCCTATTCCTCGTGTTCCCGCCCGTCGGACCAGCAGTTCCGCTCTCACTGACGGTATATGTCGAACCCAGCTTCGCGCGAACGTTCTCAGCGAGCCCAGCGACAACGGCAGGGGTGGGGCCCGCGTATGATTTCAAGGTTTCAGATGTCCAGCCCGCAAAAGCGATGCGGGATTCGAGGGTGTAGAGCTAGTAACAGGGGACGGTGTGAGCTACGCAATGCTTAGGGTGAGGAAAGCTACGCGTACTGTGAGCCCACCCTTGTAGAAGCCGCTGGCGCCTGGTGTGGAGAGGAGGGCAGCAGAGATGATGCCGCCTGCAGCCTGCCGCGTTCTTGGTGTCAGTCGAAAAGCTCAAGCCTGGGCATCATATAAGCAATTGCAGTTGCGACGTACTGTTTCTGCTACCGAGATGCTTTCTTTCCTCTCCTTCAACAAGCTAGCCACCTCTGCAACAACCTCCCGCACCGGATCAGGCGGGAACTGCGACGATGCCATGAGTTTGCGATTGAGCTTCGAGAGACGGGTAAAGTGATGTAAAGGCACAATGTCACAGGTTTAGGGAAGTTACAGTAGCGAGGTGAGCTGGCAGGTTACCCAGATTGTCAGGTTCGGATGCGTGGTGTTTTAGGGCTTTTGTGCTTCTATTGACGACTCGTACAGATTTTCATCCCCCAACACCGCAGGGTAATTACCTGACGTCGAATGTGGTGGGGTGTTCGGCTGATCAGCGGTTGGGGTAGAATTCCGACGCTTGCGGCAATTGCAAGGGTCATTGTTGCGAGATTGCTTTATGAGACGGCCTACCTTCTTTGAGAAATTCTCTTGTCTGCCACTATTCAACCAAATTTTACAACCTTCGAAAGCTATATGTGTTCTATTGAACACGTCCGGGCCGATAATAACACGTATGCCTAGTCATAAGTTCACTACCGGTCAATATAATTTTCGTCTATTGCCAGAATCCTGTGCCGATAATAGCAGAAGGAAAGTTTGCTTCGCAGTCATGTACCCATTTCCATTTGTTTTCGCCGGGGACAGGAGGAAGCAAAAAAAAACTCTAGTGTTACGACAGGGTGTTTGAGGTGAACAAACAATCCCATGCACGCCGTCCATGGGTTCGTCGATAGGGTGATCATTAGATCCATGGGTTGGTTCTGTAAAGTCAATCCTACCTCTGAAATTGCGTATCCTGTGAGATATAAGACAACGTTAGTGGTGGGCGTCTGCTAGGAGTTCCGCACAAAACATAACCTTAGTTCTATCTTTGATTTCTGCTCGAGAGGCTTTTTCTAGAACAGCTACAGAACTCATGAAACATTCGTTAGGTCATCGAAGTAGCAGAGGACCTTCTCACCGACCCCATGCCCATCATTCGGAATACAACAGATTTTGAGGCGACCCAAGCAACTACGGAGAGCCGCATCGAACTAGACGGTCGATTGACAATTTGCGATACGTGGAAGACGAATATCCTGTGCAGCCTCCAGTCTTTCGACCAGACTGAAGACTAGAGCTATGTGGATGAATGTTTGAGTAGGAACAAAACAGTTTGGGGCAATTTGTGGATGCTGAACCAACCGTCAGTCTAGATCGACGATCAGTTGAAAGTCCACAATGTCAGAGATGCATATAAGTTGATGTACACGCGCCGACGGTAAGCAAATAGGAAGCAAATGAAGCAGTAGATTGATAAGAGAATCAAGTAGTAAGTGCGACTTGTAGAGCCTCTCTCCAGCCTTGATCAATATAATCCTAATTAGGAAATTAGTACATAACTAATATAACCAATATAGTCAGTCATAATCAGATGGGGTGATTTTATAATAATCAAAATCTATAGGCTGATTACGATTACGTTGATTATCTTGCTTCACAACAATCTCTTTTATCGCGCGCTCCAGCTCTTCGGAGTTGGTTCTTTTGAAGCCGTCTTTGTTTCCTAGCAATCATCGACTGTCGCCTAAAGCCGGCCAAGCATGGACAAGCCGCTTATCAATAAGCTACTAACCCGCCAGAGATCTCCGTCCAATACTTTCTCGAAATCGAAAAAATTTAGTAATTTTATATTGGCTTGGTAAAGGGCCAAAATTCGTAACCTAACCTAACCGCTTACATCACTGGCGAAACCTGGGGGTCTTGAGGGACAGAAGGCGGGCGAGAACACCGGTGGCGAATAACGAAAAATCCGGGAAGGGGATCTTGAACCCTCTGGCTTTACAGTAAGTTACCATAGTAATATCGCGAATATTACTACATAGAATTATAGAGGACTCCATACGTAATGTATCTACTTTGCAGCCTTTTGCGAGCTGTATTGGTGGAGGAGTAGCAATTGTAAGCTCTGCAGATGCATGGAGGCCTGATGCTTTGAGAGCTCTGCGGAACGAACTTTAGGGGGGAGCAGTGCACGAAGCTCTGCACGGAGCTCCGCACGGAGCTCTGCAAAAGCTCTACTAAAGGCTCCACTAAAGGTTCTGTAAGAGCTCTACCCACGCATCAAATAGAGCACGCACTGCGAATCTTATTGCAGACACCGCCTTTGTATACACTGGACGAAGCTCCGCCTAGCGGAAGGGGGGGTCTAGTCTCGCCCTGGGAGCGCAAAAAAATAAACCTAGCCTTTGATATATATAGCCTCACGATCGAATCAAAATCAAGCTTGCAGCCTCAATATGCACCAGACTCGTAATCAAAATGCAGTGGGAGGATCCAAATCAAGCTTTAATACCTCGGGTCAAAATTTTCGTCGGAGACCCGATGATCCTCCTACGTTTGTATCTTGAGATTGGTGCTGGAAACCGTGCATCAGTTGGCGCCGTGCACGGCCCGGTACGAACTTCTAAAATCCGAGGACGGTTTGACCCAAAACGGTTTAATGCGCGGTTAAATCTCGGATGAAGGTCTGGGAACGAGATAATAAACTATGAATGTTATTCTAGTTTACTTTGCGATGTACTTCCCTCTAATAATTGACCCCAGATCATGGAACCCAGCGCAATTGTCGGACTGTGCGGGAGCTGTATCGGGATCACCTACAGAGCCGGCAAACTTGCACATGACATCCATGACCTACGTCACAAATTTAAGGATGTAGATATCAGCCTCCTATCCGTCAAGAGCCAGGCATCCGCAATACAGGCCGTAACCGAGATTCTCTCTAGGTGGCTGGACAATCCGCAGGTTCAAGTAGATGGATCGCTCCAGTTACAGCTTGCCAGCATTCTGGATGCCTGCGAATTCCTTTTAGGTTTCATCCAGGAACATGTATCGAAAGCAACTCAATCTCAGCAGAAGTTAGGGTTCAGATCTAGGACTAAATACTTGTGGAATGAAAGCAGCTTGAATGGGTATAGAGATATGCTGCAGATCCAGGTTCAGGCGTTGCAGCTAATCCTTCAGTGTATCCAACTGTAGGCAATCCAACCTTTATTATAAAGCTTGAATGGCGCTTCTCTACGAGTGTATTCTTATCTCTGCAGGCCTTCGCACTCGGATCGACAGTCACTCCTAAGTCGTGCTAAATCTCAACAGGCGTTCAGCAAAATCCGTGATGACGCTGCATCTATCCTCTGCCTGCGGGATACGGACACTTGTTTTAGTCGAGACAGCATTATTAGTGATAGACAGTCTACGGTAGACCTCCGATTCGACTTCGATCATGAGCTCCTGTCATCTTGGGTGTATCGCTTGGCGTTCTCATCCTTGGTTAAACATAAAATGGGGGCGGGGAAACAAAAGAGGGCTGAATTAGCGGATAGCATCTCTATTATGGGTCTGCATTCAAATAAAGCAGATGCGGAGAGCAAAACCACTACTAAAGATGATGTTGAGGCCAAAGCAGTGGACAGCCTGCATGATAGGATGAAGGATAATGCGCTTATCCCAGGGAGCTCTAAAGCGGATACAGACTCACGGGGCCTTTTACCTGTCGACCACAATGCAGATGAGGACATAACTATCCACAATGACCGAGAATTTTATAGAGAGGACTGCCCCAGGCTTGCAGAAGAAACGAATTCTCAGCCTGCTCGGACCCACTCGCCTGCCGCTCTTAGGGGCGTCCTCGCAGAGTATCGAAGAAAGCGACTAGGATTGAGAGTGACAACCTCTCAGTTCAAAGGAGGGCATTTCATCAGCGAGCTACCGACCCTACCGCCTGTGGCCCCTCTTACAGTAGGCGACCTGGATCTTCGTTTTGAAGAGAGTGGTATTAGCAAAACTGATGGTGCAGGCGGTCCTTTTGGCAGGATAATAAAAGCCAAAAATGTGTCGTTTAATAACAGACTCACCGTGTGTAAAACATGGTCAGCAGCTCAGTACGACAGGACTCCTATTTCCTGTGCTTTTTTTACTCGCCTCACCCCGACAATTGTGGTCGAAACAAAGATGGAACTTAACAATTTCAAGAAGACGGTAGGCTTTCTTAGCAATATCAATTTAGCAAATCTCCTAACCTCTACCTTAGATGCTTGTTCATCCGGAGTCGGAAATATACACGCATTTCTTTAAGCCTAATGCGGAGTGCAACGTGCCAACGGCTAGCTTAAAAGTATCCCTTAACCCGTTAACTTGGGCACGTAGGTTATCGATAAGAGTCCACCAATTAGATTAGTAGGATTCTGTAGCCGTGCTCAGGAATATAAAATTCGGGGAGTGGCCAAGGCTTCGGAAAGGGTTTTTTCGCCGTCTTATTTAGGGGAATCTTATATTAAGTCTTCTGAACAAGATCTACATCAATTCTAGCGTGATTAGAAGGCATGGTGGTGGTGTATTTAACGGTCGAATTCTACGCGTTGTTCTGATTCAGACTGCGGAGGATAGGCCGGATAGCCCTCTCGGATAATAGACCTATCAGCTGATAGTATCCGGAGACTATCCGGATAGTCTCCGGATAGTCTTGGCAAAAACCCTAAATATGCTTATACTTGTAATACACCCCCCAATATTAAATAAATAAAATTTCTATTAGTATAGATTTATAGAGCTTGTAAAGCGCTTTAAAATGGTACCACTTTTATCTAAATATCCTAAGGATAAGTAATATTATATAGATATAAAGCTTACAAGAGCTCTGCGGAATGAGGCTTAGGGGGAGCCCCGCATGGAGCTTTACCAAAGCTCAGCAAAAGCTCTACACGAAGCTCTGCACAAAGCTCTGCGGAGGCTCTGCACAAAGCTCTGCGGAGGCTCTGCACAAAGCTCTGCGGAGGCTTTGCACGAAGCTCTGCGTACGACGGTTCTGCGTACAACAGCTCTACTACGGAGGCTCTATATAAAAGCTTTGTGCAGAGTTTCGTGTAGAGCTTCGTGTAGAGCTTCGTGCAGAGCTTCGTGCAGAGCCTTAGTAAATATCTTTAGCTTTCCTACTAATTAGATATCTCCTTTCTACCTTTTTATTTATGATTTTCTTTATATAAAATACTATAAAATAAAATAAAAATAGTAAAAAAGAGAGGAGACCCAGCAGTCTAAATTTAGTAACTTTTATCTATTCCTTATCCTCCAGTTCCACGATCTAATTCTTACCCTCTAGTGCTCCTACTGCCGCCGCTATAGGCTAAGAAATTTTATTATACGCCGAATATTACCCTATAATCCCGCTACTTATAATTTCTATAGCACTCACTGCAGAACCCTGTAGTTAAAATTTTGCGGATATCCATATATTATCCGGATATTATCCGATATCCGGGTTATCCTCGGATAGGATTATTATCCGCCCAACCGGATAGGATAATTTATCCTCCGCAGGTCTGGATTCTGATTCTGGTGTTCGCGCA
The DNA here is from genome assembly GCF_001692895.1 of Cenococcum geophilum 1.58. Taxonomy (NCBI): domain Eukaryota; kingdom Fungi; phylum Ascomycota; class Dothideomycetes; order Gloniales; family Gloniaceae; genus Cenococcum; species Cenococcum geophilum. The sequence goes on along the minus strand of NW_027137571.1, from coordinate 1,841,854 downwards.
CGGGCCTTCCACTCTACTCGCCCTGACGGGTCAAGGGATAGCTCTCGACGCACAACCATAGATGGAACATATAAGCTTTGCAGTGTGTGGGAATTGAACGAGCAACTTTATTGTAAATCTATGGAAATCAAGTGGTATATATACATGAGAAAGGTGCAGACAATAAGGGGTAATTGACCGAGTCAGTGACCGAGTCGGTGAGCGAGTCAAGGTGTACATGGTGATACGAGACAAGACAAGGTAGTGTTTTGGCAGGGTACCGTAGTCGGTTACAGAACATCTTCGACATAGAGTGCAATAAGATTGGTATCTTATCTTTCACCATGCATGTGAGACATGAGCAGCTAGTATTAACAGTAACCAAGCCTATAAAGAACTTTAATCTAGCAGCAAACCTCTAGGGTGACTCTAATGCAATTGCGGAAACTATCCAACTGGTGTTTTTTCTCGACTTGGCCCACTTTAAATAGTAAGTGCGGGCTTATTGTGGACATGTACAATTGCGCAGAAATGCAATGGGCCAGGAGGGAGAATAAGGAGCGGGAAGGCAGTCTTGTTTGTAGAGCTGTGTATTTAGAAATCGGGCGACCTGGATGCGGAATACATTGGTTGTAGAGAAGGCACGGGCTTAATGGCTTTGCAGAGCCTTGGAAATTAAGCCAGGTTGCTTGTTTATATTCTAAACGTTACTTTGGCAAGCGCTACTACTTGAAACTGCAAGCGTCCAACTAAATACCTGCTTGAAAACTTGTACGGTCTGGGAGCTTTTATACCTCTTTTCCTCAGTACTCCGATGCCTTAGTGCCCCACACGCTATTTAGGCAGAGAATTCGGTTACCAGGCCTTACAGGATCGCATTGGGGGGTTCGAATGAATTGGGGTACAAACTATGAATAATCAACCTTCGACCCGGAGCAGTTCTATATCCCAATGATTATATTTTCCCCAACTTACACACGGTCCTCATCACACAATATATATATATATTGATTATTAAAGAACACCAAAATCGAAATCCGACCCATACTGTCCTATGGGGGCTCTTTTCCGTCTCATCTTGTCCGTACGGTCAAGCTGAGAGTGAGGATCTCGTCTGTTACTGATGCAGCGACGTTACGTCGCGGCTACAGGGCGCTTTCGAATGCGTCGCCCTCGACGCCGTCAGAATAGCAGAGTTTTCGCGGGTCTTGGCGCTAAGACCTAGTCAACAATACGGGCAAGACGACTCCATAAAATCGACCTCTGCACCTCCACGCGGTGGAGCCCGGGAACCTAGTATGCAGCTATTGGCGTTCCATCTGGATCGTGCCAATAGATTACTAGAGCAAACGCAGAGACGTGCGTACGGCTGCGCAGCGCCGGCGCTGCGACATGGTAGTGCAAAAAAGTTTCTGCTGGGAGGGTGAGCCCTAGCGGAAGCTTATAAGTTCTACTACGTCTTCACGTATTCGTTCCGGTACACCTGAAGCACAGCTTTAAACGGCGTCCCCCCTCTACCTCCTATACGAATACCTACACGACCGAACGAGCCGCATGCGGCGACCGATGAGCCGCGAACGGCGACTGAACGAGCCGTGTACGGCGACCGACCGAACCTTATACGCCCTAGGAAGTCTGTGATGAGCCTCTCATTCCCCACTCTACCCGACGGCCTGGACTTACCCATGCGGTATTTTGTCTCCCTCTATGTCTCGAAAACCAGCTAGGCGCAGGCGATAGGATGTAGGGGACCTAGGTTGGGGCCCTAGGACAAGACACCTAGTCACATTCGTCCCGCTGTTCCTTTGGGGTGGAAATCACGCTGCAAGTAGGAGGACTAAGGCGTATATACGCTAGGGTATTTGGAGAGGAGCGAAAGGGTAGGATTACACTATTTTCACGGCAATTATCTTTATAAATCTATCAGGAAGCATGGTACGAAAGGCAGACAGGGCAAGATAGGCAATCAGGACACCCCCGTACGGGGGTCTCAGAGCAGCGACCTAAAGGTATTTTTCCTCCCGTTGACGCAGTACGGGCGTGCTACCTAGAGGGGTACACTCTGTATTACCACTCACGTTCGCCTTGGAGGTTTTTTGTATCTATATCACGGCAGTAGTCTGCATGGACCTTGATTGGGACCGCATCAGACGTTAAATAAGAATAATATATATATTGATTATTTAATATACTCTACACCCACAGATTATTGCAGAGAGGTACCTGCCCGTAGGATATCTTGACGGTCTACTGCCTCATTACCACCTTTGCTGGTGTCGGTATCAATTAATTAGTAAGCCTTGGGAATTAACAAGTGATGACAGGTGCCAGGGAAGCGTTATGAAGATTATGGATTATTGTCGATCCGGATCGGTGTTTGAATCGGATTTCCCAGCAGGCAAGGAATACATGAACCTCGCTCACCAAGCTATACCCAGTGCGAGCATTTTCGGCACTGCTCGAAGAGCTCAATTTCATAGGACTAATTTTTAATGAATGGCCGGAGTTCGCCAGCCTTGAAAGTCGCAGCGTTAGTCTCAGAAGCCAAGATGGAGACTATGACGAGAGAATAGGAGACGAAAGGTTCGAGGGTTAACGATTGTCTGTTGCAAATCATTCAATTTTTTTAATCACCTCATCTCCTGAGTTCTATTTAGAAAATCAAACTACGAATGGGGTTATGAGCATCTCGGCACTAAAATTCGGTTACCGTAGATGTGCTTGATATCTGAAATGGATTTTATGAAACTCTCCCCATCATCCTAGACCTTTCCAGTCCCACTTCGCGCGCTCTGAATTCCTCTTCGTGACAGTGGCCTCATCGCCAACTGCAATACGCTTTCCTTGGTCTTTGAGCTCTAGAAAGCCATAACGCCCGAATACAGGACTGTACCTGGAACCTGTATCAACCCTCCTATCCTTCTGTAGCTTCTTCAACACTGTGCCAGCCTCTCCTGTTCCAGGTTTCCCCGTAGCATAGTCAATGTTGATACTCCGACAACGAAGACAGTTGTGTAAAAGATTGACTTCAGCATCACCCAACCGAATCATGCCCCAAAAGTCTTCTTCCCATGCTGAATCTGCCCCCTCGACAATGATATTCGGTCTAAACTTTGAAATGTCCATTTCTTCCCCATCTGGCAGGCGCGCAGATACATTCTGCAGGGATGTTTCAGAGACGACAAGGTATGGGGCGCAGTCCGCGAACGTTATTTGCTCTTTAACATCTTTTGAAGATCCGATGATTGGAATGTTGCTGGAGATGTCCCAGAGCCAAGAGCCATTTGATGGGCCGGCTGTGACGGCTGGGAAGAGCACAGGTCTAAGGTTTTCTCCTAAATAGGCAAGAATAACATCGTAGCCAAAGCAGGATGAGAACCAGTTGTTGTATTGTGAATCCATCTTATACGCACTGGTAGGGCTACCGTGCATAGTTACGTCGAATGTCTCCAAATCCGAAGTATTAGGTCGCAGCGGAATGTTGATCGTTTTTGATTCGTTCTCCTCTGGAGGCTTGTATGACACGATTATTTGCCCAACCCCGGACGCATCGTCCTCGGGAAAAACGATATCCGTCAAGAACAATGCCATGGACGGGAACGAAGATAATAACATGTTCTCATAGCGGTCTGGATGAACTTTGAGAATCATGAATCTCCGATCATATGGGAAGCCATGTTTCGTGACTACTGCTTCACTGATGGTAGTGCCTCGCAGGGACTTGATGGGGTATGTGTAAAGCTGGATGGAGGGATTATCAACAAGCTAGACCATGACGGATAGCAGGGTAACGAAGGGCGATGCTTTACCTGTCTAATTTTCATGGTAGCGCCGAATAATCAGAAAATAGTTAGAAGAATAGGGTTATGTTTGCTTTATGGCTATGGCTATTGTTATGGCTTTGGCTGCAGCTTTATGAGGTAACTGCGGGGTACGGCAATGCATCTTCGATGAAGTTGGGTTTTTTTTCGTATCGATGTTTGATGAAGGTGGAAGAAATTCCTCAAGTGAGTTTAGTCTCAGCCATCATCGGGGGTGATGCTTGGCTGGAGCCACGAAGCAGCCGAAGCAGCCACAACCGCGAACGTCGACAGAATTTCGACTCGCTTCGTTGCATTGCGGACACGCCGATGTCACTTCAAATTCTCAGACTGTGGGTGGATACGACATGCAAGCGTGGCTGGAGAACAACAATAAATAAGACAGAGCTGCACTCCAGACGTCCCTCGCATTCGTTCCTGGGCGGGAAGGCACCAGGAGACAGCCGCTGCATGTTTGAAGATCGGTCGGCGAGAAGTCAGGAGGCCATGAAGGTTTTCGAATCACAAGAGAGACAATAGATAAGCTTGCAGGAGGTTGTCAGACCCCGAGCTGCCGTTGGTGGGAGAGCAGCTGTTCGTGGCTGTGCAAAAGAACCGGCGAAGGTCGGCAGACCGAAAATTGCCCCTCCGGCCATGAGTCTTGTCGCATTGCCTCCCTATTAGCAATGCTTTGCGCTCTGGCCATATCCTATCTTGACATACCCGTCATCGTTATCATAATTATCATGTTTGATGACACTCATCACTACTGAGCCTTTTCAACCCCGTTCAACCGCAACTGCACCTTGCCTTGCGCCTACACGCACCCAGTCTATTCCAAGTCAGCCTGAACGAAAGCCTTGGAAAACTGCCATTCACCCAGTACACCGTGCTGACGCATCCTGCGCGCGTTATGCAACCCATATTTTTGGATACTGCAACAAATAGTTCTGACCTTGTTACTGCGGCTGAGGGCTGACGAAGGTTCACCTACATCAAACGGCGATTCCGATAATCACCCGACGACTACTGCTGTTATCTGCCACCACCCCAACTTCTGAATCTACGTACACTCTCAACCACATACCAGCATACAGCATGTCCTCCACCTGGGTACGGCGGAAGGATACTACCAAAGGCCCTCCTTTGCGTATTTTGTCTCTAGGTGAGCACCTTCAGTTCTACCACTGATTTAACTGGCACTGACGTTTGCGATTCTAGATGGCGGGGGAGTGCGTGGCTACTCCATGCTTATTATTTTGCAAGAACTCATGCACCGCACATTCGTCGAAATCGAGGGCAGAGCGCCGAAAAGGCACGAGATTCCGAAGCCGTGCGACCATTTTGATCTCATTGGGGGTACAGGAACTGGAGGTTTGATTGCGATAATGCTGGGCCGGTTGCGATTAGACATCGATACTTGCAAGGATGTCTACGTTCGCATGACGAAACGCGTCTTTGAAACAGACAAAACTTTTGCTGGTATTCCATATCGTCATACCTTGTTTAAGGCATCGAAGCTCGAGGAGGCAATTATGGAGTGTGTTAGGGAGCATACCGTATATGAAGAAGAAGGCAATGATGATGGCTCTGCCTCGACAGCCGATCTCCGGTCACCTATGACACCAGGAAGCGCCTATGGTGTTCCCCAAAGAAGTCCGAGCAACTCGAGCAGGTATAGCCAAATTGGGATGACTCCAATAAATCCCCGGAACTCTCTGGCTGTGAGGAGGTGGGGGAACCCGAATGCCTTATTCTACGACACAAGGGAGAATCGCACCAAGACGTAAGTTTTACAAACACGCTCCCAGGCTTGGAAGTACAAATTCTAACTATATTAACAGTGCAGTTACCGCAGTCTACAAAGGTACTCCAAAAAAAGGCAGTTCTATCTTACTACGCTCCTATGATTCCAGAAAAGAGCCGGCTCCGGAATTCGACTGTACGATATGGCAAGCCGGACGCGCAACTAGTGCTAATGGTCTTTCCTTCAAACCTATCCAAATTGGACAATCAATGTTCCTCGATGAGGGGGCCGGAAAATATAACCCAGCACCACAAATCCTGGACGAGGCTGTGTGTAACGAATGGCCCGGGCGGGAACTGGGCGTATTTGTCAGTATTGGTACAGGCAAGAGACCCCCTGGCACAAACCAACAGCAGTCCCTGTGGTGGGAAGGGTTTGTCTCAAGCGGTATAGGAGATTTTGCTGAGGCCCGGAGACGACTTGTTGCCAAGACCGAAGGATGCGAAGAAACACACTTAGCCATGAGGGAGCATTTGGCAAAGCGACAAGTCAACCCGGAGAATTATTATCGGCTTAATGTCAATGTTGGTGTCGGGGAATTTGGCATGAACGAATGGAATCGTCTCGCAGAAATTAGCACCAACACGCGCATGTATCTTGCCGATACTGATGTGCAGAGAATGAACCTGGACGCAGCCGCAAAAATGGCTAGGATACACAGTGCGAAGCTGAGATGGGAACGGGCAACGAACGGCGAGCCACAGCGACCCCAGCAAGAGCAATCTCGGTGGGATCGACCACTTCCAAACATCCCTTATCTGCCTCCTGCAGACCCTATCGCAGTTGAACTCCCCGCAGAGGATGTCACTCCGCAATCCTACCAAAGGAACCAGTCACAACTCCTGAGGCCGTCGGGCTTCCAGCAGCGCCGCTCTTCAGAGCAAGAGAAGATAGTTATCTTGTCAGACGAGTATCCCCAACCTGTTTCATCCGACGTGGCGCCTCGACACTCAGGCGAGCTCACATCGCCAAACCGCCGCAGCAACGAGCAATTTACTAGCAAGCCTCACAGCTCCAACGCATCCGTATCTCATTCACCACGACGAAGTGTCGAAGAAACAAGAGTCAACGATGAACAGCGCACCCCGCCTCCCCGACCTCCGAAAACCCCGATGCAGCGAGATGTTAAGCCGGCCATGCAAGGAACAATGTCGAGGCCACCCGCTGGAATAACTCTACCCTACCCGGATAACTATGGCCCACCGCCAGTTGTAAACATGGCACGGAAGCCGGAGTACGGCGTCCGATGATCTGCCAGACAAAAATTGAAATATCTGCATTGTTTCCAAGAGGCGTTTTTCAATGGCACAGGGTTTGATTGGCATTTCAATATGGGGGATTTTTTTTTAATTCCTAGCGCTGCTTGCTTGCAAAGATTCCCCGTCGGCGTTGCCGTTCAATGACACGAAATGCGTAACGACGCTTATATTTGAATTTTTCAGTAGTTCCGGTGTTGGTATGAGTGACAAGCGGCGAGTGCTGGCAACGTCAAAGGCCGCAGGATTACTTGTAGATTTCTGGTGGCGTGGTGTGGCGGACGGAATTGGTGTTTTATGCTTACGAAATATATGTGGGCGGAGCAAGAAGATTCCCGCTATAATATTACCTTTGATACCCATGCAGCTTGAGCAAAGGAATTGATTGTGTTGACTTTGTTCAAAAAGTTATTTGATGTTGATCCTGTTGGCAGATATGTCCTGCAATTTACGATACAAATTACGTCCCTATTATCTCTTACTAGTAATTTAGATAGCGGCTTGTCTAATCGCTTCCTCACTGAGGCTCTAGACTAGAATAATTCTCTCACGGTGTTGAAATCCTTCATGGTACGAGATTTCGATAACGAGACTGAATTTTGATGGTATCCCTTCTTCTGGTAGCGTCCTACGAAAGTTGGACCGTGCACACCAAAACACCAGAATCAAAAGTACGCGCATTACCTACATAAGTTTAATTAATATACATCAATCAACCATGCCTTCCAATCGCACTTCTGATGATATAGACTTTGTTCCACTGACTCAATATATTGAGCCGCTCAACTCCAAAGATTGAGTGTATATAGTAATTGTATACTGAAATCGACAGCTTCTACAACTACGTAGATTTGATCACAGAGCCTGATCGTATTGATTCTATTGGCTGGATCTTATCGATAACCGTAGGACACATTTTACCAGGCGAAGGGATAAATCCGTATCCGTAGATTGGCCCAGCTGGCACTATTTAGACAGCACCATAACACCAAAATCTATCTGCAAAGTTCTCCAAACGTGTCTTTCATTCCATGCAATGCACGCACTTTTCATGAACTCATAAACAATTCTCAGACCCCTACACTGTCAACGGAAGGGCAAGGTTCTACTCTTTCTCGAGCTTCAGTTTCTCCATGGCTGCTCCGTCATCCTCACCTACACTAATTTCATTTTGTCCTTTCCCTCCACGCTGCCGTCCGGCTGCGTTTCGACATTTTTGGCGGCTGCGCCACCCGGGTATCTGCTGCCCTTGTCCTTCCTTTGCTTCTTTTTCTCTTCCACAGGCGGAGGTGGGTAGGCTTTCTCCTCGATCTCTTGCCACTCTTTCGAGGCCTGGAATTCTGCTTGGATAGGTTCGAGGAGGGATATCAGGGCCCCGGTGACGGCTGGTTTGAGGAGTTGAGGCGAGAGCTATCATACTGTTAGCGGTTGATCTGATGACATTTTGGTGTATGGATAGACTGAGGTATAGAACATACGATGTCGTTCTTGTAATCCTCATGCATCTGCTTAATGTCCGTATAAACAAGTGGTTCGGCATCCCTCCTCTCCACCACAAACTTCTGCTCCCCGTACTTTAGAAATCCCGCTGGTAGCAGCACAAACTCCGTGAACGACAGTGTTCCATTGCCTTCAGTTTCCAGCGGTGGTGCATAAGCCTTCCTCAGCTTCTTCCTGACCGCATCCACCGTTTCTAGCAAATCGATATCTTGCCGCCTTGCAGACCAGGAATCATCGGGTTCATCAAGTGTGCTCGCCAGTGCTTTTATCAGTATTCAACATCAATATGAGACCGTATTGAAGTTGATATTGAAGACAATTTTGTTATTGAATAGATTACTGAATATTGAATCTGGATTGCGTATACATAGAGCCTTGACATGGTAATCAAGCTCCGTACGGCTCCAGGCTTTAGTAGAGCTCTAAAATATAACAGCTCTCACCTTCGCTCTCACCTCCGCTCTTACCACTATCGTCAACTTCGCGATCTTTGGCTTAGCGTATTTGGTGGTGGCTTATTAGGCTCTCCTTCGGCTGCCGCCATAAGCCTCCCCTCGGCTATAATATTACTAAGCAGCCACCCTTTTAAGCACTTAGTATACAATATTCTGTAAAATTAAGTTTAATATTTATATATTTTAACTTTATATATATTTACCTAATAAATTTAAAATACATATATATTACTTAAAGGCCAAAGTCATTTACCAAGGTATTTACACCTTATTTTTACCACCTCAACTCTAAAATCGTCAATATCCAATAACTTTCAGTATTGAACATATTGTATTGAGATTGAATATTGAATGTAAATATTCAATATTCAGTAAATATTAAACAATATCGAATATGGATAAAAGCACTGGTGCTCGCTCCCTGAAGCCTACGCGCGGCAGTACCTCCTTCGCTAGTGCGAAGATCTTGCGCTGATCCACACCCCCGAATTGTGCGTCCACTTTGAGGTATTCTTCGTCCAGACGGGTAAATGAGCCCGCTCAATGTCGCATTCTCCACCTACTTGACCACCTCCGCGCCGGCCTTCTTTGCATCATGTTCCGTAACGACGCTGCTCAGTCTGAAGAGATCCATTGCTGCTAGCTATTAGCGGTTGCTTCGAAAACTTAGATGAGAAAATTCACTGTATTCGGGTGTGACTTGGTAGGAGGAACCAAGGACGAATTCCAGGCGGTCAATTGGCACGCGCACTGCCTTCAGCAACGATGTGATTACGTACCGGTAGTATTCGGCGCGGTACTTGTGAGGTCGTTAGCTTTCCCCGTCTACTTGTGCCTAAGTATACCGAGGAGAATTGTGCTTACCCTCACTAGTTCGATAGGTGCTTTGAGGTTGTCGAGGAAGCCGTGTCTTGAATCCAATGTTGGTCATACTTGTATTTACGGAATGAGGTGTAAACGGACATATCTGCCAGGAGTATCTTAACTGCACTGAGCCAATACCACCATTATCTAATCTAAGTCTATAGAGAGTTACTTCCTGCAGGTTCTGAATTATTAGTGCTAGCTTGTCCTCCATCAACGCTTTGCAGACTCCATGGTGGGGGTTTTGGGAGCACCCCGCGGTAGTTGTTTGTAGGTGTTTTCAGATCTCAAGAAGCCAGTTGAAGGGCAATTGGGATTGTCACAAAACATGCAGGATACGCTCATATCTGCTCCCTATATTTTAAATCCTACAACGTAGCGTCTAAGGGCTTGCGGGTGTCGCTTTAGTGGTAATTAAAAAGTTTTTATTTTTTTCAATATATTAGATTCTTTAAGTAATTACTATCCTCTATATATAGACTAGCCTTAAAAAGTATTATTAAGGCACAAGACATAGCATTATGGAAGAAAAGTTAGATCTTAAAATATATCTTCGCCTATATCTAACTTTTTATATAATTTAGCTATAATTTAGCCATGATATAGAGCAGAAAGAGATAACAGAGAGCTTATACCTTATACTATTTTTAAAGTAATTGGACGATGGAAAGGTGGTAAGGTTTGGCAGTGATTTGAAAATCTGGTGGTTGATTACCCCAAAATCGCGCCCATATGCTCTCAGACCCTTCGTTGGTTGATACGGAGTAACGAGCAGTGTAACGTCCGTCCGTGCACCAACGATCCACGAAGGTCTGATTTATGAGATAATGTCGACCAAGATCGGCTTTGCTTACCCTGTTTTAGTTGCCTATGACTCACCACCTGTTTCTGTTGCCTGTACCTACACCATGTATCTATAGTCTCATTTTCTTCATAGATCAAATCTACACACGAGTCCGTTCGATAGATAAACCTCGAGTGGAAGGACGCAGAGAATGACCACACCAGCCAATCTTCTCCTAGTGGGCTGTTTTATATCATTGAAGTACAAAGCTTGCATTTGTATTGCATTTGAAAGCCTAGCCAATTTGCTATACAGACATAATACTATAGACTGGCTACCTATTTGATAGCCTTTTAACTAAATGGGTATTGTCCACCTCTCGGTTTGTGGCGAGAGCAAGTAGAGGAGTTTTTTTGAAGTGTATGGACTTTTACTCAAAAACAAATCGCTCATTCCCTCTTTTGACGAGCCGCAGTGGAATTTGATTTCCGCGCATCTGTAAAGTGATAATTGACGACAAAGCTTCTCGAAGGAGATAGTTCGCTCTATCCGCCGCTTTCTGCCATACTTTCTGCCTCTCAGGCCCACCCTTAGGCATCAGATCGATTTGCTCATCGGATGAAAACTGGTCGACAGCAAGCTCGACACTGTAATCGCGGAATATGACAGCCAAAGCGGCAAGAATCTCGACCTGAGAAAATCGACGGCCTAGACAGGAACGATACCCATCGCTAAATGGAATGTATGATCCCTTGATAGGCTTGAAAAGGGAAGAGGAGGTATCAAGCCCAGAAGGGCCTCTCATATCTTCATCATCGAAACTAACGGGATGATCTGTATTCGAGGCTGAGCTACTGTCACCCGCATCCACTAGCCATCGCTCAGGCTTGAATTGACCAAGATCATTACTAGTACTTCGTCCTTGTCCATCTGAAACGCAAGGCCAGTATCTTGGATGCCTGTGAACAGCAGGTCCGTTAAGGGTGATGTGGCAATCTCCTGGAACTACCACTTGCCGTCCTTGTAGAGTAATATGCTGAGGTCGATCTTTCATTGTTGTTTTCGGAATGCCGGTTATAGCGGGTATAATTCGTAAAGTCTCGTTCATGACAGCTGCTCCCATGCCGGCAAATAGTTTGGGGAAGTCTTCATCGTAGCCCCACTCACTGATGGGCTTGCCCTGAAGGGTCTTGTCGGTATCTTCTTGAAGACGTTTTTGAGTATTCCAGTTAAGTGCGAGGAGCACCAAAGAGAAGTGTAAGACATTTGCGGTTGTTTCGTGGCCTGCAAGCATGAACACGAATGCGTTGCCAAAGATGTCGCTATCGCTCAGAGTTTGTTTCTGGGCTGCCTGCCCGTTATTTTGGTCCGCTTCGGACGCCATACCAGCTCCTTTGATGAGTGCGCCAAATAAGTCCAAACCCTCTGATTTCTGGTCAGATTGCATTTCCATTTTCTTTGCCTCATATAGCTCTTCCATATATTTGCCCCATTCATTTATAGCAGTGTACAGATGTTTATGGGATTTAAAGGGCGAATACGCTTGTGTTCATTAGCCATGTCAATACAGAATTTCATGAGTGGAACTCTACCTAGGAACCATTTTGGGAAAACCTGGGTCCATACGATGTTCTCTAAAAGTGAGTTAAGGGCTTCCCTATACGACATTTTGTGTCCGGGGGGAGGTTTGGATCCCATAAAGAGCCCATTCCGCCCAGTAGCGTCCTGCTCGCGTTCTTCGTGCGGCCAAAGCACTCGAACCCCAAATCCGGCACGGCTGATAACATATAAAGCAAACCTCATAGTGTCTGCAGCTGGGTCTGACACGGTTCTGCTCTCGTCACCATTAACGCCAGTCCAGAGCTTGAGCAGCGCCTGGGCATGATGCAGGGACTCGGTGAACACGAGCTCATTGTTCCTTTCTGAGAATGACGGGGCCGTGATCTTGCGATGTTGACGCCAAGTGGATCCTTCAGTTGAGACTACATTCTTGCCATACAAATCTAATCTTTTGTACAACTTGAGTGGCTTTGGAAAATCATTCCGGCGGGTTGTGATCTGATTGATGACATCGGCATCGGCAACCCAAAGCTGAATTCTACCTGGGGAGACGGTGAGAAAGATATCCGAGCCTATATCTTCAAAAGGTTTATGGCAGAGCAAATAGGCCCACTCGGGATGCATGAACCTAGATCAAAAGAAACGGTGATTAACCGGAAAAGTTTCACTGTCTGGCCATGTGCGACTTACTGGATCCATGAAGAAGTCCATGAAGTCGGCAGGCGTTGCAAAATAGGCAACCAAAGCGGATATGATATCAACCAGCAAATATTAAATGTGTTCACAGGGAGGATCACGTAGGGAATGCCAGAAGCTTTCGCGGCGGCTATATTTCGGGCAAGACATCGGAAGTTGTGGAGCAAGTAAAGGATAGTCAGGATGCTTGCTGTTAGCACCGCGGGTGAGGCCATGCGCTCGGCGACCCAGGGGCTTTTGGTTGGTGTGCTGGATGCTCTACCAACTGGCTCTCCCGTCCGGACCTCAGGAAGTGAGAATAAGTAAGGATCGGCTAGAGCAGCTAATGGCAAGGCGCAAGCGAAAGTCAACTAGTGCGATCGCAGCAGGATGGGAAGAGAAGGTGAGGCTGTTGTTGAGGCGGGGACGCCGTGAGGCGAAGAGTGACGTTAAAAGCGGCTAGGGTATGTTTTGCCCCCGGGAAATCTAGAGCCCTAATCAGCCTCAATGAGCCTCCTTAACATTGTTTGCTTCAAGAAGACCTGGTCGAATTGTTGACCTGTCGATTTGTCAACTGCTCGAAGGCTTTTGCGACAGGACCGGGGAGGTGGACGCTTTCATAAGCTCACCGCCCGCGGCACTCTCCGCTCTAAGCGTAATGTTTGAAGCCTGGGAGAAGCATGCGTGCAGCGTGCAGCCTTCAGCCTTACACGAGGTCGAACGGAGCATTTGAGGTAATTTTACACGAATTATATACCTCACCGACGATCGTCCCTAGTGTTGACTCGCAAGACCCCAGTAATTGCCTTTTGTCGGGCTACTGCGACCAGGGCGAGGGGTGTTAGGTTGTTTGCAGCTAAAATACTCTTCACCCTTTGCCTCTGTGATCTTCCACGCGTCACAATCGAGCCCGGATGCATCTTATCTCATCTCATCTCAGCTATTTTTCGATCGGAGTACGCGCCGGTTACACAAAGATCACCAAGGATCAACGGTTGCCACAAAAGTCAAAATCCACAACACACCCGTTGTGCTGCTGACAACAGCTCCACCGCTAAGGGCGGTTGTTCACGGCTTAACGCGGGGCTAGACGCACCATGCCTCCAGTAGCGGGCACGACGCATTTTCATTTGCAGACGCTCGTCGTCAGTTGCACCAGCAGCCCCGTACGAGCGTTTTGTACTCGTGGGCCATAGCCGGGAGCGGTTAACAGGAAGGTCGACAGTTATCGAATTACCCAGGTTGGAGAAAGAGGCGGTCCAGGCTCGGCAACGTTGACAATAGCTGACCAACAAATGCGGCGCGCAAAAAGTTCCCCATTCGCCCATTCGCCCATTCAAAAAAGTAAAAATTATTGCCAAGCAAGCGAGTAGGCTGTGCCCGAGGGCTTTTCTGGAGAAGAAGAAGATTTTAAATTTGATGCAAGCACCCTTCCCACGGCTGGCACCATCTAGCACCATCATCCTCGTTGCCCACGTGGTCCCTCTGCTTTCTCGTACAGCCGCAGGGGGTGTTCTTGTTGTTTATTGGTGCTAGGCATGATTTTATGGAAGTTTTCCAAAGTGACCAAAACTATAAAAAAAATGCCTCCAGCAGGTTGAGCCTCCGCTTTCCAGTTATCTCTGTTAGCTAGTGGTTAGCTGGAGGTAGGCCTGCCCAGATCCGTGCACTTGAGTGGCCGGCTGTGGTGATTATGGACAATTGATAACAATTTGCGACTCGGCGCAAGGCGCGGGAGCATCACTGCAAACGGGCATCGACAGCGAAACGTACTTGGACAAAGATAGCAAGTTTCCAAAGTCGGAGGCTCTGACTAGGTGGGGTTACCCTGCTTGATGTGCCGGGTTTGTCCTCGGAAACAGCATATACGATTTGCGAAGGTCTCAAAATATCGCGGCTTGTGCCCAACGAGCATGCTTGGGCTGGGTTGCCAGTGGGTGTTAGTGGGTGGGTGTCGAGCGGGTGTTTGAACGGAGTCTGTCATCCTAGCCTGGGGCAGGCCTGAATCATTTCAGACCATTTCGTAGCATTTCACACCTCTCAAACAGCGGAGAGGCATGACCAGAACAAATAAGGTGCTTCACAGCGAAGACCGGAGGTTACGGGAGCTGTCAGCACCACCGGCTTAAGCCATTCAGCCAAACGGTTCCAGCTCGTCGCGAATCCTTCTCGAAGACTCGTCGACTCGACGTCGCCATGACGCTCGATGGTGGAGGTGGGGCTGCCGATACAATAATGCAATGGCAATCTCGACGCTTGGACACCGCTCATCTCGTGCAACCTGCTTCTGTTGATGCTAATTATCCGATACGCTGCCCCTGGTAACATACCCTGGCGTGCTCAGATCGCTGGAGGGACCGCCGGCGCCAGTGTCTGGAGAGGCAAGGAATACGCCTCTTTGGCCCTCGCAGCGCCGCAGCTGTCAAGCGGGCAAGAGTTCATGTAGCCACTGTTGCCCACTGTGCCGTTGAAGCTAGCCAAAGTGTGGATCGCGACGTGTGATTTACCCGTCTGGTGGAAGTGAAGGCTGGCGACCAAAGTCACACCGCTGCATAAAAACTTTAGATACGGAGTTGTACGAAAGGACTTTCCCGTTCGCCGTGCTCGGCCATATCTAACTTTAATGCGAATACCCTGGATAGCTGCTAAAGAGCATTTGGATGTACTAGTAGCCGCAGCATAACACAACGGCTTATGAAATAAATTAGGACCGGTATCCTGCCGTTCTGCTATTATTAAAGGGAATGAGTTTGTCATAAGGGCATGAATTTTAGGTCACGTAGAATATTGGAATTATTCGTGATCGACGAAAAGCAGGATTTAATGATCTATCAGATATCAGATGTTCGGAATTTCGATTCGGAATTTCGGAACGGAAGGATTGTGGTGTTTTTATTTAATACGTTTTTTATCTGGTCTTTTAGAGAGGAAAGAGAAGAACAGAAGCAAAGAATGACAGAGGAACAAAAGCACGCACACATCCCATCTTCTCTAATCTTTTTAAATATCATTGTTATTGTTTAAGTTCTATTCTTGGTCATCATATCAGGCCAGTCCTATTAATGGAGCAATGTTCAGATGAAATGGAATAGAATAAAATGGATAGATAAATACAAACTTCAACCGTCGTGACTAAGACCGCGGACGGTTCGTTTTTTCGTTACGGGGCGACACAAGGGACATGGCGACCACGCAGCAGCAGCAATCGGGCGGGCCCAAACGGCGCGAAAGCGTGCTATTGCCGCTCTTGCGCTCCCCTCTTCGAATCACCTCCCCAGAACCACCGCTGGCTGGCGCAGGGAGCGCGGTTTGCTCCCTGCGCACTCGGTGGCTGCGCTACTGTCTCCCAAGTCTCCCAAGAATCGGGTCCTGGGATGCAGACCAGGCTGGGCGTGGAAATGGCGGTACAAGCGACCCAAAGCGACCTTACTCGCGCACGCTGCTACTTACTCACGAATAGCGCCCAGTTTGCCCGCCTTTTCCTGCCCGCCAGCTCTCGATCCGTCCCACATCACGCCCCGGAGAGCTTGCTGGTTGTTTGCTGGTTGCTTGTGGTTGCTTGCTGGTTGCTTGCTGGTGCTTGTTGATTCCCGCTCGGGCAAGCTGACCCTTCCCTTTCACCCAACGCCCGCCTCTGCCACCGGGCCCGCCATCAACGCCATTAGCTCGGCTCTTGGACCTCGCCGCAAGATAGAGATACAGCTCCTGACACGCTGCTCGCTTATATCTCGATCTTTGCACCGCCAGCTTTCCTGTTTCAAGTAGGCTTCTCCGGCTCCATGGTAAGAGTTGCACTGCCGGTTGGTACCTCACGCCGCCTGGCTGTCTCCTCGTGCTCCTCCTTGGTTGGCTTCTCTGCCCTACGAGAGAGGGTTTGCCTTCTTGCTCCCTTTCCGGCTCTGCGCTTGTCAACCTCTTACACTTGATTGCCAGTAGTGATGACGCGGACGGGTTCCTCTTATTGCCGCGCTCAAAGCTGACTTACTTTCGCTACCTCGGCAGCCTTCCGTCCAGCAGTGCAGCCGTCTAGCACCCAAGAATCCAGACCCGTGTTGGGAAGCTGGCCGTTTGGAAAGTTTAAGCTGGACCTCAGGCGCATGGCCTAAGCGGACCCTCTGATATAAGGATGGACGGCGTTGATCCGGACGCATCCCTCCAAAAACGCCCCCGTTTGGGCTCTGTCCCCCCTCTATACTCTGGCCTTCCTCCACCACAGCAGCAAACTGTTCGACACACCATCCTGCCGGCCGCACCCTCTCCTCCAAACCACTACCCTCCGCACACCCTACCACCTCCCACGCAGCCGTATCCGCCGCCGCCTTCCGTGACGCCTTTTGATTCTCGATCTCTGTCTGATTCTCGAGCTCTTCCCGCTCTATCTCCTCTCAACCAGCGGCCTGGCCATGGCACTTCCGTGAGCCTTCCCCCGAGGTCTTATTCTCAGGACTCCTCCTACGCCCGTCCTCCCGGCACCCCCTCACAGCTTGCGCCTTCAGACCCTCGGAGGCGATCTATTGCCAGCGACGGGAACCATCCCCCCATGGATCATGGGGGTCCTCAGCCGGTGTATATCAGCCCCGAGCATCATCACAACGGTGGTGTTTCCAACGGCTACCCAATCCCAAGCCCCCACGAACAGTATGGCGCACCACCAATGAGCGCAAACCAAGCCTATACACCAGCGCCTGTTACTCCGTATCCACCTTCAGCTCCATACGGGCCCGCTCCTACTGGTTTTGTCGGCGCGCCGCGTAGGAAGCAAGTTCGGGCCACACAAGTAGGTACTAGCGATGAAGCTGGAACACTGCCTTGCTAATCTACTCGTAGGCTTGTAACAATTGCCGCCAGCGCAAACAGAAGTGTGATGAAAACAGGCCCTGCCAATTCTGCAAAGACAACGCGTATGAATGCGCCTATAAGGACGTTCCTCCACCTAAGTAAGAGATGCACTCATCGTACATTGCGCAGAATCTAACAGTGTTTAGACAAGACCGAACAATGATGCAGGTATTAGACGGTCTTAGAAGTGTAGCCGACAAGGTTGACGGTCTCATCTCTCGTGTCGGTAACCTCGAAAGAAGGCTTCCGAAACGTGAACCCAGCAGCAGTTCTGCTGTATCCCCTCAGTATGCTTCACCGTCGCTTCAGAATGACCACCACGAAGGAGAAGGCTTCAGGCTTAGTGCCGATACTCGCAAAGCCTCTTCAGAGTCAGCAACTCCACTCAGCGCCGCTGCGATGCCGGTTCAGATTCACAGCCTGATTAGGCACGATTCCACAGCTGGACTCCCCATCAAGCAAGAGAGCATTTCTCGTACCGAGAATGCTCCTCGTACTGATAATATCCCTGGCGCTGGGAATGTTCCTCATCCTGAAGAGAGTAACGAGAAAGAAGAGGAATTGGAAATCGCTCTTCCAGGCGATCACTCAACGGCTGCTCACCAGCTGCTCGAGATTTGGCCTTCCATGCAACCGTTCTACACCGATACTGGCGCAGTCAATACGAACTACCCCATGGAGAACGAGGAGAGACGCGGTTTACTGAGAATATACGGTCGAGGGCAAGGGACCGAGTCCGAGAACACTCCGCCTGTGGGAAGCCCCGCAGGCAGTAGCCATAGTGACGAATACCAAACTCCCTCTCCGCGAGAGGGATTATGGGGTACTGGACTAGCCGCTGCTTCGCCGCCTACGGAAATGCGACGATCGGATCCGTCTACCCCTGGAGGGCCTTATCACGACCTATTTACGAAAGGAAACCCGGGGGGCTTGAATCCTGATGGCTCTTTGAAACTAGATGTTGAGACTGTTCGTGGTTTGTACAGAAGTTATCTGCAGAACATAGATATTCTCCATCCGTTCTTGGATCGAGGTCGCTTGGGGAGAATGATCGAGCAGTTCATGCTATGGTATAGCCCGGATGTCAATCCTAACTCTTCACCTCGAACTTCTGCGGTACCCGGTCATGTCTCGGCCTCCGAGCATCATGGCAGTATTCCTCTGAAAAGGAAACATTCAAATGGACCTGGTGAATTCTCTGCAGCATCGGACATCAGTAGTTCATCGATGAAGCGGCTCCCTGAACGTTCGATCGGCAATGCGATTATTCTTCTCGTCCTTGCACTTGGGAAAGTATGCGAGCACAAGAAAGTACTTCCAGGCCCAGTTGGAGAGATACCGAGTCCCCTAGAGCATCCTTCACAATTCGTCAAACGATCTCCTGGATCGTCCAATGCGACGCTAGGAGGTAGCCCGTTCAGTGACGGAATGTATCACATCCAGAGAGGTCGACAGCATTCTACAGATGCAATGTTTGAGAGGAAAGACGCGAACTTAAGGAATATTGATATTTTGCCTGGTCTAGCATACTACGCCTATGCAACTGACATTCTTGGAAATTTACATGGTGGGAACGAAGTAGCTCACGCGCAGGCTTTTCTGCTCGCTGGACTTTACATGGGGCAGTATGCAAGAGTTCTAGAAAGCTGGAGCTGGATCTACTCAGCATGCCGGGTTTGTGGCATACTAATAAAGAAGTAACTATTATACTTATGTTTGTATGAGTTAAGCTAACCATAATATTCAAAGGAGAGAAGATGTCTTAAAACCTCCAACGACGGATGACCCGGAAAGAAATTCAGAGCTCCAACGTGGCAAACTCGGCAAGCTTAATCTTGTCAGGTACGTCTTCTGGACGTGCCTGCAGCTTGAGAGGTAATCCTAAATATCATTTTGTATATTATTGCACATCGCTAATAGGCGATAGCGATATCCTCGCGGAACTCAGCAACCTCCCGCCTAGTGGTATTTCAAGGTATCAGGAGCATGTGGGCTTTCCTGCAGGAGTATACAACGATATGCCTGCGGCCCTCCCCCCTAATGAAGAGATGAATATGATCTACTACTCAGCACAGATCCAGCTTCGCAAGATATTGAACCGAGCACACAAGGCGTTGTATAGCAAGAGTGAGTCATATGACGGTTAGTGCTGCACATGAAAATTCAGTAATGCTAATTATTCATTTCAATTTAGAGAAGCCCAAAAATCAGGAAACATGGAGCTGGGCGGCCGACAAGCCAGAATTCCTTGAGGAGCAAATCAACGAATGGAGACAATACCTTCCACCGGCGCTTCGTTGGAACGATGAGGAACCTCCAGCAACAGACATCAACAATGCCCGGATGCGAGCAAAGTACTACGGTGCGAAATACATTATCGCAAGACCATTCCTACACCTAGCCGTCCACCATATGTCGCTGCCTCCAGCCTTCTCATCTGGGTCACAACAAAGCTCGCCTGTCGACTGCTCCGAGTCGGGGGATACAACATACATGGCCGAGATGAGTCCAGACCAAAGGCGACTGTTTGAGGCCTCAAAAATTTGCGTTAACGCCGCTATCCAATCTACAATTGCTTTTGATCGCGTTGGCATGGATCCTGGTATTCCATGGGAGATCGGCTCTGCCTACATTCCCGAAAGGTTTATCGTGACCAATATTTTCGGTACTCTACATGCGTAAGTTAATGTTCTATATATGTTATGCACTCGCTGACAAGCATCTTTTATAGCCAATTCGGGAATATGCTTGTCCTTGCCGCCGTATATAAATCTCGTCTTCGACAACTGATTAAAAAAAGCGTACTGGATAAACTGCTAGCTCGAACGATCAAGGTCCTTCGGCGCTTAGCTCCAAACTCTCCTACACTGAAAGTCGATGCGCAGATACTGGAGAATACCCGCAAAGTCATCAACGGCGAGAAGCAGGAGCCAACGAGCGCATCCGCGTCTTTTGACACCCTGTCTTTATGAGCCTAGGAATTTATCGATTGACCTCGCTCGCCAAGGCTCCGGCACTTTACACAGGATTGCAGGTTAGTCCCCTAGCTTGCTCTTATTACCTAGAGTATCCTAAACTACCCTTCGTTTCTTCAACGGCAGTTGGTAGACTCGCAAGTTGGAGAGGACTGCTACTGCCAACAGCTTGTCCTCATCTATCTCTCTCTTTGCACAATAATTTCCACTAAGCTTTTCCTTATTGCTTTTTCAACATATACCCAATCCGTTTCTCATGAAATGGATGCAATTTGTGGGCGGCCTAGTCTGTTTGTCTGCATTTTTGCTTTCGTATTGGCGGAACTACTTTTCTTGTCCCTCCTATTTATCTTTGTTTGCATCATCTAACGGCGCCCCGATTTTCTGCATTCCACAAGCCGCCGTGGTTGCAAATAACCATACTTTCAGTCTTTCGGCGGCCACGGACCAAACCTGGGACCGTATTGTGTCACAGATTTCCTATTTCATTTTCGTCTCGGGGGTACGGGTAACATATTCTGGGTGGCTAGCGCTCTTATTCTCTGCATTTCATTTGGTGTTGCATAAACTGTTTATCACATCCCCAGAGGCCGGGGTGGCAGGGGAAAGGGGAGTGGACCATCTACTTGGATCTCGGTCATGTTGGCGCAAATTGACGACCGATTGGCGGTTCGGGGGCCGGGGCGGTGGAGGCCTTCTTCAACGGAGCGTTGGTGCTGGTGCTGGTGGCCATCTGACATGCTTTGTTATTTTTCTTGCATTTTTTTCCTTTTCCTTCCTCTCGGGTGGATATCGTCGATTTCTTGCTATTTTTTACTGCTGAGACGGCCGAGAATGAGTTTCGCCGTGCAGGCCGCGCATACATCTTTGATCGAAGAAGGCGAATTAGATTAGTGGTGTTAGGGGAGCTTGTCTCAGAGAACGACCATCAAAGCATAACACCTAGATGAGAGTATGGGGAGACAATTGCCAAGAGATATTAGCTGTTACACGCCAGAAGCCCCCATGCAGTCCGTGAGGGCGAAGGAGGGGGCTGAGAGTTGTGCAGTAAAATCAAAATCATATTTGGTACCTGACTCGTGTCCCATGAAAGTATTGTGTGAATCCTTTGATGATGTAGGCTCGTTTCTGCCGTAATGATCCTGGCTGAGTGGTCATGCAATTAAAAAATGCTAGATCGTGACGCTCACCATGGAAACTAGGTTTCCTCTGCTATTCATCGGCTGAGGCTACTCTGCTGATGCGTACCTGCGCTTTAGACGTCAGTTCATTGAATTGGAAAAGAGCTAGGCGGGATTGGTATCGTGGCTGTATTCCGCGATAAGAGATTGGCGAAGGACATTAGGGTGTTCCAAGCAGTCTTGGCTCGGCACAGCTGCAGTGTTAGACATGCGCCCAAGCCTTGTTGTAAGCTTTCTAGCATTAGCCCATAGCTTAGCTCCGGCAATTTAGGACATGCTCTTCTCGTATCTATCCGCGATAAAATTCAAGCTAGAGCGCTTCGGGCTTACATGGCTGTCGATATTCACAAAGCTGCGAAACTGCGCCAACGCTCGGCATATTCGATACTATACACCCATGACACGTAAGAAAGTATTATCAATCTTTAATGATGTACATTGCAAAGACTGTTCACACCTATAAGTCAGCTCTCTTATACTATTTACTTTTTTATTGCTTACTAAGCACCTTGCTTTTTCCATTTATCTCTTTCTTTGACAGTGCTCATTCTATACCACCTTAGCTTAGCTATCGCGATAGATTCTATTGAAAGCCCACCTGTATGCTATAGAGAGTAAGTTGGTAGAACCTAGCTATTGCGAATCATGACGGGAAACGTCTGACGGGGTTGGTGATCTCGCTCGGACCTCAGGAGGGGGATTTCAGGATCGATAAACGCATGCATTACTGCAGTGCATTGTGAGGCCCCGAGATAAAGGAGATTTTCATGATTACCGTTCCAGAGTGCTCATCATTCCACCGTAAATTCTTATAGATTCGGTATAATGCGAGGGCGCTTAGGGTCTCTCGGAAGGGCTTGGAATTTCTGCAAGCCAGTCTAGGGAAAGACTATCCCAGCTGTTTGTAGCGTTGTAGCCGAGCAGAAGGAAGTAGGCAGTGTAAGCGCCGCGGTTCGGGATTTTCACAAGCGAAATCGGGCATCGGTAGGGGTTATCATTGCGCTTTCCATATTGCCATGATCTCGATTGATGCCAGGCAAAGCTAGCTCGGTTAGACAGGACCGTGGCTACTGACCAACTCGTGAGGCTTGTTCATTCACACTTCTTTACTTTCGATGCGTCCTATCTTCACAAGATCGGCCCCATTATCCCTGACTATGGCTCTAGGCCCGGGACAACTTCCAGATGTACCATACATTCCATAAGCGGGTCATAGCCCGGTTGGTAGAGTTGTTCTGCTTCTTGAACCGCAAGGGTGGAAGGGACGCATGCATCGGGAAGGCCGCGTATATAGACCATCACTATGAACAGCCTTGTCTTGATGCGTCGAATGCAATGGAGGGCTATCCGGCATTTAGCAGGAGAGGCTGGAGTTTTGAGGGCCTAGTACAACCATAGTTCATTATAATGTAGCTCTGGACGAACAATGAACCGTTGAGGACGCTGCCGCTAAAGGCTTGAAGAGAGACGAAACGGCGGGGAGCTGAAAAAGGCTGGTGGGGAAGAGAAATGAATGTTTACTTTTTGTTCGTGAGATCTGTCAGCCTTCGTTACCAATTCGCTTAACGTCACCATCAACGTCAGGTCGAATCACCCTGTCTTTCTTTCCCTTTTGCTTAGCTCGAACCTAACTATGTCCAGTAGCAAATATTAGTTGCAAGCGTCATGATTCGTCTCGTAATTTGGGCCAGAAAGCACTGCCGTTTTGAGAAGAGAAGCATGGAAGCTAGTCTTGGATGACCGACTCTCTGTTATCAGCATCAAATAGCCGCTCAAGCAATCCACGTAATTTATGAACAGATCACCCCGGGGCTTGGGGGTTGTAGTCGTCGATGCATGGTTGGATTTGAGAATGTCTTTTGGTTCAAATTATCGCCGAGAAGAGTGATAGGGCCTGGTGCAAAAGGACGAATGTTGATTCCTTTAAAAGGATGATCGGCGACACCTTTTCGTTGCTAGCGATGCTCCGACTTTTGAGTATTCTTAATGAATAAACCTGTTTAAGGTTGCATGTATCTTTTGGTAATAAAAGGTCGTGCGGAGGTAGGTGTCGGAGGGCTTGCTGATGGAATACATTGAAGAACAAATAGCACTTTGCGACATCCCTGATAATTAGATCTGAATTTTGAGCAAGAAAGAAACAGGTGTATTGACAAAAAGAGCAATGCAGGACACACTTCAATATATCGATTGGATATTAGTAGAGCTGATATGAATAGATGCACCGGTTTTCGTCCGATGAACGTAGTCATACGAGCTGCATAATCCAATTTAG
This sequence comes from Cenococcum geophilum 1.58, assembly GCF_001692895.1. NCBI lineage: Eukaryota > Fungi > Ascomycota > Dothideomycetes > Gloniales > Gloniaceae > Cenococcum > Cenococcum geophilum. The sequence goes on along the minus strand of NW_027137571.1, from coordinate 1,817,904 downwards.
CTTATGTAGAGCAGGAAATATGTTATGTGGTGGCAATATAGTTGAGGATTATACCACCTAGGGTCACTACGGGATGTCTCTTGTCCCAAAAACACTCTCTGTGTTGAAGTTAATTGCCGCACCACTGCGGCGCTGACCTTGGTCTATCAAGTAGGCATTCACCACCGTGCCCGCCCTAGCAGCCATTATCGCATGCAGTACTGGGATCATATTTCATGCCCACTACGGGTACTAGATCTTTGCGGAAATGCCCCCCCGAGCTCGTGTGCGACTGCTACATACACACCACGATAGAATACCTAAAGTTAACCGGTGGGAAACACTGTGGAGCGAATGGGCGTACACACAGGAGTATTCCATACGAACCTTAAGACTATGGGAGTCAACACTGTGGGAAGTGGTGATCAAGCAACAGCTATCTCATTTAAGTTCATCCCGAAGTTCCTCAAGTTGAATATGTTTAAAAGACGAAGTTTGGTATCTGGGCTTTTTGACACGCTCAGGTTCCCTTCCGACCTCTCTCGTCCCATTCCTCCAAGAGAGCCGATCCCTGAGATGTATCAATTGTGGCCTTTCCATCTACGACGAAGTTTTTCTGTATACCCATAGATCTCGGCCAAACCTCTGTTGTCTTTCTGTCTATGAAATTGAGCTCGTCTTTTGCGATAACATTGCGGTAGTAAGGGTCGGAAAGGGCCGCAAGGAACTGATCATAATCTCTGATCTCGAAGCTACCTGCACCGTCGAAGTCGATCGAAGACGAAAGTTTATTACGTAAGGCTTTGGTAGCATGTATCTGTTATCTTGGGTGTTAGCATTGATCGAAACAGAAGACGACGCTTGAATTTTGGCTCAAGGGTCTAGAAACTGTGACCGACCTGCATATATGATGTGAAGCCGTGTTTGAGTATCCATGGAACTACCAAAGGAGCATGAACTTTCTCCCAGTGCTCATAGAACTGCTCAGGAGTTAAGTCTGGTCGTCTTTTAATAAAGCCAATTATTCGGAGAGTTTCGCCTGCCATGGAAGCGGTTGGTTTAAGGTCCAAATGCAACTGTGAACAGTGGAAGAGAAGATGAGATGGCACTAGCGCTTATGTACTTTTCCCATAACCTGCATTAGGCATCATAACTCGGTTCTGTGCTTGTTAAAGCCACCAGCAGGCATTACACGCTAAAAAAGCTGACAGATGGGTTGCGGCGTAGTATCTTGGCATTTATCAATTTCCCAGTTCTCAATGCTGCTAGCTACTTCAGATACCATGAATTCAAGAGTGTATGAAGCCAAAAAAATTACCACGAAACTCTGCGACTGTAATTTAGGACGAGCAAAGCATATTTATGGCCCTGTTCCCTGAAGGATCTATTGGTGTCTACACCTCACAGTATAGACGTCATCTACTACCCCGCACGAGCCAAAAGGTTCTTCCGCTCGATGCGTAAGCTCCTGAAGTTATAATATGCATCTTTGATGCATGCGATTGGCTAACCGTAGGTGGTAGTGGATTTGGTTAGTAACGTTTGGATCAAGTAAACCAACAGGAGACGCCGTTTAGGTGGGGCGCGGATCTTAGTTGGGAAGGCATTCTACCCGATCAAAAAAAGATGTCACCGGTCAAGGTGTTCAAGAAGCCCGTTGTGGAGGTATACACCCAGATGGTACTCTCGGTAAAGGGGGAATAAGCTGGAAGCTTAGGAAGGCGCTCCAGTAGGGGGGGGGGGGTTGAAGGCGTTCCCGGGTGTAATTTGTGAAGAAGTTTGTTAGAAAGATAATTTGCAACATCATGGCTAGAAATCAATTGTCGTCGCGACGTCAACAACTTACCGGGGGCCAACGCCATGCCACCAAGGGTCTAGACCCTTAGGCGGATTATGCGGTTACCTATGTATTGAGGCCCCAGTTTTTTAAGCTTTGGTGAGTTGTTCCGGGCCCTAACATAGACCCAGCAGTAAGTTAAGGATATTTCGAAATAGGACTAACGGTTGAGTCGAACTCTATAAGTCTATGACGATTATGCGCATCTACTCAAACCTATGAGGCCTATACGCTTCAGGGAACAGTTCCAATTACCCATCAACATGAGCATAAACTCACGTTCATACAATAGCTTTGCATCGCTCAACAAAGAAATCTTTATTGGTGGAGGGTTATGTCTTTCACGTAGCTAGGCGCCTGGGCCATAATTATTTTGAGAGCGAAGTAGTCAACGAAACATGGTACGATAATCTTGCATTAAGTATAAACTTGTAAAACACTGAACTGATTGGCATGCTTTTTGATGGTAAGTTCTCCTATCCGAAGCTTGTGGTGGTGCCATGATATAATATGACTTCGTACCCCCTCTCCTTTCTCTTCACTACTTACCCTTGCAGGCTACTTTTAACGAGCTCAGAGAAGCATAGAGGACCTAGCCCCCAGTTCACTTTCCACCAAGAACTTTATCAGCAGCAGAAACTATAGCAAGGTTTAGTATCTGATCTCAAGCGCCTCACTACTGGCTGTACCGGAAGTGGGAATCGTTGATATTCTTACCATTCAGCCCCGTGTTATCGGGCTCAACGTACGCCTCCTTGACCTTACCATCCTCAACCACGAGGGCGTACCGCTTGCTTCGTGGACCTCCAAATATTGCGCTGCCATCGAACGAGAGGTCGAGGGCGTTGGTAAAATCTAGAGATGGGTCGGCCAGAAAGCGGATCTATGAGATTGTGGCCGTCAGACTCGCACCAACACTGAAGAGCGCCTAGGGCGAATTCAACTGATCTGGGGCTGAGGGAGATGCCGTTACAAGGAGGAAGATGAATTGTAAAGGGGCCAAATGCGAAGTCCCTGTCGTTACACGGTAGTAAACGAAAAGAAGCCAACATACCCCACTATTGCCAGAAGGGTCAAGGGTCTTGCCCCAAGCTTTCATGCTAAGATAATATTAGTATTCGAACGATCGGTTTGCCAGAGAGTGCAAATGAAAAAGACGTGCGATCAGTGTCGTTAAGTTCTAGGGGAGATCCCGTCGCTTGGCATCATGGACGGATTAACTTGGGCTATGCATGTCGCACATGTCCCGCGATTGTGTATATTTGACAACATGAACCGAAGGAAAGTGAAGATAAATATATCAGACATACACGAATGCGTCATTGACAGAGACCACGAAGACGGAGCCTGCTTCTTTGAGCTTTGGCGAATTGATATAGTTAGGAACATGTGATTCGGAGCATGCAGGACTGTAGGCTGCAGGAACGCCTGTGACCAGATATACGGTCAGCCAGTTCCTTTTGGGATAGGTGCAGCGTTTTCTTTGCAACAGGCAGGTAACGGCGACGATTGTGCTAGTTCGAGCTGCGTACCAATGATGACTCCTTTCCCTTTTAGTTCCTTAGCTAGACTGATTTTATTGCCGGGCGAGTTCTCCATGAGCTCCACATCGGGAATTTTATCGCCCACTTTGACGGAGGCGCGAGAGGTGGAGTGGAAGTGAGAGCGGAGAGAGCCAGCGAACAGGGCCCGCGCGGCCGGGAGACGTGTTGTAAGCATGGCGTTAGGATGGTTAAGGAGAGTTTAGGAGAGTTTGGGAGAGTTTGAGAGAGCTAGGGAGAGCTAAGGAGAGCTAGGGAGGATGTAGTGGCGTGTGGGAGGCAAGGGGTGGAGTGGCGAGTCAGACAAGCAATTGGGCAGTTTGAACGGCTGTGGGTGAACAGCTGAGCAGGGCGTTGAGCGTGTTGGGGCTGGGCCAGTGTGCGCGGGCTCAAGGGGTTGAGGCAAGAAATTGAGGGATCCCAATTACGCAGACTCGCCAAAAGATCGGGCCGTGAAGGGTAGATCGCCAGCAGATCCGCAATTGTGGCGCCAGCCCCGGACAGCAGACAGCGCCCGTGCTAAAGTTGCAAAAGCGTTCTGCCGTCTACCATCCATCTACCAGCTACTCAAGCGCGCCCACAGGCCGTCGTGTGGGCCAGGGGAAGGTTGTCGGGCATTCGCCTCTGTGGTGACTGCTCAGCAAGGCAAGTTTATGTCAAAAAGCTTTAAGGCTCGTTGGCTCGGGAGAGGTGCACAAGGGGTGGCGCTGCTTGCCCAATAATAGTCCAGGAGCAAGCATGTCTTGGGACCTCATTCGGGTCTCTCCAGCGGCATATCGCGGGTCATACTTCAGGGCTCGCCATAATGGTTTCTTTTGTGGCAGGGGTTGCTGTCCAAAATTCGTGCGCTCCACTGGCGATCACTGCGACGGCGAGGGAAGCACCGCAGCCTGCAACAAAGCCTTTCCCTTCGCGCATGCCCAGAATGCCTTTTCTGGGTTGGCTGCCGTGTTCAAGGCGTTGTCACTCGCCCGCGTCTGCACCAAGGCGGAGCTCTGCTAACCTCCCTCTCCTTGGGCTTGTGCCGCCTCCCATCCACCCTCCCACCCTCCATATCGGCCTGCTCGGCACCACCGCTGCTGCTGACCGCTTCCGCTTGCTTGGCAACCCTGCGTCCCCGCGCACTGAGAGGCTTGCCCCAATACCCAGGGATTCAGATTCAGCCAAAACCAATCTAAGCAGCGATGCGAGAACGCTAGTGACGGCAGTTCTCAAGTCCTAAGCGCATTCCAATCCCATTCTCAAAGCTACCTTAGTTCACTACGCCAATAACCTAATCCACACTTCTCTCCCCTCGAGTCCACACTCTTCATTCAGCTCTAGCCTTTTCTCCACGCAACCTACGCTATCCTTTGCCATCTGAAGGTAATCGAACTCGATTCTTTCAGGACACTTGCTCCATCTCCTGTGCCCGGCTAGGTTCTGGCTGTCGGATGCCTCCAGACGGCACTTCCGCAATCGCTCGCCTTCGTGGACGCTTCAAGCCAAAGGAATAATTTTCAATTCCTGCATTCATAAAAGGAACAATCTGGCGCCGAGCGGGTGACGGCATTGGGACATTGGGCGTCGGGCTGCTGCTATCCGTCTCGGTCGGCATCGTCGCGATTCGAGCGTCGAATCCATCACCATCATCGGAGTCCTTAGGCAAAAGATGGATTCAAATCAGGGTGGTTCGGGGGCGAACAACTCCAGCGACTTCGTAAGTGTCGATGCGATTGTTGTCTGGGAAACTGCTTGTATTAATTGCTTTTGCAGGTTCGCAAACTATATAAGTATGCCTATTTCTTCGGAGCGATCTAGTTGCATATGATGCATTCGCTGAGCATAATAATAGAATGTTGGAGAACCCAACCGATGAGAATGTAGTACGATGGGGCAATGAGAGCGATAGTTTTGTCGTGCTGGAGGTTGGTGCTCAGCGCAGGGATTGAGTGATGTTCTAACGGGTTTGCAGAACGAAAAGTTCACGAAACACATCCTACCCAAACACTTCAAACACAGCAATTTCGCAAGTTTTGTGAGGCAATTGAACAAATATGACTTCCACAAGGTTCGGCATAACAATGAGGAAAATGGACAGTCGCCATATGGCGCTGGGGTATGTTAAATTCTTCGAAAGATGAGACTCGTTACTGACATCGAGCCAAGGCCTGGGAATTTAAACATCCAGATTTCAAAGCTAACAATAAAGATGCGCTCGACAATATTCGGAGGAAAGCACCAGCACCGCGAAAACCAAACCAAGCAGCAGAGGACGTGATGATACCCACTCAACAGATGGACTTGGTAAACGGGCAATTGGTAGCAACGCAACAGCAACTGCAGCAACTTCAAGAACGGTACAACGAACTCAGTATACACCATTCCATGTTATTACAGGAAGTGATTGGCTTACAGAAAACGGTGGTCAACCATGAGCACGTTATGCAAAATGTAATGAGCTTCTTACATTCGGTGGACGCACAGCGGCGGCGGGATAGCAGGGTGGTGAATCCATTCACACAACAAGGAAACCAGGCCCAAAATGGAAGCGTCGATCCTCAGAATCAACAAGTCACTCCGCTCGAAGACGATGTTCCTGCCTCGCCTCTACAGCACGCTTCCAAGCTTCTGAGCGAAACCAATGCCGATGCCATGCTAAATCCAAGGAATCTTGAACACATGAACGAGATCACAATGCGCATGAATGGAACTCTCACAACTCCTCCGCCAGAGTTCATCCGGAGTGGAACTCGACCTGCGAGCCGCGGCGCTCCGCCTACATCTGCAGGATCGTCAAACTCAATGCGCGCTGGAGACTTGGACAATTTGGTTTACCCTGTTGGCCAGACGAATGGTATCGATCCAATGTACAGCGAACATATTCACAACATTCCATACCCAATGCCCGCGAAACCAGTGGAGCAGGCAGAGCAAAGATTTCTGCCCAATGAAGCCCGCAAAAAGAGTACACAGGTGGACCCAGGATGGATTCGGCCACCTCAGATCCTGCTGGTTGAAGATGATCCAACTTGCCGACGCATTGGTGGCAAGTTTTTGTATGCATTCCACTGCTCGATCGACAGTGCAGTACGTTCTCAGATTCCTCCCTTCACCGCTTTTACTGACTGGCTCGGAGCTTGACGGATTAGAAGCTGTCAACAAGATGAATGCTGGGTCGAAGTACGATTTAGTGCTAATGGATATTATTATGCCTAACCTGGACGGTGTGTCGGCCTGCCACCTCATCCGTCAATTTGATACGACGCCGATCATCGCAATGACCTCGAACATCCGTAGCGACGACATCTCTATGTACTTCCAACATGGTATGCTTGGCTCCTAGCGATTGTTGAGATGTACTGACAAGCTCCAGGCATGAATGATGTGCTTCCAAAGCCTTTCACTAAGGAGGGTCTTTTGCATATGCTAGAGAAGCATCTCGCCCATTTAAAGAAGCCTGTCCACCAAATTGATAGTATGGTGCCTCCTCAACCACTAGCATCCACCAGACAGTCGTTAAAAGAGGAAGAATCGCCCTCAAAATCGCCTGCGACCGCGAGCAATTGGAACTCGCCCAGTCACATACCAGGTGTCTCACCAGTGGGCAGCAATGTTACAGACGAGTACATGACGGCTGTCCAAGGTCATGCTGGAGCCTACGGAGTCAACAACATGCAAGGAGGTCTTCCATATAATACATCGCCGCAAATGCCGATGCCCGGCGGACGGCAGCAGGGGCAGCACCGGAGACAGATATCAGACATTGCTGGCGGCGATGAGCTGAGCAATCCCGCCAAACGACACCAATTGTATAGCGCTCCACTACAGCAACAGCCAATGAATCCTATGCAACGACCTCGGTAACACGACGGAACTTGAAGGTACTATTCCTCGTTTCTCTCTGCCATTTAAGCGTTTGGGGCGTACTCTCCAAGCTCAGCCCTTGTCTGGGACGGCGTTATGGGGAGTGGCCATTCAGCTATGGGAATAAGCTGATGATGATTTATCTACTTGTACCGTATGTCTTTCGTAAATTGTCTTTATTGTCATTAAAGTTAGAATCGGACGGTTGCCGCATGGGCTGGACTGGAAGGCACTTGTCATACCCTGTTTTCTCAACGAGTATTAGAAACTTCTGTGGTCTGGCAAAGGGTGGACGACTGAATTTACTTGGGATATACCGGCTGTGAAATGATGGAAATCGTATTTGAAATTGGGACATTCACGCGAGAGGATTCTCAAGCTCTGTATTAGCATCAGTTTTCTGGCTTCGCAAAAGCCGATGTTCCTTTGGTTAATAATCGAGTGTATTCACTCAGACAGTTCAGAGGTGAAAATAATTCAAGTGGTCGTTGTAATAAGGTGCATCCTGACCCCGGCGGACCTTTAGGTTCTAGACCTGCCAGCATGAAGCCACCATCGCATCTGTGGCCTTTGTTGGGCCAGACGACACCTTTTTTCCTCGACCCGAAGCTGCGTCACTGCGACAAGCCACCCCACAAAATAAGCTCGAGTCATGCAAGCCGTCCTCCTGAGTCATAACTGACTGGCAAAGCGCACACTGAACGTTCCCTTGGTGGGGCTGGTATCCTACCGCGACTTCCTTCTAGCTGAGCAATCCCATGGCTCCCAAGAGCAGGAAAGGCGCAGCGGCTGAAAAGCCAAAGGCTGGTGAGGAAGAACGGGAAGAACCCCTCCAGGCTGTTGTGAGTATGCGCAAGCCGGACGTGTCCACGCCTGTTCTGACTTTCCAGATCCTCACAGATCCCTTCGAAACCCGCTTCAACCCTTTCACCCTCGAACGCCCACGAGTACGTATCACACCTGGCACTCATGCGCTCCGCCCAGCGATGGCTGACAACCCAATTAGTGCCTCCTCCCTCTTGCAAACACCCCGCTCATTGAATACACGTTCGAATTTCTAGCAAACGCCGGTGTAGAAGAGGTATTCGTATACTGCGGAGCGCATACAGGTCAAGTTGAAGACTATATCCAGTAAGGGGCTAGAGATTTTATACCCATAAATTTTTCTAAGGGCCAGCTGACATTGAATAGCCGCTCAAAATGGTACTCGCTCTCCTCTCCTTTCTCCAAATTGGAGCTCATACGTTCTACCTCGAATTCCATCGGAGATGCTATGCGTGATCTAGACAGTCGGCGCATCTTAGTTAGCGACTTCCTTCTTGTCTACGGAGACGTGGTTAGCAACCTACCTCTTGAGCCTGCTCTAACAGCCCACCGCGCACGTCGCGCAACGGACAAAAATGCCATAATGACAATGGTTCTAAGAGAGGCGGGTACAACGCATAGGACCAAGGCGCAAGGAACATGTCCGGTATTCGTCATTGATCCCTCTAAGAATAGATGCCTCCACTTTGAGCAAATGCCTAACAGGGAACAAAAGAAATTTCTTTCTGTCGAACCTGGCTTTCTATCAAGTCACCAAGAAATTGAAGTTAGGCAAGACCTCATTGATTGCGGTATCGACATCTGTACCCCCAATGTTTTAGCCCTTTGGAGCGATAATTTCGATTTTCAAGCTCCAAGGAAAGGCTTTCTGCACAGCGTGCTCAAAGACTATGAGCTTAATGGCAAAACCATACACACACACATAGTTACCGAGCACTACGCCGCGCGGGTACGGAATCTGCATGCTTATGATTCTGTGAGTAAGGATATCGTTTCTCGATGGGCATATCCGCTTTGTCCAGACAGCAATCTGCTCATCAGTCAATCGTACCGGTTACAAAAAGGTAATATATACAAAGAGGAGGGCGTGATACTGGCTAGGTCTTGCGTTATCAACCGCAGAACGGTCGTAGGGCAAGGTAGCAGCATCGGTGATGGCAGTGTAATCTCAAACAGTATCATTGGTAGAGGCTGTGTCATTGGCCGGAACGTCACAATTGATGGAGCATACATTTGGGACCATGCAACCATTGGAGACGGATCAACAGTACGCCAAGCCATTATAGCTACCGAGGCTGCAGTGGGGAAGAATTGCAAGATTGAACCCGGTGCGCTCATATCGTATGGTGTTAAAATTGCTAGCGGCATGACAATACAGGGGACGCGTAGAATCACTAGGGCGAAACGAAAGCGCAAAAACGAGGAGGATTTGATCAAGGTAGAACCTGATGTTAGCATAGTTGGTGATGGAGGTGACGGCTTCGAGTTTATGGACTGGGATGAGCAGGAGGAAGATGAAGTGGTGGAAGGGTTTGCACCAAGAGGGCTGAGTAAGTTTAGATATCTCTACTATTTATATAATTCGCTGATAGGGAATAGTCTACAGCATGGCGAATCTTGCCTTGTCAACAGAATCGATATCTACCCTCAATTCTGAGTCTGAGGAAGATCAGGAAATTTACCACGACAGGTCTGCTGCTGGAAGCTTCGTATCTATTGGCTCAGTCGATAGCCTCTCCAGCCAGCATGCTGCTAATTTCGATCATGATGCGGCAACTAGTATCTACGATTCATTAGCAGAAGGTCATGAATCAGCAAACATCCAACTCGAGTTGACATCACTCCGGATGAGCATGAACGCTTCTGAGCACCAAGTTCGGCGGGCTGTTGTTGTCGCGTTCATGAAGCGGGTTTCTCAGGTGATCAAGTCCGGCATTGGAGCAAAACAGGCCGTCGCGCAAGTATTTGGACAACACAAGGAACTTCTCGAACGCACTATGTTCGACAAGAGTAAGTCCAGCAAGGTGGATCAGGTGGACTTTTTGCTTCTAATGCAGTCGGATCTCGTACATCGGGAAAGCGGAGACAGCATTTTGTTACATACATCAATGAAGCTTTACGAGATGGACGTCTTCGAGCCAGAGGCTTTCGAGCAGTGGTGGGCGGATGTCAAATCTAGCGAGGATGATGGTATGAAGAAGATCCGGGAGAAGACACAGCCATTCATCGATTATCTAGAGAACCAATCTGAGGAGGACGAGGACGAGGATGATGAGGAGGGTGCGGACAGTGATTCTGAATGACTCTGAGTAGTGGAATTCGATAGTGTTCCAGAATGAACAGTGATTCTCCGGGAGATTCTCGCGTGGCGTACTGGGCTTACAATTCATGCACTGTCTTAGTATCTGATAGTCACAAAGTCAGTTCTGTCGCCGCATCTGGAGCGACGAAAGTGTATGTCAGCTTCGCACAGCCTGCTCGCTGCCCCGCTAGTCACTTAACTTTAGGCAGGACATTTCGTCCCTCCCCGATAAGGAAACTGCCGGACCGAGCGCCAAGGCCGTGCTGCCCTTTAGCGTATGCGTTAATTCATTGAATCCTTGGCGCCAAAAACGGAAAAAAACTCCTAGAATCGATGTTAAGCAAAATGCCAAGTACAGCCTTTATAGCCTAATAACTTTATAACCACGTACTATATCTATATACTTATATAAGGTAAAATATAAAGCTTAACGAGCTAAGTCTAGCGGTATTATTTTTATTAAAATCTAACCGTAGGTAGAAGAGATATTGTTCCCTATCGGGGTCTTATTTGAACTTATTCTTAATAAAACTTATTCTTTTTAAAGAAACAAGGTATTTTAAGGTATCGTTAGCTTTGATATATAGGTAGGTTAATGCAAGAATAATAGGGGGCATAAAGATGCTAAAACTAGGACTTAACAAGCAATATTTCTTCTACCTATAGTCGGATTTTAATAAAAATAATACCGCTATTAGGCTCTATATTTACGTTATATAAGTATATAGATATAGTATATGGTTATAAAGTTATTAGGCTATAAAGGCCGTAAATAGTATATCGCTCAATACCGATTCTGGGAGTTTATTCTATTTTTTGCGCCAAGGATTCAATGTATTAACGCATACGTCAACTGCGCTCCTGGCTGCTTGCCAGTCGTCCAGCCCCACGAAAACCCAGCTTGACGTGTTTCTGCCTGACTCCCTCTGACACTTTCAGCTGACCAATATCTGCCTTCAAATTCCTGAATTTTGGCCCTGCTGCCTTCATCCACACGCTTCCACTGCCTGCCTGCACCAGCTTGCTCGCGTGTTCCGGGCACACCCCTCCTCTCCCTGCAACTTTGTAGCCTGGTCTCGTCATAACGGCGAGGCTCGGCTCTCTCTAGGTCACCACGCCTCCTATAACCAAGAAACGCAAAGCATCGGACCTGCTCGAGGCACCACAATTCACCAACGGTCCAAGAAAGAAAATTGATTTCGGAAACCTCGCCGGAGCTACTCTGCCGGCAACGCCGCTGACTCTAGCATCTACATCTATGGATTCCGAGGATGAATACAACAGCTCACAGGGCAGTGAGGATGAGTTTATGGAGGATCAAGACAGTGACCTCAGCTTAGACGAGGGTGATGATGGTGAGTGCCTGAGTGTGTTGGCTAGCCAGCCATGTGCTAACTTGTCTCTGTGGCTAGACTCGGATATCGACATCGATGAGAACGACATTGGCTTTGAGTCACAGGATAAGGATATCAAATCCGGAAGACAAGCCTACGAAGTCGACTTCACTGTCTACGGACCGGAGCAGATACAGTCACACCAGGATAAACAGATCAAAGAGGTCTCCAACATCCTTGGTCAACCTGCAGAAGCGGCCGCTATCCTGCTTAGGCACGCACGATGGAACAAGGAACGTTTGATCGAATCCTACATGGACAAGATGGAAGAGGTGCTGGAAAGTGCTGGACTCGGTGAGAGTACTTCGGAACCACCGAAAATCGAGAAGGTGAAAGGCTTTGTATGTGACATCTGTTGCGAGGATAAACCCGGGCTGGATACATTTGCCATGAAATGCGGCCATCGGTTTTGCGTGGATTGTTACAAGCATTACTTGGCGACAAAGATCAAAGACGAAGGAGAGGCTGCGCGGATTAGGTGCCCAGGGAACGGCTGCAACAAGATAGTTGATTCAAAGTCTCTCGATTTATTAGTATCGGATAATCTTAAAGACAGGTATGTCACCAATCTCTAATAAGTGACGGTGCTGTCGTTCCTAACTCATTTCAGGTATCAAGTGCTTCTTACCCGAACGTACGTCGACGACAAAGACAACCTACGATGGTGTCCGGCACCCAACTGCGTCTATACAGTGGAATGTGAAATAAAAGATAGAGAGCTCTCGAAAATTGTACCGACTGTGCACTGCGATTGTGGACATTTTTTCTGCTTTGGCTGCTCACTAAACGACCACCAGCCGGCCCCCTGTTCACTGGTCAAAAAATGGCTCAAGAAATGTGAAGACGACTCGGAGACCGCGAACTGGATATCGGCGAATACCAAGGAATGTCCCAAATGTCATTCAACGATTGAGAAGAATGGTGGGTGTAACCATATGACATGCCGCAAGTGTCGTCATGAATTTTGTTGGATGTGCATGGGAGTTTGGTCGGAGCATGGCACAAGTTGGTATAACTGCAACAGGTTCGAGGAGAGAAGTGGCTCGGAGGCTAGGGATGCCCAAGCAAAATCTCGCCAGTCATTGGAACGATATCTTCACTACTACAACCGCTACGCCAACCACGAACAGTCTGCAAAGCTCGACAAGGACATTTATCTCAAGACAGAGAAGAAAATGACGCAACTACAGATGTCTACCGGCATGTCCTGGATTGAGGTGCAGTTCTTGGACTCGGCATCGCAAGCCCTGCAGCAATGCCGCCAAACCCTCAAATGGACCTATTCCTTCGCTTACTACCTTGCCCGAAACAACCTGACTGAAATTTTTGAAGATAACCAGAAGGACCTTGAGATGGCAGTTGAGAACCTAAGCGAGATGTTCGAGAAGCCCATTGAACAACTCGAGAAACTAAAGGTGGATATGATGGACAAGACCTCATATTGCAACAAACGAAGGATTATCCTTTTAAATGACACGGCTGAGAATCTGAAGACTGGTGGGGATACCTCGTTTCAACTTACTCACTAGTAATATGCTTATCTCATATCTTCATACAGGTAACTGGGAATTCAATGTTCCCCTTTCATGATTCCAACCACGGCAGAAAATCTTGTATTTAAGAACAAAATGTCTTTCATGAGACATGGGGTTATGAACATGATTGTTCACCTGTTATGTTGAAAGATTTATATTTAGCAGAGTTTGCTTCTTACTAGCAGCGGGGCTTATGCCCACCCAATTACATTCACCTCTCTTGAACCTCTCGCATGGTTAAAGGGTCTGCATGTGTCCGGTATTTTTGGCTTTGGATTTGGATTTTTGGCTTTGTAGCAACCCGGCAAATGGTATGAGGGCGCCCAAGGTGTTTGTTTTCGTCGATTTGTTTTCTGGTATTTTGGTAAGGCATGTTAGTGATGCTTCCTTCATATCCACTTGTGGCACAACGAGCTATTTGACCGATGATATTTGTTGCTACCTATTTAGATTTGTTTGCTGGGGCCTTGTGCATCTATGGGTTTTCAACTGCGGTGAACTAAGCTAGGTCTTGTGAATAATATAGCGCCAGTTGATGATGAATCAAGGCCTTTTAGCTCCCTCTGAATGGAGATCTGTGTCCTAAAATCGGTTCTAAAGGGGTTTGGTACCTAAAAAAGGAACCCCTGGAGGATCGCGCCTCGGCCATTCTTCAGCCCTATGAGTTGATAACCCGACCGATACTCGCTCCCGTCCCAGAACTCTAATTTCCCGGCATTGCCAGGTTTCTTACCCCAGACAATGGTTGTTGTGGCGTCATAGAAATTCTTAGACCGTTATTTGGGACGTTTGTAGCATTCCGAGCAGCTAGTGCAAAGGATAAATATAACATAGTAGACTTTCGCTTTTGTGGAGATAGGAGTGTATATAAAGGTTCAGGATGTCATTTTATCGGAGTATGATCAATAGTTGAAAAATCATATTCAATATTTCAACCAAATCACGGTACTTTTAAGCATCACCGTCTCACACCAGATCACTACAATAATGTCTCACCAACAGAACGCCGCAGGTTGTTCTAAGACCATGCAGAACATCAACGAAACTGCTAAGAACATCTCCAATTCGGCTCAGGGCCATCGGGCTTATCTTAGAAATCCAAGTGAATTCACAGCACGATATATTACCATTTCCAGCCTCATCTTTATCCCTTAACACGGTAGGGTCCTTTGCCAAGGTCGCTTATATTCGTGACCTAATAATTTCATTGTCCGCATGCAAGCAAACATGATGAGTACAGACACGAGCAACGCATCAAAGCAACATCCGAAGGAGATGCTCGAGAAGCTCGGCGGTGAGGATGCCTTCTACGGAAAGGAAGAGGAGCCAAGGAATCCTGGTAATGTTGCTGGTGGACTTGAAAGCGTGAGTATCTCCTTGATTCTTCCATCGATGTTGAACTATTTTCATGATGTTAATCCATTAGCAACAAAACTATAAACAACCCTTAGACATGTATCAGCGATGAGGCACGCCAGAATGCGCAGGACAGACTTGACAAAATGTAGACGGGCGGTTCGAGTGCTTGGCAGATAACGTCGTTCGGACATGTATTGTATTACTAGGGACTACTTATGAGGCTATGGTATGACAAACAATCCGTAAACCCTGATCGCATGGCAATATATCGCTTCTGCAGTGAAGAATTAGAGAACTGGCTGCGTCATACATCGGGAGGAGTCGAGGTTTCGGCCCGTTTGCTAAGCAAGCTAGAAAATGTGGCTGGAAGCTTACCAATCTTGGCAGAACTCATAGGTCTGTTTTCGCTGAACAGCTGCCACTCCCGGTCGAGTGAGAAATGGAAACGGAATGCTAATTGATCAAGATTGCATTCCCCTATTACCGCCTTATCCAAAGAACCTCTATTCGTTCTCTACAAAAAGGTACTATACTGGCGTCAGGATGATTCTAGCAACCATAGCCGCGTCTTTTCCCTTCTAATACAATCTACGCGTGATTTGGGTAGCGTGAATATCCATCATTCGGGGCTTGTTAGTGTACTCAAATTCTGTGGATGTTGAGGGTAAAACTTAATTCCGCTTTCTACAAAGGGCCGACCCTAGATGCTGTTTCGTATTCAACCAGTGCGCTGCAGGAAAGGAATCGAGAAGGTACAATGACAAACAAATTGCGTGCAACACGCCCAAAAGCGCAAACCTATGACCCTAGCGATTTTCTTGATCTAATAATCTTCTAGTAGACCAAAACTAGCCAATACCATAAGGCGTGCTTCTGCTCTTGTGTTCTCGTTGTCTTCGCCATCGGCCACCGAAAAATCGCGTAGTATTACTAATAGGTTCATGGTCTTCGCCATCGGCCACCGAAAAATCGCGTAGTATTACTAATAGGTTCATGGTCTTCGCCATCGGCCACCGAAAAATCGCGTAGTATTACTAATAGGTTCATGGTCTTCGCCATCGGCCACCGAAAAATCGCGTAGTATTACTAATAGGTTCATGGTAATGGTTGCCTTTCTTGACGAATCATCCGTTCGGGGACTTTACTCCAATCAGAGGGAATAAAACCCGCCATGTGGCCAGTGCGGCGTGTTTTCTTTCGTTCAACGGCATGATCTAGTTCAGGGCTTGTGCTTCGCGCATGCTTGCGAGGAAGGTAAGGCGTTTGACTCACTACTCCTTTCTCTCGACTGCGTTGATGAGAAGCCAGGGTGATGGACGCAGTCGCCGGAGCCAAAGCCTGATGAAACTTAGATTTAGTTTTTTGATTTGTCGGAAGTCGTGCTGTTGTCTTAGGAAAGATACTGAGAGTATCCAAGGTCTCCTCGGATGTTCGTGTTCTTCGAAATACCCGATCCTTTCTAATGGAGACAGACTCGGTTACCTGTATTCCATCTCCAGACTTCTTCGCCAAATCCATCCCTCCCATGAGCCTTGAAGCTACACCTGCAACCTTCTTTAGTCCATTAATAAGCATCGAGCCCGAATTACTACTCTCAAATGTGGTATAGGACATTATACCAGCTCTCAGAGGGTTGAAAGAGATATTGGCTGGATTTGAGAGCCATGCCTCTTTCAAGGACATTCCCAGCGCAAGCGCAGCGTGACGATCGACGCCATTTCCAATGATCTTCCATTTGTCATCTAACGTACCCAATATTACTTCATCATCTAGGATTCCTTGAGCACGCCGAGCTTCCTGAATGGTCATCACCCGGTGCTCTTCCCAATGAAGAACTCGACCACAAAACGCATCTTGCGGATTACACCTGGTAGTTACGGTAGCAAAGAGATTCAGTGGATCAATTCTACTCCAGGCCATAGATTTCGGACGACCCTGGTGCTTGCTCCATTTATTCCGAGCTTGAATAAACGGTTCCGGCATAATGTTGCTACGACAGGCATCCATAAACGTTTGTTTTGTAGGGCGTATAGGAATTAGTGTGATGAGAGATCGTTCGAAGGACTTCAGGGCTCGGAGATTCCGATGGTCTGGAAATTGAATGCAGCCCTGGACGCGGGAATCACCAATCGCTGGTAGATCCTTCGTCGATTCTTTAGCACTGACGAAGTTGAATGGGGTAGTGACATCGAACTGCCGCTCGCCAAAGCACTCGCCATTTGGTAGTTTCCCAAGACTTCTATTTGGCGTTCTCGATGGATGAGAATGAGTCAGTGGCGGTGGTTTCAGCGGAACGAGCCCTGGCGCTGCGATGGAAACGAACAATCGTGAGCGTTTCTGTGAACTTCCATACGACCATCCGTCGATCAGAAATTGCTGTACCTGGTAGCCCATAGCTACAAGGCAGCCAATCAACTGTGAACAAACTTTCTCCTCTTCAAGGCCTTCTATCTTATAAGCCATATGCACAACGTTCTCGAGGATAGCGTACTTAGGTCGGTACAAATCCACAAACGAGGCAAAGGAAGTAACGTGAGACGCGTTCCTTAGAGATTGTTCGCTCCTTTTATCATTTTGAAGGGGAGAAAATCCAGGGCACGGACTCCCAGCAGAAATAAAGTTAATGTGGCCGATCCTTGCAATATTTACCATCTCAGAACCATTAAGTAAGTTCCTCGCATAATCATCCACGGATCCTAAGTAAATCTGAGCTGAAGCAGTCGAGTTTCGGGAATTAGCCAGCCAAGTATGGGCAGCAACTTTGGAAATATCCACTGCCGTACAAAATTTGACCGCACCGCATTCCTCTAGTCCTCGATCGAAGTTACCGCCCCCACTAAACATACCAAGGCCATTCATGGGTAGTCTTTCAGGATAGTGAGGATCGAACCCCTCATTAATTAGTGGAAATGGAGCTTTCAAAGCTCGAATCTGTTCCTTTCCCCGGGTTGTTACCAATCTACAGCAAATATAGAAGCAGTCTACGGCCCCATCCCGGTTGTATGGTGCGGGTATTCTCTTTTCTCCAACGTCATCGGCAGTATAGAATCGTATATGGCATTTTCGTTCGATTAAATCCGCGCGTACATTGAATATTTGATCAGTCCAAACCAACTCGTTGGGGCGGGTATCTCTCCGGCTACGGTACGCATTCGAGGCATCTAGATCAGCACAATCACGAGCACGGCGTAAGAGACCACGAACTGTGACCTCTTGTCTTTCTGGAACAAAGCCCACAATCACCACTGGTTCCAGGATACCCTTTCCCGAAGTCGACTTTCTTGCACCTTCGAATATGTATACACAGTCTCCTGGCTTGCACTCTTCCACGGCCCTGTCAAAGGGTGATTTGCGTGGCTTGCAGCAGCTGCACGTTTTATCCGACTCTTTGAGAGAAACGAATGCATTGCTCTCAGTCTCATATTTTTGTCTAACGAAATACTTCTGAGTGTCAAGACTCTTTGGAAACCATTCTACGGCGGGCCGACAAATAACCTCCGAGGCTTTGATTGCTGGCTCTCCATATTTGCAATTGCAATGGTCCGAAAGAAAAAGTTCGTTCTGGATCGGATAGGTCATAGTGGAAATAGTTGTATCCGTCGGCCGATAAAGCCATATTACACCCAAAAGAAGTTCGCCTTGTCGGTTGCGATGTGTCCTTTGGACGTAGGCTAGCCATATATCGGTGGATTTGTTCCATTTCGTCCGTTTATCTTTCTCCACCCCCACAACATCGCCTATGGAAGGCTCTGCAAGAGCGTTACTGCTGGTCTGACCAATGTATTTCATTTTGCCATTTTGAGCGATGGTAGTGAGCGGAGGTGAAGGTCTTCCAGCGCCTGGTATAAATCGGAGCGAGGCTTGTCGTTCCTGCTGCCGAATGGCAACCTTCTCAATTGGCGATTGCATCTCAAGCTGTTTCCCAAAGTACATGNGCTTGAAGCATTCATAGACATGTGGTGTGGCAATGGTTTTTTCTGTCAACACCTGCTGCTCTTTGATAGCCGAAAGTCTCCAAGGCGCGCACTCGTCCCATATGGGCTCGTTATAGAAGTCATCATTAACACCGAAGCTCTCATTATAGAGAAATTCAACGTTGGCAGAGACTGCCACTCTGAAGTCCGTGTGCCCATATTTTGTGAACCATTGCAAGAAAGCCAAGTCGTCAGAGTGGTGGTCCATGATCCAAGTGTGAAATTTGGTCCGAAAGTCCTCCAGTACAACATCGGAATGATCGATGAGATAATCCACAAAATGCTTCGAAAAATCGGCCAGCCATAGGAAGTAGTCGTGGTACCGTTGATATTCTTCCGCTGGTGTACCAAGACGATACCAGATATCGGATGGTTCTCCAGCCAATGATTGAATATAAATATTCCTTGCAACAGTATGGAGACCGCGATCTCCATAACCTTCAATACTAAGAATTTTGAAAGGAACTCCCTGGACATATCTTTGAACACTACCCAGCGTGAGTACACCGTCAAAAAGAAGTTCGCTGACTCCTGCTTTTGTGCTGAGCAGATTCAGCGGTTCTAGCTCGAAGTCCCAAATTCGGCCCATATACGGTCTATAAATCTTGAAGTTTTCCAGGTAGAAGGT
This sequence comes from Cenococcum geophilum 1.58, assembly GCF_001692895.1. Taxonomy (NCBI): domain Eukaryota; kingdom Fungi; phylum Ascomycota; class Dothideomycetes; order Gloniales; family Gloniaceae; genus Cenococcum; species Cenococcum geophilum. The sequence goes on along the minus strand of NW_027137571.1, from coordinate 1,798,684 downwards.
GGCGTTTTCTTCATGCTGGTTTGTGCTTTTCTGGCCTTCAGGTAAAGAGGCATGGTCTTGGGCCCACCCTGTCTAAATTTTGTTAGCACCTTAGCGATACAAAAGGATGCGAACAAACCTTGAGATCTTCAATCGCTAGATTTTCTGTACTGGGCGGAAGCGGTGGTTTCCAGCCATCATACTGGGACTTCGGGAATGTGAGATCTGAAGGTTTCACATAATGAAGGCTGCGGATACCATTTGTTGTTTGATGCCAATATCTACTGTCAGTTGGAGACACTAAAACAGCATCGATGGATGGCGAGGAATCATGCACAGCTAGAAAAATCATGCGTGGGTTAGTTACGAGCGCTTCGTTGACGTCTTCATTGTTCTAAATACCGTGAGATGGCGAAGACTCTCCCTGGTCATAGATCTCAGCCATAATTTATGAGAGCAATCTCTAAACAGTATTAGGGAAGGAACCACTCAAATACTAAAGAGCCTGGTGATATTTATCACAAAACGCGTATCCGGATGACCTGTGTGATTGGGAGGTTGGCAAGTCATAGGCTGTAGGGTTTAGAACAGAGGTAAAGTGAAGCTGAAAGAGGCGTATAAAAACAGTAAACGAGTAGAGCGCCTTGTAAAGACAAGTTGATGGTATATTGCTGACGCGAAGAAGGAATGTGAGTTGCCATGGGCCAAGACGTCGACATCCGGATAATTACAAAATTAGGGCGTTCAATTGGATAGTGAAAGAATGAAGTAAAATAAGACTTTCATAATTCACTTTGTCTGTTGAAATGTAGTGAGCGAAGGCCAGCAGTAAAGGTGGTTGGAGAGGCTGAATATGGGAGGCTGGTCGTCTCGGTCGAAGAGAGTGACTCGGAACATTGTAGGTCATCCAACACCACCTCGGGTGTGCATTAAGCGACAGTACTGAATCAGTCTCAAGCTGAAGGTTGGCAATCGCAGTAGTATTAAACAATTCATGCCGCCTTAGTGTTTTAGAGTGGTGATGGTTCGCCTGCACAAGATGGCAAGTAGGGGGGTTTCGATGAACTGACGGAAGGTATCTGACGGAAGGTAAAGCTAATTTTTAGTGCTTACATATACATTTAGCGCGACCTTCCGTCAATTGGTCAAGTAGGGGTTTCGGTAGAGAGCGACTCTGGTTCTTCAGGACCCCATCTTGTACTTCTTAGCGGCTGCTCTAGAGCTTCATTATTTAAGTCACGCTCTATTCGGATTGCCTGCTCAACAGTTTCGGTGATAATATTTTGGGGTTGGCGGCTTCGATTGGGCNCGACTTCAGTGGCGCCAGCGTCACGTCTCATTTGCTCCACCAGCTCGACGGTTCAATTAACTTGGCGCGCGGGATTAGAAGACATAGTGGCAAGGATNAACTGTGCGAAATTTGGAGTCGCTAGCTGCTGTAAACAAAATAGGGGGCTGGCTTGAAGTTCTGATGAAAATATTCATCAAAACTTTTGATATTTGCCAAGTAACAAATCTGACGGAAGGCCTTACTAACCATATACTNCTAGTACGCGACGATCGCCTCGACTCGAGTTGCATTACCTTCCGTCAGATACCTTCCGTCAGTTTATCGAAACCCCCCTAGTGGTGCGACCCCCACCCATGGGAGAGAACCTCTCAGCCGGAGAAAAAGGTGGCCGATATTCGCCCGTGCGCCCACTACACTATTTTGATCTATAAAGAGACACTTATTACCACTCTCACACCTTATAATGCCTTCCTATAAGGTAATTAAAGTACGCAAATCAGTCATAATTGGTATACTAAAAGGCTACATGAATGTAAGAGGAGAGAGGGGCAAATGACTAGGTAGAGAAACTGAGCGATTTTAGTGCGGGCGCAAGGACGAATATCGGCCACCTTTTTCTCCGGCTGAGAGAGAACTCACTGGGTCACCTAAGCGATGCTGTAAAGCGTCGATACGCGGCATCCATGTCGGGAGGACATTAGATCGTATTTTAGCAGCGCTCTCCTGGCGAATACCAGATATTCTTTCGGAAACGCCTTGCTTAGTTGTCAAGAACATTGAAGTACCGGAAGCGACTAAAGGTGCATAGAAAGAGGTAACTCTCTCAACTACGCCTATCCCTTGCACCGATAGGGTTCTCGGTGTTCGCGCGCACGGGCCACACATCCGAGAACCCTATCGATGCAAGGGATACCTCACTTAAGGAAGGTTTCCACAACATCAATGAAGTGAGCTTGGTGAATAGAACCCTTTTTAAACATATCTTTACAATTTTTAATACCCACAACTCACTTGGCTAGACAATTCAGCAACATGACAGCAACTCCCTCCAGGATTGCCTAGGGAGCCTACCGAGAACATTGCCATCTTTTAACCCGACCTTAAATTTGACCTTTCCCCTTCAATATTGTCTACACCCAAATATATTTTACCACTTCGCCGCTGAGTATTTCGGTCCAAAGGTTTCCATGCTGTCCCATAAAACCTTCAAGCACTCATTAGGACCTCCCAACATCAAAAACAATCACAGCTTGTCTACGGGAATTGAGCGTCTCTACAGACTATCTCCAAACGCGTCATCTCTGTGAGCTAGGATCTGACAACTTAAAGAGAATTGGCTCCATCTACTCCAAAGGGATGTGACCCTGACGTTGTCGATCGCACAGTAATCGTTATGCATTTTGCTATCGCAACAAGCGACATTCAACTGGAAGTCATATCCTTAGTCAATACCGCATACTATATCAAGCCACCAATCCGGCTTTATTTCCGGGCAAGCTTAATGGGGTCGAGACGCTCTGTCGCAGATCAGTAGTTTCAAGTTCATTATATCAAGCTTTCGGCGTATGGATGAGCCCTTAGAGGCAGCCTTCCATGATCTCGGACAATCCCTGTCGTAGATGGCCCGTTTTGATAACCTTAAACTGGCAAGTGTCGGACGCAGAGGCGCCAAAACTAAGATTGAGGCCATCAAAGTCGAGAAACTTCATTTGGTACGAATACGTATATCTGTTGAGTTTCTGGGAGAATTTGTAAACCGTTTCTTTCCACCGTTCGAGTTCTTTCCTATGATATCATTAACCTTCTAAAGCCCGGAGACTGGCGGTCGCCGTTGGAGACAATCAGAAATTGTACCTTGTGGAATAAAATCCTTATCGTATCAGAAAGAAAATGGCGAGGAAGCTACTACCTACGGGAAAAAAATATCCACTCCGCTACGCAAATTCAAACTCCATTGCACATATCTTGCTTACAGAAAATGTATTTAAGCCTGCGACAGTTACTGTGCCTTTCTTAAGAAGGAACATCCTACTCGGACAGAAAATCTAGTGCCTGTAAAGGAACTCGGTCATTGTTGCTGATTGTTGGCGTTTCCGGGAAAAGGGAAAAGGGCTATTTGAATTTTTACCTCCTATCTCTACTTGTATGGGTACATTTCCGCTTCGGAGATCCAATGCCGTCCTCAAGTATTTCATAATAAACATGAAAAAGAGGTTAACCCGTAGCATTCTTGGTGCATTACCATCCACCACATACAATAAATAAAGATAGAGAATTTTTATAAGAATCTATACCTAATCCAAAAACCCCATACCTAACCTAACCCAGAGTAACCCAAACACTCATGAGTGGTTCAGATTATCCCATATGTGCGTATCATCATACGTCTCAGTCTCTATTTCCCTGCTTTTTGGGTCCTCTCCCCTCTTGAACGCCTCACTCCGTAATTTCTCCATTTGCGGATCCAGCTTACGAATTTTGTCCTCGAGTTCCTTCATCTTCTCCTGGGCATCTTTTGTGAACTCGAACTTCCTCCCCTTATCCTCTGCCTCCTTCTTCTCATTATTATATACATTCAACTCATCGTACAGCTTGTTCCGCTCATCCATAATCGTGAACCACTCAGCGTATTTGACCGCTCCGCCAAAGCAAATACCGTAGCCGTCGCAATAGCAGGAGTTTGCAGAGGGGCAGTAAACCGCATTGCCCGTAAAGACGTACTGCCAAATATATTCAAAAACTCGCCCACTGTACTGGTCATCCAACGACGTGTCAAGCAGCCATTTCCGGTAGTGTATGAACCGCTCACGCGGCACCTGCCTCACACGTTCTCGACTGACTGCGAACTGCGCACAGCAAGGCTGAGATAGCGTAGGCGGGATCGGCGCGCCCGGGTGTAGCTCCTCCCACACCGACTTGCGGTAATATATTTCCTCGGGCTTCCTGAAGAAGTCAAAGTCGATGGCCGGCCGGTCCATGTGAATCCAGTCCGGACAGCCTGGGTTTTGGTGGCAGCGCGTGTTCATGTAGCCCATGCGTGCGACGCGCGCGTCGTTGAGGCGCTTGATCGCTTGCGCGCTGTCCAGCCCCATCAGGATATTGTTGTGCCAGGCGTAGCGGTGAGAGTGGAAGAAGAGGATCGTGTCGGGGAGGTCGTCGTAGTGGTCAATTAGGTAAGTAAGGTAGACCTAGTTGCCGGGTTAGCTGTCAAGGCCGGGATGTAAGGGATATAAGGGATGGGAATGAGAATTGAAATACCATGGCTTCCCGGCCCTTGTTCTTGGGAACCCGAAGCTGAGCAGTCGCATTATCAACTTCATATACGGCAAGCGGAAGATCGGGCAGTTCGGCGTGAATCCATGCTATCTCTTCCTCGGCGGTTTTAGGAAGGACGAGAACGCGTGAGTAGTTAGAGCCAGGGGGTTTGGGGTTCCCCGGCTGGAACTTGATTGGTATGCTAAAGTCCAGAGGGTCAACTGAAGATTTAGAAGGCGCTGAGGGCGCTTCCGAGGGCGTTTTCGGGGACGGGGAGTGGTGGTAGGTTAGAGGAACATATCTGCGGACAAGTTGGAAGTACCACCAAACTAATATCAGGAGAAGGAAGATGGTGATGGCGGACACGAGTCTTGGAGGGCCGGTTAACATGATGTGAGTAATTGCTAGACTCTCATCTGTTCGCCGAAAAGGATTTTGACATGTTGATATAGGGACAGAATTCGCTCGTGAAATTCAGAAAGTAAACTCTCCTCCCAGTGGTACAGTAACGTAGTCAATCACTTAGTTAGCCGCATCACCTAGTTAGCCACCCTCAAAACTCACCAAAACTTAGAAAATTCGTACTTTAATATCTTAACAACCACTTAATAATAAATTATAATAATTTGGATTTAGGCTTTCATATATGCTTTATAGCTTTTATTAAAGTTATATAGTAAATAATTTAGTAGTTTTTAAGATATAGTAAGATATAGTATTTTAGCCTTATTTTAGCCCCCAAATTTAATATCTTAAAAACTACTAAACTATTTACTATATAACTTTAATAAAAGCTATAAAGTATATATAAAAGCCTAAATCTAAATTATTGGAATTTATTATTAAGTGGTTGTTAAGATATTAAAGTATAAATTTTCCAATTTTTGGTGAGCTTTGAGGGCGGCTAACTAGGTGATGCGGCTAACTAAGTGATTGACTACGTTAGGCCTTTTGAGCTGACGAAACCCCCAACAGTAAAACCCACCAGAACGTCAGGATTTTAGAAACACCCTCATTTGTTTCGCATTACGACCTGCGCCGATCAAAAACCTTTTTGTATTCATGCTAGAATTAAAGAAACAATTAAATGTGTCAAGTCTGAAATCCCGGCAGTTTACTGGTTTCACCATGCACAAGTTAGGGGTGCAGCAGTTCGACCAGCCCAAGATTTCTCTATTTACTAAGCCAGGAAGCGCATGCAAGCACGCTGTCTGAAGTATTTTGGTACTTCCGTGGGGTGCTCTATCTACGGAGTACTGTACTTGTATCTGGTAATATGAAATATGCCCCAGTCTCACGTGAACGGATATGTCCGCCCTTCATAAATCAGATGCTCCATGGTAGAATTTTAGCTGAACTCAGTTAAATTAGCACTTGCTTGGTTATGGCTCATATCTGCTCCCTGTTTTAGAAAAAACTTCAGTTTAACTATACGTAGCTGGCGGCCCCCAAGGCTGCCTAGCAGCTATATCTAGACTTCTGCTAGATCTTAGATCTCTATTAGTACTACTATTGTAGTAGTGTGGAATGGTCTTTAGTTCATTTCGGTCAGGGTGCCTTGGCACCCCTTTCGTGTATATATAGAGCCTTCGGCTCTACCTTTACCTTACTACCTTCTACCTCGCAGAGCGAATGTATACATTCTTTGGTCATCCCTTCCTTTATGGAGGCGTTTGCTCTATTACATTTCAAATGTGATGGTGTGAGGCCCTAACCGATCCACAAAGGGTCTGATTTATGAGATAAATAGTACCTGCATTTCATTTAAATGCCTTAGCAGAATCAATAGACCATCGACATGCCAAATAGATGGTTAGGCTAGGTGATTAATATCTGACGATCTGTGTAGAAGGATCTTGCTCTGAAGAGAGCTCGAAGTGTACAAGTATAGTATCAATTTGCTCTTTCGAAAGAATACGCGTGCCTTTCACATCCGTCCTTTCGCTAATATTTCCTGGCGTGGTAGCTTAGGGTCATCTCGAATGTCAATAAACCGTGCCCTTATGGCATAAAGTAATCCTGCATAGCTATCCGGCCCCTATTGGTATTTTAATACCAACCGTGGGATATCGTAAGCGAGGCACTCGTGTAGAACAAGCAGCCTTTGCTAATAGCAGACAAAATTCCGTTGTCAGGGAGAAAATAATGTGCAGATACACTCAATATGTCGCCCGCTAAGTAGCGCACGTATATCCACCGAAAGTTCGCTTCTGTATTGTAGATATTCAATTTGATAAATGATTTGTAAGCGAAGGCAGCCCCTAATCGCTGGCATATGCGCAAGATCCCATATCCATCTTCTTAGCTGGAGTTCCAGGCGAGATGTCAAAGTCGAAGATATCCACAGGCAGACCCATCGTGGTACACGCGTTGGGGATCTGAATAATCGTCAGTATGCTTTAGTCGAGAGAAAGGTATAAAAAGCTCTTACATCTACAATTCCTGCCACATGACCTTGTACAGGGGCACAGGAAAGCAGAAGATATATCTGATAATCATCATAGCCTGCAGGTATAGTATTAGCAAGTTTTGTAAGAAAGCCCTGGCAAAGACTTACCATATCTCCTTAAGTATTCAATGACCCGAAGGCTCGTCTGGCGGTATGCCACTGTTGCATCCATATAATGTTGCTTGCCATGTTCATCGACACTGAAGCCTTCAAAATAGATGTAACGCCCGGGACCGAACTGGGGTTCCACGGGTCCCGGTATGTAAATGGGAGATTTCATACCGAGCTGCGCCATGCCATCCTTCATAACCGTGAATTTGATAGTAATGACGCCGGCCATTTCAATAGCACCACAGACTATCACAGGTAAGCATTCATCTTCTGTTAGCCAAAGAGGCCTAGAGCTTACATGAGATCTCCCCATCACCCTCTAATATTTATTAGCACAGGCTTGCAGGTTTACATGGACTAATCAACTTACGTGAAAAGTGCAAGTCACCCACACTAAATTTGGCACCCTTTACATGAACGGGAAGATAGACCTTACTACCTCTAGAGAGGTTCTTGATATCGCAATTACCTCCATGCTCAGGCCTTCCAGGAATCGTGCGAGCTCCTTCTCGGCCTACTTTCTCCTTAATATCGTCTGAAGCACTTCCAGCATGCACGTTCTTTGGTTGCGGAGGAAGCGCAACGTCTCTGTCGAGATGAGAATATGCCGAGATGAGCTCACCCTCCCGCCGATTCCATTCAGCGAGGATTTCAGGTGAAGGTGCACAGCCCAGGATCCCTGGATGAATCAGACCGGCAAAACGGACGCCAGGAATATGACGGGACGAGCAAAAAATGCCTTCAAAATCCCATATAGCCTTCGCCCTAGTTCGACATCACGTTAGGACTAGCCAAGGCGTAATTTGCTGTGACGCCTTACGCTTTGGGGTAGATCTCATCCAAAAAGCCACCGCCATTACTCTTGTCGAAAACGCCAGTGAAACCCCATGGCTGACCCTGGAGGGGCTGCACGTCTTGGATCTCAACGAGAAGTACGTCACCAGGTTCCGCAGTTTCGATTTCGAACGGCCCGGTGAGATAATGAACCCTGGTAAGATCGACATTTTTTACATCGTCTGCACTATCACTGTTTGCAATCTGGCCGCCCGTCCAGTCGACGCACTCAATCTTCACAACTTCATTATTCTTAATCGTGCCGCAGGACGGAACTGCACTTTTGTCAGCTAATCTAATTGCAATTGTAGACTTATCATATGAATGAGTACCATCTGGATGCCATCGATTCTAACCATGGCTAGATTAGCATTGACTTCAACTGACCAATATGATAGTATTAAGCTTACATGTAAGCAGGCTTGCTCGGCAGCAGGCTTGTCTAGGGAAACCTTGGCAGCATAGCGAAGCTCTTGCTTGCCCATGATGGATTATAAGACGCGTAGCTTAGCAATTGAGCAGATCAGAAAAGCCACAACGAAGCTGAAGCAGCGGCGGACGATGGAGTCGGGAATAAGAGTCGGGGAACTGTCAACTCAAATAGTACATATATGTGGGGAACGGTCGAAAGGCGGCAGAATAGCCCCATGGTTCGTTTCCATTGACCAGCCTAAGTAAGGAAGCTGTTGTGCAGGGAAGACCGATAAGCTGGAGATAAACCAAGAGCTGTTACGTAGCTTCCACCGAGCCCACTAAAGGCGGGGTAAAAACCCAAACAATACTGTCGCTTGCAAAATCGGTTTCCGCTTTTTTGCGTGTACACAAAGATCAAAGCTGTAGCGCTTAGCATAAGTTAGACCTAGTTTAATCTAGCACATTACGGAGATCTCATGGAATATACCTAAAGGCTTAGTTTATCGATTTTCATAATACAAAGAGTTGTTGCCTTACGCTTAAAATCGCGTGCATTCGTCACGAAGTAAAGCTCACAGCTGATTAGTACCTTACGGTTTTATAAGTTAGAATATTAAAAAGACACCTATTTAGCGTTGGCAAGTATATAAAAGGAATTCTAAGACCTGAAATTTGAGAAAGCCCAAGGCACCACGTGATGTCTATTCGCGCAGGGGGCTAAGCGCGAAACATACTTTATGCTGCCTATTAAGTTACCGGTTCGTTATCTCGAAATCTCCCCACTTCGTGAGGAACATGCAATTCAACAACAGCCTCACATTCCCCGCGTTTAGCTAAGCTTGGGGGCTAGCCGACTGTTTTTTTGGGAGGGGTCCGCTCCGCCTTGTGCGGTTTATATTCACTTTACTTTTACTTAGATCCTACTATCAGTTTCGAGCGTCTAGTGATATCTGCTCCAGCCATGGCGAGGGAAACGACGCCTCTATTGCCTCGCTACAAGAGGTCCAGGTCCCAAAGTCCGATCTGGAGCGGGACTTGGATCGGGGGGGCTGTTTTGGTTGTTCTCAGCATCATAGTATTCGCATTATGGCTCATGGGTCCTCCCAGCGGCTGGTCTGCACTACCTCCTGAGCCGATTCGCGTCGCCATTGTCGGTACATTTTACACACTGGCACAAAATACTGTAAACGCCGTTGTCTGCTGACGATCGCGACTTTGTAGGTGCGGGCCCTGCTGGGATCTTCGCTGCCACCCACCTGCGCGACCTCTCCGCAAAACAGCACCGTCCCATCCTTATCACCATCTTCGAGCGGAAGTCTTCTATCGGAGGACGCTTAATACCGGACACTCCGATATTCCCATTCGATAATAGTCACGAAACACCTCTGTCCGCTGAGGCGTCTAGTTATACCTCGCCCGCATCGGATCTGAAAGACATTGTTCCTACCTACAAGTCTGCGGGATGGCCGTTTCAACTATGGAAGAATGTCGAGAAGACCCTATAGTTAGTAGTTCGGTCTCTCGGAAGCGCGCATCGCGCAGTGCTAATGGCCACTTTAGTGTTTATAACAAACCAGTCGAGCTCACCCGACCTTCCTCCGCAGCGTCGTTCGGCTCACGGGTCTGGGAATGGTGGTGCTTCGGTGGATCGGTTAACGGTGCTAAAGGCATTGGGTCGCAGTATCGCAGACAAATTCGAAAGATACGAGAGCTGGGTATTCAGGATTCTGTGAACGCGATTATTAACTTACTGGAGCTAGACCAGCCGCGCTCTACGGCGGGCGCGGCTATATTTGCTCACCATGGTGTCTCGAAAACATATATTAATCGCATTATCAAAAGCGAGTCCCTTGTCCAGTTCGGACAAGAAGCTGACTCAATGAACTTGTTCACACTCGGAATGATGGCCTACGCCGCTGACGAAGGCAAGTCGCAAAAGGGTGGTCGCCTGGTTTCTGTGCTTGAGGATATGCTCTCACGCTCCCGAAATATACACCTTCGTCTCAACACCGAGGCCTTCGGCCTTCGTAAACTAAACTCGACGAAATGGGTGCTTGCATCCCGCCACTCCAGGACCTTGGAAGACGAAACAGGTTACCTCTTCGACGGAGTCATTCTCGCCGCACCAATTGCCTCTCTCCAGCTCGACGTCCGTGATGCGAACTTGACGTTTCCCGGCGAGTTTGTTGAATACCAGCCCCGTCATGTGACTTGGTTCACCTCTTCAAATCCATTGGATTCGGGGCAAGTAGGCGAGAAGGGTCTCAAGTATCCAAGTAGAATCATCACTCGGATTCCGCCGTCCTGGAAGACCCTAGAGCACAAAACGGGAGCCATTGAGATTTTCGACATGGGCTTTCATATTCAGCGCTCTCCTTACGGGAATGCGCAAGAACGAATGTATCGCGTGCTATCCGATATGCATGTAACCGATGAGAACGTAAGAGACCTGCTTGGCGGTAAGGACAGCAGCTGGATTGCACGGCATCATGTACGTTTTACTCTTGTATTCATCAATAGAAATACCTAACAAGGAGTAGATTGAGCAGGGTTACCCAGTCTTAGGCCCGCAGACTTCGTTTTCTGCGTTTATCCTTGATGATTTAGTCTGGCATACCTCTGCCCTTGAAGAGCTTCATAGCTCGGTTGGCGTAAGCGCTTGGGCAGGTAAGAATGTAGCGGACTTGGCGTTTCGGAAGATTAGAGAAAGAAATTAGGATTCCCTTTATATATCTGCCAACAAATATGTGTCCTTTCCGCGCGATAGCTAACAAAGCCATGAGATATTAACTAGTTGTGAGCTTCACTTTGTGGCGAGTGAGCACGTGATGTTAAAGCCTAAGGCAATTAGTCGTTATATTTATGAAAACTAATAAGCTAAACCTTTCGGTAGTTTTTGTTTCATATATATTTCATCCAATCCTCTTAATGCGCTAGATTAAATTAGGTCTAGCTTATGCCAAGCTCTACAAGGATTATATACACCACCCTGGCGCATCCGGTTGAAAACGCGTGTTGATCACGCTAATCAAAATGCGTAGATTTGTACCTAAAAAAAGGTAAAATGTAGCTTTAAACAGTGTGTGCACACGAAAAAGCGGAAACCGATTGTTGCAGGCGACAGTACCACGTCGTCACCGTGTCGTGCCAATTTAGACTGTCCTTCATGCACGTAACACAATTGATATATTTCCAATGCATTTGTCACAGTTGCATCTTAGGAATTACTTAAGAATCCCAATCCCAAATGTTCCATCTGCCCCGTACGTCACCGTTAGCTAACCCTCGTCAAGTGAATTTCTTCCCGGATAATTCTTTTGGTACCCGTTTTTCTGTTTGCCCACCTACATCGATATTTTGTGCGTCCAGACTTCCCAAAGGCAAGTTTAGGAACTCGTGCTTGTTCTTCCATCGAATCTGACTTTCCTTAAACTTCTCCGCCTCAGCCGGCGGGGGAGGTGGCTCTGTGATCTTGGTAATCAGGTAAGCAGTCGATGCTTCAGCAATGCCGTAGATTAGGACTCCGACTAATGGAATCTTCATAAAGATGAAGAATCCAACGCCAAAGCCAAAGAGTACCCCTTCTCTGTCCCTGAACCACAGCTTCTTTTGCTCCTTCGTATATCGGACACGTGAAAAGTAGGGCTCGAGCTACATGCAATCGTCAGAGAAAGCCCTTTTGGGGCTTAACGGCTAACTTACTAACTCTCTCATGAGACTTCTCGAGGAAAAATATGATTGAAGAAACACGACCAGATAGCGTCTTGGTAAAAATACAGAACTGCCGAAAATAATGGCAGCCGGTTTCGGCCCCACAGCTTTGTTGAAAGTGTAGAAACTCGCTGCGGGAAGGACAAATCGACCAATGTAAGGTAGGTACGATAGAGCGTAGACAGCTAGCGATATTCCGGCCCTGCGACCGTATCGGATGAGGAAAGCGATGATTGCATCCATAGGACTCTTCTTGGAGTTGGGATCTCCATGTGTAGAGTACATTCGTAAATTTTGATAATACATAGCCCGAAGAGTTTGAGGATCGTCCGATTTATGCTTCTGGATGTATGTCTGATCCACCCAATGCAAGGAACCCATGAACCTAAATAGAGTGTCAATCAATGATAAACTAAACTCTCATGGATTTTCTTACATTTCATCAAGGGTCGGCGTGATATACCGCATGAGTGACATGAGGAAGAATGGAACTTGCAAAACCGAATGTTCCAAGAAATTCAGACCTTCGACAACTTCATTGTCCCAGTGTGCGGCATCCAGATTCATGAACAGTGACAAAAACCATAATAACACTTTGACTCCAACAACCTAACCATGTACCTCATCAGCCTTGTCGTGTAACGTGCGGTCCGCTCCCGAAAGTCTCGCACCGGAATGGTTATAATTAGCCGTATAGCAAGACCAGCGGCTACAGCTAGAGCAGCTTGGCGGTAGTGATTTGAGGTAAAGAGTTCTGGATTTTGGAGGGCGCGGTGTGCTGCAATTTCGACGTGTCAGCCTCAAATCCCTCAAATGAACCTTCGGATCACTTGCCGCCAACGAGTGTTAGCTGGGCACCCCGAAGAATAGCATTAGGGTCAAAATTGGACATATCGCACAATATTCGTTGTTTGAAGAAGTATTTTGGAGGTTCAGTATTGCCCTAGCTGAAAGCATGTGCCTCACAAGGAAGGACCAATGACGTCGCGAGTGTTGCGAATCTCGCCGGGGTTTCACCCTGTCAACTCCGGTGGTTAGCGCAGCCACGTCGGCATGGCATTACTTTCCCTTAAACAGCAAAAATACCAAAACTTCCCCTACGAAAAGGCCGTGCAGATGTGGCTGCGCTAACCATCGGACTTGACAGGAGGGTGCACAGCATCTCTTCAATTCCGGTGGTTAGCGCAGCCACTCCCGCACGGCCTTTTTTTAAGGGAAATTTTGGTATTTTTGCTGTTTAGGGGAAGGTTGATAAAACACGCTAACCACGGGATGCACCAGGATGCTGTACACCCTCAACCCAAAGGTAGTGTAGGTAGGTCTTATAAGTCAATACACACTCGGCATCTAAACTAAGTGTTTTCTTACCTAGATAATCGATCAACAGCTAGCAGCGTAATTTTATGTACAGAGGTGGTGGGATTGATTGGTGAATTTATTTCGGTTGAACCGTGCATTTCATATTACCTTGGTAGCAGGGTGGCCTATCCGCGGACCCACCTACACTACCTTTGGGTTGAGGGTGTATAGTCGAGGAGGAAAAGGCCCATATACCATTCTGACTGTCGTCACGACCATGTTCGGCATAATGGGTCGGCACCTCAGTTCCATGACAGCTGGTATTTTGATATTGTTGATGGTGAGTGTACGCTGGGTCTAGACATACAATTTGAGCGTCTTCCAAGCCAAAATGCCTCCCATTACATGGTCTCACTAGGTCGAAAAGGCCAGTCAGTCACCATTTGCGGAAAGAGATGACGCGGCCCAAAGACTCAAGATATCAAACTACCAGGTGGAGCAAATCCACGAACAACCCCTCAGACGTTTTTACGTTAAGCTGAACGGATCAGCTGGAGACTACGAAGGTTACATGCAGCCAAGAATACGGATTAGATGGATTGGTTGAGCGGGCAAAAATTACTATCGAGTCCAGTAGCCTGTTACTGAATGTAAAACCTCTCTCAACAGGGTCTCTGTGCATAGCGTCTTCCCAAGGCCAGGAGTCACACGTGTTGAGCTGTATGTGAGAGGTAAGTATAGAAGATGGTAGAAAAGGAACTAGGTGGGTCGAATGGAATACTAATCAGTCGCGGTTCTGGTTTATTTTACGCGCTGGACGGATATTGTTGACATCAATGCGCGACTCTAGGAAAGATTGAGCGGCAATGCAGTTCAACAGGCCACAAAATGGCACTTGCGACTTTAAAAGGCCAGCCCTGGCAATATTAATTATCTTGAAGCCTGAGGTACCCGGCGACGATCCGCTACAGGGCTTGGCGATGAGCGAGCATCAGCCGCGACTTCCAGCCTCCCACAAAACTCAAACCCACACGACTTCCCTCAACCCCTCCCGAAGTTGGTCACTTCCTGCCATCTCTCTTGTCGTATGAATCAATGGTTCGTCTATCATGTCTTCTTCGACTGCGCCCTCAACGCCAGAAAATGCGCTTGCAGTCTCGAACGCTGGCCTGCGACGCTCCTTCACTGTCCCCGCAAAGCTACCTAAACCTAGAGCAGCCTCAACCACCTCGGCGGAGCTCGCCGAAGGCATAGAAACGCTCTTTACTCATACATTCGCCAAGATTGTATCCTTTAGTACATCCTCGGGCATCACGCGGCCAACATCCAGTTCGAGCAGGGTGAGCGTAGATCTGAACATGGATACGCCCGGATCCATACCCTGGTCTTCGTATACAGAGCGAACGCTTGCAGCTGGTCCGTCACTCATCCAGAAATGCTCACACTGCTTGGCTAATGAGGGGTTTCAGGTCCTGTGCGGATATATCGCGTCATTTCCTCCAACGTATCTTTCCTAAATTCCGGAAGGTTGCTTCATACCATCTTCCCAAAATCGCAGTGCTGGTGCGTAGATGGAGAGTGTAAGTTTGTGCTGAGGATACGGCAAGATTCTTATTACCGGATCGAATTACCGTGGGACACCGAGGAGGATAAGGAGAAGGTTGAAGAACTCAAAGTCGTTTTGGACAAGGTGTTGCAATATGAGAAGACCACATGTCCCTTCCAAAGAGGGTTTCATGTGGATCTTCCGGAATTACCACAAACGCCAGTGCGTAAACGGCCAAGGAAGCCTCCGGAGAAAGCCAAGCGCTGGATACCGACGGATAGAGATTGGGTGCCGGAGGATAGTTCGAAAGCTGCATTGGACGGATCTGACACCAGCAGCGTATCCATCTACGAAGATGACGATAGGGAGAGCATAATGACGAGTAGCACGCTCGAGGAACATGCGGAACGTCTCGAAGCGCCGGAAACGAATAAGGAAGCATCTCCTCAATACTCAGGGGTTTTGCAACGAGCAAAGTCATTTACAGCTTCAAGATCGATTACAGCACCTCAATTAGCATATAGGCCCCCGTGGTCATTACCAACAGAAACAGTGAAATCAGATCGCGAACCGACGGGTACTGCAACAGAAACTGTTAGTCTATCCTCTAGTAAGGAGTCATTTTATTCTTTGGAGAAGACCCCTTCGCGATCGCCCACGCCACCCTTCGTAGATGCCACCTCCCTTATGGAGGGAAATCCTTGGGCTCATAACGAAGACAAGAATGGAAAGCATACTGAAGAAAATGGGGAGACGGTATGGACTCGAGGCAGACATCGTCGGCAGACCTCTGAAATTACGGTAACAGCACATTCGAGGGATGCCTCAGAGGAAAACCTTCCAGTATTGCCTACCGGACATGGCCATGTTGGCCGAAGTTTGTCCGCACCATCAACACCACCCCTTATGAGTGATTCAGATGATAGCTTCGAGCCACCACTACTAGACGTACCAACACCGCCTGACACAATACGCCTTCGGAAGCTTACAGGAGCGTCACAGCGGCGGGCATTTTCTCCAATGCCACGCCCGTCAAACCTATTCAGCCCGCCTCTTCAAGCACCGAGGAAGCAGTTGACCGCCGCATTAGTACAGAAAACCTGCGCTCTCCTTCTCGGACCTCCTGCGCATTTAGTGGCCTTGATGCTCCGAATCGCAGCCAAGGTGGCCAATGGAGCTTTTGGCTTCAACACGTACCGTATACCCCGAGATGGGGAAAGGATTCCCTGTTCATGGGAATCGAGTGGGGACGAGGATGAGTGGAGCGAAGATGACTATGGCATCCCTCTTGGGAGCCTGGAAGCGTCTGCATTACGGGGGAGGAACTTAGGCCCAGCATGGGAAGTAGATTGACGGGCTGACAAACATTTGGTGTTTCTCTTGCATAATAGATACCAACAGGCGTATGTATCGCACAGCATTTCGTTTCTTTGGGGCGTAAGGCAAGTTCTGGGCACATTTAGGGACAGGGACCATGGTTCTAGGAAGAACTGGCAGATGCAGAGCCGTCTGCCGGAAATGGCTTCCAGCGCTTGACGTTATCACGTATTTCTTAAAACAAGTTTTATCCTTATCCGTTGTATAATATCAGCTCGATGATTTCGAAGGAGCCTACCTCTGCGGCATGATTGGATGCTTTTATGATCTGCAGTGCTTAGGGCTGGTTCGGCACGTTTGCTGCAAGTCATGAGCTGGAGCAGCTGTTCGATGTTGCGAAGGGTATTTTTCCGAAGGTTGATTTAGTTAGCACGGCTCCCCATCGGCAAGGCTCGCTCGCTCGAATGCAGCTGGTCGCCCACAAGGCAATCAATCATAACCCACCTCAACATTCTCACACGACCTGTCCACATGCTCATTGAACTGGTGGCCAGAGCATCCAAGGCCGGCAGTGAATGGGGGCCGAGGTTTATAACTTTGTCTTGGCAGCAGCTGCAGATGTGGTAACCATGCCCATCCTTTCTGTTTGACCTCAGTTGTTCGGATCGGAATGCGACATGTTCTCGTCGAGGAGAAGGCCCGTGCGCCCAGAATAAGCGTATATCCAGGCGTAAGCGTCCTGCAATGACTCATTTTGGCTGCGGTATCTGCAAAATACCGTTCTGCAAGAAAGAAGACTGCTGGAGACCTCATATGGAGCGACTCAACTTCAAAGAATAAGCCTATATATCAATTTGCTATGAAATCAAAAGCTTTGTAGTCCTGAGCACAGGCATTGAATTCTATTGATCCGATTGTAGGCTCTTATCGATAACACGGGGTGGTCCGCCACGCCTTCACGCGACTCCAATGCCTGCGAGTATCTTACAAAGACTGAGCAAGCTGGGACTTCCCAGCTGCCCGTCCAGCTTACCTGGATACTGGCAGTGCTTGCTTACCCCAGCCGCCTACGACCGAGTGGCTGGGTATGTGGGTGTTGTGGTAAAGGAGGGTGGCAGGGGATCAAAAAAGAGGTGGTGGTGCCCAACCTGCGAAATATTGCAACTGACGAATCCAACCAGCCCACAACAACCGGCGATGGCGGACACACCGCAGAGATGTGATACTTCTCCCCACTAGTACACCGAAGTACGGTGAGAGCCGCCTGAGGTGATGGTGCTGAAGTGGCGGGTGGTTGTATATAGGGGAGCAGACCCGCCACCATCGTTGTTTTCTCCAGCGGAGACCTGGGTCACTGAGTACGAACCATCCTGTAGCACTTGCTGGGATTCGAGACTTCTTTGTACTGCTTCAAACATATCGAAATCTTCTTTTCGTCTCTAGCCAGCTTTCAGAGAGAGTTGAGTTCAGCTAAGACGGTTACGATGGATTCCTCATACATCCCTCCCCTCAACCTCAATCATTCCTCCCCTCATCCACTCCCTCCAATTCCTTCTACGCCGCTTCCTTTACGCATTGCGCCTCGGTTTCAGTCAAACAGGTGGGCCTACCACCCAGATGCCATATGCGTTGTTGTTTTGGATGTCAACGAATTGTTGCGGCCATCTACACCCGTAAGTCCTGGCGCAAGCTCACCATCTTCTCCGTCATCACCTCTGCGATGGGGCTCAACATCGCCAACATGGAGCTACGCATCCTCGACGCGCTCTAAATCACCATCGTCGGCCTGGGGCTCAGTACCACGCTCACCAACTCACTTCCTGCGCCGCAAGCCATCCCCAAAGCGCGAATCCTTGCGTGCATTACGGGAAAAAGACTCGGACGCATGTCTGCAGCGCATCTATGAGCAACAGACGCTTGCGTATCTGGAAGGAACAATGTTCTTACCTACCACGCCAAAATCCAAGTTGGGTATGGAGGAGTTGCCTGAATGAAGGTGCCAAGTGCTGGAAGGGAGTGGAGCCTAACGCACGCCGGGGCCAGGCGGCCCGGATGAAGCTTGTGAGTTCACGAGGCCCACACATCCCACTCCAAGAAATCAGCAAAGACCATAAACACAAGCACAGAGCCACAACACATTAAATCGCTTAGCACAGATTATTCAGCAGAAAAGGTGCTTCGCAGAGCCAACTCTGCGCTTAAAAGCATCTAGCCTATTCAGAGCTTCCAATCCAAAACACTCCCCTAGTTTTGGAGTCCTGAGGTGCTAATTCAATATAGGGAACATGTGGGCAAGGGCCAGAAGCTTCTGCACTCAGCAAGCGGAGCGCTTACTCTAATGGGGTCAGCCATGACGATTGAAGACTGCGGGGTTAGGTCAATGAAAGAGGAATGTCAGATTCAGCAGTATGGGAGAGCTACTGTGGGATTAAGTAGATCGAGGACAGGGCTAGAGCAACGTGGGATGAAATAAGGATCTGTGAACGAAGGGATGAGGTGGTATGGATGATGAACTTTAACGGATTTGTTATGCCTGTATACGAAAGTCCACGAAACGAATATATGAACATGCTACGACTACAAAACTCATCAACTCCAACCGTGATCCTTAGCCCCTACTCTCTGTGCATTCCCCAACTCGGATGAGAGCCCCTTCATACTTCTTCATATGATGCATCTAATCAACCGTACAAATAAGCTTTCCTTTCGTCTTATTCTGGTCCATTAACCTGTGGGCCTCCTGAATGTCTTTCCAACTCAGCACCTTCTCGATCACAATCTTAAAACTACCATCAATAAATCTTGGCAGTGCATGCTCAACTAGCTGGTCCCTTAAACTCATCTGGTACTCCTCACTCCTACTCCGCAGACTGCTGCCCTCGTACCTTATCCGTTTCCTCACAAACCCACCGATATCAACTCCTGCGGGCAACTTTGACCCGCCTAGAAACCCAAGGTTGACGATAATTCCATCTCGTGCTATGGCGTCGAGATTGCCTTGAAAGTAGTCTGCGCCGACGAAGTCGACGATTATGTCAACGCCCTTGTTGTCAGTCGCTTTCAGCACTTCCGCAACCCAGTCTTGGGTCGACGTGTTGAATGCTTTTGTTGCCCCGAGCTCTTTTACTGCGAACTCGCACTTTGCATCTTGCCGCGCTGTGGCGTAGACGGCGGAGGCGCCGTCGGCGACAGACATCTGGATCCCTGCAATGCTAACGGACGAGGCACCGGCGTGCCAAAGGATGGATTTGCCGGCTTTGAAGAGGCCGATGAGGTAGAGGGCTTGGGTTGCTGTTATCCAGGTCTATGCAAGAAGGCAGTTAGTACAGCCGTGAGGTGGGAAAGAGAAAGGAGTAGGCCGACTTCGGGAATTCCAGCGCATTGTTCCCAGCTCAATTCTTTAGGTTTGTGCACGANCATGTGTGTTGACAAAACGATGTACTCCGCATACGCTCCTGTGCAGTCATCAGTATCCACCCGCAGCCACCTACGTATTCTTCGACTTGCCGCCATAAGCCAGGCCAAATACTTCATCTCCAATCTTAAACCCCCTCTCTGGAGCGCACCCAAATGCCTCAATTACACCGGAAAACTCGACCCCTAGAGTCTTCGGCGCCTGTGGCGGGACGGGATACTGGCCCTCACGTTGGAGTAGATCCATGCGGTTCAAGCCGAATGCTTTAATTTTGACGAGAGCCTGGGAGTCTTTTGGAACGGGCTTGGGGATTTCGGCAATGTGGAGGGCTTCTATGGGGCCCGCGTCTCCCTCAATTTCTGCATCTCACGATTATTTGAGCTTCTATAAGATATTGAATTTGACGAAAGAGATCGCCAGGGCATGAAGATTAATTGAGAGAATTACCGACCTACTGCGCGCATAGTATCTGGCATCTTGAGGGCGGACAACGCGGAAATATATTTGGGTGGGGTATCAAAGAGTTTTTAAGTGGGTTTTGGGTTTTATACAGAAATGTGGTGGAAAGATCAGACGGTGTTTAAAAAGGGCAGTAATGTCCGACTGTGAAGGGTTGAAGTGAACATTTAGCGTCAATGACGACTCACCGTAAACATTTGTATTGACGAGCGCGGGGGGATTGCTGTATACCACCGCATTAGGCACGGCGGAGTATTTCGGATATGCTAGAGCACCTGATACATGACAAAGCCTGCTAGGCAGGGACTGCAAGTTTCCGTGCTCATCAATTTTCACACATTTGCTTCGGAAAAGACTGCCGTTGTATCCATCCATACTGTAAGCGAAACCCCTAGCAAACTCTAGCGCCGGAACAGTTCCGTGAGTAATAGCGGAAAGACAACACACTTCCGTTCGAGCCGAACCATAGCCCTACTGAAAATGCAGCCCGCATAGATAGATGCATGTAGGCACCTATCGTTACAATTTTCCAAAAAAAACCCTCCATTATAGGAAAACTTTCAAGATATGCAGAAAGGCACTGACAGAGATGGGATAGATCGTGATAGTGCAAGTGTGAGTGCGAGTGGATTGAGCGTATGGAAATGCCCTCGCTACTGGTAAAATAGACTATCCGTGTTTGAATTCAGATTATACTGCTTAAGAATTTCTGCTAGGCGGACACATTCCCTCGAGTAGTTGAGATGATGGATGCTCATAACGGTGTAACGGACCCTATAAAAAGCGTTAGCGGAGAGAACAGTATGAATGCTAAATCAGCCCACCTCGGTTGGTCCTGGAAAGTTTCCATTTTCGCTTTGACGCGGAACTCATATGTCTTGCAAGTAGCATCCTGAAAATAATCCGTAATTATCGGTGTCACATTATTTTCGTCCTGTTCTTTAATTTCCATCAACTGGTCCGCAGACATGCCCATGATGGTGCGTCCAGTGTCGTCAAAGCCGCTCAACCAAATTTGACCAGTGTGATCCGTAACGTTGAATTTAATGACGTATCTGTATTGTGGTTGCGGCCATGACTTGTCACACTTCTCGCAGCGCCACTCGCCGGGGTTTTCTTCCACGACTTTCTTGTTGCAGCCTTCTGTTTTGCAGGCTGGATAGCAGAAGCTTTCGTGCATCACAAACAAAACTGTCGCCTTCAGACCAAAGAATACGGCTTCCTCAGTGAGACCAAGTTCCTCATCCAGTATTTGCGCAATTTTCTTATATTCTTGCTTTCTTCCCCCATCTGCATTGGCTCCTAAATTCGCGTGTGATGTATATTGCGCTTGCCGTCCATCGGCATCGTACCATCCCTTCAACTTGTGGGCTTCATCGATGTCAGGATCAACGGTCATCGATCCCGAACTCAACAAGCTCAGACTGCGGCCTCCAAAATCTGACACCTTGACACCTTTGAATGCAATGACTGACTCCAGCGGAGTATCAAATGATGTAGCTGAATTTCCCCATATTGTCAGCCGCACGGATGTGAGACTGCTATCAGCTAGTGTCAAATCGCGCTTGGCATATGGCTTGCTTGTCCTCTGTGAAATAATTTCAGTGACGTCAGCGACTTCTTTAAGGACCCCAATGGTATCAATGGTAGTATCCTTTTCTACGGAATCTAAATCACCAATACTGATGAAGTTGTACCGTACTTGAGGCACATTGACTTGATCCTCAGCCTGCACTATATTAGTATTTTAATCAATAATAGAGGTTTTCAGGGTAAATTAACTAACACACCTTTTCTACCAATGTGTCCCGTTCGAAGGTCAGCTCGTAGTCATTATTGATGCCCTGTGAAAACTGTTTTTTTGCAAAATTTACCCTGCAAGGTGCTGAGATATAGTAAACATAACCTTCTTGAAAAACTTCGTAGAACGCATCGCACTGGTCGTTGAAGCCAGTTGCTCTAATCTCTCCAGTTTCATCCAATAGATTCACGCTGAAGAGTTTCCCTTCTCCGTTCTTGTTATGCCAAGTCCTGATTTCTCCTTTGTGTGTACACCGCGCTTTAATAGTCCATTTGTGGGCATAAGGGGAGAGGGATTCGATCGGGTAAAGAGTAGGATGTGCGGAGTTTCCCAGATGGGACGGTAGAGACCTGTCTTGCTGCTGAGGCTGTTGCTGCTGAGGCTGTTGCTGCTGAGGCTGTTGCTGCTGTGGAGCTGGTCCATTCCCGTAGAAGCTGTTCACCGATATCGCTGCTGGCTGCGGTTTTTCTTCTTGTGGCTCTGATTTTGGAGGATCCAGTTGTACTGGGTTGCCAATCTTGTCCAATTCACCGTACTGCTCTAATATGTCGAGATTCATCAAGATTAGTATCCTACTGTATGTTAATTTATTAATAAGTTGATGCAGGCTGTTTTGACGAACTTTTTGTCTTTGACAGTCTGAGGCTGAAAGGAACTCAGGCGAACTATTGAACCCTTCTTGAGTTTGCCATCTGTTACGAGGTAACTTATCTCTACCACATGTTAGATTTTACTTGAAATAGAAAGATACTAGATAACCAACGTGACGCCAGCATAGTCTGGATGAAGTTATGGATATCGCTCAAAACCACACGGTAGCGCGGTGTATCGCCAACTTTGCTATCCAAGGGTTTGATCTGGACGCATTGCATGATGGGATTTGGGACTGCATCCTGGCCTCGTTCGAATATGGTCCTAAGTTGCTAATTAGTATCAGTCGAACGATCCTAAAGGTGAGCATACCTAAGGGCACCCTGCGTAATTGCTGCTTCTGCCATGATGGAAAAAGGGTTCCCAAGGATGTTATCAACTATGTAGAGGCAGGGCGATGATCCTGTTTCGAAAAGATGATGTGGCGGAGAGGAGTGGTTTTCAGCTGGAGTAATGGGTGGACGCGTTAAAGCGCGTCGACGCTTTCGTGCTGATCACGTGCAGAGGGGTTAATGGGAGATGGTTCAGGTGCTGCCAAGCCCCAGTACGTAAGTACGTACCTCTTTAGCGGAGCTTCAAGCAAACCTGCTGATCTGACAATACCCACTATACTCAATATACTCGCCATGGCCGATGAAGAAATTGCAACTAGAGCTCTCGAAAGCGATGTCGAGAGAAAATCTACAGAGAACGCAGAGCAGAGTGTCTTTCCAGGTGACACGAGAGCGCAAGAAGGCGCAAGCATGGGCGTAAGATGGTCCACTCTGGAAACAAGTCGAGAGCTATCTAGCTGATAATTTGACAGGAGCACTGCGTAACGGATAGGCCTACCCGTACGCCTCCACGTGTTATACCATGAGCAGCAACTGACGGCCGTATAGCTGCCGGTGAAATCCCTACTGGTGTTTGTTCATCCTCTGCTGCGCTCCTGTGAGAACAAAGCTCATTCTGTTCTAGGAGATGTCTAAGCTTGGAGGGATAGATGTATGGGGTCTCCCAATGCTCCACGGAGTATCTTCTGACAGCCCGTCATGTAGGTTTACATTGCCAAGCCGAGCGACTACCCACACTCCCCTTCGAAGCTCCTGTTACTTTTAACAGGTGGAACGGGTATCAAGTCCACAAACAACCAACTACAAGCGGATAAATATGCCTCTGAGGGCTTCCTGGTAGTGATGCCGGATCAGTTGGTTTCCCGAATGATTTCTTTCTCAACCAAACACCCTGCTGAGTTAATCTAGATTTGAAGGAGACCCTGCGCCCAATAGTGTCGATGCAACCAGTGCTGAAGACCACCCCTCCTTCATCGAGCAATTCAAGCTTCGCGCCGCTGAAACTGCAAAGTCCTTTCTCATCGATATGTGGCTGGCACGACACACACCGGAGAAGGTGATGCCGCTGCTACAAAAGGTTATTGAAGGAGCTAAGGAAGAGTTTGCAGACGCAGCCGCAAGTGGTGGGGGTATTTATGGCGTAGGATATTGCTTTGGTGCGAAGTATATCTTGATTCTGGCTGGAGAGCGCCCCGATACTGTAGCGTGGGGACAAGCTGCCCCCAAAGACGTGGAACAGGGTGCGGTAAAGCATACTCCTTTAATAAAGGCTGGAGCCATTGCTCACGGTAGGCACCAACCTCAAAGGTGCACTGGTAACTACTAACAGCTTCAGGTACGGATGTCACGAAGGAAGACATTGAGTTGGTCAAGGTTCCTGTGTCGATGGCATGCATCGAACATGACTCCCTTTTCCCCGAGGAGGTATTGCAGGCTGGTCGCGTAGCCCTCGAGAAGAATAGCATAGAGCATGAGATTCACGTGTATCCAGGTGTACCCCATGGCTTCGCTGTTCTAGGAGATTATGAAGATCGAAAGATTAAAGATGCACAAAAGCAAGCTTTCGGTCAAATGCTTGGCTGGATCCAAGGCCACTAGGTGGGCTCTAGAAGGGACACTTTCCCTTTGTATCTTTCTTCCAGGCGTTTTTCTGGTGTAAGTCGGTCTCCTGAAAATACATGTTGAAATTTCAAATGCTTCAAGCAACCTTTGAATCTAATTGAACTCCACCCAATGCGCAAACAATTCTGTCGCCCACGCATTTTGACCTAAATTAACTCCACATCTCCAGCCAATACCCTCTCTCTCACCGCGCTCCACCTCACGACCCAACAGTCCCCCCGTTTCATCTCAAACGCGCGCTCTGTCCCTTCCACGTTAATCACCCCAATATCCCTCAATGCCCGGCAGAACACCGCCACATCCGCATCTGGCGTGTCCACCATACTGATGCCGCCTGCGGTGTCATCCAGACGCTGCAACGCTGTCGGGAACTGGGATAGAAATGAGGAATGATAGTGAGTGGATAATAGCGCTTGGTGCGCGGTTAGGTAATGCGACTCGGAAGTAGAGAGGTGGGCAGATGCGGTCTGGAGTGTGTGAAGAGGGTGTTTATCGATCTAGTGGAAGGTATATCAGCATGGCGTTCTTATTTGAGCTTAGAATTCTTTCGACTGGAGGGAAGAGTGGCATGTAATATGATACCTTCGCGATCCTTGCTCTTAGGAATGAGCGTACCAAGAACTTGAACCGCTCGAGTTCAGTTTGGATCACTATGAGCCGGAAGTTCGCCTTCGGGTCCATATTCCCCGTTTGCTCTTCTACAAGCTCAATCTACCACTCTCATTAGCATATACTGTGCCCTCCTATTGTTCACCCAAGCCCGAACCCTCCCCTTCCCCCCCCCCCAAAAAAAAAATTTTATGGAGAAAAACTGTACCTGCCGTTTAATTCTCTCCAACACCCTCTCCATCAGCGCATCCGGATATGGGAGTATTTCGGGCGCGACGCGCTCCGCGACCCAAGCGCGAGTCAATTCTTGCAGGTCGCGCGACTCCTGGGGCTCGGCTTCGCGCGAGACGTCAGCGAGGATATCATCGATATCCATTGTGTGGCTTTCGGCGCTTCATATGTACGCCAAACATAAAAAGTTGCTGGTTGCGGTGGCAGAGGCGAAAGTGGGATGGAATGGTGGGGAGGCGCGAAAGATGAGGCGTTAAGGCACCAAACCGCCGTCGAGGGCGTCACTCATGNTGTCACGTCGAAATACTCTCAACACAGTTAGATGTCAACTTCAAGTGCCTGTCGAGATAGTTTCATGATTTCAGTTAGATAGGAAAACAGGAATTGAAGTCACCAAGCAAATACACTGTCGGGGTTTTCGATCAGAAGCCTCGATATCTAGAATTTTGTCTAAATTTTTACTTGGAAAACCATCACGCAAAATAGAGCCAATCAGTATAATTTGAATAGTTTTCGATTCGCTCTAACAATAAGACAGACCCAATTCGCCCCATTACGACGAGGTTCCTCAGCCCCTTTTTGGTTTCTCTACAACAATTCCACTTCGCATCCATTCCATACCATATGTACAAGGTGTTTCTGGTGATGCTCATCTACGCGCCCCTCCCCGGCCCGCAGAGAAAATTGCCATGACAGCAAAAGTAAAGCAGCAGATAAGTACAACAGAAGCATGGAAAGAATGATGTCTTTTTTGGTAACCCAATAGAGGAACATGCAAAGAAGTGGGACGGCGGTGAAATAGGAGTTTGACGAAAGTGTATCTGTTTGTGATGGAATGCTTTGGAGCGTGAGAAGAGCAGTCCGAAACTGAAAAGTTTTGAGAGAGGCAAGGAGAAGCTGGCTGGGGTTCGGTTTCGAGAGTCTGATATATGGCGCGCAGGCTTGGTCAGAGGTAGTGCGTCATGGGCGCGTGAATGTGTTGCGAACATGCGATATGGAGGCAATGCTAGTTCTCTTTTATGCAAAGAAAACCAGATGCCTCTAGACTTAGAGAACAAAGGAAAAAGTAAAAATCTCGCAATGCAGCGGTCAATGGCTGTGCCCAAACGTCTGCCAGGGAGCAAAACTTCCCGAAAGCAGACAGAGCGTTCCTTGCGAGTTAAAGTAAAAGCAAACCAGGCCCATAAAGGCCATAGGAATTAGAATGCAACTCCAAGATTTGCAAGAGGGGACTAATGTTAAAGGTCGGATGAGCAGGCCAACAAGGTGCTACTGCCCTGTCTGAAGCGCAAAGTCTTGAAGTCAAGAGCAGTACGGTATGCGCCATGGTAATCGCTTGAACG
Organism: Cenococcum geophilum 1.58; assembly: GCF_001692895.1. NCBI lineage: Eukaryota > Fungi > Ascomycota > Dothideomycetes > Gloniales > Gloniaceae > Cenococcum > Cenococcum geophilum. The sequence goes on along the minus strand of NW_027137571.1, from coordinate 1,772,014 downwards.
CCGCAATGAAAAAAACCGTATAAGCAGTCGCTAGGCCGAAATGTTGGAGAATCCGAAAACTCGATCAATAAACGCCATAACGCCATAAGTCCGATTCGCCGTAAGCATAGGTGTAGTCGTGTAATTCATAGTCCTAGTAGGAGGCCATACGACGTGTGCCTAGCCGTCCGATATTGAAATTATTATCGAGTCCAACTCCAAAAGGAAGAAGACTGCCACCTGTCTTCGACCTGCTATGAGCTGTGGGACTGTCCTCCATCTGGCAGAACTGTTGGCCAAAGGCAAATGTTTGGGCTCTGTTTAGTTTTGTGCGTTGCCGCAACTTGTTCATTCCCCGTTCACAGGCATTCTCGTGTTCCTTAGCATCCATTCTCAGATAGTTCTGAGGAAAGCAGCGCGTCCTGTGCGATTCATAGAAGGAACTATATCCTCCATCAAGGATGTATACCTCTGGATACGTGAGCAGGGGATAACGATCTTGGTTAACCAAGCGGTCCCTATTTCGAACAAACTTGGCCCTGCAAGAACGTCAGCATGTCATTCGGTGAAGTACAGAATCCAACTCACATGAGAGGTGCACGGTGTGCCGAATACTCGCAATGGAAGACAAGAAGGGTGTTCGGAGGGAAAGAAGGCTTGAAAAGCTCCTCAGCAAGTTGCTCCTTGTCACAAAAATTCAACGCCCCATCAATATGTCCCCCTTCGTACTCGTACTCAAACCGACAGTCCACTATGACTGTCTTGTCGTAAACGTGACTGTAGTCACCATTAAGCACGCCAACCAAAGTAGTATCAGTTATACGCGGAAGACTATCTGGCTCGTTGGGAGGCATAAAATGTGGAAGCTTGAGAGTGGGGCTGTCATCGACATCCATTACTGATTGCAAACTGCTTGAGGTATAACTGTCCTTTTCTTGGTTCATAACATCCCCGGGATGTTCATACATACTTAGCGATCTCCTGAATTTACTAGGGCGCCGCGAGGGAGGGCCGGCAGGCTTCCTGATATTAGCCCCCAGAGGCGAACCATTCCCACGAACAACGCTAGGGTTTACAGAGAAAGGCTGCTTTGTCTTAAGAGGGCCCATAAGAGGATTGCAAAACAGCTTCCGATCCTGAGGCGGAGAAGCAGTGAAGCATTCGTCTAGGGTAGGAGTAGATGAGTTCGACAATCCGCTACTCCCAGCTCCAAACTTAAAAGGCGGTAAAGGATTGTTCTCTTTCATCTTGAGCGACACAGTACTAGCGGAATAGTGCTTAGTCCGGGAAAGAGAGGGTCGCAGCAGTGCAGATTTTCTGCGCCTAGAAACCATTAGCGATGGGTCTTAGGTATGTTTTCACGGTATGATACGTACTCTGCGGCAGAAATTGGCCTTGGGATCTCGAGGAGAGGGTTAAGAGGAGGTTGGGGTGCACATGGCAAAAGCATATCTTCAGACACTGATATTGTCTCCGGCGTGGGAGAAGGGATGTTGATCTCAGTGATGAAGGAGAACGGTGCCTTGTGGGGAAGAGGCGAGATGTCCATGGAATCGGGGCCAAAGCCAGGAGACGATGAAGGTATCGGCGGGGTTGTGACGCCTTCCCATCGAATTGGTGGTGTTGTAGTTCCTTCTGCTTTAGACAAATATCAGCACCTTTTGCACCTCACAGAGTCGGGCTCTCTTACCCCGATAGTCCGGAGGTTGGAAAATGTTCTGGGTAAAGAGCGACCGGCGAGGAGTTGCGAGTTGGGGGCTGAAGATTGTAAGCTAATCTTTCATGAATTTGAGGAATGCAAGGGCGCACCTCTGGTCTACATGCAGGTTCGAAGACATGTCGGCGGCCAAGCTGGCTGTTGGTGAAGAGCCACGCAGTGGCTGCAGCGTAAAGTAGTCTGAGCTTGATTTCTTCATGCTCATGTCCCTGAAGTTGAAATTTTTTGCTCCAAAAGTGTGTGCTCCACCAAATAATGGCTTAGAAGGTGGAAAGTCGCGTCGATACCCCCAGGGTCCAGGACACGGCGGCGGGTGCATTGCCGCCAACGGCGAAGACAACTCCATGATTGTGCTATTAGTTGGTCGGGTGACGGCTCCAATTGGTCGTTTGGGTAACGGCTGGAGGTGGTGAACGAATGTCGCAGCTTATCTCGAGTTCAGATGCAGGCGTGTAGGTGAATGCTCGACAGGTGACGGTCTATTAAGCATACAAAGACAAGAAAGTTAATTCCAATCTTTAAGATGCTAGCGGTAAATATCCTCAAGCTGGCGGAGCTATATGAGGGTCGGAAGGAGGAATCTTATTGGTCTGCGGAAGACATGGAGGCTCGGTGGTCCGCAGTCTAGTGGAAGAAACGGTTGCGATTGCCCCAGGAAAAGTTCAAAAACGACCGACTTCCAGTACCGATGACCTCTGGCAACAGCGAGGGATGAGATGGCCTTCTGGGGACGAAGAAGGGCAGGAGAGAAGAGGAGGAGCAGGGACGAGGCTTTAGAAGAGGTGGTGAAGCCGATGCCGAGCTGCAGCGTCTGTCTCCAAGGAAACACTGCGACGTTGGTCGGCCTAAGCGCGCTCACAGACACCACCAATATTATGCAAGAATTGCGGCTCTCGGGCGGTTAGAGGAATTGCCAGTGTGCCAGTTTGCTTCGAACCAGCATCTGCTTCAGCTCGGGGCGATCATGCTGTTCCTGCTGTCGCCGTAAGCTTGGAAAACACAGAAAATCGAGATCAATGCATTTCCCCACCGCGCTGTTTACCAACTGACATGCCCAGTCGTTCGCACTCAAGATCTAACATTGTACGTCATAGTGGCCTTCAAGCAGGTCAATACAAGCAGAGGATGGATTTTCAAGGCTCGCTAGCCTTTGCACAGTTGAGCATATTCACGCATATTCACAAAAGCCGGTGTTTCTAGGGCCATATCTCAGGTTGCTGGGGCAGAACGGCACAGGGCACAGCACTTTGCGGGCATCTTGCTTGTAAAACCGTTGCAAACGACTAGTTTTCTCCGCTTAAATCTGCGAACTCGCTCTCTTGCTCTTTTGCACAAAGCTCGAAAGGGCATCCCCCTGGTCTCTCAGCTGCCGTTATGCCTGAATCCTGCGAACAGCTCCTCGAACTAGCCCAACAGGAATCTCTGCGTCCCGTCATGCTACAACCCCCATCTACCATGCTCGTATCAATCAGCACTGGCGTTCTTTCGTCATCGCTTGACATCTGCGAGTCCTGGCAAGGAAAAGCCTTCAAACCAGGCCGCGGTATTTCGCTCTTGTTGGCCCAGGCCTCGCATCCTTATAGCAGGGATTGACGGCCAGCAAACGTCTTCATTGGGCGACGGGAAATATGCCGTGCCCGAGTTCGTGCAGCTTTGCCGACATTGCAGCGCCTGGACGATAGCAAGCGTCGTTGCTTGGTGCCCTGAATGGTCTGTGAGGGAATGATCTCTCGCTTTAACCCGCTTATGCTTGCATAAAACCGGATAAACTATCCTCTAACGAAGTCCATCAGCCTTGCTATTCAGATCGTCTTTAAGCTGTTCAATCTGAAATTCTGCTGCGAATAACGTCATAGTCGAGGATCACGTCGTTTCCAAGTTTCTTTCTCCATTGTTTGTTTGGGCGTTTGGCCGAATGTCGGGGCAATCATTTTCTCCGCTAAAGAGCAAAATAAGCCTATCAACCAACTCCCACGCCCTGCAAAACAAAGGTTTGCGCAATCGGGGCCTCCGATCCCCCAGCAAGCCTCCTAAGAAAGTTGGCGGGCTGAGTGGAAGAAAAACGTCAGCCAGGCCAGCCGCCAGCCGCTTGCACAATCTTTACAAAGTCAGTACCCACGCCTTGGACCCCACCAAATACTTTGCGGCCCCTCCTCAACAAAGCTGACAGGCTCTCATCGCGCCCGTATCTGGCGCTTGCAGGGGTTGGTGGCCTTTACCTACCGTTGCGTGTCGGGTGCTGTCAGGGAGACGCGACTTGCCAAGCATAAACAAGTTACTGAAATGCCTGGTCCCGTGATTATTTCGGCGAAGTCGGGTGCTGAACCAGCGCTCCGGTGAGCCAGCTCGTTTCAGTACCTTGTATCCGCACGGTGACAAAGATGCATGATTGCACCCGTCAGACGCTGTTTCTTTACCCCGCTGCATGCGACTCGTGAGACTTAATAATGGTGATTGTTAATTTCTGGCATCGGCTGCCATGCTTGTTTTGGTTTAAAAATGGCTTTTGGGCTCGGCTTTAGAAACCGATTTTTCGAGTTATCTAAGAGCGAGTTGGGAGAGCGGGCCGGTGGTTAGTTCTTGCTGTCGTCGCTGAGAAATGCATGTTGGAATTTATCCGGGCAGTCCTGCAGGTACCCGAGGTGGGTATGCGCAAGAGTTGCTGCTTCCAGAATCTCCTTGCATTGGCGTAACGTAGGTGATGGGGATCCTAGGTTTCACAAACAAATTTTGTCTGTGTTTGATTCAAATCAAGCGCATAGACAAAATTTGGTTGCGAAACCTGCAAACCTTCATAACTAGGGTCACCTTCATAACTCCATCACCTACGTTACCACACTTCAAACGAGACCAGATAATTTTTTCGCCAACCAAACGGCCTTGCCATACAGTAAACTTAAAGTAGGTGCTTATAACATAAACATATACACGTACACAATTATACAGATATACAGATATACTTAGTGAGGCCAAACAGAGCGGCCCTGGAAATTTTACTCGAAATCGGTATTCCGGAGAAATGTAATTCCGTTGCTTGCCAAGATTTCACCTTTTCCTCTCAAGGGTCAGATAATTTGCAGACTGCTCAAGTCTGTGTATCTTCCCTCACATAATATCCTTACACGGCTGGTGACTATGTCTCGCAAAAGACGCCAGAGTCTAGTCAATTTTGATACTAGTCCAGCACACTCAACGCCGCAGAAGCGCCGACGACAGTACACCGAGGAAGACTCCAAGCTAGCAGAGCTTTATGAGAACCTTGCGTCCGAAATTAAAGATGTTCGAATGAAAGCGGCCAAAGATCTGACTGTGAAATTTTCGCCTGAGAATATGCCAAGCGCGGAAGCGGCTCAGAAAGCATTGATCCGCCTGGTAAGAGGACTATGCAGTAACCGTAAAGCTGCTCGGTTTGGATTCTTCGTGGCTTTAACCGAAATATTGCGCCAGCTATACAGCTCGGGTGGCGAGACAGTCTCGCATTCGGAACTCGGTATAGACGGGGTTATTGACTTGGTCATTGAACGAACCCAGCCAGAGGCCAAAGTATCTGGTCAGGTTAGTTACCTTTATCTGAGCTTGAAAGATGCAGCACTAATCTGGTATGTAACTAGGAAAAAAGAGATCACCTGATTGGAAGAGTCTTTGGGTACAAAGCAATAATGCAATCCTCTATCCTTGTACAGCCAAACGCCTCTATGGAATGCTGGACAAAAGTTCTCGACTCCATTTATAAGCTAGCACGCGATATACCCTGGCTTCGCGAGGAATGTGGCCTAATACTGTGTGATGCTGTAAAGAGCCTAGATCCTAAAGAGGCGCATGAAAGCTATATTCGGGAGATTATTCAAAGACTGACGTCTTACAACGTCGCCAAAACTCCAGAGGGCGTTGCTATATGGCTTACCACACTTTCGGTCTTCACTGAGGATGTGCTGCCGGATGATATCTGGCGTAGAAAAGACCCATTGTGTACAAAGGAGAGGCGTATGTTAGCAAATGTGATGAAAGAGAACTTCATCAACGTGTTAGACAGTGGAGACAGTAGCAAGAAGATCAAATCCGGTTCCGCTCATTCAAATCCGAGCTTTGCTTGGGATGTTGTTCTAGCATCTATTATGGAGAGGACGAGAAACCGAAGAGGCGACATAAAGCATCCAGAGCAGTCTGACTTTTCAAAGTTCTGGGTTGATGTCGTTGACGGTGCGTGTAACAGTCTTCCTAGGTTTCTAATTCTCCTAATTAGTGGGTAGATAATCTTTTTTCGGGCTCTGCGTCTCTCGAACGAAAATCCTGGGGGTTCCAGCTATTCGGCAAAATGGTTGCAACTGCTCCAGAATGGGCAATTCCAGCTCTTTTTAGCCCAAACTTGATGAGATCTCTAATCAACCACCGCACCAGCTCCGAACGATTTCTTCATAACGCAACGTTGGCGCCCCTAAAGGAAATGCAGACAAGAGTTCAGAATCAGCCTGAACTTGCCAGCTCCATGGTCCTAGCACTGACTTCGAAGAATGGTACGATTAAATTTGACCAGCTTACAAGAACGAAAACTCTGGAGTCAATTTTATTGTTGGCGGATGATGCAGCTCTAAGAAAGATTTTAGCGCACTTCCATCTCCTAATTCTTCGGCCTGAAGCTCAAGAACACGGCACAGCGAATATACATCGTCGGACGCTCGCTGATATACTTCTCACTCTTGTCCGAGGGTATAAAAAATATCAATCCAGTACATCTAATCTAACAAGCGACGATTCGTGGCTTCGACAACTACTAGATATACTGGTTGAATGTGCCTATTTCGCCCCCAATCATTCCGCCCCGCCTAACCCTGTACCTTTACCTGCTATTTCTACCTCGAGCCGCACAATGTTCAGGGACAGGCTATCATCCTGTCTTACTTATCTCGTATCCATACGGCAATCTGAACAGATGCCATTTCCATACTTAGTAGTATCCATCATCCAGGCGCGCACCATATCTTCTAAGTCGCAAGGATTAGTATTTGAAGGTGATAAGGCAGTAGTCAAAGCTGTCAGGAAAACTCACAAAGCCCTAGAGCGACTAAACTCCGAGGTAATTTTTACTGTTCCTTCGCTTCAAATTCGTACTTCTAACAGTCCATTAGAAAAAATCGAAAACTCAGGCTCAGAAAACTACCAATGATGCGTTCATTCTTCTGTACTCTTTGACAATTCTACAAGTTTACAATGGAGACACAGAGGCAGTTTCAATTATACATGAGCTTGACACATGTCATCAATCAATTTCCGAGAAACAAAACTCAGTTGGAAGCGAGAGTTTTGATCTTCTTCTCGAAGTATTACTAAGTTTTCTTGCAAAACCTTCTGCTCTCTTTCGGAAGTTGGCCGGACAAGTGTTTGCAATATTTACAGCCGATGTTACTTCTGACGGCTTACAGTCGTTGATCGAAATTCTGGAAAAGGGAGAAAGTCTTGCAGGCCAACAAGATCTCTTTGACCAGGATATCGATGGAGTGGAAGATGGCATGTCCGATAACGACTTAGAGATCGCATCCGACGTTGAAATGATTCAAGATGTCTCGGCCGGCTCTGCCGAGAACTCAGATTTGGTTTCGGAAGATGAGCAAAATTCAAGTGCTGACAGCGAAACTTCTGATCAAGAGTCTGAGGAAGATTCAGATGAAGAAAAAATTGATGAAGAACTGGCCAAATTTGACGCCATGTTAGCAGACACACTAAAGACATCTCAGCCAAGTGGCAATGCAGCTTTGTCGGACGGCTCTTCCGATGAAGAAATGGACGATGAGCAGATGATGGCCCTGGAACCTCATCTAACGAAGATATTTCGGGAGAGGAAGAAGACAACGAGCAAGAAGAGAGAGAAGAAGGATGCCCGAGAGAACGTCATCAACTTCAAAAACCGAGTTCTGGATCTTCTTCTCATCTATGCCAAAAAGCAGCATGCGAATGCTCTTGCCCTACAACTAATACTTCCTCTATTACGACTAGTTAGGATCAGCACGAGCAAGCAGATCGCCGAAAAGAGCTTTAGCCTTTTGAAAGAATACTTTGACGCCTGCAGAGGAAAAGAACTCCCGGTACCGGATGAAGGAGGAGAGATCTGGGAGATTCTTGATGAAATCCATGCAGAAGCCAAGTTGGATGCGTCAAAGCTGCACGGCTATGCCTGCAGCAGGTCAAGCCTTTTTGTTGTGAAAGTGCTGGTTGCACTTGATGAGAATAACTACGAACGGGCTGTGGATGTATATTCAGAATCCCAAAAGCAGTGGTACCTGGATACGAAGTCTAAAACTCAGCCAGCCCTGTTCACAGAGTGGATCAATTGGTCTATCAACACGAGAAAGCAGAAGAAACAGATATAGGGATTTGATGCTACTCCCAAAAGTCCCTCGATAGATAGATAAATACATAGTACGGATGTTGAAATCCTATCGCAATCCAATAAATTAGTATCCAAAACATAGTATTAAGAAAATGCTTTCTGATCTAACTCTAGTTAGGATTATATATAGCCCCTTGTATAGTTATTTAGTCTATTCCTTACTCTAATATCTGGTACAATTATTATAGAACCAACTAAATAGTTATTAGAAGAGTCCTATAAGCTATTTGAAAACTCTTAAACTACTCCTAAGCTAGGGTTAATTTCTTTCTTATGTATTGTCTCGTCACGTCAAATGGTCCTGTCGACCCATTCATCGCTATAATCTGGCTGCTTAACCACCTCCATCTGCTCCTTCGTGAGAGCGATACCGCAGCCTGCCTATCCCGCTGCGCCCGCCAAGCCTTGGCATCGGCTTTCGGTATCGAGCTTCCCATCCCATGCAGCCAGTCAAAGACACCCATTGTACCAAAGTTAACTGCTGTCTTAAGATTAAAGGCACGTTCGTGGTGGAGATCGTGCTTGCCTGGGTCGTTCCGACAGGAGCGGTAACCAGTATGAGCTAAGACAGAGCTTGCGGAGGTGGCCATGGGCCAGACATAGAACGTTACAAGGTGGTGCCCCATATGTGTTCCACACCAGCGGCGTCGGCAAGCACTTGGGTCAGGAGCGGACTGATAAAGGCAGGGAATAGGTTGAAGAAGACTTGTTCCCAAGGTGAGCAGTACCATGCTGCTATGCCGAGGTTGACCTTCGTCCTGTGGTGGAATTTGTGCGATTGGTTAAAGCGTTTGTGAAGGGCTTTGGCGACGGATTGCGGTAGAATTCCGTAGTAGAGTGCGTTTGTGGCCGGACCGGTGTGAGCTATCCAGTGCTGATAAAAGTAGAAAAAGTCGTTGCAGAGATACCAGACAATGCCCTGGATCGGTGACACGTAGGACCTCGGAAGTTGAACAATGGCACAAGCTTCAATCTTGGTTTGGAGGAGCGAAATCCACAGGAACAGTATCGCAATAGCGTATATAAGTATGTTAAAAGCTACGGTCCGCAAGATCTTGAAAAATTCTCTTGAATTCTCTAAAGCTACGTGTTTTCGCTTCTGGATGTGTTTTGCGACGTATTCCCGGTGCTTGTCTGTATAGATATGAAAGGAAAGGTCCAGCCAGTGTCGCGGTATATATTGCCCGAGTTTCGATGCTTTCGTCGCCTTAAGATAGCGCTCTAGCTCCGGCTTTCAGTGGTACAATTCGTGACGCAAAGATAGTAGTGACATAACAACATAGGTAGAACCTGCCAAGAAGCTGGGTACGATCCACCCTCGCCACAGATGGTACGGATCCAATGACGTTGAGTCCAAATGCGCTGCGCGAGCTATACGGGCCTGTTTGTAGGCATCGCGGTACTGTGAGGACTTTTTGGTGACTCCCAGTACCCCAAGTAATGGACATTATTGGATATAATCAACAGAGTCTGCAGAAGTGTAAGGACAATCATGACAATGCCATATCTAATGACAATTTCCCCAGGAGTTCTCTTCATCTTGAACAACTATTCTTTCTGTATTTTATCCGCCAGATGTTCATTCGTCGGAGTATCAGTAGGTGCTAAACCTGCAGGCCTGTCCCTGTGCATATTCTCTCTATCGTTCTGCTCTTCGGAAGGCAGTATCTCGCTGAAACCGTCTAAAGATATCTAGGTACGAAGGTGAGTCAGACCGTGTTATACAGATATATAGTAGTATGAAATGTTGGAGATTCTAATTCGGAGCCCGTGGACGTAGCCAAGTGCGTATGCGGGCGAGGTCCGACGCCTTCTTATATATGTAGCCTTGTGATTAAGAAAACCCATTATTGGTTTATGCTATATAGTGGCGTAGCGCGCAAGAAGGCTCCAGAGGGTAGAATTGCCTGGGCTGATTACATGGCTCTGAAAGGGTGGTTGAATTCAAATGACGGTGATTTTTGCCCCGCGTGTCAGCCTGCTGTAGCTACGCCTGCTCACCTGCATCTTCGCGTCCCGCAGTTCCGTCATCCGCGAACCTATCACTTTAGCAACGTCAAAAGTGCCGCTACTTTAAGCCCTTGGACTCTCAAATACCACCCTGCTTTGCGTAGATATGGCTTGCGTACACGTGGATTCCCCAGGCAAGTACCCCACCAAGAGCACCCTTGTAAGGCAGCTGTACCTGACAGACTTTCAGATCTTCGTCCTCCGGGACCCAATCAGTCTGTATACCGTGAGGATTGTACCCAGTGTTTCGATTCAATAGTACGGCTCATTCTGTAGTTGCTTAAGAGGTTCGACTAACGGCAGCCCTCAGGATGATCCTTCTGGCCTTGACGTTTGCCTCTTCTGTTTTAACGGAGGCTGTACTGGCGAGAGAAGCCACTCACTTCTTCATGTAGCCTCGAGTAAACACCCACTAGTTCTGAACATCAAGCGTACACAGAAGAAGGTCAAGCGGGATGAGCCACCTCAAAAGATATCCAAGCTTGCCATTGCTGCAGTAACTGAAGCCGACCGGTATGACACGACCACACAGGTGAAGTGCTACGAATGCGGCATCGACGATGTAGATAGGTCCTCCGGTAAGCTATCTCAGGTAGTAGACACAGTCCTAAAGGCAAACACATTCGCACGGCAAGAAGAGGTTAAGGCATGGGAGCAGGAGTTGACAGCTTGTGAGCATACCCTGTGCTTAGAACAAGATGCGCCTAGAGATATCGAATCTCAAAACCTAGGTCACTGCTCTATATGCGATCTTAAAGAGAACCTTTGGTTATGTCTTACCTGCGGCAACCTTGGCTGTGGTCGAGCTCAATTTGGAGGAATTGGAGGAAACTCGCACGGAGTGGCTCATACAAGCACGACTGGTCACCCTATAGCTGTTAAACTTGGCTCCTTGACTGCGGATGGCACTGCGGACATATACTGCTATGCATGCGACGAAGAGCGAGTCGATCCGGAACTTCCAACCCATCTAGCTCACTGGGGGATTAACATCAAAGACAGAGTGAAGACGGAAAAGAGCCTTACAGAGATGCAGGTTGAGCATAATCTTTTATACGAGTTTTCTATGACAACAGGGGACGGCAAAGAACTCAAACCCTTGTTCGGTTCTGGTTTCACTGGGTTGAAAAATCTTGGGAATAGCTGCTATCTTGCCAGCGTTCTGCAAAGTCTATTCTCCATGCCAGAGTTTGCAGATCGTTACTACCTTCCCGGCGAAGCCCTGCCAAATACTTCAACTCCTGCTGAAGACATAGAAACCCAATTACGAAAGATTGCAGATGGACTCCTCTCTGGTCGGTACTCTAAGCCAGACAGCGACGTCATTGTTTCTGAGCACACGCCTGAGGTCCCTCATCAGAAAGGCCTAGCACCTGCTATGCTAAAGCACCTTATCGGCAGGGGGCATGTTGAGTTCTCTACAATGCGCCAGCAGGATGCCTTCGAGCTGCTCCTGCACTTGCTGAAACTTATTACGCGATCACAACACCCTTCACCACTCAGAGATCCTGTAGAGGCCTTCCGGTTCGTCATGGAGCAGCGATTACAGTGTCTTAACTGTAAGAAGGTGCGGTATCGCACTGATGAGCAAGAAAATCTATCTATACCAGTACCTATCAAGAGAATACCAAAAGAGGCTAAAATGGAGATCATAGATGCAGAAGGGAAAGAAGCCGAGAAAGAAGAGTTTGAATCTGTCACACTAAAGGAATGTCTTGATATCTTTACCGGGGACGAGATTGTCGAGCTGACCTGCTCTTCATGCGGTAGCAAAGATGGCTTCTCTAAACGGAGTCTATTCAAGACATTCCCCGCCGTCCTAGCTGTCAATGCTCGCCGCTTCAAGCTTGTCAATTGGGTACCCACAAAGCAGGATGTACCAGTCCTTGTAGGCGATGAACCGTTTTCTTTCGACGCTTACAAATCTCACGGTCTGCGCGATGATGAGGAACTTCTTCCTGAAGATGCAGACGCCGGCAGCGCACCCAAGTGGGTACCCAACGAAGCGGCGCTATCGATGCTAGAGGCCATGGGTTTCCCACGGGTTCACTGCGAGAAGGCCTTGCATGCAACGGGCAATTCTGACCCAGACGCCGCCTCAAACTGGCTTTTCTCCCACATGGAGGATCCTGATATTGATACTCCAATGGATTTCGGCGGTGGCAGTAGGAATGGCACTGCTGGTGGATCCACAACCGTTGATCCGGATAAAATCGAATCGCTATGCAACATGGGCTTCAACACTCCTCAAGCTCGGCAGGCCCTGAAAGAGACGAATGGCGACCTTGAGCGAGCTGTGGACTGGCTGTTCAATCACCCTGACGCGGCAGGAGACTTTGATGAAGGCAATGGTTCAAAGGTAGAATAAAATAGGTCCTTAGATTTATTTGCACTAACAGTTCTTGCAGGATGCTCCCGATGTCACAGTATCGGAGTCAAAGGAGAAGACCTTGCCCGGCAGTCCCAAGCTACCGGTTAATTTCCAGCTGCAATCTATTGTATGTCATAAAGGAAGTTCAATACATGCTGGGTAAGTGAGATTTATGCATTTATTCGATAGTCTCGCTAACCGTATTAGTCACTATGTTGCATTCATCCGAAAACAAATTCCAGACGAAAACTCCACCTCGTGGGTCCTTTTCAACGACGAAAAAGTAGCCAAAGCTGCCGACGTCGACGAGATGAAGAAATTTGCATATGTCTACTTTTTCAGGCGCTTATAGATTGAGAGGAAAATTGGCATCGACCTTAGCTCTTGCATTTGTGTCTGGCGCTTCAGATGGTTATGGGTCCCTTTGGACGATGATGAGACAAATATTTTGTTGACAATGGGATAACTTAAAACTGGTATGATTGATAGACGAGTAGCTTATTAGTTACACTAAGATAGTAAGTTCTTATTCGTCAATCAGACTGGAATATTGGTCTTCTTGCTGAGCTCGCTCAAGATGTGTGATAGCGGGTTTCATGACGATACCCAGGCTCTCAGCCGGAGAAAAAGGTGGTCGATATTCGTCCTTACGCCCGCACTAAAATCGCTATTTCTCTACCTAGCTAGTACCTAGTCATTTGCCCATCTCTCCTCTCACATTCATGTAGCTTTTAGTATACCAATTATGACAGATTTACGTACTTTAATTACCTTATAAGAAGGCATTGTAAGGTGTGAGAGTGGTAATAAGTGTCTTGTTTACATCAAAATAGTGTAGTGGGCGCACGGACGAATATCGGCCACCTTTTTCTCCGGCTGAGAGCCAGGCAGGAAAAAACGTGGGGTAGCTATGGCCCGTGCGCGTTTGCCACATGACATAAGTTTGGCGTCTCGACCCTTTCAAGCAAACGAGCTTTCGCCATCACTGTCCTAAATAATTCGCTCCTGCGTCGCCACCACGATCCTCAACCACCACCTCTATCCCTATAATCCATCTACGCGAACTATCATTTGCTATTGACTGAACTGCTTTGATAACTGAACGCACTAGTTAAGGCCCAAAGCATGTTTAGGAGACTCGTAGCGGTCGCCCCCGCTCGAGTGGGCAGAGTTCTTTCGACCGATGGCAGACCAAATGTCACTTCTCCAGTCCGCGCAGTAACACCCGCGACAGCCGGCGTAAATAGTCGGCGGAGCTATCACGAGAAAGATAAGTTTCCTCCCTCATCAATGTCCTTATCCGAAGAAAAGCGAAGTGTTCCGATATTCGCTCGCTTCCCCGGCATCGAAATCCATTATCTCCGAACACACAGCTGACATGTTCTTTACTGCTCGACCACTACAGCCGGCCGCGTAACGTTGGCTCCATGTCCAAGAATGACTCCGATGTGGGCACGGGACTAGTTGGTGCTCCGGCATGCGGCGATGTCATGAAGCTTCAGATTCGTGTCGACCCGACCAACAACACGATTAGCGACGTGAAGTTCAAGACTTTTGGGTGCGGTAGCGCAATTGCAAGCAGTAGTTACTTGACGGAACTGGTGCGGGGCATGACGCTAGAGGATGCGGCGAAGATTAGGAATACCGAAATTGCGAAGGAGCTGTGCTTGCCACCTGTGAAATGTGAGTATTCTTTGGACGATGAGAAGTATATCGATGAGAATGACAGCTGACAAAGTCCGCCCCATGCAGTACATTGCTCTATGCTCGCTGAAGACGCCATCAAATCCGCCATCTCAAACTATTACACCAAGAACCCCAAAGCACGCGCAACAGATCTGGGCGGCACTAGCGCGCCGATGCCGAAGGTAGAGGTCGAGACTGTGATGGAAGGTGTTGCCACAGCGTAGGAAACGGATAAATTGAAATTGAACTGGAACAGAAATTTTGGAGGCAGCTCTCGTACCTAACATAATAGGTCTCTCGTTGACGGAGTTGGGAAATTTCTCTCCTCGATTCACTTGCCTCTAAGGAGTTTGGGAGAAATATTCGCCTTTGAGCTATATTCTCGAAAGTGCACAAAATTGATACTTTGGAGTGTTTTGCAAGTATTATTATGGAGAATCAATGTTGGAGTAGCATTTTACCATATCAAATCACATCTGTACTCTAAGCTGAGGTTGGCCTCGGCTACAGTCTTATTCGTTGATCTGCTGTCGCGCGAAGATAGGTTGTGAGTTTTTAACATGCTGGCGAAGCGTATACGATTTAGTTGGGAAAACAAATGGGTATGGTTGGTTTATTTGGTAGTGACGGCGGTGAGCCTATCTCACGCCACTGTACTGGCGAATTAGGAGTGGCGCTTAGAATCTGATAAGCTTAGGTTTGAGATTATCAGATAGAAAGGTCAGCCTTTGGACTTTGCACTCAAGTCCCGATTATCCCCCATTGTTTTCATCGAATTCCCAAGGTGCTGGCCCAGTAGCAACTGTAAATTTTTTCGCTAATATTTGCTCTAGCAATGCATTGAACCAAGACAGAGAAGGCGTGTCACCTTTAAAGGCTGTGTTGCCTAGCATGCCAATCCCGCGCCACCTGCGCCACCTGCGCCAAGAAGCTGTTAATAGATCTACTCTGCCACCTATGCTACTTGCTCATATGTCACCATGGGTAAACCCACAACAAGAAACTCGTCCTATTTGCACGGCGTTCTAAGAAATGGAAGGTATGTGAAGATCTCCTTCTGTAGAACCTCTAGTGTATCATCGGTTTTTGCTGCTGGAGACATTATCGTCTGTGGAAGAAGCTTGAGGACTATTCTAGTCATTTTCTTGTCGTGCTTCATCTCAACGGCTGTTGAAAAACTAATTTGAATTTAACAACCAAATTTAGGGCCCCGCGAATTCAACAATGAGAATAGCTCATATTCGCTATCAGAACAATCAGAACGCTCAGATGCCTTCTCCGCAGGCCTGGGAAACGCTACCAATGTAGCCGACAGTAATATTGAAGAGCAGCCACGAATCCACCGCCCGCTCGCCTCTGGATGTCAGGAGTTCCGATTTGCCGTCTTGCTTCCATCCTCAGACTTCTCATCAACGATAGAATGTCGCTTCGAGTATACAACGCTAAACAGCAAACAACCATACGAGGCGTTGTCTTATTTCTGGGGAGCGCCTGCATTTACCCAACGGATCTTACTCGAAAATAAACCATTCTATATCACGCCCAACCTGGAGATTGCTCTTCGGCACCTCCGCTATCCAGACCGTGAGCGCACAATCTGGGTTGATGCAATTTGCATAGATCAAGCCAATGTTAATGAGCGCAATGAGCAGGTGGCACGCATGCGTGACATATACAGCCACTGCACTGTAGACCTGTTCTGGCTTGGCGAGCACAACGACGAGGTCTCCCGTGGAATGGAGATTATGGAGAAGATGGAAGGTTTTGATATTACGAAGCTTCACTCGCTGGGCTGGAGAGGCATGGCAGAGCACTACGACAAGCGGTACCATTGGTACCCTCCGCCAGTAGATTGGACAGCACTCCAACAGCTATTCAGGTATGCAGCGATCTGGGAGCGAGTCTGGGTAGTGCAAGAAATCTCCTGTGCGCCCAGGGTCCTACTAATTTCGGGCAATAATACGATGGAGTGGGATCTTGTAGAGAGAATTCTAGGTTCTAACGACTACTACACCGATGCGTTTCATGCACCATTCAGCCACAGTGCAGATACCTTGACGTCGGATGTATTCTCTCAGGCGCAGATAATAAAAACTCAGAGGAAAATCTTCCGCCAGATGCAAACTGGCTCCGAATCCAAACTTCTAGATGTCCTTGCCCGATTCCGCTTCAAGAAGGCCACGGACCCACGCGATAATGTATTCGGATTGCTTGGTCTTGCTTCCGACTCGCTGGGCGTCGAAGTCGACTACCATAAGTCCGTGCAGGACGTCTTCACAAGAGTGGCCGAATGCCTTATCAATGCGTCTGCAAACTTCGACATCATCAGCCAAAGCCAATGGGCTGTTTTCAACAACCCTTCGAGACACCTTGGCCTCCCATCCTGGGTTCCTGACTTCGCAGCCCCGGGTAATGCCACTTTCCTCTTTGCCCAACGTTCCGTCTTCTCGGCCGGAGATCCTAGTTGCACCGTTCCTTGCCAGGTCTCTCCCACCGGCCAGCTCAATATTGAAGGGATTTCTCTAGGTTGCCTGAAGCATCTCCAACCCTGGCTCTCCTGGCGAGATATTCACAAAGACAAATCCATCCGGCACCGCTTCTGGATCACGGCGGAGAGCTGGCTGCACAACCACCTCAGCCCTTCACAAATTCAGGGCGCTGAACCGTACGCTGCTACCGGCGAACCAGCTTTCCAAGCCTTTTGGCGCACGCTGGTTGTGGATTGCGCGGATAGTCCCACTCGCCGGCTCTCCCCAACCGACGTAGAACACGAGGGCAAGATTTTCACTGCTGTCCACAATGACGTGAGCGCAGTGGACGAGTTGCTCAAGCTGAGAAGCGCGCGCTTGCTGCTGCAGACCATGGATGACTGGCGT
Organism: Cenococcum geophilum 1.58; assembly: GCF_001692895.1. Taxonomy (NCBI): domain Eukaryota; kingdom Fungi; phylum Ascomycota; class Dothideomycetes; order Gloniales; family Gloniaceae; genus Cenococcum; species Cenococcum geophilum. The sequence continues at coordinate 1,754,990 of NW_027137571.1, read as the reverse complement.
CTCACTCTGACAGATACGGGATTATTTGCTTTAGTTCCGTTAATGGCGGAGGTGCAAGAAGGGGACGAGTTCGTTGTCTTAAGCGGGGCGAAGGTGCCGCTTATACTGAGGAATGTTAGGGACGAAGGTGGAGTTGGGAGATATGAGGTTATTGGAACAGCGTATGTGCATGGGTTCATGGATGGCGAGGCGAGGTCATTGGTAAGGGATGGTAAGTTAGAGGAGAGGTCTATTGGGCTGGTATAGGGTGAAATGTTGCTCCGGGGTAACCAATGATTTCGCTAAGAGCATCCCTCCATCGCTGTCGGTCCTGTGAACTCTGTTCTCACTGCAGATCAATCCCTTTCATACGCACTTTCGCAGATGTAACTGGGATAATTTGGGATTGAGCGCTAATGGTTGATAGAAGCGTGTCGTTTCTATCGTCTTATCGGCTAGTTTCTAATGTAGGTTACATGCCTCCCTAAGCCCAAAAATATATCCAGTATGACGCATCCTATCAATCGCTATACTAAAAAGACCAACTTTCCGTTCTCAGTGATTGATGCGACCAAGCGCCACCTTGAGTTAAGCCAAGGGTTACTCTGAGTGAGAGGTATATACCAATTCAACCTTGCCTTGGCTTTATCCATGACCAGTGACCTAGAGCTAATGATAGCTTCACTAGGCTAATACAACATATAGTGGAAGATAGAAGTAAAACAAAGACTAATTGCGAAGATATAAGAATCAGGAGTATCAAAGTCATGCATATAGAGTCATATTTAGCACTGCAGTTAACGCGGTATACCAAGATAAACACTCCAAGGGCATCTCCTCACTTCTCCGGTTGACCTGGCAGTCCCAAGTCGACAGTAGAGCCTGCTCTACCCTTGCCCTTCTTGGTATAATCACCAAGGGAAGGAGTGATTTGATCATCTATTGTACGGATATATTCGTTGTTCAGCGTAGGAAACACTTAGTATTCAAAGGACGTGGAGGGAAATCTATCGGTTGCGTTTGGATTGATCATATCCCACCACTCTTGGTCACCTCGAGTGTTCTGGCTTCGATCGTTTATGCTTTCCTGGAATAGAGACTGTAGTGAGTTGTAGCCAGAACCCGAAGACTCGCCATTATTTATTAATTGTCTTGAGAGAGAGTCCTGTCCATCAAATGCTGGCGAGGTGTCCAAACCTAAATGTGGTGGTGAAACGAAAAATGGTTCCGAATGATTGGCAGGGTCTAGTTCGGGGAATGCGACATTTGAACCAGCAGCGCCATGATCATTCACGTCAAAATTTGTCGACGAGACTAGATCAAGAGATTGCTGATAGGCACGAAATAGGTCTTCCTGGCAGGTACGAACCATGTCCACAAGTTGGCTTTTCAGCTTATCTTCAATTGGTTGGAGCTCATCATTCATTGCAACTTCAAGCATTTCACGGACACGGCAGGGGAGTTCACGGCTAAGGAACTCCTCATACCGCGCGATTGCTGTCGAACGAGGCGATCTTTCATTTTAGATCATCGTAGATGAGATCGTAGTCTAGTATGCATCAGACGTTAGGCATTCGATAGACATTCGTGTAGTAGTGGCTTGAAATATGCTTACAGGGTGAAGGAATGGTGGACAGATTATAATCTGGGAAAAGTATCCGATAGACTTCCTTCCACTTGTCTTCCTCCGTTTGCTCCAGAGCAGGTCTCTTTCTACTCCTCAATCTCTTCTCTTGTTCTTTATTAAAGCTTTCTATTGCTTCTCCCTGACCTAACTCACAACCCTCTAGAGCCTGGTGATGCTTGTTAAGCGCTGCATCATTTTCAAAGGGTCGGCAACACCGTGGGCACTGTATAGGTAGTGCATGTTTCCTATATAGATGCTCCCTGTCTACGTTAATCACGTGAAACTTTCGTGCAGATGCGGACCACTAACTTCAACCGATGGAGTGTATCCCAGCCAGGTCCCGGGCATGCCCGTACCCTTTGATATTTTCGAGGGTTTCGTTTAAAGTATGGACATGCAAACTTATTCGCTGTACTGAGGCCGGCGTCACGATTTTCGGAGCCCCGCTTTGGACGGGCTTACAGCTCGGGGGGGTTACGGAAAAGCTCGGCGGGGTCACAAAGTTAAACGGGGTCACAACTTTTCTGACCCTGCTCAGCTTCTCACCCCGCTAAACTTCTGCATATGCAGCGCATACACAAAATAAATATGTTTTTTTAATAAAAATTCGCAGTAACTATTTAATAAATCGTGAATTTAATAAATTGTAAATATCGCATAATGCGTAGATTATATATACCCCGCATATACACACTACTAGCTACAGCACGCAATAAGCGAGCTAAGTTATTAAAAACATAGCCCGTGCATACGCGTCGCATATCTATAATAACGGCGATCGCACTAGGACTTCTCTATAAATATAACAGCATACGCTATAAGTATATACTATATAATCCATGCATAAGCGCTATATATGCTAATATCTAGCTAGGGTAATATTAATATCTTAATTTTAAACTCGCATACGCTTTACTTACGCTCACTATAAGCAATCTTATAATTGCCGACTTTAATAATCTATAGGTAGCTAGTGCCACTAATCCTAGCGGCTTTAGGTACTATTATAGTAAGTATATACTTTATATATACCTAGAAGAAGTATATACTAATTAAAGTATATAGGCCTAATCCCTAACCCTAACCCTAGCTAGGTAATACTAGGTTAGTTATAAAAAACGCGTATATAAGGTATATACTTATAGTAGACAAAGCACGCGCTATAGCAGCAGTAATAGGTAAAAGGTATACGTAAATCTAGAGCCGTATACCTATAGTATATGCTAACCTTATATAGCCCTAGCTATAACGGTTTAGGATAATATAAGTAGATGCTAGAAAGGCTTTATATAAAGGATGTATATATATTAAGTATAAGCTAAATCCACCTAACCCTACATCTACACTATCTACCGTTAACTTTATAGTATATATTATATATCTATACCTTATATATAGTATATACTAATAATAAATATAGCTATAATATTATAGTAAACGGCTTATAAATGTGCGGCTAGGTCTTTATAGCCTAACTAAGCGTATATTATATATATATATAGCAGGCCGTTAAAAACGGACTCTGCACCTGTACGTAGTAACAGCTACAAACCTGAGTTTTAGACTTAGAGCCAATGCAGAGACGTTATATAGCGTGCGATACAACCTAGTGGTGGTGGTTATGAGTATTATGGGCGGTGGTGAAATTTTTTTACATAGGATAGTGAGATCTCAAAAACTACCACTAAGTGCCCCTTATAATAACAGCAACACTATTCTCCTATTAAGGCACCTATACAATCCAACATAGATATATAGTACTTAATAGCATCCCCCAACCCCTAATAGAAAGCATTAATAACCTCTTATATTAATAAACAAGCGAATGCGAACAAGTAATAAGTAATAAGCAAATATACAGCCCCTCCTAACCCTTAGGGCGATCGCCCGCGGAGTATACGGTTACTTACTATCAACTATTAAATACCAAAAAAAACCTGGTAGCCTAGATAATACCATACGGTTTTCCTATCTCCTCTTAAGGAGTGGTAACCCTTAGCGAGGGCCTAGTGACTAGGGCCTAGGTATAAAAGATACCCAGGTATATACGTCCCGCTCGCCTCATAGTATAGTATAGTAGTAGTTTATAGATAAATCCCCCTTACGCCTTCAATAGGCCTTAGGGGGGGGGGGTATAGCGTATATAGTAATAGTTAAACAAGAGATAGTACACAAGGGATAGCCAAGATATAGGAAATAACAGTATAGCAATCAATTAATTGTAAGGACTGTATATTCTAGTAAAGGAAGCAGTGGTTCCCAAGGAGTTCAAATATCTAAGGAGGATAGGACGTAGCCGTAGGCCCATAGGGCTGCCGCTACAGACGGACATAGTAAGCTAGGGTTTTTTATCCTACTAAGGTAGCTTATAGGGTTTTTCCTCCCCTAACTATAGGGTTTTTCTTCCTGTAAATTATAAGTTTTTCCCCCTATGACGGAGTAGTTTGCGTAGGCCAGTAGGATCCATATCAGACGTTAAGTAATAATAATAATATTATTATATATATATAGCATTTATATCTTACTAATATAGTTATAGTACCGCCGCTATATCTATAATAAATATAGTAGTGCCCGTATATATTATTATATAGTTTACTAAAGGTATATACTTACTATATATAGTAACTAACCCTTTTACTACCAATATATTAGCTACAGAGTTAATTATAGGGGAGAAGTATATACCTAGTATATGCTATATATATACAACGCTAATATAATATAGCGCTTTAAAGTAATTCGTTCTCTTTAGTAGCTAGTAAGATATTAGGTACCTATATAAGCCTAAGTAGGTTATATATATGTTATAGGACGGGGTAGTGGCTATAAGACGTATATATTCGAGGAGTCTACAAGATATTACACGATCGATCGTAAGGGTCAAGGGCGTAAGGAGGTAATATACCTACGCGTAGCTAACATAAGCTATACGCGAGGTATACGCGAGAGCACGGGGCTCTCCTATAGAGGCCCCTATAGTAGGGTTCTATAACACTACCCCCCCTCCTATAGAGGCGGAGCTCCGGCGACGCTATAGTTACTATATATATATAGAAGGGACACTTAGGGTATAGAAAAGAAGAAAGGGGGGTATTGCTAAAGGCTTAAAACAACGTTATATAATAAGGCTTGGCATCTAAGAATCCGACTAATTAGATAACTTTAACCGCCGGTTAAAGTTCCTGGACATCTTAATGATATTCCGGTTACGTAATTACACTTTGCCGCAATCTAACGGCAATCTAATGGTAATTTGCCCCTACGTGGTAATATACAACGGTTTAACTCTATAAGGGCTCCCATAGAGGATTAGGTATAAAATCTCTACTTAGGCCCGGTTTCTATAGGTTCGCGTAGTAAAAGTCGCTAATTAGATCCTTTACATTTTCGAAATCTTCCTATAGTTACCATTCTGGCTAATTTATGTCGAATCCTATATATATAGCTCTGTAGTAGAGCCGTCGTCCTCTACCTTTGCTAAAGTATTTAGAGTTAATAATTCGTTTAATAGTCCACTCCTTATAGTTCTCGTCTTCGTTCTTATCTTGGATTAGTACTAATAGGGGTTCAGGCTATATCTGCCCCGGTAAGGGGTTAGGCTAGTAAAGGTATAATAGCTATAGGTAAAATACAGGCCATATCCCATGGGTGGTTAGGGTAGGTAGGAGCTCTAGCTTATATACGGCTCCCCTGTTAATGACTTATTTAATTAGGTAGAGGCCGAGGTTCTTATAATTAAGTGACTTTATAGGCCTTTACGTAGAGATATTATATACATCTAGCTATACCTAGTCGCCAATATGTATCTCTAGTGGTGGCGTTCTATAACAATTAGCAAAGTAGGCCTGCTTTACTTAAGCCTAGGCTATTTCTCCCTTATAGTAGTTAAGTAGATTTTTTATACGGTCTGTATACTAGTTAGTAAGTAGTATCTTAAGGCGTTTTCTATATAGCAGTTTCTTATTAATAGGTTCTGGTGGTTCTATACTAGATTGAGGGTGATATCCCTTATTCGTAAAGAACGGGGTAAGTCCTATAGTAGTTAAGACGTAGTTATTCGCTGCAAATTTACCTAGTAGGAGGTGATCTACCCAGTCATCTTGACTATAGGCGACTACCTGTCATAGGTACGCTTTTATGCTAGTATTAGCGTTTTCCAGTTGCCTAGTAGTTTTATAGTGGAAGGATATAAACATCTTAACGGAGATGCCAAGGCGTTAGTAGATTCGTCTCTATATATCAGAGCCGAACTATATGCCTTAGTCGGACGTAATCGAGTTAGGTAACCTATGTAATCAGTAGATTTCGTAAAGGAAGGCGTTAGTAACGTCGCTAACAGCTACGCCTTCAGTTAGGATGTAGTGGCGCTCTTTTATAAGTCGGTATATTATTATAAGGATGTTCTTATAGGTACGGCTATATCGCTTATAAGGTAGTAGGTTAACAACGAAATCTATAGCAATATCTACCTATCGTCATATAGGTACTAGTAGAGGGTGTAGTAGTCCTTAGTACTTTATATTAAAGGCCTTAGCGCGCTTATAACTGTAGTAGGCGCCTATAAAGCATTCGACTAAGTCTATTATTTTAGGCCAAAAGTAGTATCAGCTAAGAAGCTTATAGGTTCCTCCTCTACCTAGGTGGCCGCTTAATTAAAAGTCGTAGGCTATTTAGATTAGTTGCCGTTGTAGATTTTCTAAATTAGGGATAAATAGACGGCCTCTATAATAGAGCCTGTTCTCTTTTACTTCTAAGGCTGCCATATTAATTTAGCCTAAGCTTTAGAGTTTAGTTGGCAGCGTATAGGCGCTGGCGGTCTTTGCGGTAATAAGTTAATACAGTAATAGGTTAATAGAGGTGTTATATACCGTAGTAATAAGCTCATTAATTTTAGGAGGTAATTCTAGTTTTATAGTATGGAGCTAAGGTATAGTTGGCTCTATTATAGGTAGTATACCTAGGGCCAAATTCCGTGCTTTTAAAATCGTCTGTTATTAGAACTAGTTGCGGGGGTTATCTTTAGACTAAGGAAGGTCTTATAAGCGGCGTGTTAGGCTATTAGGCTTAGTACCTTATACTCCTAACCTATATATAATTTTAAAGTTAAAACCAAAGAGGAACTCATTCCAGCGTGCTTGGCGTTAGTTTAGCTATTTTGTAGTTATAAAGTACTTAAGGTTGCGATAATTTGTAAGGACTTTAGTTAGCTAATTAAGTTCTGCTAAGAAGAGTTCTGGTCAGAATTCCTTAAACGCTTATATAATTGCAAGAAGTTCCTTATTATAGATCTTATAGTTACATTCTTATAGTATAAGCTTAGATAAATAGAATGTAACTAGGTGAAGGAGACCGTCATCACCCATCTAGGAGAGGATGCCTGCGTTAACGTAGTCTAAGGAGTTAGTCTTAAGATAAAGTTATCATCCTGGTATAAAGTGAGCTAGGATAGGTGCTTTAGTAAAAGCATCTTTAAGGTCTTAGAACGCCTTCTCGTATTTAGGCGTCCAGATAAAACGTAAATATGTTTTTCTTCCTTTTATAGAAAGGCCCTTTGTTTACATTATTGCTATAAATAGTGCTATAACACCTAAGAAGTTGTATATGAATTTTTGATAGAAGTTGGCGAAACTAAGGAAAGCTTATATATCTTTAATGCAGTTAGGGGTTTACCATTTGGTAATTATACGTACCTTCTTAGGGTCCATACGGACACCCTTAGTAGTAATGATTAGTTTAAGGTATTTTACTTCTATAACTGAGAATTCGCACTTCTTTAAATTAATATAAAGTCCTACGTCCTTAAGGCGCTATAGGACCTTTTAAACGTGCTTAGTATGCTTAAAAGGGTCATCGCTATAAATAAGTATATCGTCTAGGTACGCAGAGTAGAAGTCGTCGAGGTAGTCCTATAAGGCGTTATTAATATAGCTTTAGAAGCTACCTGGGCCATTATATACGCTAAAGGGCATAATAGTATATTTAAATTGGCTAAAGCGCGATGCGAATGCGGTTTTTTATTCGTTACCTTCTTATATTTAAAGGCGGTTAAAGGCGGCGATGATATCGAGCTTAGTATAGATTTTGGCTTAGCTAAGCCGCTTAAGAGTTTTACGTATAAGCAGTACGGGGTATCGGTTCTTAATTGTAATAGCGTTAAGTCCTTTATAATTAACGCAGAATTAAATACCTCCTTTTAGCTTCTTAGTAAGGAGAATAGGGGTGGTTACTAGGGATATACTAGGGCGAATAAACCCTTTATTAAGGTATTCGTCGATATACTTTTTAATAACTAGAAGTTCGTCTTTTAATATTAAGTAGGGTCTCTTATAGGGTAGCGTTTTTCCTTATTTAATATTAATGGCATAGTTATTAGGTTGATGTAGGGGGAGTATATCTGCGCTCTTTTATAAGCACACGTCAATAAAGTTATAGTACCTCTTAGGGAGGAGCTTACGGAGTTTTTTATTAGTAAGTCCTTTTTTAAGCTTTATAAACTTCTTAAAGTCTAAAGGTGAAAGTCTATAGAGTTCTACGGGGGCATCGTTTTCTAGAAGGTTAACTATATCTATCCTGTTACTATAGAGGACGTAGTCCTGTTCTTTATTAAGCTTATATAGTTATAATTAAGAGGCTGCGGTAACGGTCTAGCCTTTCCTACGTGCTATGCGGTAGAAGGCCGCGGCACTTACATAATAGCAGTTAGTTATAGGTAGGGTAATAAGGGGTTCCTTAGGTTGGTATCCTAGGGAGTAGATAGAGGCGGCTAGGCCATATCCTAGGTAGGTCTCTTTACAGTATTTAGAGTTAAAGGTTACTTCTCTCTTTTTCTAGTTAATGGTAGAGTTATATTATTTAAGCTAGTTTATTCTAAGGATAATAGGGTAGTTAGCAAGTGGTATAATATAGGCCTAGAGTTCTTCCTGGTGCCCATTTATATCTAGGTAGAGTTATACTATATAGGTAATTTTCTATACGGTATAACTACCGTTAGCGAGTTATAGGGTATAGGCTTTAGTAAGGGGTAAGGTAAGTAGGTTATAAGTACATACAAATTAGGTATCTACAAATTTATTAATAGCTCCGCAATTAATTATAGAACGGCTTTTATATTATTTTTTGGCAGTAGTTCCTATTACGGGTAAAACTATCTATTTCCGTCCATTTATCTTTACTAAGTTATCTATTAAGCAGGCCGATATGTAGATCCCCTTATTATTAGGGCGTCCTAACCTGTAACTTAGGGCTAGGATTTAGCGTTTTCCGTTTCTATATCCAACTCTACCGCTATTGCTACGTCTTCGTCTTATACGGTAGTAGCATATAGCAATGTATTTGGTGTTTAAGGTACTAGGTTAGGTATTAAGCAGTAGCTACTAAACCTAGCTATTAGGCAGTTTAGGCTATAGCTATAACAGCCTTCTTAACGATATCTATAGCAACACTTTAGCTTTTAAAGTAGCTCGCATTCTCCGTCTAGTAGCTTTTACGGGAAGGTTAGTATAAAAAGGTTAATATTAGGACTAGTAGTATTACTTAGGGTAGTAGGCGTCGGTATTTTAGTAGGTCCGGAGGGCTTCTATAGGGAGGTCTTCGGGTAAGGGTTTGCAGTAGTAATCTAATTTAGTTGTCGTTTAATCTTCTGTATGGCTGCTACCATATTATAAACATTATTATAGTTATAGCTGGCGGCTGCGTAACTAAGGCGATAAGTGACTTTTTTAAGGAGATCTTCCTAGTCTTTAGTATTATCTCGGGTAAGGGCTCTGGTGTATTCCTAGAATTTAACATAGAACTCATTAAATAATTCGGTAGGGCTCATCTTTAGGGCATATAGTTTAGCTTAGTTAGTGGCCAGTAGGTTATAGTCGCGGTATATTAGGTTAAGATCGTTAAGGACTTCTTAGTAGGACTGCTACTTTTAGGGGCTATTAATCTCCCATCGGGCGAAGAGTCTATTAAATGGTATACCCTTTATTCGCCCAATAATATAGCTAATCTTAGTATCTTCCGTAGGAAAAAGGTAGGCGCTCTAAGTTAGTTTTTTACGGATTTACATCTTCTAGTAGCTATATTCTTTATGGTCTCCTTAGAAAACTAGGGGATCAGAGTAACATGTATTAGACCCTATAGTAGCAGCTTAGGTTTAATCGTTATAGCTTTTATTATTGCTTTGGTAGGGGTTCCCGTTAGGTAAGGCTACTTAGCGCTAACCCTCTGTTAAGTATTAAGTAGGTAAAGTTACCAGAGATATAGAGACTTAAGTGGCGTTATATACAGTAAAGAGATATCTAGCATTATTACGAATATGCTCATTAAGCTAAGATTATAGGTATTTAATTATGCCTTCTCTTTTAGTAACCGTAGCAATAAGTGCAATCTCAGCCTTTTTTAACTATTAGATGTCGCGTTTAGACACGTAAAGGTTATCTTTAGTTTCTTAATATATATTATCGGCGAGCGCCTTATAAGCTTATAGGTCTTAGATAATATTATAATCTTAGGCAGTACGCATCTTAGCTTATATAAGCTTTAGGTGGTAGTTCTATAGAAGGCGGTAGTATTTATTGGGTTCTTATACTACTATTTTTACGAACGTCTTGGCGTCTTATATTTTAATTTTAATAGGTGGTAGCCCTTCCGCTTACTTATCCGTAGTTATATAGTTAATAAAAGATAAAACATTATCAGTATCCATCTCCTTAGGGGTTAAGGCTAGGGCTAATAAATCAAATTCTCCTAGGATTAATTGGCGTCGTAGGTTAAGTATAGGTATTAGATTGTTCTTTAGGTTTAATATAGTGGCTAGTAAGGAATATTGTCTTACTATTATAGGTTCCTTAAAAGTATAAAGTGAGGTAACTCGTAGGCACGCTGCTTCTAGCAGCGCCTATAGTATTGCAGAGACGTAGAATTAGTTGTAGGCTAGGTATTAGTAGTAAAAAGGCGCAACGTAATGTTATGGGATGGGGCAGTGGCTATAAAATATATATATTTAAGGAGTCTATAAGACGTTGCGCGATCGATTGTAAGGGTCGAGGGCGTAAGGAGGTAATATACCTACGCGTAGCTGACATAAGCTGTACGCGAGGTATACGCAAGAGCACGGGGCTCTCCTATAGAGGCCCCTGCGGTGGGGTTTCGTAACAATATATATAATATATATATAGTACTAATACTATATATAGCCGTAGCCCTTTAGGGTTAAGAATTTCGGAGTATATAGACGCCTATACTCTAATTATATATACTTAGTCTATACCTAGTATATATCTAGCCTAAGCTAACTAAATATAGTGCCTAGGACTAGGGGGTTGCTACCTAATTTAGCAGGCAATTCTATTACGAGGTAAGAGTACTAGTTTTGCTTCTATATATACGCGCTATATCCTAATATATCTATCTATCTATCTATTTATCTATATACTTATTCCCCCTAAGTTTAATTTTAAACCTAAGGGTACTTATAGGCCTAAGGGTAGCGTATCCCTTAACCCGTCAACGTCCTATAAGAATGTAATCCATATATAAACACCAGTATTAAAATAACGCGTGTATCTATATAGAATTTAATTGTTAATTACACTATTACTATGCCTTCTAATTATACTAGAATTGACGCAGACCTTATTTAAAAGACTTAATATAAGGTTCCCCTAAATAAGACGGCGAAAACACCTCCCCCGAAGCCCTGGCTATTACCTAAATTTAAACCTCTCTATATTAATAATTAGGACAACCATAGCTTATTAAATCTACCTCTAAATATTAATACACACGATCCTTTTAAGCTATTTAGTTTTTTTATAGATAAGATTATAAATAAGCTTATAGAGTGAATAAATAAGTATATAGAGCTCTACCTATCGGATTGTAATAGAACCTTATAGTAAGAACTACGGTAAGCTTGTTATTAGGCTAGGTATATAGGAAATGCAAATATAGAAGTTGATAAGTAATAATAACTAGTGGAGTAGTTACCTAATAGATTAACTCTAATTATATTCTAAGAATTACTATAAGAAAGGAACTATCTAGGTAGGGACTAAGGGTCCTAAAATACACAACCGTACTTTTATAAAATCCTTCTTATACGTAATATACATATACTCCGTCTACTCTATTACGGATTATATAAATCCTATAAATTATACAGATTATATCACGTAACCTTAGTTACTATTCCTCGTTATATAGCTCTATCGGCTCTATCCTAAACTATACTTATATTAACTAACTAGCTTCTTTTATCTCTTCTTTAAGTAGTTATAATATTATACTTAAAGCGTCCGTAACACTATCTCCCTCCTCTTTATCTTCGTCCTTAAAGATTTCTAATATCTTTAAGTTGTTTACTAAAGGTATAATATCCGTCTAATTAATTTAGTTAATATTATTGCTTATTATACCTAAAGCAATTTCTTCTTCTTTAACTGCTCGTCGCATTCGCACTGTCGCTGCAATATTATCTCTTAGTAAGATTATACCGTCTCCATATTCTCGTTATTTAAAAGAGGGGTTAGTCTATATTGCGTTGGCGAACCTATCTTTATAATAACCGTCCTCTTACTTAAAGTGCACTAAAGCAAATATTCGTTTGTCCTATAACGTTCGCTTTATCTCTAATGCTAAATATACGTAACTTATTACTCTTAATAGTCGTCTAGTTCCCTAATTAATTTATCTTAGGGTCTTATGTTTAATCTGCTACTATACGGCTAAATAATAAACTGTCTATTACTCTAGCGGAGTTACGCTATTTCTATAATGCTAAATAGGAGGCTACTAAAGCTTAACAACGGGCCCTTAAGTCTCGTCTTACGGCGTCCACTTAGTTAATCCGTCTTAAGAAGGTTTATAAAAAGGTCTGTTTTAAGGAGTAAAAGCTTATAAAATAGGGTTTATAGGAACTTAGTAATAAAAAACGGATTCTCTTCTAATAGAGAAAAAAATAGATCTAAGTAGCTCGGCAACTACTCTTTTTAGGTCCCCTTTAGGTAACTTATTCTTTAGCAATCCTTGTTTATTAATACTTTCTAACCTAATCTTTTCTAATACTCCTGTACCTTTTTTATAGTATTTTTTTTTAAATTTTCTAGTAGCTCCTAGGTAGTCTTAGTATAGCCTATCTACTTTACCTTATACTAGGTTTTATCGTTAACATCTTTATAATTAATAATCTTTAAAACTTACTATTTGTCTTTTTCCTATCCTTTATATATATCTGCCTCGTAAACTAGTGGCTTAATATTCCTATATACTAGCTTTAGTATTATAATATACTATATAGGGTAGATCTTTATTCTAGCTAGTAGGTTTAACTTAAACGTAACTGGTGAAATTCTTTACTTAATTTTAAAAGGTCCTAGTCTAACGTAGTCTAACTTCTTGCTTAGTTGTTAACTTTTAAAATTTTTATATAGTAGCCATACTTTATTTCCCTCCTTAAGATCTGGTCCCTTAGATCTCTTAATATTATAGTACTTTTTTATTCTCTCTTATACTTTCTTTACTAATTCTATAAGATCTATATAAAGATTTATTAATGTTTTTATTCTTTCTTTAGCTGTACTACTTATCTTCTTTACTTACCGTAGTAATAACGATATTCTTAGCTTATATCCGTAATTTGCCTTAAATAGTAATATACCTATCCCTTTTTATAGTGTTGCATTATATATAAATTATATAACTAGTAATAGCAATACCTAATTATTCTATATATAATTAATATAATGCCTTAGATACTACTCTAGTGTCTAATTTAATCTTTCCGTTTAACCGTCTGTCTATAAATAATATGCGGTAGAAGTTACTGCTCTAACTCCTTATTCCGCTAAGAATACCTTTTAAAATACTGCTATAAATCTTAGATCTCTATTTAATATAATCTTACTTAGTACTCCGTATTTTATAAACACTTCTTTAATATAGATTCTAGCGACATCTTCCGCTAAGATTTCTTCCGTATATACTATAAAGTATCCCCACTTTATAAGCTTATCTACTATTACTAAAATCACGTTATAATCTTATCCGGTAATAGGATTTCTTAACTTTAGCAACTTAATAATAAAGTCCTATAATATAACCTCCTATAGTCTCTCTAGTATTTTAATAGGTTATAGCCCTCTATATAGCTTATACCTCGTTAATTTATTTCTTTAGCAATCTAAATACTTCTTTATAACTTTTCGCGCTAAGCCCTAGATTCCGTTAATAACGTACTCCTTTTAGAGTCTTAACACTAAGCCTATAGCTCTATTATATCCTTAAGTCATTCCCCTATAGAAATCTTCTATAAATTGCTCTACTATGCTTCTTAGAATATACTTTACTTTTTAATTTTTATATATATCCGTCTATAGATCTTTTAGCTATACTTTTAGAATTTTTTATACCTAAAAGCTTTCTAGTATCTTATAGACCTTTTCTAACTCCTTATCTTCTTAAGTTACTATAATCTTTAGATAATTATATCTAATTAATCCATCTATATCTTTTTACAGTAAAGCCCCTAATAGCTTTTTATTATTTTATAGTTTAGCTTTTTAACTTAGAGTATCTACTTACATGTTGTCTGTACCCTTAGTATACTAAATCTTAAAATGGTATTCTATAAGCATCTCTACCCATCTAACCTATCTTTAGTTACGTTCCTTTATTTTTAGAAATCCTATTAAGTTCTTATAATCCATCTTAACTATAAATAGTTTCTCTATACCTTATAAGAATGCTCTCTATTTCTTTAATACTATAATTATACCTAATAACTCCTTATTATAAATGTTATAGTTTAACTCTAGTAGTATTATCTTTTAACTATAATATGCTACTAGGTGCTATCTATTTTAATATTTCTATATAAAGCACGCCCTTAGTATATAATCTAATACGTTTATTTTTATAACTATCTCTAGTCCTAGTTAGTAGATCTTAAGAACTAGCTCCTAGGTAAATAATTCCTTAATCTTTTTAAATAACTCTTGCTGCTCCTTTCCCTATACCTATAGTTCTTCTTTCTTTATTAATCGCGTAAGTAGCTTAATATTCTTTAACCACTATACTATAAACCTTCTATAGTAATTGCAAAACCCTAAAAATAATCTTAACTATATAACGTTCTCTAGTTCTTACTAATTTACTATAGCCTTAATCTTCTTTAGATCTATACTAAGTTAGCCTAGTTTAATAATAAATTTAACAAAATTAGTCTTCCTAGTAAAGAACTTACATTTTTTAATTGCTATTAGCATCTGTTCTTCTTATAGTCTCTTTAAAACCTATTTAATGTATTCTCTGTACTCTTCCTTAGTTATTAAGTAGATAATAATATTATCGAGATATACTATAACAAATTTATCTAAGTATTCTCCTAATATATTGTTAATATGCTTCTAGAACGTTACTAGTGTGTTTATAAGCCCGAATTGTATAACTAATAGTTTATATAGTCCTTCCTTTAACCTAAAGGCTGCCTTNTATTTNTNNCCTTCCTTAATNCTAATNTAATNGTANGCCTANCTTAGATCTATCTTTATAAAGATTTACGCATTACCTATCCTATCTTAGATTTCGCTAATTAAGGGTAAAGGATACCTATCCTTTCTAGTAATGCTATTTAACTGTCTATAGTTGATATACAGTCTTAGTTTACCATTTTTCTTTAGTATAAACAGTACTGAATAACCTACTAATAACTACAATGGTCTAATGTATCCCTTTTATAGATTTTCCTAGATAAATTCTTTTAATACTCTACCCTTTTCCTCGGTAAGCTTATAGATTAGAAAGAACCTTAAACTTATTCCTAGTTCCAATTCTATCTTATAGTCCCATACTATATAATCTAACAGCTTTTTACTTTTTAGTAACTATAGTTTCTTACCGTACTTATGGTATCTCTTTAGTATATAACTTAACCCTTTTTCTATTTCTTTATAGGTTGCTCCCGCTTAGTACTATACTAACTTAGCTTATTATTATATCTTATAGTATTAAGTATTTCTAATATCGACCTAACCTATAATCTAATCAATCTTTAAATTATATTCCTATAACTAAGGCATTCCTAGTACTGCCTTATTATTCCCTAATAGTAATATATTAAAAAACATCTCAATTTATCTCCCTTTAATAGTTAACTAAATAGGTCCTATTTTAAGGTTAATAATCCCTCCTCTATAGGCTATTAGATCTCCTAAAATTGTAACTAATAGATAAGGTTGCTCCTTCTATCTATAAGGTAATCCTATTCTTTTAACTACTACTAGTAAGATATGGTTTCGCGTTACTCTACTATCTATTAGCGCTTTAAACTATTAATCTTGCCATTTAACTCGTAAATTTAGGTATTATCCTTAAATTCCTTTAAAGGTCTAAGGCTTTACTACTGGCTCCCTCTAGTCCTATAGGCCTCTACTTTTCCTAACTATTAGCTGCTTAATCCTATTATACTTAGCTTACTCTTTAGCTAATGCCTAATTTACTTTTTATCTTCTATATACTATAAACACGTATTCTCTAGGCATTCCTACTACTATTATCCGTCTAAGTATTCTTCTATAAGGAATCTTCTTAGTTAAAGTATTAAGTCTCCTAACTTCTAAACTTTTACTAGATACCAGCCGTATATATACTTAGCATTCCTATATTATTGCTTATCTATTATCTAATATATCCTTATAGGGTATTTCTAATTCTTTTTCTTTGAATTTTTGTATATATTATATATATTATCTACGCATACAATCTATAATAGCGTATAGTGTACTAGGTGCTTTAGGTTAACTCTTAGTTTATCTTTATCCCTAAGTTTAAACCTCTATTATATTAATCTAAACGTTATAACTTTATTCGCAGGTACTAAAATACGCCTTTCGCTTCTCTAGCCCTCTAATCGTTCCTCTAAATCCTTTAATATTATAATTAAGGCTCCTTTAATATAAGTTATAGCCTTTTCTATAATTAGGTAGTCCTAGATAACTTTCTTATCTAACTATATATAGAAATCTTCCCACTTATTGTTATGCCTTTGCCTATACCACTTTTAGTATAGCTGCTAAAGTATATACGGCTTGTCTGTAAGGAAGTATCTTCTTATTACCGCGTTATAATAGCCCTTTATATATCGTTCTTTAAACCTAGTTAGGATCCCTAGATCCTCTTCTTATTCCAGTTTAATAAGCCACTTAGCTCTTAGTATGCCTGTTCTAGGCCTATTAGTAGTTCTTTATACTAGCGCTTTATCCCTTATACGTCCTAATATGCTAAATCTCTTATCTAGTTTCTATTCTTACTATGCGATAATTCTTTACCTAAATTCTTCTATAGTTTCTTTTGGTTTATATCTCACAGATAGATCCTTAAAGTCTTCTTACTTCTTAATCTTAGTATTAACTTTTTAATCTTTAGGCTAAATACTATATTCTCCTAGTAAGTCCTTTAGGTCTATATATCTGTCTCCTAGTCTAGTTACTGTTTATACTATAAATTCCCTAATCTATAAAGAAGCTCTTTACCTCTTACCTATAGGTGTCCTAATTCGTACTCCAAATTCTTAGTCCCTTAAATTCTTTAATTCTAAGCTTACTTCTAACTTAAGCCTTACCCCAGCCTTAGTCTAACTAGGCTTACTTAGTATTCTTATCTTATCTTAAGAATCTTAAATCTTACTTATTTTATCTTAAGAGTCTTATACCTATAGGAAACTCTATCCCAAGCTTATTTATATATTGCTAAACTAAGCTACTACTCTGCTCTATCGGTTATCGTCTATTATAGGTCCTTAAGCTTACCTTATATCGTCTTAAAAATCTTAGTTATCTCTTATCTCGTCTTAAGAATCTTAAGCCTTTAGCCTTTTGCCTTTATTAAGTGCCGAAGTGGTTTACTATCCTACTTCTCTTACGTCTCGTAAAGCGATAGACATCGTGTCTAGTGGGGTCTTAATCCCTACTAATGTTCCCTATTCTATAGTGGAATTATCCTCTACCTTTATTATAACATTTTTAAGGTCTACTTATTTCTAGTAAACGGCTTCCGTTACCTTATTGTTATAAAATATTTTACCTACGTCGAATTTATCGTCCTTAATGTCCGATCTATAAACTGGTTTATTAGTTCCTCTATATCCTATAGGTGCTAGCTCTTATAGCTAATAGCTTACGCCATACTTAGCGTCCTTATAAATTTGGTATGCGTTATTATAATAAAACGCAAAACTTTTAATTGAACATTCCTTTATTCCTCGCAGTATATTATTATCCCTCTATATATATATATCGTCTACTAGTCTTATTCCTTTTACTATATAGTAACTCTAACTACTTCTATAGTCTTTAACGTAATAACCCTGTTTTCCGTAATTTATATAAGCTCCCTCTTTAAACTATTTTTCCTGTTATAGAGTCCGCCTAAACGTCTTTTACTACTAAAATTCTTAGTTTAGCCTCTGCTCCTTAAACCTTTAATTACTTAATCCTTATCCTCTAGGTTTCTACGGTTTCTTACTTTATCTCTTATAGGCTTCTTTAGTACTACTTAGATCTATTAGCTCTGCGCTATACTATAGTTTTTAACCTAGCTTTAGTTGTTACGTGCTCTACGCCTTATATAACTATAAAACTCTATCCTAGCCTCTCTTAGCCTGTTCCCTTTAGTAGATCCAATTGTTAATCTTAATTACTTAATCTATTAAGTCCTGTAGGGTATCTGCATCTTCTATTAAAATAATCACGTCCTAGACTTTAGCCTTAAGTCCTTGCTTATACTGTGCTATAAGCGCCCTATTATTCTACTTTACTTATATTGCTAATATCTAGAACTACGTTATATACTTAATTGCTAAAGTTTATTACGTAATATCTTAAAGTTTTCTTTCCGCTATGGTTACTACCTTTAGGTCTCTAAATATTTACGTAAGTTGTTCTATAAATCCGTTCCAGCTTAAGAACATAAACCGTACCTCTTAGTTTATAGTTGTTATTCCGTTTGCCTAAATTTCTATAAGGTAAGGCTTAAACTACTTAAGTGCTCTTCCTGTTAGGAACAATCCTATATACGCTATTTAATCTATAGGTATTGCCAGCTTAGCTCCCTCTTGCGCTATCTTAAAGCGCATTTATATAAGGAATCCTTTAAGCTTTAATTTTTCTTCTAAGTATCTTTCGATTAATAGTAACTTAACCTTTACTGCGCCTATCCCATTAATCCTATTTTCCAACGTTATATTATTTTCTATTAGCTGGTCAACTATCTCTTATAACTGTCCGACCGTTATAGGTTGCTATAAGTCAGTGTCTACTATACTAGTGTCGTTACCTAACCTTAAAGTAGTTGCCGCCGTTAATAGCATTGTAGTGGCTGCTTTTGGTGGCATATTGTCCGACTTCCTATATTTAATACTATAACTAGGTAGTGATTATATAACGGAACCTTATAGCAAAAACTACGGTGGGCTTATTATTGGGCTAGGTGTGTAAGAAATACAAATATAGAAGTTAACAAGTAATAATAACTAGTAGAGTGGTTGCCTAATAGATTAACTCTAATTATATTCTAAGAATTACTATAAGGAAGGAACTATCTAGGTAGGGACTAAAGGTCCTTAAATATACAACCGTACTCCTATAAAATCCTTCTTATACGTAATATACGTATGCTCCGTCTACTCTGTTATAGATTATATAGATCCTACAGATTATATAGATTACATTACGTGACCTCGGTTACCATTCCTCGTCACATAGCTCTATCGGCTCTATCCTGGACCGTGCTTGTATTAACTAACTAGCTTCTTCCGTCTCTTCTCCAAGTAGTTATAACATCGTACTTAAAGCGTCCGTAACACGGATAAAAAAGTAGAACACCTACGCCTATAGTAGCTAATATGCAAGCAGGAACTCTACGCGTACTTTAGGGTGCTTATTTATATAGAAATTACTATAAAATCGTGCATTAAGGACTACTGGAAGGATTTAGACATATATGGCACCGAGTATATTATTAAAAAGTATATTACGGTTTCCTAATTTTAGCAGCTTAATCGCCACTTTTAAGCCTTACTACTATGGCTAGAATCTAATAAAATACCTAAAAATATATTTACCTAAATTAATGAGCTTGCTAAGCATATTCGGCTAACTTATAGAAAGCTTTACGCCCCTAAAACCTACCTTACCGTTAATAAAATAATCCAGCGCTTTATAAGTTGTGCTCCTAAAATAGTTAATATTCTATCTAAACTAATATTAGAAGGGTTTAAAATATGGGTTCTGGCGAATAAAGGCTATATATTAGACTTTATATAGCACGCTAAAGGTAATAAGGAAGGCCTAGTTAATCTAGACCTATTATTTACTAAGGAAGGCTTTTTAAAGACGTAGGTAGTAGTCCTTAATTTGCTCCTATAAAAAGACACTAAAATAAAAGAACGCCTCTATTAACTAGGAAAGCATATTATCTAGCTTAATAACCTATTTATAAGTGTTAAGCTTCTTATATAATTATAAGGCCTTAGTATTAGAGGTATAGGAACTATTTAAACGACTAAAACGTAGCGTAAGGAATAGGGTAACATTAAAGGTAATATTAAGGTACCTACAACTATAAAAGGAAAGATAAAGAAGAAGGTACCTATTAAGTAAATTAACTAAACGCTTGCAGAGCTTAAATTAACCTATATAGCTTAAATTCTATAGGGTAAATTGTATGGAGAGCTTTCTAAAGATAAGCAGGTAATAGAGTTTGCTTAAAAGGAGGCTAATATAGTGCTTTTTATAAGTACTGTTAATAACGGTAAGTTAATTACCTTAACTATAATACTTAAAATCTAATAACGTTATACATCGCTAGGTCGCCATATAAAGATTACTATATAAAAACGTCCTCTCCTTACTGCTAGCGGCGCCAGACAGACTCGGAAAGTCTTTAGTAATAATATTAAGAAGATATTACCTATTCCGACCTTTATATTCTAGTATAATTGCTATATAGGCGGCGTGGATATTACGGACTAATTACGCTTATATTTTATAACGTAAAGGGTTTATAGGCAGACCTAAAAGCCTCTATAGCACTTCCTATTTAATACAGTAATTAGTAACTGCTTCCTATTGTCTTCCTACACTCCCACTAATCGCCGAGCAGGTTGTGTAGACGGCTATAAGTAATTCCGAATTAATCTTCGCAATGCCTTATTTAAGCGCTTAATTTGTAAACAAAAGGCTTATACACAGGAAGAAAAGGCTTAACGCTCTATAAATAAGATTAAATAGTATCCTATAAAGAAATACATATTAGAGAAGCTTTGGAAGAAACCCTTTAACTGCTTAGCCTATATAGAGGCTAGTAGGAAGTCTTATATAGAGCATTAAGGATAAAGGAAGGCTTTGGCAGATCTATTACTAAATACTATAAAGAAAAGCAGGGACGATCTAAATTGGAAGAGACTGTAGTGTGTACTAAGGACTCTATACGGCTGCAAAATATATTAAATTCCGTTTTATAATAATAAGTAATGCTAACGACCTTATATTAAGCAACTTAACTCTAAGCAATAAGTTTATATATTAATTTTATATACGAATATCGCCAGCCTCATATTTCTAAGCACGGGTATTTTAATTCGCGTGATCTGATTAGCTGGCGCCCGTTGGACGAATTTTGACGGGTTAAGGGATAGGAGGAATAAGCACGACTACTGCTAGGGCTACTACCCGATTTAGAAATAAACGCTTATCTTTATATCTAGGAGACTAGCAAAGTCCGACTTTATATAGGCCCTGTATATACTTTACTAAACCTACTACTTAATTATATTGCTAGCTTATACGTATATACACTTTGTATATATAAACCCCTAATATCTTCTACTAACTATAGATTAATATATACTTATACTAAGCGTATACTAATAAAAGAGAAACAGCGCGTTAGCCTATTTACTCCCTTAACCAGCTTAAAATATAGGGTTAGTATTTTACCTATATATATTTAGTATACGCTAACCATATATATAGCGCGGCCTGACCCCACTAGGCGACCATAAGGAATCCCCCTTATTATCCGCCCGCTACTAAAGGGGTAAGCTTACCTTATATATTCCCTGTATATATATAGCTAATATTTAGCACTAGTAAGCAAAAACATAACAGGTTATTATAGTAGAGGTAAGAGCTCTAGTAAGTTTAGTTCCTTCTATTATATACGTTTTACTTATACTCTATATAAGCTATAGGCGGAAC
This sequence comes from Cenococcum geophilum 1.58, assembly GCF_001692895.1. Classification (NCBI taxonomy): domain Eukaryota; kingdom Fungi; phylum Ascomycota; class Dothideomycetes; order Gloniales; family Gloniaceae; genus Cenococcum; species Cenococcum geophilum. The sequence goes on along the minus strand of NW_027137571.1, from coordinate 1,733,138 downwards.
CTATTACTTAACCCGCCTTTCCCGCGTAAGTATTAAACTATAAGCTCTAGTATATACTAGGCCTGCACGCTATATACGTAGCGTAGAGTATATATAGTCGGGGTTTTAGTAGGGGGGTTTATTTAGTAGATAGGCTAGGTATATACCTAACTGTCGACCGTTAAGGTCACTCTTAGGTACTACCTTATGACTCACCACCTTGTTCTTATATATCTTACTACTGTCTCAGTTAACGACTCGGTCAACGACACGGTCTACAACTCGGTCTACAATATAGTTAGCGAAGTAGTCTACTACCTATTTTCCTTATATATTTATAGAGGCTCTAGAGCCACATTTAAGAGACAGAGTTCTTCTTAGTGACTTATCCGTCCGACAGTTATGAGCCCGGGCCATCTACTGCATTATCTCTAATTTAAAACCCTAATTACCCTATTGTTAACTGAACAGTAGAAGCCTTAAAATGTCCTCTTAACAATCTAAAACCCTTATTATGATATATACTATAATCCTAGCAGGTTTAAATAATTAGGACTAATAGATTGGTGTTATTAAGTATAGAGCTAACGGTAAGAATATATGGGAGTATATTAATCCAGATATTAAGAAAGATAATCTACCTAGATATAGAGCACCGTTAGAGCCATTACTATTAGTTATTAATCCTTAAAAGACTACATTCTTAGCCCTCGATAAAGGCGAGAAGGAAGAGCTTTAAGCTTTATAAAAACAATATATTTATATTTATAAGTAATATAAGAAAGAGGAAGCAGCCCTTAAGTCTCTACGCACCTATATTATTAGCACTATATCCTATAACTATATTAACTATACCTTTAAAGGAAATACTGTCTATAATGTCCTTGTGTTACTTAAGGAGGTAGTTACTCCAACTAATAATGCTTAGAAGGTTAATCTAGCAACCCAATATTTAAAAATAAAAAAAGCCCTAAAGAGTTGGAATGTTAAGAAGTGGCTCCGCGATTGGGAGAAGGTATATAATAATTATAAGAAGGTTAAACTACCTAAGGTAGATGGCGATTAATTAGTTAAGGACTTTATGTATACCGTTAAATCTGCCTTATTAGGATAGTTAGAATACTAAAAAAACGAATTACAGAACCTTAAGAGGAAGAAGGAAAAACTACCTACCCTTTAAGTTATTATTAAGGTCTACCAAAATCATCGTTAGTTAAAGTCTACTTAGGAGGTAAGGAGCTAGGACGGATCCTATATAGCTAGCTTTAAAGAAGAGCCAATTAGCAAGCCTAAATTAGACGCTAAGTCAGAGAAGGAGGAGAAGAAGGATTAAAAGTAGTGCCTATGCGGAAAGCAGCACCCATTTAAGTACTGCTGGTATTTAGTTAAGTTAATTTAACCGTTGGGTTGGAAACTAAACGACTTAAAAATATAGTTAGTAGAGTAGAAGCTTGCTAAGGCTTCACCTAAATTTAAGGCCTTAATTAACTAATTAAGGAGCTAAGCCTTATCTAATAAGAAGCCAGAGAATGTAAAGAATATAAAGCAGAAGAGCTTACCTAGTAACCCACTTAGAAGCTTCGCAGTTTATTAAGCTAGAGCTTATATCGCATTAGATTACGCTCTCCGTAATAGTATAATTCTTAACCCTATAATAACCTTGCATATTATTAACGACAGAGTAAGATTTATAGGTAATATCCGACCGGCTAGTAAACAGTTATATACTAGATCTAGTATAGAAAATATTAAAGGCTTTGGAACAGCTGAAGTTACGGTTATTACCCTAATAGGAAAACAGAAGATTTATTTTATTAAGGCTGCGTATATACTAGGATTTTACATAAATCTAGTTTGTAATTAAAGACTTAATAAAAAAGGTGTCTTTTGGCACAATAAAAGGAACTACCTCTACTGTCGCGGTAGTAAGAAGTTCGCATATTGCGAATATTACTACGGTTAGATAACCCTTAAATATAACGAATTAAAGCCGAGGACGGAGGACGTGTCTTTTATGGTTAAATTAACGGAGCCTCTACCGAATTAAAAGGTAGACGGACGTTTTTCGCACAGTTAACTTGGATACGTAGGAATTAATACGGTCGGGCGACTGCCTAAAGAAGTAACTAGAGCGGTTGTAAAAGGCCCTATAACCGTTAAATATAAGACTTATGCAGTTAGCAAAGCTTATAAAGTAGTATTAGAAAGGACACCTACGGACGACAAGACATCGCTTAGAGGTGAATTTAATGACTAGATCGCCGACTAAGGCATTATAATAGATTTAATAAAAAGGATGCCCTAAAAGGAGCTTAACAAGACGTTAAAGGAAGAGCTTGATAAGACGTCAGAGGAGGACGAGACTTAAGTAGATATCAGTGGAAGTTAACAGGTGGATTTTGGTGGAAATTAAGACCAAGCGACTGATCGAGAGGAGCTTAATCCTCAAGACGATGACGCAATAGGCCCGCGAGCCTTAAGGGACGATCCTCTACCTAGCCTTCCTACCCTGGCTCAGTCACTAGAGCCTTAATTAACTGCATCAACTAATTAAGGATTACGATTCGAATATATTCTAGAGAAGGAAGCCCGCCTAAGGTAGGAGATTCGAGACAATATAGACGACGGCAATATTGCAGAAGGAGGACGACAGAAGAAGTAGTTAATGCGACACCAAGCCTACCTGTCTGGTATCAATTAGCGAATATACAGCGAAAGGTTTCTAATTCTACCTGGGAACTAAAAGGAGCTTTTAAGTTACCTATATAAGATATTAAGGATCTAATTTGATTTGATTTGGATAACATTAGATAAGGTAACTCTATAGAGGATTTCTTTATCTTAACACTAAATTGCTATTATGACTTTTTCTATTTTCTATCCAGCTGTTCAGTCTTGACTAAGCAGCTGGGGGGGGTGTATCGACCGTTGAGGTCACTCTCAGGTACTACCTTATAACTTACCACCTTGTTCTTATATGTCTTACTACTGTCTCGGTCAACGACTCGGTCAACGACACGGTCTACGACTCGGTCTACGATACGGTCAGCGAAGTAGTCTACTACCTATTTTCCTTATGTATTTATAGAGGCTCTAGAGCCACATTCAAGAGACAGAGTTCTTCTTAGTGACTTGTCCGTCCGACACTAACGTAGGGCATAGGGCGATAGGCCTATATTAATTAATTCTTTATTCGTTATGGAACTCTATATAATATTTTCTGTGTATATACTGTGTATATACGCCTTATATGCTAACACTATACTCCTATACCCACTTCTTAAGCTCTACTAGTTCCTTTACTTTATTATATCCCTTGCACAGATAGGGTCCTATATTTTGTGGCCCGTGCGTAGGGTCAAGAACATCAACTTTTTGGTGTCTAAATGTAAACAAATAACACCACCGAGATGGTGCGTAACTACATATCCAATGATATAGACCTTGCGCAGCCCATTTAATATCTTATTTCCAAAAATCGGGTTATAAAAAGGCCACCGCTAGAGCCTAAACCATTACCTGCCTTTAAGCCTCTCCTTTGGTAATATGGCAGAACAACTTACCGCCCATATATGCACCTTATTGATTGGTGCGTACGGGCCACATTTTATAGGACGTATCTATCCATGCAAGGGATACGTCTTTAGCTTATTTTAATTTATTAATTTATTACTCTATATTTTCTATATATAGTATATATGCCTCCTTTTCTAGCTCCTTTGTAAATAGGTAAGACCTATACCTCTTACCTATAAACCGGGGTGTTTAACTTTATAACGGTGGTAGTAGCATCTCTGCTATATATGCTATAAATACGCGCAATATATCTAATACTAATACAATATTATTATCTACTATACTTATCTATAAGACAATCTGGCCACTAAATATAGTAGGCCTAAAGGTATTAAATAGGTTCTAAGGATTTTAAGGAAGATTTAGCCTAGGATTCCTAGCTTGCCGCTTAGCTAATTTTCGCTAGTTCTATACTACTTAAGCTTAGTATATACTCTGTATATACAGTATATATATATATATTGTTTTTATAGCTGCATTACTATCCGCTTTAAGTTACTATAAATTTTTTTTATATATTATCTATTCCCGTCTCTTTATATAGCTCTTATAGATTAAATATTTCTTATATATAGAGTTTAAGCCTATACTAAAATATTAGAATATATAGTGTATATATAAAGCGTATACTCTTACCGTAGTACTATAGTAAGCACGCGTAATTTTCAACTAGTAAATTTATTATCTTAAAAGTGACTACTTTTACTAATTCTAGTATACTTCTATATATATACCTACTATTTATAAGGGACCTTTAACTTTTCCTTTATAAGCCCAGCTAGTATCTATATTTTCTTCTTATTGTTTATCTAAGATATAAGCTTCGGATGTAGTATATATATACTTTATATACGCGCTATTAGTTTCTACTCTATCTCTACTTCTTATATCTGCTTTATAATATATCTTACTTTATAAGTTAAAAAGCGCTTCGCAAAGTTCCATTTAATATATACTTAGCAAAATACAAGTATATACTAAAGGTGTTCATCCTATTTACGGGATAGGTTAATTATATATAGGTAATCTCTAAAGCCTATATTCGTTAGTATATACTAGGCATATATAGAGCATATACAAAACGTATACTTACTGTTAGCTTATTTCTTACATATATTAACTATAGTAGTGCGAAGTCCAGTTCTATAAATATGTGCAAATTATATAAATAATTAAGTAGTATTACCTAAAACTTTAAATACTAGCTAAAACATCTTTATATACGCAGCACGTATTTCTAGGTTAAGAAAAGCATATACTTACACCTTAATTTCTATTATAAGTGTTTAGCTTATATATAGCATAAGGTATATATACGTTTAGAATTCTTAACCTATCCTACAATTAAGAATAAATTCGTTTTGCCTTAAACCATCTTAAATAATAGGTCCATTTCGATACATATTACGCGTTAGAATGCCTTAGCTTATATATATATACAGCATATAATAAGGAAATGCTCGTTGTTAAAGTTATAAATCGCCCAAATCTATTGCTTGGTACTCTCTTTATATTAATTAATAGAGAACTCACGTAGTATACCTACTACGCTTAGCCTCTACATATACTTAGCGTATATTTAGCCTATACTTACCTATATATACCGTCCCCTTTAGGAACTATAGTATCCTTTCCTTTTAAATTAAAGCAGTAATTTAATCCTTAATATTAAGACTACTATGCACTATACGTAGTATCTACGTCCTATACTTTCTATATAAAATATAGTACTGCGGCGATAGGATAAATCGACCTATAGTATAGTAAGTAGTTTTATTTATATATACTATGTATATATAGAGTATACGTATAGTAAGTGTATAATTACAGCACCTGTCGTACTAACCGCGTGCTTACGCGTTCGGTACGCCGAGTATGCGTTTACGCGTTTAGTGCACCAACTACCCGCTTACGCGTCTGGTGTACTTCTAAAGCACTAACTAATTAGGGGGGAGGTGCATTAGTATATAGACCACGTAGTTTACTTTATATAATCGACAGTCACCACCATCCCAAAGAGTATACGATATTATACGTATTTCGTGCCCCGGGATATAACTTACTCGTGCTATTAAATTAGTATAAACACTAATCAGTAAGCGCGCACAGATTAGCAATTACTTAATACCTCCCCCCGAGTAATACATACGACAGCGACCACCCGTTTAGACTCCTAGTACGACCTACTAGAAGGTCGGAAGTTGGGGATTACGGACTTATCTCTAACTCTATATACTTATTTAAGTCTTAGTATGGTTTACTAGAAGTTATAGACGCGAATATAGACCTATACGGAACCCCCTACCCTCCTCTAATACCCCTAACCTCTTAGACCCTTTACGGAGACCTCTTACCCTTCTGCGAACTACTACGGACTTATTAATTGCCTCTACGGACCGTTATAAGACCTTACGGAAACCCCCTACCCTCCTGCGAACTATTATGGACCCGTTAATCGATTTTACGGACCGTTATAAGACCTCCCCCACCCGTTACAAGCTGCTACTACCCGCTACGCACCACACTACACTATATAGTATGGCAGACATTAGCAAGCAAGTTAGTGAAGGTTAAAAGAAGTGGAGATAAGGAGTCGACGTTACGTCTATAAACGACGTTAACGACTATATTAGTTTTAAAATCCTTAAATATAAATACTTTGAGCTTATAAATAACGACCTATAGGAGCAATACTAGGAAGACTTTACGGACTTTACGGAAGCCATTTTTAAGGCCTGCAACCCTATTACTATCCGTAAACTACAAACCCTTTTACGTAACTAAGGTATATGGATTAAAAGGGACAAACGAGTTACTGTTGTATAGTCTTTATATAATATAATATATAAGAAAGACCAAACAGAATAGACTAAAGAGGAAATCCTAGACCAGGTTAAAACTACTAAAGAACTCTTTACTTCTTCCAAACTTAATAGGATCGCCAGCCTTATACCTAACCCACTTAATTAAATTTATCCCACAGACCTAAGCGGCTTTAGAGCTAACCTCACTAGCTAAAATATACCCTACTCTTAAGTTATAGACTACGCTACGGACTATAATACCCCCATAACCTAAAATACGGACCGCAATACCCCTATAGACTAAAATACGGACTAAAACATTTCCGTTACTTAAGTTACAAATCCGCAAACTACCTAAGTAAAGACCTACGGTAAGGAGTTAGCTAACCTAGCTAAGCTCTATACCAACGAATCTAAGTATAGCGGTGAAAACGACAACTTTAACTTTAAACTGACTATCTTTACGGACCTCTGTTAGAAGGCCGATATTCCTAAATAGGAGTTTAGCCAAGCCTACTCTACTATACTACGCGGCTTAGTACTTAACCACTACTATACTAACCTTAAGAGTAACCCCCTTGGTGTTCCCTTTAATAAGCTATACAAAGCTACCCGTAACTACTTTAAAGGACTAGAATATAAGCGTAATATTCTTACCTAATAGAATGCGACTAAGCTACGGACCGTAATTAATAAGAATACTAAAAAATCGACTATAGAGTGCCTGTAAATTCTTATTAAAGACCTCTAGCACCTATAGCACGGCCTTAACGCTAAGCTTTAAATAGATGACTTCCTATATAATAAACTTATTACGGCCTATTAGGAAGTAGAGCCCTATAAGTACGCCTACTATAAGCCTATAGATACCTTAACTGGCCTTATTAATAATCTACGCTCCTTTATTATAATGTATAAAGTTTTAAACCTATTAGGTAGTACTTAAGCCTTTATTACAGATATTTAATATCCGTAAATAGACTTAGACGTCTACTTTACGGACCGCCGCTACTGCTAGCAGTACCCGTACTAACTAAGTCCTACCTATAACCCCTATAGCAACCCCCGTATAAAAATATACCCCTATAGACAAACTAGCCAGAAGTGCTTTGTGTGCAGTAAGGAAGGATATTAGTCTATAAGGTATACCTAGGAAGAACGTAATAAGTCTAAGAAGAGACTTAATAGCCGTATTAACTAGTTTATTTTGGAATACGAAGGAGAGGAAGTAGAAGAGCCCCCTAATAAGTTAATAGAAGCCCTTATAATTGACTTTAACTTAGACACTTAAGAATAAGAGACCTTAGAGATATTTCTAACTACTTTCGGACCTTTTACGGATAGCTAAGCCTTTAATATTACAACCGTATTAGCCGACCGTTCCTTTATATACTTAGTTATACCCAAAAACCATTCTATAAGTACCCCTATTACGGACGTTATAAATTATAAGTAGGACTTATTTGCATATATTACTACAGAACGCTATACCCCTAAGGAATTCTACGGTGTTATAATCGACACAGGTACCTCTAAAAAGTCTACTATAGGCTACAGATAATACCTTATATATAGGACTACCATAAATAATAATACGGATATTAATATTACGCAAACTAGGGCCGTAAACATTTAATTTGGCATTAGCTTAACCGCATTAATTAGATTAGTTAAAGTTAAGACTCTAATTAGCCTAGTTAACTTCTATATAGTAAAAGCGGACACCCCTTTTCTACTTTGCCTTGCGGATATAGATAGGCTATAGGTCTACTATAATAATATTACAGACACCCTAATTAGCCCCGTAACTACCCTAGAAAGCAAGTATATTACCCTACTAATTATACAACAATTTAGACACCCGTTCCTTATATAGGGAGAGATTTTACAGACCTATATTTAAGAATCTTTTAACTATAACCCGTGCTACCTTACTAGTACTAAGATCTACCGCCTATACCGCTATTTCGGCCACCCGTTAGCCGAAAAGCTATATAGAATCCTTAAACGCTCTAGACATAACAACGTTAATAGAAAGGCAGTTGACCACCTAACTAAATATTACTCCTTCTACTAGAAATACGGACGTTCCCTAGGCCGATTTAAGTTTACTCTTCGTAAAGACCTTAATTTTAACTACTTAGTGTATATAGACATTATATACATTAACGGCAGCCTAGTATTATATATAATTAACAAGGTAACCTACTATTAAGCCGCCCGTTGGCTGTAAAATATATTTATAAAATACACTTAGGATATTTTACGGACCTGCTGGATTAATATATACGTTGGACCCCCTAAGTATATTACCTATAACACTAGTAGGAACTTTATTAGTAAGGAATTCTAGTAATATACTACGGCTATAGCTATATTAACAAAAGCTGTTTTAGTTAAGGTATATTAGTCCGTTAGGCTTATTAAGTAAGCTTACCTAGCTTTATAGAGAGCTTACTAGATTATTACGGACGAATATAAGGACATCTAAAAGGAACTAGCTCTATAGATGGCCGTAAAAGCCATTAATAACACCGCTAGCCCTAATAGACTAGTACCTACCCTTTTAGTTTACGGAGCTTACTTAAGGATAAGCAACCTAGGCCCTCCTACTCTGTCTATTATGGAATAAGTAGCTATAATACAGAAGGCGATAGCTAAGATAGTTAAGCTACGGGCTAAATAAACTGTTAATAACGCCCTATACTACCGTAACGGACCTAATATAACCTCCCGCTTAACTCTAAGTCCTTATATAGCGTAAAAGCGGCAGCTAGAATAGACCCTATTATTTACTAGCCGTAGAAAACGAGACGTACTGCGTATAGCTTCCTAGCGGGCCAACTAGCTTTAGAAGCACGTCCGTAAAACCCTACTTTCGGCCCAAAACTACCTATGATGTTGAGCTAGACGAACTAGAAGCAACTGCTGAACTAGATAAACTAAAAGCGACTGCCAAATTAAACAAACTAAAAGCACCCTTGCCTACCCTAGAAGTCCCCTAAAAACCTACTAAACTTACTAAACCTACTATAAAGCGTGGTTAAGGACGCCCCCAAAAGCACCCTATAACTAAAAACCCTATAATAGAGAATTACCTAACCTCCGCAGGAATATCCGCAAGGTAACCTCCGCCTACAGATATATTAGTTCTAGTATAGGAAACCCCGTTTACGGACTTATAACGTAAAAAGATTAATAGACTACTTAAAAAGGGTGTTTTTGCGGTTATAACGGAGAGAGATATTCCGTAAGGCGTCCGTATATTTAACTTACGCTTTATTAATAAAATTAAGCACCCTAGTACTAACAAAGCTTTTAAAAAATTAAGGCTTATTATATAAGCCTATAACGACTAAGGAAAGGACTTAGTCCTTACACAATCGCCTATAATTTAACGAGTTAGTTAACGGATTATACTTATACTTATGCCCGGACTATAGTAAAGTAAACCCGTAGCTCTTTACCTACGGGACATCTTACAAGCCTATGTGTAGTCTAATACCTACCTAAGTAGGGATATCTTTATATAACCACCCTACGAGCTTAACCTATAATTAGGAACAATTTTATAGGTTATAAAACCTCTTTACGGAGTACCAGAAGCCGGAAACTATTAGTTTAAGACGTATTACTAGCATTATATTAATAAACTTAAAATGGAACAGTTGACCTACGACCCCTACCTCTTATACACCCCATTAAACGGCCTTAGTATTATTGGACTTTAAACTAACAATACCCTCTTCCTAGTAGACTAAACCTTTATGGACGCTAAAGAAACTAAACTATAAAAGGCAAAGTTCTTGGTAAAGCCATAAGAGCAGTTAACTAAGTAGACTCTAATTAAGTTTAATAGAGGCTTAATTATATAAAAGGGTAACCTAATTAAGCTAACTTAGGAACGCCAAGCTTAAAACCTAAAGCCTATTATAGCAAAACCTATAGACCTTACTAGTTCCCATAGAGAGACCCGCAAGACCATAAATATAAAGGACTAATACGCTGTATAGCGTGTAAGAGGCGCCTATATTGCCATAGTCTATTAACCTAAATCTGCCTATAATCTGTCCTTTACGGCCCAGGCAGTAGACCTATAAGAAGAAAATATTAAGTAGCTTAATAAGCGCATCTAGTAGCAAATTAATAATGCAGTAAGGGGACTTACTTTTGTACCACTAGACCTAAATTCCCTTAGCCTACTAGTATTTATAGACGCATCTTTTACTAATAATAAAGACCTATTATTATAAATCGGCTTTGTAATTGTACTTATAGACCGTAATTAGGACGCAAATATACTATATTAGTCTTTAATTAAGTGCAAATAAGTAACCCGTAGTATACTAGCTTCTAAACTATATATACTAGCTTATAAATTTAATATAGCAGCCGCAATTAAATTAACGGTCTAGAAGATTCTATAACTAGAGTAGTTACCCCTAGTTTTATGCACTAATTTATAGTCCCTTTATAACTACCTAGTTAAACTAGGTACAATATAAGAGAAGAGGCTTATAGTTGACCTAATGTGCTTACGTTAGGCCTACGAACGATATAAGATTACAAAGGTTAAATAGATTAGCAGCGGAGACAACCTAGTAGACGCCATAACTAAGGCAAAGCTGTATTAAGCTCTTAAAACCCTAATTAACACAAATAAGCTTAACCTAAAGATTATAGAATAGGTAGAGCGAGACTAACGGAGCATTTACGGTTTAGTTACGGCCCGTCGGAAGGCCGTACGGTGTATTTACGGCCCGTTAAAAGGCTGTACAGTTTATTTTACGGACCGTAAGCAGGACTTACGGCTAGTTTAGAGCACTATTTGGAAGGCAACCCAGAAGGCACCTTAGGAGGGATTTCCTATATATTTTCTTATATGTTTTATAGTTCTATTAAGACAATTACGGAGGCTATATATAAGTGGTTTCATTTTCCAAGTACCGCTAGTGTATAATTATAGCACCTGTCGTACCAACTGCGTGCTTACGTGTTCGGTACGCCGAGTACGCGTTTACGCGTTTGGTGTACTAACCACCCGCTTATACGTCTAGTGTACTTCTAAAGCACTAACTAATTAAGGGGGAGGTGCATTAGTATATAGACCACGTAGTCTACTTTATATAATTGACAGTCACTAATATCCCAAAAAGCATACGATACTATACGTATTTCGTGCCCCGGGATATAACTTACTCGTACTATTAAATTAGTACGAATAGTAAGGCTTAGGATATCTACCTACTTTATTACTTTAACTATATTATTAGCAAGGTTAATTAGTAGCTTTATTAGATATAGTAGATAATATATATAAGAATTCCGTGTAATAAGGTAAATATAAGAATACTATACTATATTAACAGGAATATAGTAATCTAACTATATACCGTATATTTAGCCTACTACCCTACCGTAGCCTTATGGGTGGTCAAATCCTATATAGGCTTAGTATATATATAGCGTATATATAGTATATACATTATATACCATAATATTTTCGCTTTAACGTTGTATATCTAATATAGGTATATTCTCGTTTAACTTTCTAAACTCTATATTTAATAAGTAAACGAAGGTATTAAATATCTACCTGGGCAGTTATTAATAATAAAGGCTAGGCAGTATACTATAGTTTAATATTACTGCTGCTAAAGCAACTAATAAACTCTATCTATATATAATAAGTATATATCGCGTATATGCGGGCTATATACATACTCCATACCAAAAAAACATTATTAGTCTGCTTTTACTATATACACGTTCTTATATACTAGGGTAGATATACTACCGCTATAATTATAGAACACCGTAGTAGTAGCTATATACTATAAGCATATGCCTAACGTATATAGATAATGCTTACTTCTCTATACTTTACTTAAGCTTTTTATTAATCTCTACTGCCTAGTATAGACGACTACTACGCTTTTAAAGGTCGTTAATTAATTTAAGCTTAACCCTATTATATGCGGAGTATATATAGAGTATATTCTTATATATATACTCACAGTGTCTAATACCGCTATATTTAAACGCTTAATAAAATACTTTTCTATTCTCCCGATTATTATTTTCTCTAAGAAGTTATAGTTATATAATTTTAGGGTTACTAGTTTAATGGAATAAGAATTAAATCTACTAGATATATAAATATAGCATATATATTACGGCACTGGCAGAACTTGGCAGAACTTAGCAGAACTTCGCACCGGCAAGTTGCTACAGATTGCCGCATATTGCGATCACGTGACGCGAAGATCTTATAAAACACTAAACGGCGCTGCTCTTCTTCTCCTTTCCTTTCCCTAGCTTTAGATTCTCGTTTATAGACAATCTAATCGTATAGGCTTACGCGACCCTTTTGCCGTACTTATATCTTAATTAACTAAGTCGCTAACATTATCTAAAGCTTACTCTACTCTTTCTTCCTAAGAAGGAACTTAAATATATCTACTAGAACATAAAATAGAACCCTAAGGATATTACTAGGACTATAAGGATAGGACCTAAAAGAAAAGAACAAAACCCTAAGGAAAGGACCTATAAGATACGCACAGACTAGAACCCCTAAAGAAATTACCCGGAATTACCTAATACCCCTACTACTATGCCATGAACTATAGTAGTAGGTAAAGTAGCTATAGGACCCTTAAATACTTTAGACGAAGAAATAATTAACGTTTTAACCCCCTAGGCGGAGCTTGCGGCTGCTAATACCGAAATTAAATAACTGCGAAAGCTGCTTAAAGCTAGAGATACCCCTACATCTAATAATAAGTTATTATTAGACAACTAAAGACTTACTATAGTCCTTTAGGCCCTATCTTAGCGCCTTAGTGGACCTACTAAGGCCTATATGGTATTAAAGCGGTTAATAAAGGTTATGGATTCCCTGCTACTTACAGACAGAACTAACCCTATATTTAATAATTGGAAGCTTTAATTACGGGATAAGCTTAAAGTTAATATAGACTATTTCCCTAACGCCCGAGCCAGAATAGCCTATATTTTTGGCTGTACTAGCGAAGACGCCTAGACGCATTTACGCCTATAATATACTAAAGACTTAGCAAACCCCTTTATCTCTAAAGAAGAAATAATTAAATACTTATCTTTTATTTATAAAGACCCTTTTAAAGTATAAAATGCCTACCTTAGCTATAAAAGCCTAAATATGAAAATAACGGAGACCTTTTTGGCCTTTAAACCCGCTTTTTATACCTAGCTGGTTAGGCCTAGATTCCCTAGGAAGACCTACTACTAGACCTCTTTAATAAGCTTACCCTAAACCTATAGCGGGCCGTATTACTAGCTTATACTATAGTATAGACGTTAAAGGAACTTATAGACTATTATATAGCTATTAACTAAGGCCTCTGTTAAATTAAGGCACGCGCTAACTAGCTAAAAACTAGAAACCTTATAAACTAGGCCGCAAGTACTATAAGTACGGCCTATAGTGCCCCGGCACAATTAGTAACTCCTATAATTAACCTAGCAGCTAGCTGCGTAGCTACCCCTACTATAGGCCTAGTATATACCTAGCCTATATATAGCGACCCCTATATATAGGCCCTTAGTAATTAAGGAGCTTACTTCTTATACGGTTAAATAGGCTACCTTATAAGGAACTGCCTAATAAAGGCAAAAATAAACGAGGTCCTGTTAATTTAGGAGGATAGTACAGAGCTAAAAAAAGAGGAACCTTAGAGGAAGACTCCTCTCTAGGGTTAAAAGGGATTGATATATTATATATCGATCTAGGTTAGCTAGTTAGTAGAAGAAGCTACACTATCCCTTATACTTTATTTCGCAATAGATATTAAGTTTTAACCTCTACTTTAGCTAACTTAGGAGCAAATGCCTTTACCTTAATTAATATAAAGTGCGCTGCAAAACTGGCTAACTTTTTAAATATACCCCTTAAAGAACTGCTTAAACTAGTCCCTATTTGCGGTTATAACGGATGGATAGGACTACCTATTATAACTATCTTGCGGATCTACCTCCGCGTTAACAGATAAAGGTAGTATAATATCCCCTTCCTAATTACGGACCTTAGAAGCCATAATATAATCTTAGGGAGAAAATAGCTAGCCTATTTAGGCTTATAGCTTAATATACGGAATAGGCAGCTTATTTAGCCCGAAACTATGCCCCTAATGCCTTTCTTTATAAAAGAGATCAGTATTATAATGGAAAACCTTATACGGCCGTAGATAAACACCATTTACTAGGCCAATGCGACGCGTAGGGACTAGGCTTTTAAGAAGGATATATAGCTTAATCCGTAACGGATCCGTATACTACACCGCCCCTAAACTGCCTATATTACACCACCCGCACTAGAGACTTAGGAAGTTAGTAGTAGCCTAGCTAAGTCTCTAATAGAGAACTTAGGCCCTATGCAGCTATAAAGAAAGGCTAGGGATATTAGACGATATACTAAACTGATAGACTAGAAGGACAACTTACGGAAAATAGAACGTAAGCTAAGAAAGACTATAAACCCTATACCGTAAAATACGGCCTAACGAATATCCGTAAAGAAACCTATAGACTTCCCGCCAGTTAATATCTGCTATATTAGCGCTATAGGATGCTACTAAAACCTAGTTTAGCCTAATACCGTTGCCTTTACAACTAGCTTATACGAAATTAATTAAATAATTAAAGAGAAAGAAGCCCTAGCCTAAGAGAAAGGTAAGCTTATAAATAAGGAGCTAGTAAGACAGAAACTGCCCCGTTAATACTAGAAATTTAAAAATACCTTCTCTAAAGCAGCGTCTAATATACTCCCGCCTTACCGACCGTACAACTATAAGATTAAAATTGAGCCGGATAAGGTAGTTACCCTTAGCTATAGCCCCCTCTAATAGTAATTTACTGCCGAATTATAGGCTATAAAGTAGTATCTTATTAATAACCTAGATAAGGGCTTTACTAAGCCTAGTTAAGCCCCTTTTAACTTACCTATTCTCTTTACTAAAAAGCTAAATAGAGGACTTTATTTCTGTATCGACTATTATAAGCTTAATAATTTAACCCTTAAAGACTGCTACCTATTACCTTTACTTAATAAGACTTTGGCCTAAATAAGTAGAGCTAAGATCTTTACGAAGCTTAATATCCGCTAGGCTTTTTACCGGATTAGGATGGACCCTAAATTAGAAAACCTTACTACGTTTTAGACCCGTTACGGAACATATAAATATAAAGTACTACCTTTTAGACTAACTAACGGACCGGCTATATACCAACGATATATAAATAACGTACTATTTAACTACCTTAATAACTTTTGTACAGTATACCTAGATAATATTATAATCTACTTTAAAAACAAACTGGAATATAAAGAGTATGTCTATAAAGTCCTATAACGGCTTTAGGAAGCTAGCCTCTAAGCCAATATTAAGAAGTTAGAATTTAGTATTAAGCGTATAAAGTACTTAGGGTTTATTATTAGTATAAATGGGATTAAGGCAGACCTAGAAAAGACAGCTATAATTAACTAATAGGTATCCCTAAGGACCGTAAAGGGGGTGTAGTTATTCTTAGGGTTCTATAACTTCTACCAACGCTTTATTAAGAACTACAGTAGAATTACCTGGCCACTAAGCCTACTTACCTATAAGGACCGGCCCTTTTACTTTAACACTGTATATAGGTAGGCCTTTAACGAGCTTAAGAAATAACTTTCTTACTCGCCTACTTTAACCTAGAACAACCCTTAATGCTAAAAACCGATACCTTAGATGGTGTTATAGCTAGCGTTTACTCCTAAAAGTAGATAAACGGAGAATAGTACCCTGTTGCTTACTATTTGAAGACTATAGTAGATGCTAAGCTAAACTACCTAATTTACGATAAAGAAATGCTGGCTATTATCTCTAGCTTTTAGCACTGGCGAGCCTAACTAGAAGGCACCCCTAAGTTTATTTAGGTAGTTTCCAATTATAAGGCCTTAGAATATTTTATAATAATAAAGGCCCTTATAGCCCGATAGGCGTGCTAGGCGGATACCCTATTTTAGTTTAACTTCCTAATTATATATAGGCTAGGCACCACTAACCGTATAGATGCTCTTATAAGGCGTAAATAGGATATAAATAACCAGATAGGTGTAAAGATCTTATTACGGACCCAAGCGCTACTACAACTAGAGTACCTTAACTTTTAGATACGGGCAGAACTAAATATAGACTCTTTAGATGCTAAGATATGCCCTATTAACTCTATAGAACTAAACCTTATTAATAAACTGCTATAGGTAAACCGTACGGCCCCTTCTCTATAGGAGTACTGTAAAAAGGTAAAGAACGTTTCTAGCCTATAGTCCCTTAAAAGTGAACTGCTTAAACACCGTAAACGGCTAGTGGTAGTAGAGGAACAGAACTTACGGACTTAGCTTATTGCTAAAGCACATACCTAGGTCTCTACGGCCTACCCCAGAAAAAATAAGACCTATAGGATTATTGGCAACCGCTACTACTAGCCCGGAATAATTATAAATATTAACCGCTATATACGGAACTGCAATAACTACTATAGGTCTATAATTCTACGAGATAAGACCCTAGGACTATTAAAACCCCTTCTAATACCCGACCGCCCCTAGTAATATATCTTTATAAACTTTTATAAGCTACCTCTAGACCATAACGGATATAATATAGTTATAATCCTAGTTAACCACTTTAGCAAGCGCCTGTTCTTAATTCCCTATTATAAAAATATTAATGCTAAAGAGGCAGCCTAGCTGTATATCTACTACGTCTACTAAATTTATGGACTACTAAATACTATTATATCTAACCGCGGGCCGCAGTTTATATTAGCCTTTTAGAATAAGTTTACCTAGATCTTAGGCATTAAGCTAAAGCTTTTTACGGCATATTATCCCCAGACAGACGGTTAAATAGAGATTATAAATTAATACTTAGACTAGAGACTCTGGCCTTTTATTAACTACTTCTAGGATAACTAGGCCAAACTATTGCCCTTAATAGACTACGCCTAAGCGACCCTACCCCATAACTCTACCGGATTTGCCCCTATTTAACTAAAAATAGGTTACCTACCCCGTATAAGCTTTAACTAGGAAAGACCAGAAGGGCCCTAAACTATACGCGAAAAACTATCTTATAAGAAAGCCTAGCAGTACGCTAAGCGCTTAAAAGAAGCCTAGAAAGTAGCCTATATAAACCTAAAAAAGGCCTAGAAGTTAATAGAATAGTAGGCGAATAAGTATAGGCGTGAGCCTAACTTTATTATAGGTGATATGGTCTAGATTATAATAAAGAACTAAAAGATAGAACGGCCTAGCTATAAGCTAGACTATAAAATAGCAGGACTATATAAGATTTTTAATAAAGTAGGCAACTTGTATAAGGTTAAGCTCCTAGACTTAATTAAAGTTTACCCTATCTTTTTACCGGATAAGCTATGGAAAGCTATAAATAACCTACTACCCGGATAAAAGAATAAACCTCCCCTACTAATTTAAGTTAATGGCGATAATAAATAGGAAATTAAAGAAGTGCTAGCCTATAAACTTATAAAGGGAACGTTAAAGTATTATGTTAGTTGGAAAGGATATAACCTAGACCCTACTTAGTACCCTATATAGAACTTTATAGGTAGTCCCTATAAGCTCTAAGAGTTCTATAGCCGTTACCCTAATAAACCTAGACCGCTAAAGTACCTAGATAAGTAGATAGAGTACTAGTATAATAAAGATAATAAGCTACTAGAAGAATATAAGGACAAAAACGCCTTAGAAATTTCTTAGTTATATAAGGTGTTAAGATATTTAGGAACTTTAACCGGCGGTTAAAGTTATCTAATTAGTTAGATTCTCTTGTTAAGACTTTTAGCGACAAAGCCTAAGGGCAGGCTTTTTTGGAGGGGGGGGTAATATTACGGCACTGGCAGAACTTAGCAGAACTTGGCAGAACTTCGCACTGGCAAGTTGCCACAAATTGCCGCATATTGCGATCACGTGACGTAAAGATCTTATAAAACACCGAACGGCGCTGCTCTTCTTCTCCTTTCCTTTCCCTAGCTTTAGATTCTCGTTTATAGACAATCTAATCGTACAGGCTTGCGCGACCCTTTTGCCGTACTTATATCTCGATTGACTAAGTCGCTAACAATATACTTTGTATATATATTGCTTACCTTTAATATATACCAATTAATAACCTTATATACAGTTTTTTTATCTGCATCTATAGACAGCAAAGGTATTGCTTTATAGATAAAGTATATAATTCCTTTTTTTCTGCTTGCTAGATATTCTGGCATTATAATATAGTCTATTACCTCTTAAATAATAACTTAATGCTTACTGTTAGAGCTAATAAGTGCTCTATAGTCTTAGAGTATACCCTAGCTATTTTAAGCATATATATAGTATATATATAAAGTCGTATATAGTTTTACCTTAGAGAGACCTATATAAAATAAAAGCCGCTATTATATACTATCTTCGTCCTCGCCCTCTTTATCCTCCTCATCTTTAATACTCTCCCTACCGATTATATTATCTTAAAAACTATCGTCTTTATATTTAATATTAGGTACACTTTGGAATACCTATATATACTTAGTATATGCGTAGTATATAGTTATGTATACTAACTAGTAGGCCGTTTAACTATCCTACTATACTCTTATTTGCCTTAGTATAGTTTTCACTTATTATTAGTATAGCGAGATATATATAAATGCGCGTATATATATATCTATATGCTTATACGCATATACGTAGCATATACCCTAGATATTTTAATTTATACGGTCGCTTAATTTAAATGTGGCTACCAATGCGCGTTCTATATGGGTAAAAGTGTGACCCCGCCGACCTTTTGCCGGCGCACTATTGGTGACCCCATTTAGCTTTCGCCGACCCCCATCGGTAACCCCGTTTAACTTTTCCGTGACCCCTACGAGCTGCACCCCGGCTTTAGACTTATCTTAGTAAGCGACTTAGACGGCAAGGGCAAACTAAAGGCGCACTTACTAATACTAAAGTATCACTAGTCTCTATTCTAAAAAACGCCACTGTCTTTTAACCAATTAGCTATCTACCAACCTTAAGTTTACCCTGCTATCTAAGGGCCTTTGGTGCGGAACTCTATAGCGCTTAACTTTAATTTTCGCAATTTTGTATAAGAGACACTCTCTCCTGTATATTTAACCCCCTAACAACACCTACTTAACCTAATAAGCTAATAAATCGAGTTAGACTAGTCTCCTTTATAATTAATTACTTTTTTATAATGGGAACACGACTTCCTCACGAGTTACGCGCCTTTAGTATTTGGGTAGACACCGACGCGTCCCCAGCACTAATATACTAGGAAGCTTATAATCATCTCTATAAACGTCTACACGAACGTCTCCGTCGTCTCTATAAACGTCTGCACGAACGTCTGCATAAACGCTTGCACAAAGCTCTACTTAAGGCTCTACACAAGGCTCTGCTCGAGCTCTATTGAGGCTCTGCTCGAAGCTCTATCGAAGCTCTACTCGAAGCTCTGCTCGAGGCTCTGCTCGAGGCTCTGCTCGAAGCTCTGCTCAAGGCTCTGCTCGAGGCTCTGCTCGAAGCTCTGCTCAAGGCTCTGCTCGAAGCTCTGCTCGAGGCTCTGCTCGAAGTTCTGCTCGAAGCTCTGCTCGAAGCTCTATCGAAGTTTTGCTCAAAAATCTACTTAAGGCTCTACTCAAGGCTCTACACAAGGCTCTGCTCGAAGCTCTATCAAAGCTCTATCGAAGCTCTGCTCAAAGCTCTATCGAACCATCAATATTCTAGGCTCCATACGTACTATTACAACATAAAAATACTACGAGGTAAAAGCCCTTTTTCTTCTCTATTACATCTACGTTGTGGTAATATCGTAGCTTTATTATATGAGAAGTTAGACAGGCGATCGGTCGTAAAATCGCGAAAATGCGTTTTAGGGAGGATTCGCGTAGTGGACCTAACAAGACTCATCAGAAAATTTCGACCTGTAATTTTAGAACTTTATGTTAGCTAAAATGCATAAATAAGTACATAGATAAATAAAGTAACCCTTAAATATAATCGATTACCTTTTAAAGTGGTTAACTGGTCAACTAGTGGAGATATATTGCTTTCTAGCAGTGTCGCGTTTGATCGATGAGTCGACCTTTATACATTTTCGCACCAAAGGCCCTCAGACGGCAAACGAGACCGCGCTTCTAAGTACGGGGGTTATTTAACGCTAGTAGGGGTTTAATAAAGCTAGTAGGGGTTGTATATAAAGCTATACTAGTTAAGTACTAACGAGATTTATCTCGTTTGCCGCCTGAGTCGCTTACTGAGATAACTTTGGACGTTTGTTGGAGTCGTCACGGCCATTATTGTCTCCAGGTGGTAAATCTGCGTCTGTCGCCTTTCGTTTGCTACCCTTTCCTCCAGATGGCTGGGCATTCGGGGAACTACTAGGTACGGTCCCTGTGGAGGGTCTGGTGAAGTGGAGCCGGCGCAAGTGACGGTCCCAGAATTAAGACCAAAAATATTATTCCTCGCTTCTTAATAACGTAGGTTATGGGCTTTTGACGGTTGGGGGGGTTTTGACGGTTTTGAACATCAAAACTACCTCAAAATGCTCGATTGCAGGCATTTTCTTAATAAAAGGCATCACGCAGCATTATCCACGATATTAATAAAATAAAGCTTTAGTTTTATATAATCAAGGCTCTATCACGACATTTTATAGTGTTTGTATTGGAAGCTCTACTCAATTGACTGCACGACGTTGCCTATATCCATACCAACGTCCTCATCTAACACCTCACTGTCGCTCGAATTGCTCTGCTCGTCGTCATCTACCTCCACCTGCGTATTGACCTCTTCATTTACCTTTTAGCAGCTGCTATTAAAGCCTTTGAGTGAGCCGTTGCTGCTTCAGATATAACAGTAGATGCCTCTACCGTGAATTGCGCAGCGGTCGCGGTCGCGAGCGCTTTAGCTGACGCAGCTTGATCCTCTGCCTTCCTGAATTCCTCTTGTACCTCAGCTGTCTTCTTCTTCGTCGCTATCCTAGATGCAGTCTCCAAAGCTTTCTGTGCCTTCTTTGACGCCGGCAGCGCTACTCAAAACTGCCGCTAATGTTGCTCTGCCTTCCTCTTGGCCTTTGATGCGGCAGCCTGAGCCTCCTTCCGTGCCTTGACCTGTTCCTTATAGAGTATCGCTGCCTCCTCCCGCTTGATTTTGGATCGTTTCCTTTGTTCCCTAGCGTTCCTTTAAGCTTCCTCTACAGCCTCTCTAGCAGCGACGATCGCCTTCATAGCGTCAGTAGTAAGCACGACTGCAGATTCTGCAGGAGGTAGTAGTCGCTACTGGTGAGTATGCGCGACTTTGAGATTTATGTTTGCCGTTGAGTCGCCTGCGCAATGTATTTGGGTTAATGCCGTGAGACTTTGCAGCATCTTCCCGGCTTTTATAGAGGCTAATCTTAAAGCTAGCGATTACTAACTCAATCCTCTAGTCCGTATTAGGTTCGCGAGTCTAGCGGGGCACAGTAGCGTTAGTGTAAAATTTCTCAAATATAGATCAAGTACTAAGGAATTAAATGTTTTGATTTTCGAAGCGGCAGTATAAGTCGCTAAGCCTAATCAGGCAAGCGGTAAGGAAAAACCGTCAAAACCCCCCCAACCGTCAAAAGCCCATAACCTACGTTAGCCATTTGACCAAGTACTATCAGTATTACATGAACTGAAGGCTCTAGGCCGTTTAATACCCCCTAAATTCCGAGAAAAATATATTAAAAAAAGAACTGCCTTCCGCCAGGATTGAATTGGCCACCTTCGGATGTCTTCGATGTTCGAAGTCATATCAATATCTATTATTAATTAGAATTGTAAGTTTTACTAACTCGACAAACTCACGAGACCGACGTCATAACCAACTAGACCAGGAGGGCTTTTAGTTACACAAATTAATATTAATTATGACTATAAAGTATCAATTTTCGACCGACTATTTAAAAAAGAAAATCGGGAACTAATTTAAGCCTTTTTATTTCGGTCAACGATAATCATACACCCCCTAAATGATACGCGTACACCCCCTACCTTATTTAGTTTAGACGCTTCCTTATTAAGTTAGATGTCTCCTCATTAAGTTAGAATATCACGTGCGTTTGACTTGTTTGTGCCTACATCGCGAAAATTAAAGTGCGCGCCATGTATGCAACATCACGATTAAGTCTTGATTTTAGTTATAGTATAAGTAGTAGAGTCTAAATTTGAATCGCGACTAAGTCGATTAATTAGATTGCGTAGTGCTTTATGAGGCGTCGCGCAAACTGATTTAGGTGCTGCCACCTGCTTCGCGCCACGCGCACACGCCCGGCAGGACCCATATTAACACCTCTGCTTCGCATTCAAGGGCCTGCAATTATAGAGCGTCGCGGCAGTCGGCCAAACCCTACAACTGGCTCTGCAATTGCCAATCGCGTTGATAGATCTACTTATAGAGAGCCCTCAGCATTTGAGCGAAATACTGGCTACACCATAGGCTCGCACTTTGATTTTCGTGATGTAGGCGCAAACAAGTTAAACGCACGATATTCTAACTTAATGAGGGAACATCTAACTTAATAAGGAAGCGTCTAAACTAAATAAGGTAGGGGGTGTATGCGTATCAATTGGGGGGTGTACGCGTATCATTTAGGGGGTGTTAGGCATACCCGAATAATTACCTCAGCGAGCTCAGACGTGATTTTTTAGCTGGTGTCGGAATAACCTACGCCGTCTTCCGAATTGCAAAATCACGTCTGAGTTACCTCAGCAAGCTCAGACCGAAGAATCAATTAGCGGACTTACGTATATCCGCAAGCGGATATCGCTAACCTTTTTTGTCAAAAAGTTGATTCTATGATCTGAGGGACTTTTCCAGACTTTATTAAGCGACGCGACTTATTTGTATGGGAGGTATATACAATCTTCAACGAAATTGTTAAAGCTACCCACGTAAGATCTAGGGCTGCATATAGGCTTAAAATAATCGCAAGAACTAGCTCTATAATCGATGAATTTTTAGGCCTTATATATATACCCGTTGCGACGTCCGTTGCGATATCCGTTGCGACGTCCGTTGCGAGTCGCGTTGCCTAAATTTGTATAGGGATATATAACGTCTTAGCCACCCACCCGAGACAGTGCACGGACCTCCTACGAAAATCAAAATCAATTTGATATCAAAATCGACCCTAAAATCAACTCCAAAGCCAACCTAAATCTACCCTATTATATAAATACACTATAATCCATTGGTAGTTCCTTCTAAACCTTCTTTGCAAAGGCAATAACCCCTCGTAATGCAGCCTTCCTTTCCTTTACCCTCTTCTCTTCCTGCTCCTTTAAAAGCTTTTCATTGTTCTTCTTTTGTGCCTCTGCTACTGATAAAACTCGTGCCTTCCCATAGGCAGCTCTCGTCTTACTAATACGCTCCTTCTTCTGTCTTTTAAGAAGCTCCTAATTTGTTTGCTTGAGGATTATATTATTAACTACCGTACTTAATATAAACTGCTAAATATTATGTATAACTTAAGAACGTAGGGGTGATGCACCTTGTAAGAGCTGCCCAAATATTTTAGTAAGTCTTTTCTCTACGGAAGGAGACATGGGTATATTAAATTTGTGGCTATTCTTGTCTATAAAGCTTATATAGGAAGGAGTTATTAGCAGAATCTTTTTTAAAACAACTAAAGGATTAAATGGTAGAAGGCTAGTTGCCCGCTATACACTTACTATATTAGTTAATAATATAGCTTCGTCTTATATAGCTTAGTAATACTTAAGGAATATAGGCTTAGTAATATTAACAGCTCTATAGAAGGCGAAGTTATGGAGGCGTTTTTAATAGGCTTTTAATAAAGGGCTAAATATACTAATATCTAGGGGTTAAAGTAGGTATATTAAATAAGGTGGTAGATAGAGAGGGATAATCTTATAAGCCTCGCAGTACTTAACAAATTGTATTAATATATGGCTCTTATATCTGTTAAGAATTAATTATAACGGGACTAGCCCAGTTACAGTAGGAATGTCTCGGTAAAACACTCGACAGATAAATTCCGACGCTTTGACCAAAATCTGCCAGATCAATCGAATTACTAAAGTCCGTCGAAGACCGCGTGCGTACGTGCGCACGCATCGACCACTAAGCCCCTAACTATTTAATTATATAATTCTCTTGTTATTCCTTTCTCTTCTTTATATAACGTCTTATTCTTAGCGAGAGCTATATACCCTTAGATTTAGATAGAATATATATTATTCCTTTAAATCTTCCCTAAAGTCTCTCCGCGCCCTTATATTACGTTATATTAATACTAATACCCTTAAAATAGTAAATAAACTTAAATCCGCCACGTTAACTATTATAGCCCTAGTTAGGGAATAAATAACTATAATATAACAGTCCTTTATGGATACCTTGGCTAAGTAACGAACTATACTAAAAGCTTAACATTAGCAATTAATTAAAGCAATACGCAAAGAACTTTATAACGCTAAAGTACTTGCGTTAGAGACCCTAATAGTAACACCTATAAATAAAATTAAAATAACTATATATAAACCTAACCTATTAAATATAAACCCTAAACTAGTAATAGTAGCTTAACCCATACCTATAATAAACTTAGTACCTATTATAAAATCTAAAAAGCTCCCTAACCCTCTAATATTTAATAGAAATTAAAATAACCTACGTCCCTTTATAACTAAGCTCTATCTTAAACTTTTAATAAACTATAACTAATATCCTACTGAAGCTAGTAAGATTAGCTATAAAATATCTTATTTAAGTAAAGATACTGCACGAACTATGGACCTATTCTTCTATAATAGCACCTTTATTAATTTTAAAATCTTTATCTCTTTACTAGAATAAACGTATAATAACGCCAGCCACGAATATATAGCTATTACTAAACTTAAAAACCTATAATAACTGTTACGGACGCTTTAAGTACGATATTATAACTACTTGGAGAAGAGTTAAAAGAAGCTAGTTGGTTAATTAAAGCACGGTCTAGGATAGAGCCGATAGAACTATGTAATAAGGAATAGTAACTAAGGTTATATAACGTGATCTATATAATCTATAGGATCTATATAATCCGTGATAGAGTAGATAGAGTACACGTATATTATATATAAGAAGGATTTTATAGAAGTACGGTTGTGTATTTAAGGACCCTTAATCCCTACCTAGATAGTTCCTTCCTTATAGTAATTCTCAGAATATAATTAAAGTTAATCTATTAGGCAACTACTCCACCAATTATTATTACGTTATTAACTTAATTTATATTACCTATATACCTAGCCTATTAATAAGCCTACCGTAGTTCCTACTACAAGGTTCCGTTATATAATTACTACCTAGTTATAATATTAAATATAGAAGTTAAATAACATGCCACTAAAAGCAGCCACCATAACGCCATTAACGGCGGCAACTACTTTAAGGTTAGGTGACACTAGTATAGCAGATACTGACTTATAGCAACCTATAACGGTCGGATAACTATAAGAGATAGTTAACTAGCTAATAACTAATAATGCAGCGTTAGAAGAAAGGGTTAATAGGATTAAAGCAGTAAAAATTAAGTTACTATTAATTAAAAGGTACTGTTCGTACTAACTTAATAGCACGAGTGAGTCAGATCCAGGGGCACGAAATACGTGTAGTATCGTATGCTCTTTTNGATGATGGTAACTGTCGATTNTATAAAGCAGACTACGTGGTCTATATACTGATGCACCTCCCCCCTAATTAGTTAGTGCTTCATAAGTGCACCAGACGCGTAGGCGAGTGGTTAGTGCACTAAACGCGTAAACGCGTACCTGGTGTACCGAACGCGTAAGCACGCGGTCGGTACAAGGTGCTGTAATTATACACTGGCGGTACTTGAAAAATGAAACCACCTATATACAGCCTCCGTAATTGCTTTAATAAAACCATAAAACACAAAGGAAAATACATAGGAAATCTCCCCTAGGGTGCCGCCTAGGCTGCCTTCCAAACGGTGCTTTAAGCTGGCCATAAGTCAGATCTTGAGGGCCGCCAAGGCGCTAGTGCTAAGCGAGCCAATGGCGATTTTCCATCCCGGGGATGGAAAATCGTGATTGGTCAGTTCGACCACCGTGGCAGAATACGGCAGAATTCGGCAGGTCACGTGAGTCCACCAAGTTCCACCGCAGCTTTTCCACCGTTTTCCACCTATACCGTAACATAGGCAGTCTGCGGTAATCTGGGGTAATCTGCCTATGCTAATTGTCTAATAGCTTACGGTCCGTAGAACGGACCGTATAACGAGCCGTACGGCCTTCCAACGGGCCGTAGACGTACCATAGGTGCTCCGTTAATCCCGTTCCACCCATTCCGTAACTTCTAGGTTAAGCTTATTCGTATCAATTAGGGGTTTAAGGGCTTAACACGGCTTTGCCTTAGTCATGGCGTCTGCTAGGTTATTTCCGCCGCTGATCTATTTAACCTCAGTAATTTTACGTCGTTTGTAGGCCTGACGTAAGCACATTAGGTCGACCATAAGCCTCTTCTCTTATATTATACCTAGTCTAACTAGGCAGTCGTAGAGGGACTTTAAATCGGTGCATAAAACTAGGGGTAACTACTCCAGTTATAGAATCTTCTAGACCATTAATTTAATTGCGGCTGCTATATTAAAGCTATAAGCTAGTGTATATAGTTTAGAAGCTAGTACACTGCGGGTTACTTATTTGCACTTAATTAAAGACCAGTACAGTATATTTGCGTCCTAATTGCGGTCCGTAAGTACAATTACAAAGCCGATTTATAATAATAGGTCTTTATTATTAGTAAAGGAGGCGTCCGTAAATGCTATTACGCTAAGGGAATTTAGGCCCAGTGGTATAAAAGTAAGTCCTCTTATCGCGTTATTAATTTGCCATTAAATGCGCTTATTAAGCTGCTTAATATTTTCTTCTTATAGATCTACTGCCTGGGCCGTAAAGGATAAGTCGTAGGTAGATTTAGGTTGGCAGACTGTGGCTATATAGGCGCCTCTTGCACGCTATGCAGCGTATTAGTCCTTTATATTTACGGTCTTATAGGTCTCTCTATAGGAACTAGTAAGGTCCATAGGCTTTACTATAACAGGCTTTAGGTTTTAAGCTTGGCGTTCCTAAGTCAGCTAGATTAAATTGCCCTTTTGTGTAATTAAGCCTCCATTAAACTTAATTGGAGTCTACTTAGTTAACTGCTCTTACGGCTTTACTAGGAACTTAGCTTCTTAGAGTTCGGTTTCTTTAGCGTCCATAAAAGTCTAGTCTGCTAAAAAGAAAGTATTATCTATTTAGAGTCCAACAATACTAAGGCCGTTTAATAGGGTATATAGGAGGCAGGGGTTATAGGTCAACTGCTCTATCCTAAGTTTACGGATATAGTACTAGTAGTACGTCTTAAACTAATGGTTTCCAGCTTTTAGTACTCCGTAAAGTGGTTTTACAACCTATAAAATTATTTCTAGTTACAAATTAAGCTCAAGCGGTAGTCGTATAAAGATATCCCTACTTAGGTAGGTATTAGACTGCACGTAGGCTTATAAGATATCCCGTAAGTAAAGGGCTATAGGTCTGCTTTGCTATAGTCTAGGCGTAAGTGCAAGTATAATCCGTTAGCTAACTCGTTAAATTATAGGCAATTACATAAGGACTAAATCCTTTCCTTAGTCGTTATAGGCTTATACAACAAGCCTTAATTTTTTAAAAGCTTTATCAGTACTAGGGTGCTTAATTTCGTTAATAAAGCGTAAGTTAAATATACGGACGCCTTGCGGAATATCTTTTTCCATTATAACCGCAAAGACGCCCTTTTTAAGTAGTCCGTTAATCTCTTTACGCCGTAAGTCCATAAAAGGGGTTTCCTATACTAGAACTAATATATCCACAGGCGGAGATTGTCTTACAGATATACCTATAGAGGTTAGGTAATTCTTTATTACGGGGTTCTTAGTTACGGGATGCTTTTAGGGGCGTCCTCGGCCACGCTTTATAGTAGGTTTAGCGGGTTTAGTAAGTTCCTAGGGGACTTCTAAGGTAGGCGGGGGTACTTCCAGTTTGTCTGGTTTGGCGGGTGCTTCTAGTTCGTCTGGTTTGACGTCATAGGTGTTTTTGGATCGAAAGTAGGGTTTTACAGACGTGCTTCTAAAGCTAGTTAGCCCGCTAAGAAGCTATACGCAGCATGTCTCGTTTTCTACGGCTAGTAGACAATAGGGTCCATTTTAGCTACCGCTTTTACGCTATATAAGGACTTCAGAGTTAAGCGGGAGGTTGTATACTAAGGTTGTATTAGGTCTATTGCGGTAGTATAGGGCGTTATTAACAGTTTGTTTGGCCCGTAGCTTAACTATCTCAGCCATCGCCTTCTATATTACAGCTGCTCGTTCCGTAATAGACGGGGCAGGAGGGCCTAGGTTACTTATCCTTAGGTAGGCTCCGTAAACCAAAAGGGTAGGTACTAATCCATTAGGGCTAGCGGTGTTATTAACGGCTTTTACGGCCATCTATAGAGCTAGTTCCTTTTAGATATCCTTATATTCGTTCATAATAATCTAGTAAGCTCTTCGTAAGGCTAGGTAAGCTCGCTTAATAAGCCCAATAGACTAATATGCCTCGACTAGGACAGCTTTTATTAATATAGCTATAGCCATAGCATACTGCTAGAATTCCTTACTAATAAAGTTCCTACCGGCATTGTAGGTGATATACTTAGGGGGTCCAACGTATATATTAATCCAGCAGGTCCGTAAAATATCCTAAGTATATTTTATAGATATATTTTACAGCTAACAGGCGGCTTAATAGCGGGTTACCTTATTAATTATATGTAATACTAGGCTGCCGTTAATATATATAATATCTACGTACACTAAGTAGTTAAAATTAAGGTCTTTATAAAGAGTGAACTTAAATTAACCTAGGGAACGTCCGTATTTCTAGCAGAAGGAGTAGTATTTAGTTAAGTAATCAACTGCCTTCCTATCAACGTTATCATATCTAGAGCGTTTAAGGACTCTATATAGTTTTTCGGCTAACGGGTAGCCGAAACGGCGGTGCAGATAGTAAATCTCCGTACTAGTAAGGTAGCACGGGTTATAGTTAAAAGATTCCTAAATATAGGTCTATAAAGTCTCTCCCTATATAAGGAACGGGTGTCCAAATCGTCGTATAATTAATAGGGTAATATACTTGCTTTCTAGGGTAGTTGCGGGGCTAATTAAGGTGTCTATAACATTGTTATAGTACACCTATAACCTATCTATATCTACAAGATAGAGTAGGAAGGGGGTGTCCGCTTTTACCACGTAGAAATTAACTAGGCTAATTAAAGTCTTAACTTTAACTAATCTAATTAATGCAGTTAAGCCGATGCCGAATTGGACATTTACGGCCCCAGTTTACATAATATTAATATCCGTATTGTTATTTGTGGTGGTCCTATATACAAGGTATTGTCCATAGCCTACAGTAGACTTCTTTAAGGCACCTATATCGATTATAACACCGTAAAATTCTTTAGAGGTATAGCGTTCTATAGTAATATATGCAAATAGGTCCTGTTTATAGTCCGTAACGTCCATAATAGGTCTAGCGGGTGTACTTATAGATTGGTTTTTAGGTGCAATTAAGTGTATAAATAAGCGGTTGGCTAATACGGTTGTAATATTAAAGGCTTAGCTGTCCATAAAAGGTTTAAAAGTAGTTAGGAATGTCTCTAAGGTCTCCTATTCCTAGTTATCTAGGTTAAAGTTAATTATAAGGGCTTCTATTAACTTATTAGGGGGCTCCTCTTCTTCCTCTCCTTCGTATTCTAAGATAAACTGGTTAATCCGTTTATTAAATCTCTTCTTAGACCTATTATATTCTTCCTAGGTATGCCTTATAGACTAATATCCTTCCTTGCCACACACAAAGCATTTCTAGCTTATTTGTCTGCGGGGGTATACTTTTATACAGGAGTTGCTATAGGGGTTACGAGTAGGACTTAGTTGGTATGGGTACTGCTAGTAGTAACGGCGGTCCGTAAAGTAGACGTCTAAGTCTATTTACGGATATTAAATATCCATAGCGAAGGCTTAAGTGCTGCCTAGTGGGTTTAAGACTTTATACATTATAATAAAGGAGCGTAGATTATTAATAAGGCTAGCTAAGGTATCTATAGGCTTATAGTAGGCATACTTATAAGGCTCTACTTCCTAGTAAGCCGTAATAAGTTTATTATGTAGGAAGTCGTCTGTTTAAAGCTTAGCGTTAAGGCCATACTATAGGTGCCGGAGGTCTTTAATAAGAATTTGTAGGCACTCTATAGTCGATTTTTCAGTATTCTTATTAATTACGGTCCGTAGCTTAGTCGCATTCCATTAGATAAGGATATTACGCTTATATTCTAGTCCTTTAAAGTAGTTACGGGTAGCTTTATATAGCTTATTAAAGGGAACACCAAGGGGGTTACTCTTAAGGTTGGTATAGTAGTAGTTAAGTACTAGGCCGCGCAGTATGGTAGAGTAGGCTTGGCTAAATTCCTATTTAGGAATATCAGCCTTCTAGCAGAGGTCCGTAAAGATAGTCAGTTTAAAATTAAAATTATCGTTTTCACTACTATACTTGGATTCGTCGGTATAGAGCTTAGCTAGGTTAGCTAGCTCCTTGCTATAGGTCTTTACTTAGGTAGTTTACGGATCTATGACTTAAATAATGGAAGGGGTTTGTTCCGTAATTTAATTTACGGGGGTATTACGGTCCGTAACTTCAGTACTAGGTATACTTTAGTCCGTAAAATTAATTCCGAAATTGCTTAGGTTTATAGAACAAATTTGGTTAAGTAGGTTAGATATAAGGCTAGCGATGCTATTAAGTTTAGGAGAAGCAAAGAGTTTATTAATAGCTTTAACCTAGTCTAGGATTTCCTCTTTAGTCCATTCCGTTTAATCCTCCTCCTATATTATATTATATAAGGACCGTACAACAGTAACTCGTTTATCCTTTTTAACCTATACACCTTAGTAACGTAAAAGGGTTCATAGGTTACAGATAGCAATAGGGTTATAAGCCTTAAAAATAGCTTCCGTAAAGTCCGTAAAGTCTTCCTTATATTACTCCTATAGGTTATTGTTTAAAAGCTTATAGTGTCCGTATTTAAGGATTTTGAAATTAATATAGTCGTTAACGTCGTCCGTAGACGTGAGGTCGACTCCTTAGCTCCACTTCTTTTAACCTTCGCTGATTTGCTTACTTATATCTGCTATATTATGTAGCGTTATATATCTATATAAGCTGTGGCGGGTCGTAGTAGCTTATAGCGGGTCCGTAACAGTTCAAGGGGTCTTATAGTGGTCCGTAAAGGCAATTAATAGGTCCGTAACGGTTTATAGAAGGGTAAGGGGTTTCCGTAAGGTCCGAAGAGGTTTAAGGTTTAAGGGGGTTAAGGATAAGGGGTTCTGTAAAGATCTATATTCGTGTTTATAACTTCCGGTAAACTATACTAAGACTTAAATAAGTATACAGAGTTAGAGATAGTCCGTAATCCCCAACTTCCAACCTTCTAGTAGGTCGTACTAGGAGTCTAAACGGGTGGTCGCTGTCGTATATTGCTCGGTAGGAGGTGTTAAGTAATTGCTAATCTGTACGCGCTCACTAATTAGTGTTCGTACTAACTTAATAATACGAGTAAGTTAGATCCAGGGGCACGAAATACGTATAGTATCGTATGCTCTTTTGGATGATGGTGACTGTCGATTGTATAAAGCAGACTACATAGTCTATATACTAATACACCTCCCCCCTAATTAGTTAGTGCTTCATAAGTGCACTAAACGCGTAAACGCGTACCTGGTGTACCGAACGCGTAAGCACGCGGTCGGTATAAGGTGCTATAATTATACAGGTACTTAGGAGAAAGATTAAAGCTTAAAGGATTCCTTATATAAATACACTTTAAAGTTACGTAAGAAGGAGTAAAGCTAATAATACCTATAGATTGAATAGCCTACGTAGGACTATTCCTGTTAGGAAGAGCACTTAAGTAGTTTAAGTCTTACCTTATAGAAATATAAGTAAATAGAATAACAACCACCAATTAGGAGGTACGATTTATATTCTTAAGCTAGGAAGGGTTTACGGAGCAACTTATATAAATATTTAGAGACCTAAAGGCAGCAACTATAGCGGAAAGAAAACTCTAGAACATTACGTAATAAACCTTAATAATTAAGTACACTATATAGTTCTAAACGTTAGCAATATAAGTTAAGTGGAATAATAGGGCGCTTATAGCACAGTATAAGTAAGGACTTAAGGCTAAAGTCTAAGACGCGATTATCCTAATAAAAGATGCGGATACTCTATCCCTTCGGCTGGTAAAATGGGTCCTACGGTTATCGATAAGAGCTAGCCAATAGAATCAATGAGATTAAGCCTCCATGATCATACGCGTACTTTTGATTCTGGCGTTCGCGTACGGTCCAATTCTCGTAGAACCCTACCAGCCGAAGGGATAGGATTTAATAAATTAAGTAATTAAGATTAATAATTAGATCTACTAAAGGGAATAGGCTAAGAGAGGCTAAGATAGAGTTCTATAGTTATATAAGACGCAGAGTACGCAACAACTAAAGCTAAGTTAGAAACTATGGTATAGCGCAAAGCTAATAGACCTAAGCGGTACTAAAGAAGCCTATAAGAGATAAAGTAAAAAGCTATAAAAACCTAGAGGTTAAGGATCTAGTAATTATAGAATTAAGGAGCAGAGGCTAAACCAAGGATCTTAGTAGTAGAAGACGTTTAGGTGGACTCTATAGTAAAGTTAATAGTTTAAAGATAGAGCTTATATAAATTATAGGAAACAAGGTTACTTTATAAGGGATTATAAAGATAGTTAGAGTTATTATATAATAAAGGGAACTAGACTAATAGTAGAAAACATACACGTATAGAGGGATAATAGTATACTATAAGGAATAAAAGAATATTTAATTAAAAGTTTTGCGTTTTATTATAATGACGCATACTAAATTTATAAAGACGCTAAGTATAGCGTAAGCTATTAGCTATAAGAGCTAAAAACCTTAGAGTATAGAGGAACTAATAAACTATTACATAGACCGGACATTAAGGACGATAAGTTTAATATAGGTAAAACATTTACAGATAATAAGGTAATAAAAGCAGCTTACTAGAACCGTATAAACCTTAAAGAAGTTATATTAAAAGTAAAGACTAAGACCACTATAGAGCAAGGTTTAGTAACGGGTATTATAACACCGTTAAATACAGTATCTATCACTTTATAAGACAAAAGGAAAAGTATCTTATAGAGATTAAGTAAGTAGACAACTACTAGTACTAATTTATCGCTTAATAAAGGCAAAAGGCTAAAGGCTTAAGATTCTTAAGACAAGATAAGGTACACCTAAGGACCTATAATAGACGAAAACCGATAGAGTAGGGTAGTAGCTTAGTTTAAAGATATATAAATAAGCTTAGGATAGAGTTTCCTATAGGTATAAGACTTTTAAAGTAAAATAAGTAAGATTTAAGACTCTTAAGATAAGATAAGAACACCTAAGCCTAGTTAGACTAAGGTAGGAGCGAAGCTTAAGTTAAAAGTAAGCTTAGGATTAAAGAATCTAAGGAACTAAAAATTTAAAGAATAAATAAAGACACCTATAAGTAAGAGGTAAGGAGCTTCTTTATAGATTAGAGAATCTATAATATAAATAGTAGTTAGATTAGGAGACAGATATATAAACTTAGAAGACTTACTAGGAGAACGCAGTATTTGTGTTACGGACGCTTTAAGTACGATGCTACAACTACTTGGAGAAGAGTCGGAAGAAGCTAGTTGGTTAATTTAGGTACGGTTTAGGATGGAGCCGATAGAACTATATAACGAGGAATAGTAACTAAGGTTATATAATATACTACGTATTAAATAAAAGGGACGAGAGGAACTTATATACCTTATATATAAGACGTATATTACGTATAAGGAGGAGTTTATAAAAGTACGGTTGTGTATTTAAGGACCCTTAGTCCCTACCTAGATAGTTTCTTTCCTTATAGTAATTCTTAGAATATAATTAGAGTTAATCTATTAGGCAACCACTCCACCAGTTATTATTACGTTATTAACTTTAATTTACTTTACCTATACACCTAGCCTATTTATAAGCCTATTATAGTACTTACTACAAGGCTTTATAACATAATTACTACCTAGTTACAGTATTAAATATAGAAAGTTAAATTATATGCCACCGAAAGCAGCCACCACAACGCCGTTAACGGCGGCAACTACTTTAAGGTTAGGTGACACTAGTATGGTAGATACTAACTTATAGCAACCTATAACGGTTAGATAACTATAAGAGATAGTTAACTAGTTAACGGAAAATAATATAGCACTTAAAACTAGGATTAACAGGATAGGCGTAGTAAAGGTTAAGTTACTATTAATTAAAAGATTCTTAGGAGAAAGATTAAAGCTTAAAGGGTTCCTTATATAAATGCACTTTAAGATAGCGCAGAAAGGAGCTAAGCTGGTAATACCTATAGATTAAATAGCGTACGTAGGATTATTCTTAATAAGGAGGGCACTTAAATGGTTTAAGCCTTACCTTATAGAAATCTAGGTAAATGGAATAATAACTATAAACTAAGAGGTACGGTTTATATTCTTAAGCTAGAACGGATTTATAAAATAACTTATACAAATATTTAGAGACCTAGAGGCAGTAACCACGGTAGAAAGAAAACTCTAAGATATTATATAACGAACCTTAATAATTAAATACATAACGTAGTTTTAGACACTAGTAATATAAATAGAGTGGAATAATAGGGCGCTTATAGCATAGTATAAATAAGGATTTAAGGCTAAAGTCTAGGACGTAATTATCCTAATAGAAGATACGGACACCCTATAGGAGTTAGTAGGTTAGGCAATTAAGATTAATAATTAGATTTACTAAAGGGAATAGACTAAGAGAGGTTAAGATAAAGTTTTATAGTTATATAAGGCGTAAAGTACGTAATAACTAAAGCTATGTTAAAAACTATAGTATAGCGTAGAGCTAATGGACCTAAGTAGTACTAAAGAAGCCTATAAGAGATAGAGTAAGAAACTATAAAAACCTAGAGGTTAAGGATCTAGTAATTATAGAACTAAAGAGCAAAGGCTAAACTAGGGATCTTAGCAGTAGAAGACGTTTAGGCGGACTCTATAGCAAAATTAGTAGTTTAGAGATAGGGCTTATATAAATTACGGGAAATAAGGTTATTTCGCGAGGGATTATAAAGATAGTTAGAATTACTATATAATAAAGGGAACTAGATTAACGGTAGGAGATATATACATATAAAGGGATAATAGTAAACTGCGAGGAACAAGAAAATGTTTAATTAAAAGTTTCGCGTTTTGTTATAATAACGCATGCCAAATTTATAAGGACGCTAAGTATGGCGTAAGCTATTAGCTATAGGAGCCAAAATCTATAGAATATAGAGGAATTAATAAACCAGTTTACAAATCGGATATTAAAGACGATGAATTTAATAAAGGCGAAACATTTTATAATAATGAGGCGATAAGGGCGGCTTACTAGGAGTATGTAGACCTTAAAGATGTTATATAAGAGGTAGAGGATAATTCCACTATAAAATAGGGAACATTAGTAGGGATTAAGACCCCACTAGACACGATGTCTATTGCTTTATAAGATATAAGAGAAGTAGGATAGTAAGCTACTTCGGCACTTAATAAAGGCAAAAGGCTAAAGGCTTAAGACTCTTAAAATGAGATGCGAGACGACTAAGATTCTTAAGACGAGATAAGGTAAGCTTAAGGACCTATAATAGACGATAACTAATAGAGTAGAGTAGTATCTTAGTTTAGCGATATACAAATAAGCTCGGGATAGAGTTTCCTATAAGCACAAAATTCTTAAGATAAGACGAGTGAGATTTAAGACTCTTAAGATAAGATAAGAATACTAAATAAGCCTAGTTAGACTAAGGCAGGAGTAAAGCTTAAATTAGAAGTAAGCTTAGGATTAAAGAATTTAAGGAACTAAGAATTCGGAGTATAAATAAGGGCACCTACAAGTAAGAGGTAAGAGGCTTTTTTATAGACTAGAGAATCTGCAGTGCAGATAGCAGTTAGACTAAGAGACAGGTATATAGACCTAGAAGACTTACTAGGAGAACGTAGTATTCGGCCTAAAGATTAAAAAGTTAATATTAAGATTAAGAAGCAAGAGAACTTCGAGGATCTATTTATAAGACGTAAACTAAAAGAAACCATAGAAGAATTTAGATAAAGAATTATCGTATAGTAAGAACAGAAACTAAATAAGAGATCTAGTATATTAGGACGTACTAAGGACAGAGCACCTATATAAAGAATTACTAATAGGCCTAGAATAGGTATACTAAGAGCTAAATAGCTTACTAAACTAGAAGATAAAGAGGATCTAGGGATCTTTACTAGATTTAAAGAACGATATATAAAGGGCTGTTACAACGTAGTAATAAGAAGATACTTCTTTATAGATATACCGTATATACTCCAGTAGCTGTACTAAAGGTAGTATAGGCAAAGGCACAATAATAAGTGGGAAGACTTCTATATATAGTTAGATAAAAAAGTCATTTAGGACTACCTAATTATAGAAAAGGCTATAAGTTATATTAAAGGAGCCTTAATTATAACGTTAAAAGATTTAAAGAAGTAATTAAAGGATTAGAGAAGTAAGAGGTAAATTATAGTACCTACAAACGAAGTCGTAACGCTTAGGTTAATATAAGAGAGGTTTAAACTTAAGGACGAAGATAAGCTAAGGGTTAACCTAAGACACTAAGTATATTATATATTGGCGTAAATTATATGCGTAGATAATGCGTATAATATATATAGAGTACCTAAAGATAAGAATCGGAAGTACCTAGTAAGGATATACTGGTTATTAGATAAGGTAAAATATAAAAACGCTAAGTATATATATAGTTAGTATTTAGTAGAAGTATAAAGCTAAGGGGATTTAATACTTTAATTAGGAAGATTCCTTATAGAAGAATGCCTAGATAAATAATAGTAGTGGGAATACCTAGAGAATACTTATCTATAGTATATTAAAGATAAAAAGCGAACTAAGTATTAGCTAAAGGTAGACTAAGTATAAATAGGATTAAGTAGCTAATAGTTAGGAAAAGTGGAGGCCTATAAAACTAAAGGGAGCTAGTAATAGAGCTTTAGACCCTTAAAGGAATTTAAGGATAATACCTAAATTTAAGAGTTAAATAGTAAGATTAATAGTTTAAAGCGCTAATAGATAGTAGAGTAACGCGGAACTATATTTTATTAATAATAGTTAAGAGAATGGGACTACCTTATAAATAAAAGGAGTAACCTTACCTATTAATTACAATTTTAGGAGATCTAATAACCTATAGAGGAGGAATTATTAATCTTAAAATAGGACCTATTTAGTTAACTATTAAGGGGAAATAAATTAAGATATCTTTTAATATATTACTATTAGGGAATAATAAGGCAGTACTAGGAATATAATCTAAAGATTAATTAGATTATAGGTTAAGTCAATATTAGGGATACTTAATGCTGTAAGATGCGATAATAAGCTAAGTTAGTATAGTACTAAGTAAGGGCGACCTATAAAGAAATAGAGAAAAGGCTAAGCTACGTACTAAAGAGATACTATAAGTATAGTAAGAAACTATGGTCACTAGAAAGTGAAAAGCTGTTAAAATATATAGTATAGGACTATAAGATAGAATTAGAACTAGAAATAAGTTTAAAGTTCTTTCTAATCTATAAGCTTACTAAAGAGGAAGGTAAAGTATTAAAAGAGTTTGTCTAGGAAAATCTATAAAAGGGATATATTAAACTATTGCAGTTATTAGCAGGTTATCCAGTACTGTTTATATTAAAGAAGAATAGTAAACTAAGGCTATATATTAACTATAGACAGTTAAACAGCATTACTAAAAAGGATAGGTATCCTTTACCCTTAATTAGCGAGATCTAAGATAGGATAGGTAATGCGTAAATCTTTATAAAGATAGATCTAAGATAGGCGTACCATCAAATTAGGATTAAGGAAGGCGACAAATAAAAGGCAGCCTTTAGGTTAAAGGAAGGACTGTATAAACCATTAGTTATACAATTTAGGCTTATAAACGTATTAGTAACGTTCTAAAAGCGTATTAATAATATATTAGGAGAATACTTAGATAAATTTATTATAGTATATCTTAATAATATTATTATCTACTTAATAACTAAGGAAGANTANNNNGAATANNTTAAATNGGTTTTAAAGAGACTATANGAANAATAGATNCTAGTAGNAATTAAAAAATACAAGTTCTTTACTAGGAAGACCAATTTTATTAGATTTATTATTAAACTAGGCCAACTTAGTATAGATCTAAAGAAGATTAAAGCTATAGTAAATTGGTAAGAACTAGAGAATGTTATATAGTTAAGATCGTTTCTAGGGTTTTGTAATTACTATAGAAGGTTTATAGCGCAATAGTTAAAGGACATTAAACTATTTACGTAATTAATAAAGAAAGAAGAACTATAGGCATAGGGGGAGGAATAAAGAGAACTCTTTAAAAGAGTTAAGGAATTGTTTACCTAGGAGCCAGTTCTTAAGATTTATTAACTAGGTCTAGAGATAGTTATAAAAATAGACGCATTAGACTATATACTAGGGGTATACTTTATATAAAGATATTAAAATAGATAGTACCTAGTGGCATACTATAGTTAGAAAATAATACTACTAGAGTTAAACTATAACATCTATAACAAGGAGTTATTAGGTATAGTTATAGCGCTAAAGGAATAAAGAGTATTCTTATAAGGGATAGAGAAACTATTTATAGTTAAAACGGATTATAAAAACTTAATAGGATTCCTAATAATAAAGGAACTTAACTAAAGATAGGTTAGATAGGCAGAGATGCCTATAGAATACTATTTCGAGATTTAGTATACTAAGGGTATAGATAACACGCGAGCAGATGCTCTAAGTTAAAAGGCTAAACTATAAAACAACGAAAAGCTATTAGGGGCTTTACTGCGAAAGGATATAGATGGACTAATTAGGTATAATTATTTAAAAATTATAGTAACTTAGGAG
The DNA here is from genome assembly GCF_001692895.1 of Cenococcum geophilum 1.58. Taxonomy (NCBI): domain Eukaryota; kingdom Fungi; phylum Ascomycota; class Dothideomycetes; order Gloniales; family Gloniaceae; genus Cenococcum; species Cenococcum geophilum. The sequence goes on along the minus strand of NW_027137571.1, from coordinate 1,693,519 downwards.
GAGCTAGATAGAGTATATAAGTTACTAGAAAGCTTTTAGACATAAAGAATTCTAAAAGTATAACTAGAAGATTTATAGATGGATATATACGAAAACTAAAAAGTAAAGTATATTCTAAAAAGTATAGCAGAGCAATTTATAGAAGATTTCTATAAGGGATTAACTTAAGGATATAATGGAGCCACGGGCTTAGTAATAAGACTTTAGGAGGAGTATATTATTAACGGAATCTAGGGGTTAGTATAAAAAATTATAAAGGAATATCTAGATTGCTAAAGAAATAAACTAATGAGGTATAAGCTATATGGAGGGCTATAACCTATTAAAATATTAGAGAGACTATAGAAGGTTATATTATAGGACTTTATTATTAAGTTACTAAGGTTAAGAGATCCTATTACCGGATAGGATTATAACGCGATTTTAGTAATAGTAGATAAACTTATAAAGTAGGAATACTTTATAGCGTATATAGAAGAAATATTAGTAGAAGATATCGCTAAAATCTATATTAAGGAAGTATTTATAAGATATAGAGTATTAAGTAAGATTATATTAGATAGGGATTTAAGATTTATAATAGCATTCTAGGAGGTATTCTTAGCGGAGTAAAAAGTTAGAGTAGTAACTTTTACTATATATTATTTATAGACAGATGGTTAAACGGAAAGATTAAATTAAATACTGGAGCAGTATCTAAGATACTATATTAATTACGCACAGAATAATTAGGTATTATTATTACCAGTTATATAGTTTGCATATAATATAACACCTTAAGAAGGAATAGGTATATTACTATTTAAGGTAAATTATAGATATAAGCTAAGAACATCGTTGTCACTATAGTAAGTAAAGAAAATAAGTAGTATAGCTAAAGAAAGAATAAAGATATTAATGAATCTTTATATAGACCTTATAGAATTAATAAAGAAAGTATAAGAAAGAATAAAAAGGTATTATAATGCTAAGAGATCTAAGGGACTAGATCTTAAGGAGGGAGATAAAGTATAGCTACTATACAAATTTTTTAAGAGTTAACGACTAAGTAAGAAGTTAGACTACGTTAGACTAGGACCTTTTAAAATTATATAACAGATTTCACCGGTCACGTTTAAGTTAAACCTACTAGCTAAAATGAAAATCTATTCTATATAGTATATTATAATACTAGAGCCAGTATATAGAAATGTTGGGCTACTAGCCTACGAAGTAGACATATATAGAGGACAGGAAGAAGATAAATAGTAAGTTTTAAAGATCGTTAGCTATAAAGACGTTAATAATAAAATATAGTATAAGGTTAAGTGGATAGGCTATACTAAGACTACCTAAGAGCTACTATAAAATTTAAAGAACGCTATAAAAAAGGTATAGGAGTATTAAAAGAGATTAGGTTAGGTAGTATTAATAAAGAAGAATCGCCGAAGAATAAGTTACTTAAGGGGGACCTAAGAAAAGTAGTTGCTAAACTACTTAGATCTATTTCCTTCTTAGCTAAAAGGGAGTCCGTCCTTTTATTACTAAGTTCCTATAGGCCTTATTTTATAAGTTTCTACTCCTTAAAACAAACCTTTTTACGGACCTCCTTAAGACGAAGTAGCTAAGTAGATGCTACGATGTAAGCATTTAGGGCCTTCTGTTCCGCATTACAAGAACGTTCCAACTTAGTAAGGGCTTAAGACAATTTACTATCTAGCCGCGCAGTAGTAGATTAAATACGAGACCCTAAGACAAATTAATTAGGGAACTAGACGACTATTAAGGGTAATAGGTCGCGTATACTTAGTATTAGAAGTAGAGCAAACGTTATAAAATAAATAAATATTTACTTTAGTATACTCTAAGTAAGAGGACGGTTATTGCGAAGATGGGTTTACCAACGCAATATAGACTAACCCCTCTTTTAAACAATAAGAGTATAGAGATAGTATAATCTTACTAAGAGACAATATTACAGCAACGGTGCGAGCACGACGTTGGGCATGTAAGGAAGAAATTGCTTTAGGTATTATAAGCAATAATATTAACCAAATTAATTAGGCGGATATTATACCTCTAGTAAATAACTTAAAGATATTAGGAATCTTTAAGGATAAAGATAAAGAGGAGGGAGATAGTGTTACGGACGCTTTAAGTATAATGCTATAACTACTTAGGGAAGAGTTAGAAAAAGCTAGTTAGTTAATTTAAGTATAGTTTAGAATAAAGCTAATAGAACTATATAACGAGGAATAGTAACTAAGGTTATATAATATGCCATATATTAAATAAAAGGGATAAGAGGAACTTATGTACCTTATATATAAGACGTATATTACGTATAAGGAGGATTTTATAGGAGTACGGTTGTGTACCTAAGGACCCTTAATCCCTACCTAGATAGTTCCTTTCCTTATAGTAATTCTTAGAATACAATTAGAGTTAATCTGTTGGGCAACTACTCCACTAGTTATTATCACGTTGTTAACTTTAATTTACTTTACCTATACACCTAGCCTATTTATAAGCCTATTGTAGTACTTGCTATAAGGCTTTATAACAATTCGGCCTAAAAATTAAAAAGTTAATACTAAGATTAAGAAGTAAGAATACTTTAAGGATCTACTTATAAGACGTAAAAGAAAAGAAACTATAGAGGAATTCAGAGCAAGAATTACCTTATAGTAAGAGTAGAAACTAAATAAGAGATCTAGTACATTAAGATATATAAGGGATAGAGCACCTATATATAGAATTACTAATAGGCCTAAAGTAAGTATATTAAGAGCTAAGTGGCTTACCAAATTAGAAAATAAAAAGGATTTAGGAATTCTAATTAGGTTTAAGGAATAATATATAAAGGGCTATTATAATATAGTAATAAGGAGATACTTCCTTACGGATAAGTTGTATATACTTTAGTAGCTATACTAAAAGTAGTATAGGCAAAGGCATAATAATAAGTGGGAAGATTTCTATATATAGTTAAATAAAAAAGTTATCTAAAACCACTTAATTACGGAAAAGGCTATAAGTTATATTAAGGGAGCCTTAATTATAATGTTAAAAGATCTAGAGGAGTAATTAGAGGACTAGAGAAGTAAGAGGTAAATTTTAGTACCTATAAACAAAGTTGTAATACTTAGATTAATATAAGAAAGGTTTAAACTTAAGGATAAAGACAAGCTAAGAGTTAACCTAAGACACTAAGTATACTATATATTAGTATAGATTATATATATAAATAATGCGTATAATATATATAGGGTACCTAAAGATAAGAACTAGAAATACCTAGTAAGGATATATTAGGCACTAGATAAGGTAAAATGTTAAAATGTTAGGTATATATATAGTTAGTACCTAATAGAAGTTTAAAAATAAGGGGACTTAATACTTTAGCTAGGAAGATTCCTTACCGGAAAATGCCTAGATAGATAATAGTAGTGGGAATGCCTAAAGAATATGTATCTATAGTATATTAAAGATAAAAAGCAAACTAAGTATTGGCTAAAAGTAGACTAAGTATAAATAGGATTAAGCAGCTAATAGTTAGGAAAAGTGGAGGCCTATAAAACTAGAGGAAACTAGTAATAAAGCCTTAGACCCTTAAAGGAATTTAAGGATAATACCTAAATTTACAAGTTAAATAGTAAGATTAGTAGTTTAAAGTACTAATAGATAGTAGAGTAATAAGGAACCATATTTTATTAGTAGTAGTTAAGAGAATAAGATTACCGCATAGATAGAAGGAGTAACCTTACCTATTAGTAATAATTTTAGGAGATCTAATAGCCTATAGAGGAGGGATTATTAATCTAAAATAGGACCTATTTAGTTAACTATTAAAGGGAGATAAATTAAAATGTCTTTTAATATATTACTATTAGGAAATAATAAGGTAGTACTAGGAATGCCTTAGTTACAGGAATATAATCTAAAGATTAATTAGGTTATAGGTTAGGTTAATATTAGAAATACTTAACGCCGTAAGATGCAATAATAAGCTAAGTTAGTATAGTACTAAATAGGAGCGACCTATAAAGAAATAGAAAAGGGATTAAGCTATATACTAAAGAGATACCATAAGTATAGCAAGAAACTATAGTTACTAAAGAGTAAAAAGCTGTTAGAGTATATAGTATAGGACTATAAAATAGAATTAGAACTAGAAATAAGTCTAAGGTTTTTTCTAATCTATAAGCTTACTAAAGAAGAAGGTAGAGTATTAAAAGAGTTTATTTAGGAAAACTTATAAAAGGGATATATTAGACTATCGCAGTTATTAGCGGGTTATTTAGTACTATTTATACTAAAGAAGAATGGTAAACTAAGACTATATATTAACTATAGATAGTTAAACAGTATTACTAGAAAGGATAGATATCTTTTACCCTTAATTAGTGAAATCTAAGACAGGATAGGCAACGCGTAAATCTTTACGAAAATAGATCTAAGATAGGCGTACTATTAGATTAGGATTAAGGAAGGCAATAAATAAAAGGCAGCCTTTAGATTAAAGGAAGAACTATATAAACTATTAGTTATACAATTTGGGCTTATAAATGTATTAGTAATATTCTAGAAGCGTATTAATAACGTATAAGGGAAATACTTAGATAAATTTGTTATAGTATATCTTAATAATATTATTATCTACTTAATAACTAAGGAAGAGTATAGAGAATATGTTAAATGGGTTTTAAAGAGACTATAAGAAGAACAGATACTAGTAGTAATTAAGAAATACAAGTTCTTTACTAGGAAAACCAATTTTATTAGATTTATTATTAAACTAGGCTAACTTAGTATAGATCTAAAAAAGATTAAGACTATAGTGAATTAGTAAGAACTAGAGAACGTTATATAGTTAAAATCGTTTTTAGGGTTTTATAATTACTACAGAAGGTTTATAGCATAGTAGTTAAAGGATATTAAGCTATTTACGCAGTTAATAAAGAAAGAAGAACTATAGGTATAGGGGAAGGAATACTAGGAGTTATTTAAATAAGTTAAGGAATTATTTACCTAGGAGCTAGTTCTTAAGATCTATTAACTAGGTCTAGAGACGGTTATAAAAATAGATATATTAGACTATATACTAGGGGCGTGCTTTATATAAAAATATTAAAATAGATAGCACCTAGTAGTTATCTGTATAAGTAGAGGTTGTAAATCGCATTACGCGCAGAGCGTATGCGGCAGGGGCCGCATGGCGTAGCGTAGGTCACCTGACTACCTACGGCCCGATAAATAGCCCGACCTTTACTACCCCTTTCTCTCTCCTTAAGTAGACTAAAAGAAGAACACGAATGAAATCAAGAACTAGTTACCTTATATTGCAATTACAGTACCCCCCAAGTGATACCGATAGTAGTATATTACAGTCAGAAGATAATACTACTAGAGTTAAACTATAACATCTATAATAAGGAGTTATTAGGTATAGTTATAGCACTAAAGAAATAAAGAGCATTCTTATAAGGTATAAAAAAAACTATTTATAGTTAAAATAGATTATAAGAACCTAATAGGATTCCTAATAATAAAGGAACTTAATTAAAAACAGGTTAAATGGGCAGAGATACTTACAGAATACTATTTTAAGATTTAGTATATTAAGGGTATAGATAATACACAAGTAGACGCTCTAAGCTAAAGGGCTAAACTATAAAATAACAAAAAGCTATTAGGGGCTTTACTGCGAAAAGACATAGACGGATTAATTAAATATAATTATCTAAAAATTATAGCAACTTAGGAAGGACTAGAAAAAGTTTATAAATTACTAAAAAGCTTTTAGGTATAGAGAATTCTAAAAGTATAACTAGAAGATTTATAGATGGATATATATAAGAACTAAGAAGTAAAGTATATTCTAAGAAGTATAGCAAAACACTTTATAGAGGATTTTTATAAGGAAATAACTTAAGGACATAATAGAGCTACGGGCTTAGTATTAAGACTTTAGAAGGAGTATATTATTAATAAAATTTAGGGCTTAATAAGAAAAATTATAAAAGAATGTTTAGATTACTAAAGGAATAAACTAATAAGGTATAAGCTATATAGAGGGCTACAACCTATTAAAATACTAGAAAGACTATAGGAGGTTATATTATAGGACTTTATTATTAAGTTACTAAAGTTAAGAAATCCTATTACTGGATAAGATTATAACGCGATTTTAGTAATAGTAGATAAGCTTATAAAGTAGAAATACTTTATAGCATATATAGAAGAAATATTAGTAGAAGATATCGCTAGAATTTATATTAAGGAAGTGTTTATAAAATATAGGGTACTAAATAAGATTATATTAGATAGAGACCTAAGATTTATAGCAGTATTTTAGGAGGTATTCTTAGTAGAATAAGGAGTTAGAGCAGTAACTTTTACTATATATTATTTGTAGATAGACGGTTAAACAGAGAGACTAAATTAAACACTAGAGTAGTATCTAAGGCACTATATTAATTACGTATAGAATAATTAGGTATTACTATTACTAGTTATATAGTTTATATATAATATAATACCTTAAAAAGGGATAGGCATATTATTATTTAGGGCGAATTACGGATATAAGCTAAGAATATTATTATTACTATAGTAAGTAAAGAAAACAAGTAGTATAGCTAAAGAAAGAATAAAGACGTTAATAAATCTTTATATAAACCTTATAGAATTAGTAAAGAAAGTATAAGAGAGAATAAAAAGGTACTATAACGCTAAGAGATTTAAGGGACTAGATCTTAAGGAGGGAGATAAAGTATAGCTACTGTTGGGAATAAAGGCAAATAGTCACTATATAAGGTATATTGCCGTTATATATGGCAAGTTGCCGTTACGTGCGGCAAGTTGCCATCACGTGCCGCCGCGGCACTAGCGTAGTAAGGAACCTTAAGTTCCTCACCCCTTTCTTTAAGAAGAATATAAAATAATTATTATACTATCTACGAACCGTAGCTACGTAATATCCCCCTTATATAACCAATACTGATTAGTGGTTAACTTTACTGTTATATTATAGAGCAGCTAGGTATTCCACCAAGAAGAAACAAGCTACTATACTAGTGCTACTCGTGCTAAAGGAAGCTGTCTTTTAAGGTCAGAACTGGTCCTAAACCTTAAATAGAACTCTTTTACAAATCTAAGGATCTAAAGGCCAGAACTGGTCCTAAGCCTTTCTAAGATTATAGATTCTTGCGTCTATTACGCAGAATAACACGCTTTATAAGTCTTTGCGATTTAAGGCTAAAACTAGTCCTAAGCCCTATAATCGCAAATATACGTTATAAACGCGTACCAAACGATAAATATATATCACGAACGCGTACTAAACGATAATCCCTACGCTAATAACACTTCCCTCCCTCTAAAAATATGGCTACGCCTACTTTAAATAACTAGGAAGACTCCTTACTACTAGGGGTAGCTTTATATGCGAAACTTATTAATAAAATTTGGGACGAATTTACCTTTAATATAACAACTTATACCGCAAAATAAGTTAATAGCTTTCTTCTATACTATATTGTATTCTACTAAAGTAGACACTACGCCGATATATAGCTATAGGAATATTTTAGGGAGGATTTCGCAGGATAGACCGCTAATACCTAGGCACTTAGCAATATTAATATTATTTAGGATTTTTAAGACTTCCTCTATAGGAATAGGGTATATATTACTAAGAACGGTAACCTAATTACTAGCAATATTTAGGCCGTTATTACTAGTATAGAAGAACTAGTATAGACGGAAGCTAAAATTATACATTAACTACGGAAACCTAGAACTAACCTATATTCTTTAAAAGGCAACTTTAATTTAAAACGAAACCCCTAAAACGCTACTCTCCCACCTAAAGGTGCTCTCCTACCTAGAGGTACTTATCCTCTACCTCCGCTACCTCTAGCTCCTCTACTCTAGCTAACTGGTGACCCTCTACTATAAGAAGTTACGAATCTAATAAAGGTATATTTAGACAAAGAAAAGAAGTTTAGAGGAGAATTATATAATATACTTAGAGTAAAACTATAGGTCTTCTATAACTGTTGCAACAAGGTTAGAATTTAATGCCACTAGTACTACTACGCTTTCTCTATTATATTAAAGGAACGGGCAGCAATATTCTATTACGACTATATTACGGGTAAAAACTATAGCTTTAATATAATGCTTTAGCTTACTAAAGCCCACTTTAAGACTAACAAAAATTGCTAACTTTATATATCTAAATAGCGAGAGACTATATTTTAGAGAGTTATTGCTTCTAACCTAATAAAGACTTATTTAGAGTGCCTTTAACTACTCTTTAATAAACTCTAGAAAATCTAACGCGGATTTACTAAAACTTACTAAAATAAGAACAGCCTAAGGGACTAGGTTATCTTAGTATGCCGTAGTATTCTTAAGTGTAACTTGGCGCTATATAAACCTATAGATATGTTTAAAGGAGTATATACTAAGCTACGCTCCGCCATAGGTACTATAATATAAATATAAGAATCTTAATAGCTCTATACTAAAAGCCCTACCTAACTAAGCGTTCCCAACTAATATAATTATAACTAGACTAATTAAATATATAGCGGCCGTAGTAGGGAATACGGTAAAGGGTATAATTAATATTGACTATAAGGTAATTATAGAGGTCCTTATAAAGGTTTATTTCGAAGTAATTGCTAAAAAAAGTGCTACGTTTATAAGAAGCTAAATTGCTAGTTAACTGAACACTCCCTTAATAAGCGAAAAGAGGTATATAATAAGTTCCGTTAGAGTATAAAAAATATTAAAAATTATAAGGTTACTACGGCCTACTTCTAAAGCTTTCTAGTTTAATATAAAGGCATAAAAGACCTTAAGGGTAAGGTTAATAAGACCGAACAGCTCCTTATAAATATAGAAATTAAGGACTACTTACCTAACCAATACTTTACTAAGTATAGTAAGGTAAATAGTATATAAACCATTACTGTTCTTAATAACCAATCTACGCTCTATTTTATTACGAAGTTAGATATCTTTAATAAGCTAAAGGAGAGCTCCGCGTTTTCCTTTAATAACAAATACTTAGCAAATATCTTCTATAGTATTATACCGGATACTAGAGCCGCAGGAGTATCTATAGTAGGAGAACCTTAAGTTCAAGCCCTTTAGCAGCTTAATAGCTCTATTTAGATTAACTATTTAATAGTAGGCCAATATATAATTCGTTTTAGCAAAGGTACTATAATCTCTCTCAGCATAATTAGGGTTTAACCCCCTTAGGGTATATTACTTTTTATATTATTCCCACAAACACCCTATTTCTATTTTGTATTAGAAATATAGATAAACTAGGTATTAAGCTTAATAACCTTAAGAATATACTTGTGCAGGGAAATAATTAGGTGCCTATTGTATATAAGTAGGGTCACCCTTAGCTACTCCTTTAATAACCAGAAAAGAGTATTACTTAAAGCTATTTAACTAAGTTAGAGTTACGCCAACTACACCATTATTTTAGTCACCTATTAGTTTATTAATTACTTAGGGTTCTTTAGCAAGTAGGCCATAAAGTTAAGGTTAAGGCAATTAAGCATCTTATAAAATACTATTACCACTGCCAAATAAACCAGAGGTCCCCTAGCCAATTTAAGTTCACCCTTAAAGATAACTATAACTTTAACTTCTGTATTATCGTCGACGTTATATACCTTAGTGGCAAGCTAGTACTTTAAGTTATTAACTTCTTAACCTCCTTCTAAGCCGCATAATTCTTAAAGGATATATTAGCTAGGAACGTATAAGATACCCTTTAATTATACTAGATTAATGTCTACCTAGGACCCCCTAATTAAATCGTCTATAACGTAGAAAAGAACTTCTTATCTATAGAGTTCTAATAATAAATAAAGGTAATAGCAATTAAGGTTAAGGAAGTCCCTGTTAAGGCATATAATAGTATTAGAAAAGTAAAGCAATATTACGCGCTATTACACCACGTATATAAGATTATCTCTTTAGAACTAAAGGACGCTAGCGAAAAACTTACCTTATAAATGGCTATTAAAACTGTTAATAATTCCGCTGGCCCGAATAGACTTGTACCTACGTTACTAGTCTTTAGCGCCTACCTATAAATAACTAATAATTCTCTACCATCTCCCTTTATTATATAATAAGCTAAGGCGATTTATAAGGCAATAAAGGAGGTGCGACGCCTCTATGCTATACGCTAGGTTAATAATATACTAGGAATAAGAAATAGCCTAAATACCTTAACTGCGCTTAATCTGCCACTCCAGTCTAAAGTACGCGTATAGCATAAAAAGGGAGGATAGTTAGGCCTATATTAACTCATTGCAATTAATGGTTAAACTTATATTATTTAGATGCCTTATAAACCCACCTAATTCCATTTAACTGTTATTAAGCCTTACTATAAAGATAACAATTCTAAGCCTTTATAGGATGCCTTAGAAGATACCCTAAAAGAGAACCACGATTAACATACTCTAGAAGGCGACTATAATCCCGATATAATTATAATAGATACGCTACAACTATAACACGGTAGAGGTCGCCTAAAGGGATTACAAAATCGCTAACACCTTGTTAATTTTAAAGAACAATTTATTACCGCCATTAAAAATAAAGTTAAGTTATTAATAGCCTTTATAACAGCTAAAGAAAAGGCTAACTTTAAGCTTACAAAATAGCTCTAAAAGGAAGGTCGTATTATAACCCTAGGAGCTCCTTTCTAAGCATCTGACAAGTAGGAGATCGATAGTCTTATCGTAAGAGGAGTCTTTAAATTCAAGAAGTATAACCCTACTAAGTTTAATAAAGTCCGCATCTTTAAGTTAAGAATGGTTAATGAGATTAAGGGTAAAGCTATTAATGCCCCATTTAAGAAATCAAGGCTTATTATCTAAGGCTACAACGATAATAGTAAAGAGATAATTCTTATACAATCTCCTATAATTTAACGAGCTAGTTAGCAAGTTATTATTATATTAGCTCCCTCCTTAATAAAGAATAGAATAGTAGTTTATTTATAAGATATTACTTAAGCCTATACCCAATTAGAGACGCACCTTCAGCGCTTAATATTAGTATACCTTCCGGAGCAAATTCGCTACCAGTATCCTAAAGATATAATTATGGTTGTGCTTAAGCCATTGTATAAAATCGCAGAGGTAGGAACTCACTAGTAGGCTACCTACAGCAAGCACTATAAAGAGAAGCTTTTAATAACTACTTCTATATTTAATCCCTACTTCCTTATTATAACCACGGGAACCCTATTCGGAATCATTGGTATATAAACTAATAATATAATTATCTTAGGAGACGACCAATTCTCAGCTCTTAAAGAGGATGAGCTAGTAAAGGCAAATCTTATAGCAAAGCCAAAGGAAAAGCTTAACTTAATAATATTATTACTCTTTAATAAATGTATCCTCTCCCTAAACAAGGATTCCATTACTTTACGCTAGAAGGGTTAAGGTAAGAAGATTAATATTATTAACGTTAATTCCCTAAAGCAAGGATACGTGGAGCAACGCGCTTATAGAGCTTATGTTGCTTCTATCTATTAACCTAAGGCTTTATTTAATCTCTCTGTTGCCGCCTAACACTAGGAACTAACTAAGGATAACGTTCTTGCCCTAAATAAACGTCTTTTCTGGCAAATAAACTATCTTAATTAGGGACTACTCTACGTGCCTATTAATCTTCCTACTGCTAAGCTCTTTATATTTATTAATGGATTATTTATAAATAATAAAGATTTTAGCTTCTAGTTAGGATATAAGATTATTATCGCGAACAAATTTACTGGAGAGAATAACTTCACAATCTATGGCAATCTTATTTATTAGAGCTTAACTAAGAGCAAGCGCGTTACCTAAAGTGTTTTAGCGTTAGAGATATATAAAATAGTTAGCGGAGTTAATATAGCAATTGCAATTGGAACTACCCTAAAGATAATTATAGATTAACTCGAACTTCCTATTATCTCTATAATTGTGTGCACCAATTTATTTTCCCTCTACAAGTATTTAGTTAAGCTTAGTACTATAAAGAAAAAGCGCCTTATAATCAATATTATGGCACTTTAGCAATCCTATAAGCATTAAAAACTCTTTAAGATTTAATAGATTAATGGCTAAGATAACTTAGTAGATGCGATAATAAAGGCGAACCCAAATAAGGCATTAGAGACGTTTGTTAATATAAATACTCTACGTATATAAGTTAAAGGTTAGGTTAAAAGGGAGTCCCTAGAAATTTCTTAGTTACGTAAGGTCTTAAGATATCCAGGAACTTTAACCGGCGGTCGAAGTTGTCTAATTAGTTAGATTCTGCAGACCCTGACTTAAACTAGCTAATTAGGATTTTCTATCCCTGGGATGGAAAATCGCTATTAGCTTGCTTACCGCTAGCGCCTTAGCGGCCCTACTAATAAAATACCTACCTATAACTTATAAGCAAGAAAGCACTATATACTAAGAGGCAAATTTTGGGATAGCGAGACTTATATTACAATAGCAATAGTAAGTGAGGAGGATTAATTTTTGTTCCGCTAGTTAAGCGGTATATATATATAAATGGTAACTATAAAAGAAAAGTTGCTAGTGTTGGGAATAAAGGCAAATGGTTACTATATAAGGTATATTACCGTTATATATAGCAAGTTGCCGTTATATGCGGTAAGTTGCCATTACGTGCCGCCGCGGCACTAGCGTGGTGAGGAACCTTAAGTTCCTTACCCCTTTCTTCAAGAAGAACACAGAACAATTATTATACTATCTACGAACCGTAGCTACGTAATATCCCCCTTATGTAACCAACAGCTACTATACAAAAATTTTAAGAGTTGATAACTAAGTAAGAAGTTAGACTACGTTAGACTAGGACCTTTTAAAATTAAGTAAAAGATTTTATTAGTTACGTTTAAACTAAACCTACTAGCTAAAATAATGATCTACCCTATATAGCATATTATAATGCTAGAGCCAATATATAGAAATATTAAGCTACCGGTTTATAAAGCAGATATATATAAAGGATAAAAAGAAGACAAATAGTAAGTTTTAAAGATTGTTAGTTATAAGGATATTAATAATAAAATATAGTATAAGGTAAAGTAAATAGGCTATAATAAGACTACCTAGGAGCTACTAGAGAACCTAAAGAACGCTATAGGAAAAGTACAGAAGTATTAAAAGAGATTAGGTTAGGCAGTATTAATAAAAAAGGATCGCTAAAGAATAAGTTACCTAAGGGGGACCTAAGAAAAGCAGTTACTAAGCTATTTAGATCTATTTCCTTCTTAAATAGAAGAGAATTTATTCTTTTATTACCAAGTTTCTATAAACCCTATTTTATAAGTTTTTACTCTTTAAAACAAACCTTCTTACGAACCTTCTTAAGATAAATTAACCGAGCGGACGCCGTAAGACGAGAGTTAAGGGCCCGTTACTAAGTATCGGCTACCTCCTACTCTACATTATAAGAATAGTGTAATTCTACTAGAGTAACAGACAGTTTATTATTTAGCTATATAGCAGTAGATTAAATATAAGACCTTAGGATAAATTAATTAGGGAACTAGATAACTATTAAGAGTAATAAGTTATATATATTTAGCATTAAAGACAAAGTAAATGTTATAAGACGAATAAATATTCGCTTTAGTGCACTCTAAGTAAGAGGATAGTTGTTACGAAGATAGGTTTACTAATGCAACGTAAACTAACCCCTTTTTTAAATAGCGAAAATATAGAGACGGTATAATCTTACTAAGAGACAATATCGCAGTAATAGTGCGAATACGACGGGTAGTTAAAGAAGAGGAGATTGCTTTAGGTATAATAAGTAACGATATTAACTAAATTAATTAGATAGATATTACACCTTTAGTAAATAACTTAAAGATATTAGGAATCTTTAAGGATAAAGATAAAGAGGAGGGAGATAGTGTTACGGACGCTTTAAGTATAATATTATAATTACTTAGAGAAGAGTTAGAAGAAGCTAGTTAGTTAATTAAAGTATAGTTTAAAATAGAGCTGATAGAACTATATAATAAGGAATAGTAACTAAGGTTATATAATATAATCTATAGAATCTATAGAATCTATATAATCTATAATAGAGTAGATAGAGTATACGTATATTATATATAAGAAGGATTTTATAGGAATACGGTTATATATTTAAGGACCCTTAGTCCCTACCTAGATAGTTCTTTCCTTATAGTAATTCTTAGAATATAATTAAAGTTAATCTATTAGGCAACCACTCTACTAGTTATTATTACGTTATTGACTTAATTTGCATTACCTATATACCTAGCCTATTAACGAGCCTACCGTAGTTCCTACTATAAGGTTCCGTTATAATAACGGAACTAAGACTTTATTAGCTTTTTTTTTAGAATTTTTAGGCCTTATTAGTAAACTAGATTAGAATAAAGTAGCTAGAGTTACTGCTCTCTGCTAAGCTATTTTAGATAAAATTAGAGTATAGTTAGTAGGTAGAAAACTACTAAAAGACTTACCTAAATTTGCTATAATATATTAACAAATTAATAAGAACCTTTAATATAATAAATAAGCCTATTCCCTAAAGCTAACTATACCTTATATTTAAAACTTTATAAAACTAGTATATACCCTAAAGCGCAATCCGTCTCTAAGACCTAAAAGCCCTATATATAACCCTATGGACCTTAATACTACCTAATCCTATATACCCTTAGAAACTAATAAATAAAGAATATAAGCTATAAATAGAGAATGTTTTGGATATAGAAAAAAGGGATTGCTAAACTTACCCTTTTAAAAAGGTCCGCCGTAGCTCCTCTTAGTCCTTAAGTTATACTTATTCTATAAATTATACTTAGTCGCTATAAAGCATCTCGCCGTTAGTTAACTTAAAAAATAAATTATCTTAGGGCTAAGTCGCGCCTTAGGATAAGAAGTAGAAGAGTATAAGTATTTAGGCTTTTCTAGCGCTAATATATAACATAACTCCCTTAATATACTTAGCAAAATTTAAATACTTAGAAAATGGAAGGAAGTATAAATCCTTATAGATAGCGGAGCTATTAGTATAGGCTTTATTAATATAAACTATACGAAAACTTAACGCTTAAATTTAAAGAAACTTAATAAGCCTTAAGGCCTATAAGGCTTTAATAATAAGCCTTTAATACATAGTAAACTAACGCACTACACTTTTATAAAGATGCGGATAGGCAAATACCTTAAATATATTTCCCTATTTATAATACCCTTAAAGCATTATAAAGTAATACTTAGATATAGATAGCTAAAACAATATAACCCTTTAATTAGCTAGGTTAAAAAAACACTAAAATTTTATATAACCTACTATTAAAGTTATTACTTAAAATACTACTTGCCCTATAAACATGTATACGACTATTTAAATTTAATATAATATAAATTGCCCTTACTATAATCCTTAAACTAGTATAATAAAGTTATAACTACTAATTGTGGTAAAGAATGCGAAGATAATATACTAAAACCCCTTAAAATTTATATGGTATAAGCCGTACCCTTTTATTTGTTAGTAAGAAAACGAGACTATAAGATCTTTACTATAATACTAGAAGATATTAAAAAGGCGTTAGAACTAAAGTAATATATTAACCCCTAACCTCTTATACCTAAAGAATATTATAACCTAATTAATACGTTTAAGAAATAATTCGCAAACTAACTACCTTTATATTAAGATAAGTATAATTTTAAGATAAAACTTAAACCTAGTATAACGCTAAAGTTTGGCCCGTTATATAGTATATTATAAGAAGAGCTACTTATAATATAATAATATCTTAAAGAGCACCTAGAGAAAGAATTTATTCGCCTTAGTTAATTACTATTTGCCTTACCTATACTATTTATTAAGAAACCTAAAGGAGGCTTAAGGTTCTATATTAATTATTAAGCCCTAAATATAATTATAATTTAAAACCAATATCTAATTCCTCTGCTTTAAGAAACGCTTAACTACTTAGCGAAAGTATAATACTTTATAAAGCTTAATATAGTTGCTGCCTTTAATTAAATCTGTGTTTATAAAGGAGATAAAAAGTATATAGCTTTCTGTATACAATAGGGACTTTTTAAATACCTAGTAATGCTATTTAGTGTAAAGAACGGTCCTAGTATATTTTAGTAATATATTAATAATACACTTCGCGAATTCCTTAATATATTTATTACCGCGTATATTAATAATATCTTAATTTATTTATCTTTACTTTTTAAGTATTAAAAGTATATCTAAATGGTCCTTAAATGCCTATAAAACGTAGGCTTATAATATAATATTAAGAAATATAAGTTTTATACGTCTAAAGTTATATACTTAGGCCTAATTATATCCCGTAACGGAATTAAAATAAACCCTAAAAAAATTGCTGTAATTGTAAACTAGGAAAGTTCTAGTAGTGTATAAGATATTTAAAGATTCCTAGGATTCGCAAATTTCTACTATTAATTTATTAATTACTTCTTAAAAATTGTTTAGCTATTAATAAACTTAATAAGGAAGAATATAATATTTAAATAGACTACTAAATATAAATAAGCTTTTAATAACCTAAAATATTGTTTTATAACTACTTTAATTCTTACCTACTTTAATTTAGACCTTAAATGCATTATTAAAACAAACTCGTCTAATTATATACTAGGAGAAGTGCTATCGCAATATAATAAGAACGGTAAGCTACGCCTAGTAGCCTTTCTTTCCCGGAAGCTTACCCCTATTAAATTAAACTATAAGATATATAATAAGGAACTACTTACAATTATTAGATACTTTAAATAATAGCATCTAGAATTTAAAAAATTGTTATTCCTAATACGCGTATTAACGGACTATAAAAACTTATAGTACTTTATAACTATAAAGCAATTAATATAGCGCTAAATTTATTAGGCCGAATACCTCTTATAATTTAACTTTAAGATTATATACCGACCTAGTAAACTTAATTAGAAACCTAACTTATTAATATAATAATTATAAAACTTACTTATAAACGCCTCTAACAAACGGATTATAAATTAATTATAAATTCTACTGCCCCCTAAACGCTTTAAGAAACTACGCCCTATATTTTTAAATATAGAGCTTAATAGGAATAAATTAAAAATTAATAAATGGGATATAGAAATTAATAAATTAATAGAGTATAAATATAAGAATAACCCCTGGATAGCAGATATAATAAAAGCGATTTAAATAGGGAAATGGCAATATAAGGATATTACACTCACTAAATGCGAAATCTGTAATAATCGGTTATACTATTAATAGAAGATAGTAGTCCTAAATTCCAAACCCTTATAATTTAAGATACTTAAATTTATATATAATTCCCCTATAGTAGGGCATCCTAGCCGTATAAAGACCTATAAGATTATCTAATAAGCATATTACTAGCCGATAATGTATAACTATATACAAAAATACGTTTAAGTATATAGAAAGACCTCTTATATAAAGAAGTAAGGAGTACTTTAACTATTACCAATTCTAATGCAAAGATAGTAAGATATCTTAATTAACTTTATAGTTAACTTACCTAACAGTAATAGGTTTATAAATGTGATAGTAATTATTAACCGTTTTATAAAAATGCGATATATAATTTCTATAAACTTAATTAATATAATATTAGTAGCCGAATATTTTATTAAGTACGTCTTTAAGCTATATAGAATTCCTAATTTAATAATAATATTACCTAGCATATAGTAATTGCAAAAAAAGCCGCAACAGCAGCGAAACCAGCCTAAAAAACTACTTAATAAAGCAATCCGATATTGGAATCCCATCCCCTATACCAAGAGACCCTATAAAACCACGTCGCCCCCACCTGTAAAGTATGGGGGATGATGGAGGGGCGCAAGCCTCCCGCTAGAGTTACGAAAATCGCAATATAAGGGAGCTAAACCACGAACCAGGTGGGTAATAATACGGAAAGGACAGCTGCTAGCTTAACCAGCAATGGCAAAAACTAAAGGAAACACTTAGATAAATTAAAGATAATCTTATAAAAGAGGAGGAAGAAACCCCACGACACTAGATACTTGTTGCTATTTAAAAGGTAATATAACGCGTTAAAACCCTCTTAACGTATTAAATAACCTAAGAGAAGGAGACTAAGGCCTAGCTTAACTGGATTAAAGCTAGTATTACAAAAATTTAAAAAGAAATGTGTAAAGGAGGACCCTTAGGTTTAGGAGTTTCTTTAGTATAGGGCTAGACCTAAGCAGCCGTCGCTGCGTAAGCGGCCCGCACAGTAAACGCAGTTATAGCACTATAGAGAGCGACCGTACGCGTCCGGCTTAAGGAGCCCCAGGGCTATAAACTAGGGGAGCTTCTTAAGAATATTTAGAGAATAATACTAAGCGTATACGCTATATATACCCTTAATAGCGGGGACATAGACGTTTATATCCCCTCCTAAATAATAAAGGATTAAATCTTAAATAGACTAGATACGCTAGGACTTAAAATACTAAGAAAAAACTACCTTTTAGAAGTACCTAGGGTCCCACTTAAGACCCTAATTAATAGCGGAAGGAACGTAGACAACTTAGAACTAATTTAATCTATCTACGAAGCTACAAAGCGCCTCGCGCCTAGAGTAGCTATTAGCCGGATCCGATAGCTATATAACCCTAAAGCGCAGGCGAAACGCTAGGTAAGCCCTAGCAGTGCCTAAAAAGAACCTAAGAAGACTAAAGAAATACTAATAATTAGCGTCTTAACCTAAGTAATTTAGCATAAAATTATAAAAAGCGGGATAGTTATTAAATCTTAGCTTTTTAAGACTAGGCTATTTAAGAACAGCCTAATTATAAAGCAATGCTATAGATATAATTAATGGGGATATATATAAAGCGTATATAGAAAATAAATAAAATGTGAATAATATATAGGACTATATAGCACCACAGATTGCCCTAAAGAAAGGGTATCCTATATTAATTACGGTAAAGCCTATAAAGTATGGCAAAGAAAGGAGTATAGGACTTTCTAAAGCTATTTTAAAGGCATCTAAATAAAAAAAATAGCCCTCTTAACGTAGTCGCTCTATATATAAGAAGCTATAGAAACAATATTATACCTACCCCTAATACTAGGAAACTTTATAATTATTACTAATAAAAAAAGATAATAAGAACTGTTAGGGACCTAAGAATAACCACTTAAATAGGAACCAGATAAACTATCTTTTATTAATAAAGTAAGCAGAAATAGATTATAATTAAGGCTCCGGCTATATGCCAATAGAGCAATAATAGTAACTAGTGAAAATAAAGAGGAGTAGGATATAGATATAGATAAGCCTATACCCACCCTAAATAAATAAGTATATAATTATCTAGTATAACTACGGAAATGCAAATTAAGGGGCGTATCGCCCCTTCTTTAATAGAGTTATACTAGTAAACTACTAGGTCCTTATAGTCTAGAAGCTAGCATATAATAGGTATACTAAATTAATATACTGCCCTAGGGGATTTATACTTACGTATAACGCCCTCCCTATAATAAAGGTCTACTTTATAATTAGCCGGAATATTAATGCCGTATATTGGAAGCGTAGATAGTACAGCCCCTTTACTATAGCTCTTTAGGTGCGCCTAAAGGGGCTAAAGATTACAATTATTAACGTCTATAACCCGCGCGAAGACGGCCCTTAGATTAGGATATAGCCGAAGGTTAAAACGGCCATTAAGGAAGCTAAGGGAGAAATTGTACTCCTAGGCGACTTTAACGCCTACCACCTAAGGTAGGGCGGAAAGTATATAGCTAGCGAAGAATAGGCGGAACGCCTGCTGGCCGAAACCGAAGCTAAAGGTCTTATACTTGCTACACCAAAAGGAGAGCCTATATAGAAAAGAGGGTAATAGGAGAGTGTAATTAACCTTATATTTATATCTCCAAATCTATATAAAAGAGTTAACTTCTATAGTATAGTTAAGGAATAGGCCCTTATAAGAGACCATATACCCATTTATATCTAAATTAATAACGCCGGCTATCCGCCAGCAGAACGCCGGTATCTTGCCCTTAAAAAACTAGACTTATAGGGCCTCCTCTAAAGCATTTAGGGGCTCGACTAGGCCATATCTAAAGACCCCCTTTAAGCCCTTTAGGAAGGGATTAAATAAGCACTTAAAGAACACTACCCGTAAGCATAACCTAGCTAGTAGGCCCGCTAAGAATAGTTACTAAATACTATATAGCTTTACGCCAGCGCCTACTAGGCGTGGCGATAGTACTAGGACTATAACGACCCCTAGGACTTACAAAGATACCTAACACTAAGTAATTAACTCTAGAAAGAAACCAGGAGAGTTAGTTATAATAACTAAAGGCGCTTTATTTATAAACTTACTAAGGATTAATTAAAACCCTATAATAAAGGACTTTAGATCCTATTAAAATGGAGCAGAAAAGTAAGCATAGTAAAGGCAGACCCCCACTTACCAGACCTTAGGAGGTCTATTAAGGACCCCTTAATAAACAATAATACTATAAAAGCAGATATCCTTACAGCTAAATTCTTTTTTAAGACTGGAATAGCGGACCTTAGCGATATTAAGATAAAGGTAATAATAGAACAAAGAGCACTTAATATTAGCCCTATTATCTTAATAGAAGAAATCAGCAAGCTAATTAGGAGCCTTTTAAATAGAAAAGCCCTAGGGCTAGATGGCATACTAAATAAAGTTCTTAAAGTAGTTGCCCTAGTTATTATAAAAGACTTAGTAGAAGCAGCTAGCTACTACTTTACTAATAGAACAATACCAGAAAGTCTTAAAGAATCTATAACTATAGTATTACATAAAGAAGGAAAGAAAGACTACTTTTTCCTAGGCAGTTATAAACCAATTGCCCTTAAAAATACGCTAGTAAAAGTCCTAGAAAAGTATATAGCTAATATTATATTAAAAGTAGCGGAAGAGTATAATCTACTTCCTTAGAACTAGATGGGAGTAAGGCGCAAGTAATCTACACTATTAGTAGTAGGACTACTTAGCTCTTACGTATAGATAGCGTAGCGAACGCGCCGTAGGTGCGTAGTGTTAATGCTAAGCCTAGACTTAACGGGAGTATTTAACAACGTATTCTATAAAAGGCTCCTCTATATTCTGAAAAAAAAAGGCTTTTTAAAGTGGCTTATAGACTTTATATAAAGCTTCCTAACAGTATATAAAACCTGTATTAAGTTTATAAAATATAAGAGCAATTAAATTTAAACACAGATAGGCATCCCCTAGGGGTCTCCCTTATCGCTAATTCTGTTTCTCTTTTTTATATTAAAACTTTTAAAGAAATTCTAGAGTCCTAATAGCGGCACGCTAGGGTTCGGCTTTATAGATAATATAAATCTTATTACCTAGAGGGGCTCTACGGAAGAGAACTGTTAACAATTAAAAGCCGCCTATAACTACTGCGCTGCATAGGCAAACTGACACGGCGCGGCGTTCGCCCTTAAAAAGTACTAGCTTATACACTTCATAAGGCAACAGCGCCACGCCACTATAGACCTTGCGTCCACCGTGCGTATCGCCAGCTGCGAGACAGCTCCCTAGAAAACCAGTATGCAAATCCTAGGGATTTAGGTAGACCCTAAGCTTTAGTAGAAAAAATAGATTAAGAAAGTAGCAACTAAAGGATTAGCAGCCTTTAAAGCGATGTTAAGAATCACTACGTCTATATAGGGCCTATTAATACGCCGCTCGCGCCTCCTATATATAGCCACCGTCCGACCAGCAATGCTATATAGCGCCTAAGTATAGGGAGTATAGGATAATGGCGGAACGCCAGCGAAAAGCTTGCTTAAACTATTATAGAAAGTCTAGAACTAATGCCTTCGTAGGGTTACAGAAGCATACTAGCGAACACCAATAGCTACAATTAAAAAGGAAGTGGCTATTCCCCTACTCTAACTTTATATTAAAACGATAGCCCTCTAAAGAGCCGCCAAGATAGCTTCTAATAGGGTAGAAAAGGAATTAGTAGAGGCACTTAAAGGTATCTAGAAAACACTAATAAAGCGCTAGCGGAAAATAAGACGGCTACTAGTACTCTTAGAAGTGCTTAGGGACCGCGTAAAGGACTATAAAAATAAAATATAGGGGTTCCTTGTATACTAGAAGGATTATATAGAGCAGGAAGCTGTAATAAACCCCTATAGGTGTAGCCAGCGGAGCGCCGGCAGAGCGTAGATAGAGTGCCGCCACTGTATAGGAGGCCACCAGCACCGCTAGCGGGAAATTACCCTTATCGCGAAATAGGCAGACCTAGAATGGCGCCAATAGTAGTAGGTAAAGGCTAAAAACCACACAGAAACCACGTAGAAGACTCTATAGGGGAAACCTATAATCCTATTATATAAAGATCTAATAAAAGTAGAGGCTATAGTACTATTTCTTCTTTATATAGAGGTAATAGGGCTTAACGTATATCTTATATCTATTAGAGTACCAGAAATTCTCCCGTAGTATAAATATAGTTAAATAAGGCAGATAGTACACTATATACTATTCCAATATCTATAATACTAAAGGGCGGACCTTATAGCATAATGTGCCTCTAAACGCCTTTAAGACGTCTTAAGTAATAAAAAAAGTGCTTAAGCGGCTGCAAAGTGGCTAATATAGTTAGGTACTTTAGCCTAGTTCCGGGCTATAAAGGTAATAGATGTAGAGGATATAAGTGGATACTAGCCCTTTTAAAGCTTAGAGGACTGGTAAAAGAATATAGGTAAAAGGATAAGGGAAGAAGGGGTAGTATAAGATCGTCCGTAAAGCGCGGTTAGTTAGCTTAATATACAGACTCTAAGCAAGGTAGAAGGCGAGTCACCAGCGCCCCAATATCGGAACGCCGTTATCTCTCTAGCGCGGCCCGCGATCGGGTTTTCTCTAAGATAGAGTTTTTCCTATAGAAGGTATTAGCCTGCGTAGACCCACTAGGGGGACCGGGACGGGCGGTAAATTGAATTTATTATTATTATTACTAATATAATATTCTCTATTTATAGGACCCCTTTAACCCTTAGGTTATATATATTAATAATTTATACCAGTCCCCTATATATCTAGATTGTTATAACTATAATATTTAGGTTAACTACCTACTATAACTATAAGGACAGGCTAATAGCCTTGCTAATTATAAAGCATACGCGTATAGCTGCTTTTGGTTTATATAGGAGCTAGAATCCTTAGGGGCAGTATATTAATTATATATAGGTATTATAATACGGCTCTTGTATAGTAAGGATATAGTGTTTCTTTAGGTCTAAACTATTTAGTAAGGGCCTTATAAGGCGGTGGTTTATATTGCCGTAGTTATACTATATAATAGATAGGTAGCGGACCCCTAGCGAGGGTCCTTTGTCTTTCCTTTATTCCTCACTTTTTCTATTTCTACTTTCTTTAGAATATTTAGAACTTCTATCTCTTATATCTATACCCTAGTTACTACTTATTTTATATAGAGCTTTTTATTCCTATGTTTTATATTCTTACTAGCGCTTCTAAGTCTAAATCTATTATTAACTCTGGTTCTTCCCCTAATCTTACTAGTTAGCTATATACTCTTTATAGGTTAGCTACAAATATTATATTTACCGCGTTAAGTCTAATTCTTAATTATCCTAGTTTTAAGCTTACTATAGCTGTTTATAAGGGTCTTCCTATAAGGCGTCCTCTCCCTTATATCCCCTATAACCCTTAAGTCCCTATTTAGTCTGGTAATATTGCGTAGCGTCGCTTCTAGCCTATTAAGGCTTGGGATGGCTAGCCTAGCCCCCTAGTATTAAAGGTAGGAAACGATAAGAAGGCACCTACGTCCCCCTAGCTTATTACCTATTATTTCTATTTATATAACCTAGCGTATAGTTATTCCCGTAGCTATTAAGCCCTTACCTTCCATTTCCTATATTTAATACAGTCTTCTCTCTCTTACGCCTTATATATACTTTAATAGTAGTTTATACATTTTATTTAATCTTAATTTAAGCAGTATCTTATATTATAGGGGCCTATACAGTGGCCGCAGTACACCTATACTGCGTATATGGTTTAGGTATATCCCTATTATATATAGCAATAGTATTGTTTTAGGCGTAGTCTATAGTTATAGAGCCTTATATTATATATAAGGCCATTTATAATTATTCCTTTTTAGATAAGGAGTTTTTATATTCTTAGTATATGTGCGCTAACAATAAGGGAGTTATGCGTTTATCCGGCGTCTTCCTAGCAAGTCTTTAGCAACCCTTATATCCTCTTATTGTTTTTATTATATACTTAGTTTATATTTTTCTATTAAAGCTATTAGATTTAGGTAATCTTAAGACCTAGTATAAGGCGTTTCGTTTATTTTACTATCTTATATATAGTTGCTGTATTATCTACCTAGCGTCCCTTTTCTACCCTAAGGCTTATAGAAACCGCTAGGACTTTAACTAAGTAATCTTTATAAAGCACCTTTATACTAATACATTCTCCTAGCCTATCCCCTACTTTTACGGCTCGCTCCTTTACCTATTAGTCCCTTAGGGTAACTCTAATATCTCCGCTCCTAAGGTATTAGACTATAATAGTGTTATAAACCTCTTTATAAATCTTTATAAAAACTTCTGTTTCTAATAATCCCTTAAGCCCCTCTACTTTTTCTATATTTGGTTATATTATAATTATATACCCAGTTATTATCTTAAGGGGGGTAGGTTCCCTATACTATAGAAGCGCNGCTANNGCGGCCTAGGTACNGTTCNCCNGTANANNNGGNTTTTATTTATTTTTAATTTTGCTTAGCCGTTAGAGGATTTAATTAAGGGTTTACTAAAGGGGCGCCTAAGGTTCGCTAGACTAATGGAGCTATTCTACTAGCTATATTAGTTTATTATAGCTAATAGTTACTTCCCCGTAATTGCGGATACTAAATACGTCTAATAGGCTTTATATTTTATTAGATACCTTCTTAATAGAGGAATTTCTGCTTTATAGTGTGGTATTCGCCCGTTTTTATTATAGAGGGCCATTGCTAGGCGTGGTTCTGGCGGTCGCGCGCGAGTGCGAACTACCGTCGTTTGACGTATGCCTCCCCTGCGATGCATGCATCTTAGGGGGATTCTCTAAGTAATTTTCAGGGTTCTTTTAGTTGGTTTTAGTCTTTTTGGGCCAGGTGTAGTAAGAGCTCCTTAATAAAATTCCACTATAGGCGACTTTAGGGCTTAATAATTAATATAGAACCTTAAGCCTCCTCTAGGTTTTTTAATAAATAGTATAGGTAAGGCAAATAGTAATTAACTAGGGCAGACAAATCCTTTCCCTAGGTACTCTTTAAGGTATTATTGTATTATAAGTAGCTCTTTTTACAATATACCGTATAATGGGCCAAACTTTAGCATTATACTAGGTTTAAATTCTATTTTAAAATCGTGCTTATCTTAATATAGGGGTAGTTAGTTTATAAATCGTTTCTTAAACGTATTAATTAAATTATAATATTCTTTAGGTATAAAAGGTTAGGGGTTAATATATTACTTTAGTTCTAACGCCTTTTTAATATCTTTTAGTGTTATAATAAAGATCTTATAGTTTCATTTTCTTATTAATAAATAAAAGGGTGCGGCTTATATTATATAAAATTTAAAGGGTTTTAATATATTATCTTCGCATTCTTTACCGTAATTAGTAGATATAACTTTATTATATTAGTTTAAGATTTATAGTAAGGGTAATTTATATTATATTAAATTTAAATAGTTATATATATATTTATAGGGTAAATAGTATTTTAAGTTATTTTGTTGCGTGGGAAACTGCATCAGGAAATGGAGGCTTCCTTTACGGGTAAGGCGCCCTCGCTTGTTGACCCCGGCCAAGCTAAGACTGCCCCTTGACCTCAACTATAAAAGGCCATTTCTCTTACTACTTTTCCTCTTATCCTCCATCTTTCCTTTCTTCTAATGCTGCGCCTCCTCCTCTTCTTACTACTAGTCCTTGGCATAGTTATATTAAGGCATTTCTGCCGTCCCTTTAGCGCTAATGCGTATACAAGTTTAGCCCGCTTATTACTTTATTCCCCTATATCTTAGACTAACAATTAATATAGTTAACTGCGGCCTTTTTAATGGGCGAGTCTCTATTTTACGGTGATGTATAAATGGTCTTAGCCTCCTCTCCTAATTCCCGCCTCTAGAGCTGATGGCTTTAATTTTTGTTAAGCTCTTTTAGCGCCGCCTCTATCCGCTAAGTGCGTCTATATCCTTATAATTTTGTCCTCTCTCTTATACACACCCTCTCTCCTTTTGCCTTCTAGATGGCGCTAGTCTACAACCGTCCCATAAAAAGGGGGTTAGGGAAATTCCGCAATTACTAGCCGCGTTAGCACTATTGTCTTATTTAACTCTGCCGTATATCTCCTTCTAAGGTAGGGAGGGATAGGTATGCCGCATCCGCCCCCTTAAGGGCTTAAGCGAGCTTATATTGCACTCGTTTTAGCTAACTTATGCGCTGTTTTCTTACCTAGGATATGCTATTAGTTAGATAACCTACTTTAGCGTTTACTAATAGCTGAAGTTACCTATATTACGGCTAGTATACCTACTAGGCTACCCAGCGGAAAAGCAGCTAGACGTCGCCAATTTAAGTGACTACCCTATATGGGGCTGTGTTAGGCATTATTTAAACAGATATTATATAGAGTGTCGCCTAGGTGGCTATGTATACCTACCTGATGGTATAGTTATATTACTATAGATGTTTTAGAGATACCGTTTAATCTGCTAGTTTAGGGCTAAGGGGCTATTAGCTCTGCCTAACTGCTTAGCGGTAGAGCGGTAAAAGATTAATAATCCGGCCTTCTAAGCTATGGGGCTATAGTGGGAACCACCCGGATTAAAATTAGAAGATTATAGCTTTTAGGCGCATAATGGATCTACGGCACTATAGTATAACTGTGAAGGAATCTCTAATACTAGCTAGCTACGTTAGGAGGGCGAGTATTATATAGTACCTTATATAGTACCCTATATAGTCCTTTACCTAGCGCATTTATGCATCTGTATATAATTACCGTGCGAGCGGTAGGCGTATCCGTTACTAGGTGGTTAGCATTAGAGAACCCTGCCTACTACTAATAATAACACTGCCTTCTTTCGTTATAGATAGCTCGTAACGCGCACGCATAAGCGGGGCTTTATACCCTATTAATACGAGCGGCGTAGAAGATTAGCTGGATCGGCATTATTGGGAAGTAAATAGATATATTAGCACTGCCCTTTACTAAGGAATAAGGGTAGAGAACTTAAGCCACTAACCTCCTAATAAGGGGCTAGATGCGATAGCTGTATTAGAGCTAAATATGCTAGCTTAGACGGGCGGATACGGTTTAATCGCAATTTGCTAAGGGTGTTAATTAGGTGCTAGGAATTCAAGCCCTTACAAACCTTTATACCCTATAAACGGTAATTAACCCTAGTTTATGCCGGAGGCGCATATATTAAATGCTTTAATTTAATAAGAAACCTAGGTAAGGGGTAAAGGGTAAGGGGTAATAGGTAAGTGCTAGCGGTAAAGGGAGGACTAACATGTACTTAAAAAGACCTTTAATTCCCCCTTAAAGCTTTTAAAAGCTATAAAATAATGGTAACTCTAATAATAACAACGTTGGCACCACCTTAGTCTTTATTTTGTATTCCTCCTAAAATTTCGCTTAATAAGAATAATTTCTACACTAGTTCCCCTAGAAAATTAATAGCTTTATCTTAGTACTATATAATTACGGCCCCTAAAAAAAGCGCGAGCAGTAAGCCTAAAAGGAGGAGCAGGGGAGTACCTCTTTTCCCCCTAAAAAGTTAAAAAGCATTATAAGCTTGGGTACTTAATGGCATGTTATTCCACCTAGGGCCTTAATTTAGATATTCCGTCTAATAAAGCGCCTATAGACCCTATATATAATTACAAGAAAGCTAATAATAAGTATTATAAGGATGACGAGGATAATGAGGATAATGAAGAAGATTTCTATAGGGATGGAAATGACAGTTAAGTCTCTAGAAGAAGTAATTAAGGTAATTATCCTAGCAATTACCCTACCACTTTCCCTCTTTCCCTAGCAGTTCTAAATATGTAGTTTTAACGACTAGCAGTAAATCTAATAGTTATTAAAGACGATACAGCCGATCTGGACTCGGAAACTAAGGGTAATAAAGTTAGTAACGCTGATAACAAAGCTAATGAAGCCGATGATTAACTGATACCTTATGGATTAGGTATACGCTTCCCCTTTTAATTTATAATGGCTTGTTTAATAATTAGTAGATAATAGGAATAATAGTAGTAGTAAGGGCGATAAAGATAATAAAGAGCTACCTTTGTTAGAAGCGCTAGAAGAGAAGGTATGTGTACCTATATATAATTATACTACACCCTTAACGCTAGACGGCAATTAAATGGATAATTTAGCTAAGGGGCGTCGCATTAGAACTGCTCTGTAGTTTAGGCAAAAGCTTAGGATATTAGTAGCTGCTGGTTAAAAGTCTTTAGGAGCTAAAAAGTTAAAGAAGCGGAGGTCTAATTAGCTTAATTAGCTAGGTAGCATTAATTATATCTCTAATACTTCTATTAGTAAGAGTAGCGAGAGTATATAACCTAGGAAGTAATAAAGGTCACCTACTTCCCAGAGGACCACGCCTTCTAGCTCTCCTACCCTTAGCCTTAATAACCGTAACGGTATTAAGGAGCGAGTGGTCTCTACTACGCGGCCTACTAGCCCCTCCCCCTAGTACTATATATCTCCTTATAATACTAGACTATTAGAATATAGGACTAATAATAGTTGTAATTATATTCTGGACGATTTTATAAACGGCTTAACTAAAGAAAGCGATAATAAGGATAGTGAGAACGTTATAGATAAAGGTAAGGCCGGGAACTACGGTAACGGAAGTAATGATAGTAATAATACGGATAATAACGACTCTGGGGATAGTAATAATAGCAGTAGTAATAAGGATAACGAGGCCCGCGGGTGTATAGGGCAACGAGAATTGCCAACCCCTATTACTAGTTAATTAAAGGCAAAGCGTGCTATAAAGTATTATTTCTAGCGGTCTCACCATTCCCCTTTAATTTTATCCACGTATGCGTCTAACTAAAGCACTACGCTTACCAGCAATTATTATAAGCGGGTTGTATCCCCTATATATAATCGCCTCCGTACCCAAAAACTGCTGCTAAGCGCCGCCTTTGGCTCTAACTCTAATAAAGCAATACTGGGAGCCGCCTTAAATGCTAATTTGGAAGAAATTTTAATCCGAGTAGTTTTTAGGCGCTAGAAAGACGGGTTGTATATACTAGATATCCTTCCTCAATAATTTCCTTTACCTTTTAACCTGGTTAAGCAGCCCTAGAAGCTAAAGCCTTAAGGGCTAAAGTTTAGAATAAAATTTACTAAAGAGGAAGACATGCTGCTTACTAACTTAAAAGGGAAACAAAATCTTTTATGGGACTAGATTAAAGATAGCTTTTTAATAAAAAGTCTTAAATTACTATAGGGGTATTACTATTTAAAATTAAAGGCTTAGCCTATTATGTAGAAGAAATAGGGGTAGCCTACTAGGTGGAAGAATTGGTAGTAATAGTGCTATTCTTTTTGGCTTAAAGTTTTATTTCTAGCTTTAGGTTCTACTTCTAGCTTATTCTATTTATAGCGCATTTCCTACAACGTCCTATAATTTCCAATTTAAGAAAGTTAAGCCCTTATAAACTATATAGAGTGCTAGTAAGTAGAGGGATTTAGGTATATATACTAATGAAGTGTTATAAGTGTTTATAAGTGATTTAACTAGATATCTGCCGGCTATACTATATATAATTATAATATCGCCTAAAGCCGTAAGCTTAATTTAAATAATGTGAAATTTTAAAGAATAACCTGCTTCGCCTATAACTTTAGTCTATTTATTTAGAATCCACAAATTGTAGAATTATGCTGTATTATCTAACTAAGTATATTCGGTATAACCTTTAGTACTATTAATAGGTTAAGAGATTAAGTATAGATATTGGGTCTATAAATAAGAATAGGCCACGGTTTATATAATCCTTTAAAGCATTATATAATAAAAAGGGTAAGGTGTCCGCGTTGACTTGCATTAGCTATATATTAGCGTGTTTATCTATATAGCTTCCTTTACCAGCTATATAATTTTCGCGGTTAGGTAGTAGACCCTTGCGTTATATATACGTAATAATACTAACTAAAGCTTAAGGCTAAGCCCCGTTATAGAGTTGGGCATTAACGCCTAAGACTAGCCTTAGCTATCTTAAATTTATATTCTCTTTTTGTGCGCTAGGCGCGTCACTATTTCGCGCACTGTATAGGGTATAGCCCGTTAAGGATGTAACGTTTCTCCTAACTTTAACCTTTAATCTTAACGCTATCCGCTTTGCAGCTTACTCTACTATACTTATTATAGATCTAAAGTATTTAACTATTGAGGTAAAATAACCCTACTTTATCTATGTGTATTGTATAGCTAGTAATAATATACGCTGTAGTTCTTTAGCGCGTTCCTTAGACGATATATTTATATTTTCTATTATTCCAATCCTAATATAATCCTTATCTCTCCGAAGTCGGTAGCTCTCTCTATTAGCCCTTGCTTTTATCTTTAACCTATAACTATTTAGTTACCATTATTACCTGGGCTTAGACGGTATATATTAAGAGCTCTTTAGGATAATAAACGGCGGGGTTCCCGTTAATGATATTGTAGACAATAATTAGAAACTTAAAAAAAGAGCTTTAAAGCTAGTAGGTAAAATTTAAAACAGCATAAGATATATTTCGCTAAATACTATTTAGTATAAAGAGCCTATTAAAATAGGTCCGGAAATAACTGGCATATCTCTAAAGTTAGTGGACCTATTAGTTTAAGTAATCTTGGTAAAAATACACGGTGGGGGGGGGGGCTGTTAGGGTCTTTAGTAATATAATAAGAAATGTAGTTATAGGCCCCAAGGAACCTACTGGCTTTATTATCCTTATTATAAGGCCTAGTAAGAGCTGTAGGCTATTTAGTAGTCCTATGGTGCGCTATTTTCGCCTATAGAAGGTAAGGTTGAATTAAATTAACGCTTTATATAATTGAAGAAAGAGTTTAATTTTTGCGCTTAACCTAAGAGTCGGCTCTAATATAATATTAATAGATAGTAATAGAACTCCACCCTAAGGGTATACTAGTTTTAAATGGCTATCCTAATACTGTTATAGGAAAGCAAGAAGCACTATAAACTTAAGGTTTATAATCTCCCTATAATTCGCTAAGCGAGTTTAAATTACGGCTATGGATAAAGAGCCTAGTAATATATCTTATTTTAGATTAATATTCGGCCTTATTAATATAGGGAGGGAAAATCTATACTACTTCCTTCTTTCTATACTAGATTAATTATAACCTTAGCTTGCGGAGTCTAACTAGCTAAAGGATTTTGTAAATCCTAGACCGTATCTTAGCGTAGCTAATTAGTATTTAGAGAATAAACGTCTGATTAATAAGTATAATTGCTTTAAGCTAACTCTTATTTTAAACCTATATCTTTTAGAAACAGGTGTTTTTAGAAGGGCGTAACTAAAGGATCTAATTTATAGACCTCTTTTACGGGATAAGCGAGATATTTATATTAAAGATTATATAACTTACCATTCCTATAAGGTATATGATGTTCCACCGCTAGTGAGTCCAAGATAGGGTATTTAAAGGTGGCTTAGTTACTTTTAAGATACTATATAAGCCTAATCCAATCTTAAGAATTTAGAGAGGTT
The DNA here is from genome assembly GCF_001692895.1 of Cenococcum geophilum 1.58. NCBI lineage: Eukaryota > Fungi > Ascomycota > Dothideomycetes > Gloniales > Gloniaceae > Cenococcum > Cenococcum geophilum. Next base: position 1,661,626 of record NW_027137571.1, on the reverse strand, counting down.
ACTCTTTGCTTGCTGAGGCTTATAGTATATAGTAAGACTAACCCCTAACCGTAGTAATAAAGGATATCGCTAAGGAACGTTTAATAGATATTTAACTTATAAGTTGTCTATTTCGTCTTTAGAATCCTAGCAGCCGTAATAGCAAGTTTAGCCGCTTTACTATCCAGCCATTCTAAGATCCTAAGATTTGTGACACTCTTTTGGAGTTTTTTGCTGTACTTAATAACGCCGAGCGACTAGGGCTTTGCCACAATCTGGCGCTTATCTAGCTTAGCTTTAAGTAAAATAACTATTTCTTGGCTCTGCTTAAGAAGAGTTTTAAGCTCTAAGTTAGTTACTTTATTATAGCCATCTTAGTAGGAAAAGGAATCCTTTTCTTTCGCCTGTAGTACGATATAAGGCAACTCTATGTCTTAAGATTGGCGAAGAGGTAAGGTTGGCGCGCTAAAATAAATGGATTAAGAGGCGGCTGGATGTTATAGTAGTTAAATAATAAGTTAATAGAAAGTTTATAATAGTTGTAGGGCAGTTAGTGGGTATTTAAGGAGTAGTTAATAGCAGTTGGGGGGAAGTTAGGGGGAAGTTAGGAGGCAACTAGGGGGTAATTAGGGGTGAGATTACTAAACTTGGTTAGCTAATTACCTTAAGTTTATTTTATAGGTTGTAATATCTTAACCTACTAATATACCGCACTCTGCATATTATCAGACTTGTTATATCTTTCTTCTTTCTATCCCTTAATTAGGACTTATTCTAATGTAAGCTATACTAATATTTATATAGTTAATGTAAGATTAATTCTTTATTAGTCCGAAGCCTCCGCTAAATAGATGTCGCCCCTTAGAGAAATAGCAGGCATACTATTACGGATCTATAATGTCCACCTAGCTTATAGGGATCATTTGCGCAATCCTTTGCAATACCCCCCGTAGCTATATAAATTATAGGCTTATTCTATAATAAGAGCCAGTATATACCCTATAGCTTAACTTAGTTAAACTCTCTAATACGTCGGAACGCTATTAAAGATATATAGTTTAGCGCTATCTAAGGTCGATTAGGGTAAGTAAGCGGTGCAGTGAATATTCGCGGCATAGTAGTAACTTAGGTCCTATTAACGGGTATAAAAGAAGGCGGATCCTTTAAAGAAATAATACTATTTATACTTAGCTCCTCACTCCAACCTTATACTTTAGATTAGTATTACGTTATTAAAGCTTTATAGAGTAATAATACCAGTTATATCTAAGCCTGTTACGCTAGCGCCTTTACTGCCTTATAATAGTATAAATATCCCCCCTAGTAGCCTAAGCTAAACGCATCTGCATTATAGGTAGTTAGCGCAGCATCTTATAGTTAAAATGCTTATAGCCGTATTAAAGATAGTCTAAGCGGCCTAACCTTCTCCACCTCCTCCACCTTCTTTACCTCCCCCTACGAGTTTAGGGGTTAAAGAGATACCCAAAATGAGAGGTTCTAAGGTTAAAGTTAAGGTGTTAAATAAGATGTATACTCGCGAAATCCCTAAAATATACTTAGAAATATGCTAATATAGTATTTATTATAGCTAGGACAAACAAAACTGCCAGTATAAGACTATAGAGACTTCGCTAGATACGTTAAGTGAGTGTAATATATATAATTAGTATATTTATGTCCTTTAGAAGAAATTTAGTCTATCTCTTAGGTGCCTTTAAATATATTAACTTAGATGCTGACTTTAAGCCAGAAAAGGATAAGAAAGACTATAGTACGTACCTAAGTATAAATTTAAGAGAAGTGAGAGACGCCTTATAGGTGGTGCTAAGCGGTATATAAGCTATCTCCCTTTGAGAAGACAAGCCTATAGTAAGTAGACCTTTTTATAAATATAGCTTATTCTAATTTAACTTCTAAATCCCTATAAACCTTATGTTTAATTTCCTACCCTAGTTAAAAATATACTAGGAGAGTCTTTCTCCCGACTTAATTAGCGCTAGGTACCTTTAGGGGTTACTAAGATTCCTTAAAGACCATTTCGCGCCTATAACTAATAGTCTCCTGCCGCTTCTAAACTATGGCGAAATTAATTTCAATCTCCTTTAGGCCTTATTTAAACCAAATACGCACGTCCTTATGATTTGCGAAGGCTTGGATTAACTAAGATGCCTTATATATAATTTAGGCAACTTTAAAACCTTACTTTTTAGCAAAAAGAGCTTTAAACTTAACTGTTACTATTTTGGCTATAATGGGAAGGCGTTTAGCGAGGTAAAAACTACCCTCTCTATTCCAGAATTCCGTTTAATTATAAAAATTACATCTCTTAAGGTATTTCCGCTAGAGTGTTATAAGAGACAAGCCGAGATAAAGTAGGATCTTATTAGCAATGGCCGGAAGTTCGTGTTTTTAAGAGGCATTAACCACCGTGAATATAAAGGGATCGCGTTTTTTTGGACTAAAGATGGCCCGTTGAGATTTTCTATAAGCGGCCGTATTATAGTGGACGCGATAGTATTTTATTGTTAGAATCCTAACTATGGCAAGCAGCTAATTGCTATAGATGCGTACGGAATAAGTGTGATTAATTAAGGGACTAATTGGTAAGGCGACGTAAAGAATTAAGGTTTAGTTTCTAAGGAGATAGGAGATAATAAGTACCTAATCTGTCTACTAACAGCCCTAGCCTTTAGTTTGGCAGATAAAAAATGGGGTTAGGCTTTCTATACTCTTTTTCTAGAGCTAGCGAATTATATATATTAATACAAGCACTAATAGGTGAATTTGCTGTTGCTAATATTAAGGACATTAAATGGAATGCCTTGGTATTTAAGTTACTCGTAATTAAGGAGGATAAGAAAATAGTGCTTTAAGGACTTATAAAGAGCTACTAGTCTAGGTCCGGGAAATTAAAGTTTAATGATATAATTAAAGGGAAGGGGAAAGGCCTAGTTTTCTTGCTACAGTAAGTTTTCTGGTAAGGTATTAGCTGTTTTAAAGGCTGACCGTTTTAGTGGCCCACCTAGGGTGGGAAAGACATTGATAGCTAAAGCACTTGCCAAATCTTAGAGGAGACCCCTCTATATGGTTTGTTCCCCTTTATAAGTGTATTTATATACTAGTTTAATTATAAGAAGGCTTGTATGGGAGACCTTAATATAGATCTAGCCTATTTAGAATAAAACCTGGCTCTAATAGTTGAAAACATTTACCGCTAGAGCGCTGTCCTTCTTTTGGATAAGGCCGATGTCTTTTTTATAGAAAGAACTTTAAATAATGTCTGATGTAATAGCCTAGTATCTGTCTTCCTGTGATAGATAGAGTATTTCTAAGGTATTATATTTCTTACAATAAATAGGATTACTATATTTAATGTAGCTATATAGAGCAGAATATATCTTATACTTAGATATAACGAGCTAAAGAGACTAGTAAGAGAGTAGGTATAGAAGACCTTTCTAAAGCAAGCCGATGCTACTACTAATATCTCTAAAAAGGATATAGAGTGGCTTTTGGACTATTAATTAAACGGAAGATAGGTAAGGTAATGTTTAAGAGAGAGTTTAGAGGCTAGTGCTAATATACTATATTAGATTAAGAACACTATACGGATTAGTTACGGCTTAGCTAAAAGTAAAGGGGAGAAACTTATATATAAGCATTTGGGTAAGGCTTTTATGTTAAACTAAGATTTTAAGAGTGATTTTAAAGGCGCTAGATTAGTTAAGAATTTAAACTTATATATATAGATTTGCTTATATATACAGAGTATTAAATATGTCTTATAGATCTTATAGCTGGTGGCATTATTACTTATTGCTTTCTTGAAATTACTTTTTTACTCTTATAGCAATAAGACCTATATGGTAGGCAGTGGCGCGGGCGAATTGCTTATAGATCTGGGAATAGGAGAATAAAAGTTATAGGGCATTAGTTCCTATAGGGGAGTAAAAGATATAAGCGTTAGTTTCTGTAAGGAATTAAAAGCTATAAGGCGACGGAGAAAGCGGGTATTAACCCCTATAGAGAACTATAAGCTATAGGAGATTAGTTTCTATAGGGGAGTAAAAGAAATCGCTATTAGTTCTTATAGGGGAGTAAAAGCCGTATAGGAGCAGGAGCTATAGGGTATAGTTCTTATAGGGTAGTAGAAGATACGGTTACTATATATAGGAACGGAATTTATAGGGGATTTGTTCCGTAGGGGAGTGGAAGATATAGCTAATAGTATCTATAGATCTAGGAACAGAGAACGGAAGCCGTAGGGTATTAGTTCCCGTACAGGAGAGGAAAATGTGGCTGTTGGCCCCTGTAGGGGAGCAAAAGCTATACCTAGAGGAACGTTAGTTCTAAAAGGAGTTTTAGTACCGCTTAAGAAAAATTTAGGTTACGCTCGTCTTACCCTCTTATTGGCTAAATCTTTTACCCTCTTATTGGCCAAATATTTGAGCCCTCTTATTAGTTAAATTTTTGAGCCCTCTTATCTGTCAAATTTTTAAGCCCTCTTATCTGTTAAATCTTTAAGCCCTCTTATTTGTTAAATCTTTAAGCCCTCTTATCTATTAAATCTTTAAGCCCTCTTATCTGTTAAATCTTTAAGCCCTCTTATTTATTAAATATTTAAGCCCCCTACTTGTTAGATCTTTAAGCCCTCTTATTTATTAAATCTTTAAGCCCTCTTATTCGTTAAATCTTTAAGCCCTCTTATTCGTTAAATCTTTAAGCCCTCTTATTAGTTAGCTTTTTACCTCTTTAGGCTAATTAATATATTCTCTTCGGAATTTCTTCACGCCGCGCTTTACTTTGTCTTAGGTTTAGTATCACTTAATAAAAATCTTAATACTAAAAAAATATTTTTAAATGCTTTTTTAGTTCTAGCCCCTAAGAACGGTCTAATGTTACTAGACCTAAAAGGCCTAAACCCGCTTATAAATAAAAGTCTTGGCACCTCCACCTTACATATCTAGTAAGCCGCTATTTTTAAAGGTATGTGATTTGCTATAGTATAAAAGAGTACTTCTCTATCACAGTTTGAGCGTATAAAGGGTGTGGCCGGTATAGGTCGGCCGCCCTCCCTGCTTATAGTGGCGATATCTAGAACTAGATTACCTTAATTACCGTTATATAAGCTGCTACTATGCTTATATAGCTAACCACCTCCGCATTCGCACTAGTAGTATACTTGTAAATTCTAGACTTGTTTAAGACGCCGCTAATATACCATCTACCTATCTAACCTTAATTCTTAATTTACTAAACTAGTAATATCTAACATCGGCTTCTATAAAATGTTATATCGACTTTGCCATTATATCTTAAGTAGTGTTAATTAACTGTGTAAGAGTTCGTTGAAGAGGTTATATAAGGCCACTTGGTCAGTAGAGTAAGTGGTACAGTTAGGTGCATGTGTGGGGGATTAAGAGTAATCGCTTAGGTTTTATCCATAACGTAGTACGTAATAAGAGGATATAATAATGCATATATAGAAGCCTTTCGTGGTGCGTATACAACGCTAGGCATGTTTCTTAGCAACCCATAATTTGTCTACACCCTACTCTACTTAGCTGTAATACTTTCCTAACTTGTATTAGCGTTATACGCATTATAGAGAATTAAGTGCTATAGTATCGAGGGCGTAGTAAGCGTCGAGTTCTAGAGATATCGCTGTCTTAGCTGGGCCTTACCCCGTATAATAAATCCCGTACAGTCCGTAATTGTAAACTTACTGTGATGTGATTTAACACTAATTGCTGGAAAATGGCGTTTATACAGGAACGAGCTCCTTCTTGGATTTATAATAACTTTACAAACGTATATATAGAGCTTTGCTATCTAATGCTAATTCTCTAACGGCAATCCTAAAATATAGGAGGTATATAACGCTATATAAAAAGAAGAATAACTGCTGACCGTGGTCTGCTTATTGGTATAGGCGGTAAGTTAACCTATTTAAGATAGATGAGATATAATAACTGCTAACTATGGTCTGCTTATTAGTATAGTGGGTAAGTTAACCTATTTAAGATAGATAAGATGCAATAACTACTAACCGTGGTCTGCTTATTGGTGTAGTGGGTAAGTTAACCTATTTAAGATGGATAAGATGCGATAACTGCTGACCGTGGTCTGCTTATTGGTGTAGGCGGTAAGTTAACCTATTTAAGATGGACGAGATGCGATAACTGCTGACCGTGGTCTGCTTGTTAGTGTAGGATGTAAGTTAACCTATTTAAGATAGATGAGATATAATAACTGCTGACCGTGGTCTGCTTATTGGTATAGGGGGTAAGTTAACCTATTTAAGATGGACGAGATGCGATAACTGCTGACTATGGTCTACTTATTAGTGTAGTCGGTAAGTTAACCTATTTAAGATAGACAAGATGCGATAACTGCTAACTATGGTCTATTTGTTGGTGTAGGGGGTAAGTTAACCTATTTAAGATGGACAAGATGTAATAACTGTTAACTGTGGTCTGCTTATTGGTATAGATAGTAAGTTAGCCTATTTAAGATAGACGAGATATAATAACTGCTAACCGTGGTCTGCTTATTGGTGTAGTAGGTAAGTTAACCTATTTAAGATAAACAAGATGTAATAACTGCTGACCGTGGTCTGCTTATTAGTGTAGAGAGTAAGTTGACCTATTTAAGATGGATAAGATGCGATAACTACTGACCGTGGTCTGCTTATTGGTATAGAGAGTAAGTTAACTTATTTAAGATGGATAAGATATAATAGCTACTGACCGTGATCTGCTTGTTAGTGTAGATAGTAAGTTAACCTATTTAAGATAGATAAGATATAATAACTGCTGACCATGGTCTGCTTATTAGTGTAGTTGGTAAGTTAACCTATTTAAGATAGATAAGATGCAATAACTGCTGACTGTGGTCTGCTTATTAGTATAGATAGTAAGTTAACCTATTTAAAATGGACGAGATATAATAACTGCTGACCGTGGTCTGCTTATTGGTGTAGGATATAAGTACTTTTATTTTAGGTCTTTAATTTCTTTATATATTATATTAATTTAGGGCTTAACTTTAAATATCTTAGACCCCTTTTATTAACAATCAGTTTGCTATAAGGTTTTTTAGTAATTAGCCCTAGAGTATACCTTCTGAAAATCCCGTCTCTGCTTAATTATGTTTATACTACGCAGATCTTATATCTTTAGACCACCCTAAAAGTGCCTTTAAATTACGCACTTTAGGAAATAATTGTCTTCTTTATAACCTGCTCCTTAATATAGTCCGGCGTAATTATAGTGGAGATTATTAACAGGTTCCTATAATTAGAGATAATTTAGCCCTTATAGTTACTACAGATAGTCCACGTATTATTCGCCTTTGTGTTAATTTAGGTTTGTCTCTACCCTCCTTTAATATATTTAACTATGTTGCTTACTACTTTATGTTAGCAAAAGAACCATTAATAGATAATAGTTATGGTATTAAAATCGGACCTCCTATTTTATAAACAATTAATCTCTTCTAAATCTGTAGTGCTTTATACTTCCAATTACTATACGAATGGCTTTGGGAATATAACTAAAGTTATATATATAACCGGCAAACACAATACTGGCTAACGAGAGTTATCTTTATTAGAGGCCTAGATCTTAATAGATTGATACTTTAGGAGTAAGCGAGTAGAGAGGACTATTTTGTGCTCTTGTATTACTAGGGTAATCCAATAAATAAGGAGAAGAAGCGGTTCTGTACCACTCTAGAAAACTACTATAATTAGGTAATAGAGGGATTTAGCTATAATAATCTGCTAAAGACATTTTAAGATGCGGTTTAAGTGACTTAAGAACTTGGTAAAGAGTACCTCTAGATTAATTCTCTTTGCATAATTTAAGGAAACGAGGAGGATTGGAAAAAAGAAGCTAGGCGTATAGAACAGGTCTTTACCTCTGCCTACTATACTATTGCCGCGAGTTCGGCGCCTAATTGGAGAGATGGCTTCCTTAAGCGGAACTTAAGTCCTTAGTATTTTTAGATCTAAAGTAGCTCCGGCAAACAGGTTTATGTTTATAATAACACATATAACTACAGTAAAGATGTAGATAAAAGCCCCCTTAATAAGAGAGCTTAGGTACTATAGGAGCGAGTGCTATCCCGCAGAACTATATATTTTTCTGCAAAACAGACGTATTAGGAGTGTGCGAAAGATGTACTTTGCAAAAACTTTATAAGACTATAATAGTAAGGCTAAAGTTAAAGGTTATAGCAAAGTAATGTACTCTAATATTGTATTCTAGCCCACTAGGAAGGGAATATTTCGTTCTTAATTTTAATTTCCCTAAACGGCTCGCGGAGTTAGGGTACGATCGCATAGTTAACTTTGTCCAAATTCTTTTTAAGAAGTATTTATAATATGGTCTTACCGATAAATCTAATAGGGATATTACGGTCTCTGGCTTAGTCAAGTGTATAAAAAGTGCCTTAAATACTAAAGGAAGATACGGAGTATTTCGCTGTTTTCTCTTTAGACTACTTCTATAGAAACGGTTTAATAAGGAGAAGACGGATCCGATTGTTTATAGTGGTTAAAGGGTACTATCCTAGTCTTGGATAGCATATAATAGAGGAATTGATTTTATATCGGATTTAATGCTTATAATTCCGCGCTCTAAAGATCTTAGATTTGACACTAATTGAAAGACATTAGTTGTTAAAGTTAGGCGGTTTAAAAATTGCCGATTAGAACAAGAAGAGAAGGAGTATACCATTTTCGCCAATTTAGGGAGAGTGGGGTTATTATGGTTCGATATAGGAGCCAAAACTTAGTTTAAACATTGTGTCGTCGTTAGGATGCGTAAAGATGAGGAAGAGGATTCCCAGAGGACTTACTATATACTAGTTGTCCAAAAAAAGCCACTGGTGAAGAGGTATAAAAGACTCGGAGTTGGGGAAATTAAAGCACCTTACGTATTAAAAGAAAGCGATGCTAGGAAGGTTTTGTGAATTAGTTCTTAGTTAATGGGTTAATAGGTTTCCCATAAGATAGAGTATAAGAGTATAAATATTAACGTACCTAAATAATTAGCTTTAATACCCTTGGTTAGAACAATATATAGCCCTTTTTCTTCACTAGTATAAAAACTGCTACTCTTTGTTCTCCTTAAGTATAGGTAATAAGTGAGGTTTAACACCTAATAGGTATTTTAGCCCTTCTTAGTACTAAATAAGGCTTATTAGTACCCTTTAATAAAACGGATTATATTAGAAGAATAAGGTATAGGGTTAAATGGGTAGACGGTATATTGTATTTAAGGATGGCGGTAGTAGGTCTAAATAAGGACTAGAATTACAGTAGTATAGGACTAGTACGAATGCGGAGCTAGTTAGCTACGTAAGTATGACTATAATTTATATATAATTAAAGGGATTTAGTATAGGATGTTGCCCCTACTAGTAGGGAGGGCGGCCGACCCGTACTAGCTATACCCTTATGCGCTTAAACTGTGATAGAGAAGTACTCTTTTATACCGTAGTAAATTACGTGCCTTTAAGAATGGCGGCTTACTAGATATATAAGGTAGGATGCTAAGACTTTTACTTATAAGCGGCTAGTTTGGTAAGCACTAGAAATAGAACTAGTCTTATTTTTTTTACTATTTCTAGCCTTTACGGACACTTAGAATAGAGTTCCTCTAGGCTTCGCAGAGCTACCTTTAAGGGTAATCTCTTGTACGGGAATATAAGCCGTAAGGGATTGGTTTCTATAGGGCGGTAAAATATATAGGCATTGGCACCCGTAGGGGATTTATTAGCGTAGGGGATTTATTGCCATAGGGGATTTGTTACCGTAGGGGAGTGGATCCCGTAGGGGAGTAGATCCTATAGGGGATTTGTTACCGTAGGGGAGTAGATCCCGTAGGGGAGTGGATCCTATAGGGGATTTGTTGGAGTAGGGGATTGGATCCCGTAGGGGATTATTAAGAGTAGGGGATTAGTTCCTATAGGGCGGCGAAATACGTAGGCATTGGCTCCTATAGGGGATTTATTTAAATAGGGGACTTGTTTAAGTAGGGGATTAGCTAGAGTAAGGAATTAATTCTCTGACGGCCTCTATTTAGATAGTATAAGGCGGCTTCTAATAGGCTAGAGAGTAGGTTACGTATTTTATAGAAATTTAAAGCCTATATAGGATAGTAGGGTATAGGGGCTTAGCGGAAGATTAGGTTATCTACTTTCCTAAGTTTATTCAGCCTAGGCAACTCGCCCTACGCTATTTTATATATGTTTTAACTAAGGCTGCTACCTAGCCTTAGCCGCCTAAATCCCCGCAAAACTTTAACCCGTATGGTGGAAGAATATAGGAAAATAAAATATTATTCTTTCCCGGGTTTATTTAGCCTAGGTAACTCGCCCTATACTATTTTATATGCGTTTTAACCAAGGCTACTACCTAGCCTTAGCCGCCCGAATCTCCGTAAAACTTCACTTATACGGTAGAAGAGTAATAAAATATTATTCTATCTACTTTGCTAGCACCTTTAAATCCTTCCTTACTTCCCGAAGCACCTCCTTTATTTAAGAAGGAAGTTTTTTATTATTTTTCTTTCGCCTCCCACCGCCTAGAAATACTACCTTCCGCAATCTATTGACCTAAGGGATTAGTAGCTAATAGTACGGCGAAAAGTTATCACCTACACCCTTAAGAAAATCCCCTTCGTTATCTACTTCTCCTTTCTTTATCTTAGCTAGCTCTTCCATATCTATAGAATTCCACTTATTAAACCTATTAATAACATTACCTTTCCTATTAGGTCTATTATAGTAAATGCATATCTAGAATAGCACCCAAAAGAACGACTTAAAATTATGCTAAGCTGAATATATCTCGCCTAGGAGCACTCTAATTGCCATAAATGCTCTTATATTGGTCTTACCCCGCGCTCCTAAAGGCCCTTCTTGCTGCTCCTTAATCGCAAGATTAAAGTCGATTAAGAATGCTGGCTAAGAAGGATTATTGTCTTCCTCGTTCATTATAAGGTTGCCTATTAAAATGTTATATTAAATAATGCCGGCCCGCGTATATAAAGACTTATATCCTTTAATACTACCCTCTAGTATAGTAAGTATTACAGCCCGAGAGCTTGCCTTATAAAGAGGCTTTCCGTAGTCCCTAGTAATAATACGTTAATGCACTTGATTTAGGGTTATAAGGCGCCTTCCGCCTTTAGGCGGAGAGCCTGAATATATACGCTTGCTAAGCGGTAATAGGGCGTTAGTATGGCTGGACGACCTCTTTCTGCTAGAACTTCGGCCTTACCTTATACTGATTTTCGCTCTAGCCGGTTTTAGAGGCATTATTAAGTCTTCTAGCTTATAGTTTGTTGCTCTTATAATATCTAGCCCCTTATGGACGTTATTGTAAATGTTATCTTCTTTACCGCCTATATAAACTGTCTTATGGTGATAGTACCTAGCCACGTTAACTACTTCTTTCTCTATTACCTTATGTAGTAGTTTACCTTTTTTCTCACGCTGCGGGTACTGCTACGAGTCTTTAATAATAAGGGGTATCTTAGAGGTGTCCCCCTTACGGTGTACTTTCTAGTAAGTAGTCGCTCGACCGGTGATATAGCGTGCTCGCTTTATGAGTTTGTTAAGGATAAGATACTTAGTCTAATTATTACGCACGACCTTAATATATCGCTTGCCGTCCGATATTAGAATAATAGGGTTAAACCTAAGCTGCTCCTTATTTATCTAGAGAAATCCCAACATTACTAAGGTAAATTATAGTCCGTCTTTATTAATATTAAATAGTGATAATACAATGCCTCCTACCCGGTTATACTCCTATAGCCGTATAATAAATCTATAGAGGGTAAAGCCTAGGATAAAGTGACGAGTGTCCTAAGCGGCGAAGACTTCTCTTATATATTTTCCTAAATTAAACTATACCTACGAAGCTATATCGGTGTTTAGATTACTCTTTAGCTCTTTTGGTATAAGTATATACAACTAATAGCATTAAGAGCTTTCACTGGCTATTAGATTATTCATAAAACTAATATCTAGCTTTTGCTTTGCTATAGACCCTTATAAGGGCTACTTAGTATATATAATAAGTATTTGTCATATCTTTAGGGCGGACCTATACTCCTCTGCAAAGCCTAAAAATAATTTAATTAGGTTATTAAACTACTCTAGGACATTAATCTACTCTACGCTTTTAGGCCAGTTACGCTAGCCGCCCTCAGCATATAGTGGATTGTCCCCTTCCTTACATTTTTTAAAAACGGCAGCGCTTGCCTCTTTAAGACCTTCTACTCCCTTAAAGAATGCTTTATATAAGCCAGGAATCCCTATATAAAGAGAGCCTAGCTCCTCCTTTAGAACATAATCTACATATTTCCTATATTTAGACGAGTTAGTAAAGCTGCTTATATTATATAGATATAAGGTTTATTAAATATAGAGTGGTAGCGGTTAGGGGGGAGGCGTAGACTCTATTATAGTGGTGATAGTATTACTCTAAACGTCCTTATCTAATTCGCGATTAATAACTATTTTTAAGAGAGGGGTGAACCATTTAATATTAAAGTCGTCAGAATTAACTAAAGGGAGGAGTCGGAGAAGGTCACTATAAAGAGTACCGCGGCTAGCGCTAGATGGGAGTAGTTAAGCAGTAAAAAGGTTTTATAATGCTAGGATAAGGTTAACTATAAGATTTTTAAGCCCTATATATATTAGAGAGAACCTATAACGGATAAATTAATAATTACCTTTATAGCCTATCTGGCGCAACGAGTCCGAAGAGCTAGGGATGCCTAGATCCTAATAAGTTAAGTTAAATAAATCGTGAAAGCTATTTAGTCCTTCCCTAATAGGATTTGTTTTAATTATCTCTAATTTAAAGAGATTCGCTATTGCGAGCGAACGCGCTGAGAGCTACGTTAGGAGGGCTGGCGTGGTAGGCGGGTAGGTAGGCAAGGGGGGATTAAAGAGACCAGTATATAAGGATGGTATAATGGCAGAGAAGTAAATAAGTGTAGGGAGGTCAAATATATATTGGGCGCGTCTTAAAATAAGGGAATAGTGAGAGAGGAAAGTATAAGGGAGAAAGTAAGGTGTAAGCGGAATATAAGGAGGATTTAAAGGTTAGGCGCGGAAAAGTTAAGCTAATTTAACGTGGCTTAGACTAAGGCTTTGCGGGGCTTAGTTAAATACTAAGCTATAATAACCTAAAGTACAGGAACATCGTTTGCAGTCCTAGTTATATAGGTTAAAAATATAGTGCGTATATAGGGTTTTAGTATTATTAGAAAGTTATAGGTAGCATTTATTAGTAATTATGGTTATTAGCTTTTAGTTTATTTTATAACGCGTAAGGCTTAAATAGAGTAAGGCTCTAATATAGTGATGCTAAAAGGCGCTAGGCAAGGTATAGCTGGCAATAGTGGGTTAATTATTAGGTTAGTTATATAAGTACCTACGATTAATTACATAGCTAGTCCTAAAACGAGCTAAACCTAATATACTAAATATAGATATAGCCAACCCTATTTTATAGCGCTTAATTAACCTATTTCCTATAACTAGGATCTAGTTCTTAGAACTAGATCTTTTTTTAGGATCACGCCCTTTTTATAGTAGTTAATTAGTCTGCTTTATAAACCCGAATTAAAATCTTAGTTTTAGAATTAGATTCCGTTTTTGGAATTATAACTTAAGCTATAACTGAAAATAGCTCCTCTCTTCTAAGACCGTTAAACCGCTTAGCTTAACGCTATACCTTTTTAGCCATATTTAGTACGTTTAGCTTAGAATTGGGATAGGATAGAGTCTTTAGAATTAGATCTAGTTCTTAAAATAAGATCCTATTTTTAGAGTTATAACTTGGGCTAATATTAAAAGAGATATCCTATATTTATTTTTAATATTCCTACCTTATTAATATAAAATTCAGAGTTAACCTGCACCCTAGTTACCTATAAAAACGCCAGAGACTTTAATACCTTAACTTTAATTCTTTATGGAGGACTAGCGAGTTATAGGGCGGCTAACTTATCGCTGCCAAGTATATAAAGGTAGAGGACTTTACTATAAGCAAGTTCTTAACTTTAATTTAATGTATATGTAAATGATAACAAGATACTCTTAATATAGAAGCAACTAGATAGAAAAACAATACCGAGCCAAAGAAATCCTAATTGGCGCCTTAATTCTTAACGCTAGAAAACAAGAATATAATTGCGAAAATCTTTTCTTATAAGAAATTTCTTATTTCTTTAGCTTCTTAGAGGCTCTATCTACGGTATAATCTACCTTTCTTTTATATATCCCTCTCCTTAATAGATCTAAATAATTATCTAGCACCTTTTCTAGTTGGTCTCTTTGCTTATATGGTTTACCCTTCTAAACTATCTCTATTATAACATCTTTAAGCGGTTTATATATTATAGTATAATAATAGAGGTAACGTGGGTTCTTAGTATAGTATAATATAAGTTTCTTATACGGTATACCCGCGGGTAAAACCCAGGTAGGATACTAATATACTACTGCGATAGGACTATATATAGATATAACTAATCTATATCTAGGGTTTCGGAGACGCTTTAAGTCCTCTATTATGTAGTAAGTTGGCAACTATAACAAGAGATACTTTAGTTGTCCGTCTAAAATTGTAGTATCGGAAATTGTTAACACTTTAGTTAGGGGAGATATATCTCTAAGGAAGTTTATATAATTGGCTAAACTATTCTCTGCTTAATTATTAGTATTGCTAAAAAATATATAGGTGTTTTATAAACATACCTAAAGGTACTAGCAAACCTTTAATATAGCCCTCTTTTGGTTAAGGTGAGTCTGTTTTAGCCTCGCTACGGCCCTCTATTAGCTTAGGTAAGACTATTTTAGTTTTACTGCGGCCTTCTAGGCTCTTAAGGTAATTAGTATACATTTCCGTATCCTCTTATATATTACCCTCCGTATTATCGTCGATTTTATAAAAGTTAACCTTATTAGGTATTTAAGTAAGCGTATAAAGTATCTATTTCTATATAGGGTTAAAAAGCTGCAATTGTTTTTTCTCCCTACTAGCAGATGCTATATTTTTGTTATCGATGCAATTCTAGGATAATTTAAGGTTTCTAGCAAGTTGATAAATAGGTATATTATCTTCGGGGCGATAGCATATTATAATGTTTTTATAAGTACCGATTGAGGACTTATAGGTTATGTTAGCAATATATCTAAGCTTAGTTAAGGTAATATATATAATGTTTGGTATTCTTATAGGGATATTAAGGGATATTAAGGGATATATGGTTAAGAGGTTAAATTTAAAGATGAGTTGAATTAATGGTATATAAAAACCAGGAGCACAACGTTTATATTCCATTTCTCTCTTAGGGCGGAGTTAGGATAGAAGGTAGAAGGGAAAGGTAGAGTATACTAGCCGCCCTTTTCCACTTTATATGGTATCTATAGTATAATATTTAGTGGCTATAATTACTCTTAGCTTATATATTATCTACGCCCGAGACTATAGGTACCTAAAGTAATCCACAAGTGAGGTATTATTGGGGGTAGCCATTAGCTAAGCTACTGCTAAACTTAAATGGCTAACGATCCCTAACGGACGCCGTATGCCTTAGTAGGGTTTAGAAGCGTTTATATAAAGTTATAAACTAAAATTAGAAGTTAACAATGACCCCTAATAACGCCTCTCTTAGTAGGAATAGCATTATATAATCTACTTCTGACGCCTATCCTTCCTGGGGCAAGACACTGCTAAGTAGTAAACTTATCCTAGCTAGTTAATCTTGTATATTAACCCCCTATCTATAGTAAAGGAGCTGTTAGTGCCTCTAGGGTGGTTTAATTACTATTCTGGCTAAGCCCTTTATGAGCGCTCCGCCTTATATAGGTAGTAATTAACTTCTGTTAATCTACCTTGTGTTAGGGGAGATCTTTTACTTAAGGTACTAAGTAGCCGGTACTTAGAAGTCTATAGACATATTTTATATCCTAACAACATTAACTACGATTTCTCCTTAAGTGGTATCTGTAACCCTAAGTACCTATAAGCGTAGCGTCCCTAAATTATTAGCTAGTAAGTGGGCGTTTATAGATAGAGAAACTGACTTTAGAGATAACGGCAACGTAAAGGCGTTAGCTGGTTGGGAAAGTGACTTTAGTAATAAGGATTAAGAATAGGATGTAGAGACATTATATAACGGAGAAAATGGTTTTAGTACTAAAGATTAAGAAATAGGGGTAGATAGCAATGAAGAGATATTAAGCGACGAGGCTATATAGGCGACGGTTGGATACGGTAGCCTTAGCTTTATAGTCTTAAATCTATAAGTATAGGATATAAATATAAAGAAGATTTCTAATAAAAGCTAGTAAAAGGGTTAAAACTTTGGCCACTTTTCGTTTAGCCTATCGCGAAATAAAACAATATTTTATTATTCCTATTAGAGTCTCTGCCCGCTTGACTTATAGCGAGCTATAAAGTATTCGCGATAATTTATGCTTTTACTTAGATGAATTTATTTACTACCTTAAAAGTAATAAAAAAAAAATTTATGCTAACGACCTAGGATTTTTTGAATTTCTTATAGACCTGGGACGCATGCTACCTTAGTAACTATTAGTTATATTTAAGACTACGGTACTTATAAATTTATATCTTAAGGATATAAACATATTTTTTTATAGTGTTTTCTTTTTATTTAAATTATTTCTCTGCTTATAGTATATAGCGGTTATTTATCTATTCTGGTGTAGTAGGGAGGGATAATTAGGTTACGTGAGAGGGCTTAGACTTATAGCTATGCTTATAGGGCTGTTTATATAGGAACTTCTCTAAGTGTATATAAGGGGTCTTTATATAGGAACTTCTTTAATATTTCTAGATCTGGGACTTATATATTTCTTTTTTTTGTAGTTCTAGTATTTTCCTAATATTTACTTCTTATTTATATACTAGGCGTTAATAAAGGGCGCTAGGTCAGATCACCCTACTTATATAATTACTCTGCTTATACGATTACTCTACTCGCATAATTGCCTAGCTCGCACGATTACCTAGTTCGCATAATTACCTAGCTCGCATAATTATTTAGCTCGCATAATTACCCAGTTCGTATAATCGCCTAGCTTGTATAATTACCTAGCTTGTAGGATTGCCTAGCTTCTATAAGCACTATGCTCGTACGGTTACCTAGCTCGTATAATTACCTAGCTCGTGGAATCGGCTAGCTCCTATAAGCATCCAGCTTGTATAATCACCTAGTTCGCATAATCGCCTAGCTCGTACGATTACCTAGCTTATAGGATTGCCTAGCTCCTATAAGCACCATGCTCGCATAATTACCTAGCTTGTAGGATCGGCCAGCCCCTATAAGCATCTAGCTCGCACGATTAAAGCTGAAGTTATTAAACCTATTAATACCCTATTTACACGCTAGGAATTAATTAGAGGGCGCTAGGTTAGACCACTTTACTTGTATAATTACCTAGCTTATAGGATCCCCTAGCTCTTATGAGCCCCTAGCTTCTATAACCTCCTAGCTTATAAGACTGAAGCCACAGCCGCTAAATTTGTTAAGATCCTAGCTGTATGTTTAGAGGACGCTACGCCTGACTACCTAGCTCGCTATTTTTATAGAATTCCTTAATTAATCAACGGTGCCTGTTCTAAAAATATCCCTTAATGACTTCCTATAATAGAAATTTCTTATTACACAATTCTATGAGGAGATTTACTTCCTTAACTGTCTATGCTGGCTCTTTAGCGCGAAGGATATAGCTATAATGGCGCTGACATACACCCAGTGTTCTCCCCGACAGGGCTTTTATAATATTATTTTATAATAAAACTGTAAGTAATACCTAGTGACCTAGCTCTATAAGGATTCGATCTTTGTAGGGTGTTTAATTTTAAGACTAGGGCTCCTATAAGGCTTTATTTGCAATAATAATCTTTAAAATATTAGTAAAGCTATTAGAAGTTACATCTAAGAAAAGAAACTAACTAGCAATATACGCTAAAACTCTATATCCAGGTTATAGGGTTATAAGAGATCTTATGTATTACTTAACCTAGTAAATGTAAGTAATATATAGCCTTAATAGGATAAGGTATAAGATGTATAGGATTAGGTATATCTCTAAAATTTAAGCTGGCGAATATGGTACCTATTTAGCAATATTTATAAATAGAAACCTATCCTGCCTTAAAAAGTATATAATGGCTTTCTCTTCATTTATCTATTTACTACTTGCTCCGGTATTAAGAAAAAGGCTATAATATTTCTGCTTATAACCTAGTGTTAGTCTATTAAGCTTAAATGAAATGCTGCCCTAACTATTACCATCCTTAAAGGTCGTGTTAATTAACTTAAATTATTCCTTAACTAATTAAGACTTATATGCGGATGCTAAGGGCTCGTTATTTATATAAGGGCTGGTCGAGTTATACTTTGTAAAGTATTAGTAGAGTCTTACTAGAGAAAGGCTAATGGTATAAACTAATAGTTTAAGTGGTTTTTAGAGAGCTAAGTTAATTAATATTAAGCGGGTAATCGGCGCTAGTAGCTCTAGATTAACTATTGTTAGTAAAACCCTTACTAGACGCTGGACTAGTTGCTTTTAACTTATTAAAAATATCCGTAAAGTGAACTTCGTTATCTAGATCAATAGATTTCATTAATATTAAAAATAATGGTAATAGATTATATTGCTAGAGTGATTAATTAAAGTGCATCTTGTATTAAAACTGTAAGAGGTATAGTAGGAGCGTTAGCAGTAATTAGGAGGACATTTAGCGGAACACATCTATTTAATAACACTAGGCGGCTAATAAATGCAATAACGCTACTAATACGACTCCCCCTTAATGCATGAGCGCTGTAATTTTAAGAATTTTAGACGCATATACGTAAATTTATATTATAGTGCAAGCGGATTTATTTAAAGACTAGAGGATTAATTTTAATTATATGCCAAAATCTTAACTCTAAGCTAGATACAAAAAACTACTATTAAAGGTCTGTAATATTAACGAGTAGATATGGCTTCTATAAGAGAGTACTATTTATACCTTTCTCTTTAATATAGTCCTGTAAGTCTTAGAGAATCGCCTAGATTATAGTCTGCAATTTAATTAGAATAGATACTATATAGGAGATATTAAATATACTTAGACTTATAATGTGTTAGAGCGATTATATATTAACTTAGAGAAAGCAAATGTATAGATGATATTCTATACTTTTCGCTCTCTAGTTCTTCTATAAAGAACACTAAGGAAATTCTATAGAGGCTTAGGGAACGAATGAATTATTTTATAAGAGAGTATATCCGCAGTCCTCTTATAAGTCGGAGTCTTATCTATTAGAGTCTTATCTAGGTAAGTGCTGAGAATTTTACTTAATATTATATTATTAAGTGTTTGGGGTACTTATCGGTATTATATATATATAGGATCTACCAGACCCCTAAATGCCCTTTACTGGTTACTTAGGCCTATAGTAATTTAATTAGATAATAGACTAGTGCTAGGACGCTTAGAATTATCTAACTTAGAAGGTATTATTTCCTTGCTTTACGAGCTCTCTATAGGCTAACTAATCTTAGTAATAGAAGACGCCTTTTCTAGATCCACCTTAATAGATTATAGGGTATTCGCTCGTTAATAAAGCTTGGTAATTAATACACTGTATCTAGAATCTTAATTCTAACTGTAAGCGGCTATTAAAGTACTAATGATTAATATAAGAGGCAGCTAAATATAATGCTTTAAGAAACTAATGGTCGGCGTAATCTAGTAAGTTACGGCTTTAATGAGTAAGCTAATAGTTAAATAAGCATCTATATTAAAGAGTAAAGAGTGGCTGTAAATGGTTAGCGGAAATAGGATAAGCTAGGGAATGGTTTAAAAGGAGCGGTAAAAATAGTAAAGTAGGGTAGTAATAAATAAAAGATATAGAAGACGTGTTAAGGCAACCGGTAGAGTAGGCGATAAAGGTAATTATATATCCCTAGTGTAACGGGGCGGAAATTAGCTCTATATATTAGGTATTTCTATATCCTTTCCTTTAAATAGTATCCTTAGATCTATTAAGGCGTCTTACTCTTTAGCTCCTTAAGGAAGAAATTATTACGAATTGTGCATCCTACGCGTTAGTTAGAAAAGGAATCCTCTAATAGTATTAAGGCTTACAGCCTTCTGCGACAGAATAAGCTATATTACTAAATATTTCATATTACACGCCTAATTAAGTTTGCGACTTATATCGCCTCCTATCTTAGCTAAAAGAGAGGTTTAATTTTTAACTGCGCATTATAAGCAAAAGTAAGGTTAATAATTGCTATTATATTAGCGCAGCTCTAATAAGGGCCTTACGCTAATTATATTACTTTAATCGAGTACGCGATACTTAATTAAAGTAATATAATTGGCGTAAGGCTCTTCTAAGTTTTGGGGGCGCTAGCGACCTACTAGGGAATTAAGAGCGGAGGGGAACTGTACTTAACTACTCTTTTATTTTAATACAAATTATATAACTTATAACCCACTATTATAGACTTTAGCATTATAGTAGCCTTAGATCTTATCCGTAATGCTTTTAATAAGTAGCTTTAACCTTATCTCCCTAATATTATATATACTATTTAAAGGCTTTAAAAGCTTCCTATTAATACCTTTTAATATTTACCGCCTCTTTTAGAGAATAAACGCGGCTACTATAATTTGCTCTACGCTCCTTTAGGGAGTAAGGATGTCTAGCCTTCTTTAGGGAATTAGGATATTATCTAGCCTTTTCTAGGAAATAAGGATAATGCTGTTTAGTCTTCTCTAGGGAGTGTCTAGCCTTCTCTAGGGAATGAGGATGTTATTAAGCCTTCTCTAGAGAGTAAGGATGTCTAGCCTTTTTTGGGGAATGAGGATAATGTTATTTAGCCTTCTTTAGGGAGTATCCAGCCTTCTTTAGGGAATGAGGTTGCTTTTCTACCTCCCCTTTTACCTAGATATGCGAACCTACTTAACGCATTATTGGCAAACCTCTCTAAGATTAAGATATTTGTTAATATATCTATGGGGAAAGATCTAAAGGCTATTGTTGGCGAACTAAAGTGGTTAAACGAATATCCCCTTATTAAGGATCTTATTACTACTAACGGCGATTTATTAAATAACGCTATTTTTTAAAAACTTCTTAGCTAATAGACGCTTGCGGATTCTTTTAAGAAATGGCAACTAAAGTCTATAGGTGCGTTAAGGATTAAAAGTTTAGTTAAAAGTTAAGCCGCTTCTATAAAGGGAGTTAGTTATATTATATTATTTATAAGAAGTATAGGATGTTATAACGTTACTAAAGCGGCTTTAGCTATTGGATATAGAATTAAGCTTTATATTATGTAAAGGCTTAAAGGGGTAGGGCTATTAGTTCTCTTAGCCTTTACCTATAATGCCTACCGGAGATTAAATTTACCTAATATTAACGATTTTCTTATAGCTTTACGGCACTGGTCTTATTTTATAATATTTAAAATTACGTAAAAATGTTTAATTTGGATGGGATAGTGTTAAGAGCTTTATTCTGGTTAGATGCTTTCTCTTAAACCAATACATCTTAGCACTACTAACCCGCCCTAGCCGAGCCCGAAAAAGTGAATTTCCTCCCCTTATAAACGCCCCTATATAGAAGTTGCTAAACTTAGGGATCCTATATTAGCGTATAATTACTAACACACAGATCTAATAATATTATATCCTCCTTAGCTACTAATAACGGCCTTGATAAATAGCATGCAGATATATAAGAGTAGTTATACTTTTAAATAGTAGTATCTTTAATTTATTATAGGCCATAGAATATCTTCTTTGCGATTTATTAAACAATATCCTTAAGCCTCTAAGCCGGCGGGCGAATCCCTTATACCACGCCTTGGTTAAGAACGCTTATTATAAGATTTCCTTACCCCT
This sequence comes from Cenococcum geophilum 1.58, assembly GCF_001692895.1. NCBI lineage: Eukaryota > Fungi > Ascomycota > Dothideomycetes > Gloniales > Gloniaceae > Cenococcum > Cenococcum geophilum. Next base: position 1,639,674 of record NW_027137571.1, on the reverse strand, counting down.
TTTAATACCCGCGGCAACCTTGCGTAAAGATACCTAAATATAAATAGCACAGCGTGTTTAAATGGAAACCCTAGCGGCTCTAGTTCTATAGATATTAGTGGTAATAGCGAATAGATAAGCTATAATAAGGCGTAATAGGTATATGGAGACTAAATCAACGGTAATACGCTACCGGCAATTAGAAACAGCGAATAGATAAGCTATAATAAGGCGTAATGGATGTACGGAGACCAAATCGACGGTAATACGCTACTAGGAATTGGCAACAGCGAATAAATAGGCTATAATAAGGCGTAATAGGTGTATGGAGACCAAATTGGTGGTAATATACTATTGGCGATTAGCGATAGTAAATAGATAAGCTATAGCTCCGCGTAATAGGTATATAATAAGTCCCTTAATAGTGTGGTTGCTATAAGTTCTGCTTATAGGTATTAGTGAATTTCTTCTAAAACTCTTATATTGTTATATACCCTAGTTTTAGGTTTTTAATGCGGTATAATAATAGTTTAATAATATCCCTTATTAAGTAGAACTAGTAGTTTAAGCTTAGCTAATAATCGGCACCGTAATTATTGTACTAACGCTACCTCTACTTCCGTTCTATTTTACCTATTATAAACTAGCCTAGTAATAGCCCTATCTACTCTCTAAATGCGGGATAGTATAACTAAGCGGGACCTAGGAGTCCTAATAAGGGCCAAAAGCTAACGTATATACTACTAAATCGTTTAGATATTGCATTAAAATGCGTCATCCTATAAAATAGACTGTTGGGCCTATACGCAAAGAGTTTATATTAACTGCTCTGACTCTTAACTTTAGTAGTATTTCTAGTATCTTTAACTTAAATTCCTTATTTGCGTTAGCTGCTAGAGTCACTATACTAAAGTAAACTATATTAAACATACTATTTTCGCAAGCTTACGCGCTTTATTACTTTCCGTGGTGTCCGTTAAGGCGATAGCAGATGTAGTTTTAGTTAGCGTAGTCTTCTAGATCTTCTGTATTGCCTCCTCTAGGCTAAATTATATAAGGTCTGCGTATAACTTGTTGATTATAAATACTATATATATCCTATTCCGGTAATCCTTTATTAGAGTTTTGTGCTTACTTATTTTTTATATTGCTATATCCAATTTTATAAGCTCGCTGCGAGTAAAATTGTCTGAGTAGTAGGGCAGTTTAGAGGGGTAGGCTTGTTGGCCTATTTGCATTTCGCGCGCTAGGTATACTAATTTGCTAATGTGCACGGATATTAAAATGCTTGGCATTTTAAACGAGCCTTAAACATTTAACACCCTAACGCTTAGGCTTTACTATTTTTATTAGCAAGGATTTAGTGGTAATGTTTTTAATGCCTTAAATACACCGCTAAAATAAGATTAATATGCATAATGGCCGCTGTGCGGGCCGCTATATGCATTAAACGCTTAGCATCTTATCCCGCGTGGATGCATTTATAGTGCCCTTCCTGCCCTTTAATATATTTAGCGGCCTAGACTTTTTACCTAGCTATAATAAGGCCTATGAATAGCATACGGCACGCACTATAACCTCTTAACGATCTTTATTAATCGCTGCCCCTACTCCTATCTATAATTATATAGCTATACTTTTAGAACTAATAAGTACTATATTTAACGCTTTTTTCTTTTTAAGTTAGACTGTTTAAGCCCTTAGGAGTAAGGATAAAGTGTACCTTAATTTACTACCCGCTAAAACGTTTACTAACTAACCTAGACCTCTTATATTATACTGCCACTGAGAAAATACCTATCCTTATTAAATATGCCTAGAATAGAAGAGTATTATATGCTCTTTAAAACGTCTGAAACTGGCTATAACAAAATAGCTAAAGTCTTTTCTAACGCTTAGGGAAAAGAACAGTTTAAATTTATTAAAGTAGGTTATAAATCTGGGTAATTTCTAATAAATCTTAAGCTTTATAGGTTTTAAAATGGATCGGTTTCCGCTATAATCTACCTATTAAACCTAAGTACGCTTAAGTCCTAATACATTTTTGCATTGGTAGGATTGAAAAGCAGTTATATGCTCTATTAGAAGCAGTAGGGCTAATATAAGGCGGGGAGTAAATTGTGGAAGATGTAAATATGGCAAAATTAAAGGTTAAACAGTTAAAGTTGCTAGAGGGGTCTCCTAGCGACTTAGAAAAGAGCAACGTAAAGGAGGGTTTACGTGCTCTAGGCTTTAAGATATGGTTTAACCGTGTGGAATATCCGTAGTGTATATTACATATCTAGGAAAACCTGCTATTCGGCTACTAGATTATTAATTCTCGTTTTAAATAGCATTAATTTCTCCTATTTTACTTTCTTTTTACTCTCTATATTTTTAGAATTAAAGTCTACTATACCCCCGCCTTATTAGTGCTGCTAGCTGTCCGCTATACTTTAGCCCGTTACCAATACCACGGTTAAAAAACCTTCTTTAGGGAATTTATTTACTAAGGAAATTATTACAAAGTTTTTACATTTTTGGGTGCAGTTAAGAAGATAAATGGTAGAAAAGAAATCCTGTAATAGATAGAGTGTAAGATATAGGATAATAGAAATCGCAATATAAGGTATAGTATGGAAGAGGACTGGGATAAAGATAGGGATGTGTATAAGGACATATATAGGGAGGATATAGTCGCCAGGATTAAGGCTTTGGGGATTGATTTAAAGAAGAATATATCTCTCTATTAGTAACTGTTCCTTCCGTAAATAGTATAGCAAAGGCTATTATATAACGTTTTTGCATTTCTACGCATAATTATAGCGTACCAATTTACACCTCCCCCTATGCTACGTAATTATACTTATAGCCGGCCGAGCTAGGCTTCTCTACTTATAATAGGTTAGCCTCCTATGTTCTATAAGCATACTTAGTCTTACCCTTTACCGATCTTTTACTACCTATGGAAAGGCTGGAATAGGCGTCTTTTTATATTTATGCCGTCTAGTAAGTCGCATTTAGGCCTACCTTTATACATTCTATGCCGTTTACAGCCTAACTTAAATCTATATACTTCCTCGTTGCTCTAGTAAGAACTGCTACGCAATTTAACCTTGCTAATACGCATGTACTGCCTTTGCTAGGGTTTTACTAATTAATATATAAATAGGCCTCTAAGACCTCTATAGACCTCTAAAGGCCTTTAACGACCTCTAAAGACCGGCAATAACTTACCTATTAAGGCAAGCAGCATATAACCCGCCCCTTCTATATCTTTAGTAATCTAATCGCTACTCTTAGGTACCTATTGTCGTGATGGATACGTCTAATAGAAGCTAAAAGTCAGCCTATTAGGTTCTAAAGTTAGGAGAAGAGATTTCCAAGGAGGATAAAAAACGAGATATTACCTTTATAGGATAGGAAGAAGGCAATTTACATAAAGCAAAAGTAAGTAATTACCTATATTATAAGTAGCAGGTCCCTAATATCTTAAAGATTTATAAAATTATTGGCATTCTATATACTTAACCCGATATTCGCCGGGCTGTAGGTCCGATATATAATATAATTATTTAAATAACTTCGGTCGTGCCACATTACCGTAGTAGCAGATTAGTTATAGCGGAAATTAATTATAATGGAACATTAATAAGGTCTAATTGCTTTTCCGGCGATATATAGTTTATAGAAGGTGGAAAGGAAGCTTTAAAACAATTAGATAAAGAGGTAAAGGAACTTAATAATGCTAACTGGACTACTGCGCCTCCCTTTTTGGTTAGATTGGCGTACTTTACTACCCTAATGCTTGCGATAGCTTTAGTACTTCCGTATAGGGAATAGTTAAGTTTATATAGAGGAACTACGCTGCTTAAATTGCTTGATTTCGTTTAAAGAATATAAGATCTTATACGGCTTATATAATGGTCTAGCGATTTGCTATTATTCTATAACTAAGCCTAAAGCCCTTATACCTTTACGTTCGCCTATACTTATAACCCCTACTAAAATTAAACCCCCCTCTCTACGCTCTCTTCTCCCGGCCTTGCTAAAATACTTAGTATAAATATACTTCTTTTGTAACAAAGATAGAAAGGCTATATAGAAGTGGTCTTTTAAAACCCAATGCTTAATTTTTATAAACTATATAAGTATGGCTAATCTTATGAGCTAGGTAATTGTGCGGGCTATATTAGCATATAGTTAAGAAAAAAGTAAAATAGTGTAATTGGCGGGCTGGTACGCAGGAACATAATACTATTTAACTTTACTTAATGTGGCTTGGAGGAGTGTAGAGCCTTAACCTAAGCTATAGAAATACGTCCTCTAACTAAGCCTTTATTATATAACCACTAACTACTTTTAGGCGCTGCGGCTGCCGTATACCCCGCTACTTACCCTTCCTGGAACTTTAGAAGTTATACTAGTCCTTAGTTAAGCGACTGACGTTTAAAGCTCTAACTAACCAGCTAAATCCGTCACAGATTAGATAAAGCTAATAATGACTTCTTAATGTATATATAGAGGCTTTAGAGCTATGTTTAATAAAGCAGAGTTCTTATTCTTAATTGTCCTATTTAACACCAAATTACTCCCTTAAATATTGCTTAAGATGTAGTTGAAACTAGAGAAATATACCATCTAAGAGTATTCCGTTCGGCTTAGCGCAGCTTATAAATAGCGAGAAATATAATAACTTAAAACTTATATACTAGGGGCTAGAGTTTAAAGTCTATAAAGCGATTATATGCACCTAATCTCCTATACTTATAGCTGCCTATAATAGAGGCTTTTAGGTAAAAGCTAACTAAATATTTAGTAGAATTAACCCTAACTAACCAACTAATAGGTAGGAGGCGGCGACTAATATTATAAATATTAACGAGTTCGATTCTGGCACCGTTAAGAGGATAATCTAATTTATATATAAGAGGGACTATAAAAATGGTAAGGAGGAGTAAGGATCTAATATCGACAACGCCGATACCTTATCGCTATCTAAACTAGATAATAGCGGTGGCGATAATAAAGACACAATAATACGGCCGACGACGGCCTATATTATACTTTGTCACGTCTATATTAATATAATTACTGATTACTATAATATACTATAGCTAAAAGAGCTTGTGAATATAAAAATCTAATATATTCTAGGAACTAGCTAGTCCGTAAATGGGTTTCCTAATATTATTAAGAATGTCTTTAGCCTAATAGGCGACTTAGCATTATATAATATAATTACCTTAATAGCGGCTAAGTATATTAAAGAGCTTATTAAACTTAGGGACTTTATAAAGCTGGACGTTATAAGCGATTTCGCCATTAGTATTATATAAACAGCGATTACCGCATCTAAGGACATAGAGGAAAATTTTATACTAAAACTTTAAGCTGTTTAATCTTAGCTATAATAAACAGAATCACTGCTTTAATCCGCCGAGGTAAGGTATATCGCGGTTGAGTATAAAAGCAAAAATATTAATAACTGTCTTAATACCCTCTGCACGACTAGGACTTGTTATAATATTAGTTATAGAGCCGAGTTTATATATTATATTAAGGACAGCAGTTATCTATCTAACCCTAATTACCCTTATATACTTCGTTATAAAAGGTATAAGCGTTATATATAAGTAAAGATATATAGCTTAGGAGATTGGCTTAGGTAGGAAGTTATTATATTATTTAGGTTGATCTAAGAAATTCAAATATATATTTCGTCTATAGTCGATCCGTTAGATATTGTATAGTAACTATATTATCTATCTTCTATTAGCCTCCCCTTACCTTACCCCTTACCCCTTACCTCTTACCCCTTACCCCACCCTTTATCTTATCCTTTACCTTACCCTTACCTTTACTTTTACCTATTACCCTTTACCCCCCAGACGAATTATAAAATCCTAGTTATTATATCTATTCTACTAAATACTAGAATAGGATTAGATGATAATAGACTAAAATAAAATAAAAAGTGGTAAAGAATAATAAGATAAGCGAGAAATGACTAGGAAAAGGTGCCATATATAAGGAATGTATAGTTCTAAATTTACCAGTTATATGCCTTTCTATTAGTACTAGAGGGTCAGTATAGGATTCTTATATAAGTAAGGCAACTTATCTAGTAGTGCCTTTTAATCGGATGCCATACGCCATATATAAGGGCTGCGTGATTTTTAAAATACTTAAGTCCTTTAATCCACTTTAAACAATAAGGATGCTTATAGCGGAACCTCTACCTAAACACTCCTTCTATAATGTAATTATTGAGATACTTTTATAGTATATCCTTCTTCGCAAATAGGCGGGTCTGCCTTAGCGTTAAGAGTTGGTTATTGCTAATGCAGATAAGGTAAATAAGATTAGTAAACGTTATAGGATGCGGCAGCTATATTATTTTAATACCCTCTTCCTTAATCGGGACCGCGCTCCACGTCTTATCCGGGTTTTCTTAGAAAGGCGAGTTTAAGCTAATATATTCTTTCTACCGCTTTGCCTATTAATAGGTACTAGTATTAGTATTACTTATACCTCTTTTTACGCCTACTATACTTTGGTCTACTTTAGACCTAAATTAAAGTCTAATAGCCTTGCTTAGGATCCCATTCTGCTAGCTCTCTTATTAATTATAATACTTAATAAGATTACGGATAAACTTTATACGGAGTTTTATAGCGTGCCCTTCTTTAAGCTCATTTAGCGGCTAAGACAGCAGTTTGGTAATGGCAGTATATTCGCGAAATTTATACTATATAGCTAAACGGGTAGGAATGTCCGTCCTAACGCTACCACTGAGCTGTCTTTTAATATTGTAATCGTCGATGGCGTTATAAAAATTGAGAATAACCTGGTCCTCTTTTTGTTTGCGTAGGACGTTTATAATACTGTAAAGTTTACGTCTAGCTTTATTATAACAGTTATATAGTTTCGTTCCCTTTACGGCGTTAATAGAGTGATATCCTTGGCTCCTGATCTTTTGCTTATATCGCTCTCATTTCTCGCAAAGCTGCAAAATATTAGGGTGTTAATTAAGTTTTAACTGGAATTTAAGCTTCTGCTCGTCAGTTAGACCTATAGGGGCCTACTTATCCCTTAAAATCCCTATCCGTGCGGCATATTAGATAAGGTTGTCCTATAATAGAGTTCTAAAGTAGATTAACTAGAAATCGCGCTTAATTAAATTAGGTAAATAAAACCGTTGGTAGGTATCGCCGTAATAACCTATTGTCTAATTTTACTCTTCTAGAGTAAGGGTGGCTAGAAAGGTTAGTTAATAGATATACTTATATTAAATTAGATACTTACTGTTTAATTTCCTTCTAGACACTTATCGCAGCTAGTAAAGTTTAAGCGATTATTTAAACCTAGCTACTCGGCCTAACTATACGTAGTAATCGCGGCATTTCTGGTAAGGGAATGCTTTAGTGTCCGACACTCCCCTATAACTAGCCATTATCTTAATATCTTAAAAGATGGGTTGTTCCTCTATCTGCTTCTTAAACTTTACTTTAAGACTTTCTTTATTTACTAGGATTTTAAGTTTAAAAATCTCTTCTAGCGAAGTATAATGGCGTTAAAATGCATTATCCGCGATAGTAAGGCTTATGAGATAGGATAGAATATAAAAAGCTAGGATGCTTTTAAGACGGAAAATGAACCTCTTACTATAGGTCTATTAGCGCCATTCGCGCCGTCTTTAATCGGCGTCGCTATATACCGTCTACCTGTGCCTCTAGAATTCTTAATATATATAAGACTTACGAGGGCAACAGTTGTGGTTTAATTAAAGTTTTTTATATTACGAACTTTTAGGATTATAATATATTTATACAAAAGTGCTTTATTGGAGCCTCTCGCGCTTAAACTTTTAATAAGAGCTTGGGGTCTTATTGCCGTAGTACCGGAGAGGAGGAGGATTACTCCTATTTATACTTGAAAACGACTATAGTAAGGCTTTACGTCCATTATCTAATAGGCATTAATAATTGTATATAAGTCTTGCATATATATTGTATACTTTTCTTTCTTTAATATGTCTAGCTTATATATTGGCATTAAGTAGGTTAGGATCCACTGTAATAAATTAGCCAGGATTTTTTTTTAAAAAATTAAAGATTACCTATATCTTGTATATTAAGTTCTACGCTATTGTTTATACTATGGCCTACCACATCTATGAATTTGCATAGCATTCGTCTCCAGTATAACTGGATTGTGCTTTCCTTCTTAATTTAAGAATTCTTTATGCGCCATTTGAGGTATATTTTAAACGTGTCGGCTATATACTAATAAAGGGCCTTAGTTGGGTTAGACTTAACTTTTAGGTAGAACCTAAATATAAATTGTTAGTATTATAAGGTGAATTTTAGTTTAAATATAAATAAACTTTTCCTAATTTCGGAACTTACGCTTAATAAGAGAAGTAGACTAAGGCTTCCGTTTTAACTTCGCCCTTCCTTAGTCCTTATAATACGCAATCCTCTGCTATAAATATTCCCCTTTAGAATTGGCGTCTTCCCTAGCTTTAGAGTTAGAGCTTAAATCTAAGTCTAAAGCTAGCTTAGAATAAAACGGCTTGCCTAGTTTGGAGTCTAAGCTAGAGGCTGGATTTATATTTCGCCATTTCTTACTTTAAGAGGGCATGGTAGTTAAACGCGTAGTGTCTTAGTGCTTTAGTAGCTGCTAGTTACTTACATATAGAAGCTAGCTTAAGAGCGACTGCTGTTAATAGGAACGCTGAAAAAGGCTTTACGGGAGATTGGCGTTCTTAAGAGCGGGACAGGGCAAAAAAATCCCATAGGTAGAAACCTAGAAATTAAGTATTAGAAGTGAACGATATAATAGCAAAGGAAAATGTATACGTAGCTACTGTGGGAAAAGGGTTAAAGGAGCGTAGTGTAGAAGGGAGGTTTCGTTATATGAGGGTAGTGCTTTTAGCGAAGGATGAGGATAAAGGTAGGCGGTGGATGTCTATGGCTTTTTAAATAACGTTAGCCGCTGAGGGACGTTTGGGGAGCTTCTAGGTTTAGTGGGTGAATGAGGAAGACCCTGCCGTCCTTGGCATGCTTAGTATGTTATAAAAGCAGCAATAGATATGGGTCTAAGCGAGGAGAAACAGCCTCCTAAAACGGGGGGGAGGAGCCTCTAAATCCGGCTGCGTCTTCCCCAATAATAAGATTCTAGTAGTAATAACTTAGTAGTAGGTTATACGGAATTTTAGTTATTTTTAACCTAGCTAATTAGAGGGTTATATTGTTTTAGCTATTTATATTTAAGTATTACCTTATAATGCTTTAAGGGTATTATAAATAGGGAAATATATTTAAGGTATTTGCCTATCCATATCTTTATAAAAGTGTAGTATATTAGTTCGCTATATATTAAAGGCTTACTATTAAAGCCTTATAGGCCTTAGGGCTTATTAAGTTTCTTTAAATTTAAGCGTTAAGTTTTTACATAGTTTATATTAATAAAACCTATATTAGTAGCTCCGCTATTTATAAGAATTTATACTTCCTCTTATTTTTTAAGTATTTAAATTTCGCCGAGTATATTAAGGGAGTTATATTATATATTAGCGCTAAAAGAGCCTAAATACTTATACTCTTCCACTTCTTATCCTAAGGCGCAACTTAGCCCTAGGATAATTTATTTTCTAAATTAATTAAAGGTAAGACACTTTATAGTAACTAAGTATAATTTATAAAATAAGTATAATTTAAAAACTAAAAGGAACTATATTAGACCTTTTTAAAAGGGTAAGTTTAGTAATTTCTTTAAATATATCCCCTTTTACTATATCTAAAGCATTCTCTATTTATGGCTTATATTCTTTATTTATTAGTTTCTAAGGGTATATAGGATTAAGTAATGTTAAGGTCTATAGGGTTATATATAAGGCTTTTTAGTTTTAGAGACGGATTATGCTTTAGGGTATATACCGGTTTTATAGAGTTTTAAATATAAGGTATAGTTAGCTTTAGGGAATAAGTTTATTTATTATATTAAAGGTCCTTATTAATTTATTAATATATTATAGCAAATTCGGGTAAGTCCTTTAGCAGTTCTCTACCTATTAACTATACTTAAATTTTATCTTAGATAGCTTAATAGAGAGTAGTAACTTTAGCGGCTTTATTCTAATCTAGTTTACTAATAAGGCCTAAAAATTCCGAAAAGAAGCTAGTAAAGTCTCGGTTTCGTTATTATAGGTTTTTAAGTTTAGTAACAGCTGTATATTTATAGCTAGCGTTATTATACGTTTGTTCTAATAAAGAGATAAAGATTTTAAAATTAATAAAGGTGCCGTTATAAAAGAATAGGTCTATAGTTTATGCAGCGTCTTTATTTAAATAAGACATTCCATAGCTAATCTTACTAGCTTTAGTAGGGTATTAGTTATAGTTTATTAAGAGTTTAAGACGGAGCTTAGTTATAAAGGGATATAGGTTATTTTAGTTTCTATTAAATATTAGAGGGTTAGGGAGCTTTTTAGATTTTATAGTAGGTACTAAGTCTATTATAGGTATAGGTTAAGCTATTATTACTAGTTTAGGGTTTATATTTAACAGGCCGGGTTTATATACAGTTATTTTAATTTTATTTATAGGTGTTACTATTAGGGTCTCTAATATAAGTGCTTTAAGGTTACGGAGTTCTTCGCGGATTACTTGTTACGGCACCGTAACGGATCTAGTCAGGGGGCTCGCTTGAGCCTTGGCATATGTATATAGACGTGTCCTTTTCCACCTTCTGCTCCTCATCTTGATATCCGAGTCCATAGACTACCAATTGTACAGGCTTGCATACGTTCTTTACGGCGCTCGTGCCTCGATTGACTAAGTCGCTGTGACATTACTCCTATTAATTACTAGTACTAAGCTTTTAATGTCGCTCGCTTTTAGGCCAAAGCATCTATAAAGGACTATTACATTATAGTTAACTATTCCCTAACTAGGGCTATAATACTTATAGTTAACGCAGAGGGTTTAAGTTCGTTTGCTATTTTAATAGTAGTTATTTTAACATAACATAATATATGGGCGCGAAGAGACTTTAGGGAAGATTTAAAGGAATAATATAAATTCTATCTAAATCTAAGGGTATATAGCTCTCGCTAAGAACAAGACGTTATATAAAGAAGAGAAAGGAATAATAAGAGAGTTATATACCAAATAGTTAGGGGTCTTAGTGGTTAATACGTGCGCACGTGTATACGCGGTCTTCGACTGACTTTAGTAGAATTCAATGGATCTGGCAGAACTTGGTAGAAGTCGATTAAGCTGGCAGAATTCGGCAGAATTTGGTTAAAGCGTCGGAATTCATCTGTCGAGTGCTTTACCGAGACATTCCTACTATAACTGGGCTAGTCCCGTTACAGTTAAATATAATATTAGGTAATAGATATATAGTTCTTATAGTTAGCTTCTAAACTAGAGCAAGCATATTAATGGCAGGAAGTATTTAGTTAGCGTTCTATAACGGCCTATACCCTAGATAGTGCATGGCTATAATAGAATATACATATATACATACATACATACGTAGACGAGGGTTGGCGCTTCGCGTTTGCGGAAAGGGTTAGAAGGCCCAATTTTGACCCTCCGACCCTTGAGAAGATCGACCTTCATAGAGCGTAATATTATAACGCTTACTGCTAAGTAAAAATATACAATATAACTACTTGACACACTTTAAAAAGCCTTTAGGCTCTGGACGTAACTTTAGCCCAAGGTGTGAGTTCTTATTAGAAGTCACGATCGACATTTCCTATACAGCTGCTTTTCACAGTGAGATATTTGAAAGAAATTATTCTTGACTAGCAGGACAAATGAACAACAAGAAAGCAAGACATCGAACCAAAGCAAAAAGAAGATTCTGACTGGGGGCAGTGTGATGTATATCTCTACATTCTCACGCAACCTGTCTCTGACTCCGCTAGTTTTTACATTGCTGCTAAAATATCACATCATCGCTACGATGTCACCATCTTCCACAGACACCTAGATGGATATATCAATACTAGCTAATGGATCATTACCAGCTCTCGGGAGCCCTCCCGAGAGGCATAATACTCAAAACTCCTAATGAAATATTTCCTCCTTTCCTTTTATTACAAACTGCTGATACCGAATACGATAGGGCGTTGGTGTACCAAGTCTCAGAACTTTTCATTCTTGGAAGTGATTTTTCGCATAATTAAACAAATGGTATTGTTTGGCTAACGGATATAGAAAAAGCGTTTCCCGGCTCAATTATCAACCTATCGGGGCAGGACGCCCTTCCTGCTAGTACGCTTGCAGAATAACACAGCCCGTGTATTTTGAAGGTGGCTTACGTATTTTAAAAACATACTAGCAGGGGGGCATCCGTCTTATACGTGCTAACCCCTTATATACGACCTTATACATACAAAGGATATTTATCTCGGACTTTCTTTTAATTAAATCCTAGTCTTTCGTTTAGCTAGTTCCCGCTATAAAGCGGCCCCTGCGGCCTACTGAACGAAGCCCCAGAGCCCTAATAGCTGCTTTAACCCCTAAACGCGTATTAGCAATACTACCTTTAGACCCGCTAGTAGCTCCACTAAGACGTATAAAGAAACCGAGCGCGAAGGTGTAAGAGGCCTAGTAGTCGCTGAGGACACGAGCCTAAATATTAGTATAGTTTAAACAGCAGATAACCGCACTATAAACCGAACTATAAGCTATACAGCATATACTGCCTCCATTTTCTACAGTAAGAGTCTTTACCTTACCCGAACGTAAAGGAGGAGGTATTAATTATAACGAATTTTATTAACTTATTAAAAGCCTTAAAGAAACTATAGTATAGCAGAGCAACATTATTATAAACTAGAATAGCATTATTAAGAGCATTAGAAATGACTTTATAGATATTAAATTGGAATAGTAAAGCCTTAAAAAGTAAAATGCTGAACTCTAAAAGGCTATTTGGTCCTTGCGAGCGTAACTAAACACTCCCTTAGCTCTAATATAATTATAGGCATTAGTAGTGGCTAGTAGAGGTATAGTAGGGTTAGAGATAACCTTACTATAAACGACAAGCGCTAGGAACCCTAAGGAACCTAATTAGTAGCTAGTGATAGATGTTAGCTAAGCAGGTTTAGAGGCAATAAAGAGGGTAGTTATTACTAAAGCAGTAAAGTAAACTATTGTATAAGGTATAAAGGATGTTAAGGGGCTTATGGGAGCTATACTTAAGGACTTCCGCGTATAGCGAACAAGCGACAGCGCGAGCATTATTAGATTCTTAGTAGAAAAAGATAAAAAAGCTATATTTAGGTAGACGACTGCTTAATGGCTTAAACCGTATATTCTTAGGGCGAGGCTTATCGGACCTAAGTGGTATATGGTTAAGGCGGACTAGGTTAAAGTACCTTTAGCGATAGATATTAATAGCGGAAAAGTAAGTAAGTTAGCTATAGAGCGCTTTAGGGTAGAGAATAGGGTAGAGGTATGTATAATAAGATGGCTGGGACAACTAAGGCCGCGCAGCTAGCACGCGTTGGTAATTGTTAAAGTGGCAGTAAAGGAGGATATAGAGAAGCTACTTACGTTAAACAACGTGTTATTTAGGGGAGGCGCGATTATTATATTACTATTTAAGGAGCGACGCACCCCTATAGCATGCTATAAATATAAAAGGTTTAGATATAGGGCTAGAGACTATACGTAACCTAACACGTGCGAAATATGTGGGCGGGAAGGCTATCTTTGGTGTAAGACGGTAAATCTACACTGCGTAAACTGCTAGGGTCCTTACTAAGCCTTATACTGTAAATGCCTAGCATATAAAAAAGAGATAGATAGGATTCTTATATAATAGCGCTATAAATAGAAAACTCTGGATCCTTTAGGCGAATATAAAGAAGTATAGGGAGGCGTAGTATGCGCTATATAATAACAAAGCGCTAGCGGACTTTTACTTTATTTTAGGCTAGGAGCCTTACTGCTTTCTCTTAGATAGGGAAGTAGTGTTAGCTAGCTTAAATCCCTGGTAAATAAGATTTGTCCCAATAGGCAGGCAGCAGCGGTATCCCCTAGTTAGGTTATATATCTAGGCATCTAGAGAGTTGGCAGCTATATAACTATAGGTAGATTTAGCAGATATTACGGCGGTGGTAGCGCACGTTAGCCAAAGGAGACTTATAATTATGTTGGTATACATTCCAGATAGATATTTAAGGAGAACTAAGGAAGAGAACCTAGAGGAGCTCTCTAGCAGACTGGAGATAATTAATAGGCTAATTTAGGGTAAACTATTACGCGACCTACACACCAAGGTAGTAATCGCAGGTAACTTTAATCGGCATAATCTGCTATAGGGAGGAAGTTATATCAGTACCACATTAACGCAGGAAGAAAGCGCGCTAATTATTAACTTTATGGCGGACCGGTCACTCTAGAGCCTACTTTTAGTGGGAATACCTACGTTTAAAAGCGACGTAGGGTGAATATTAACAATTGACCTTATACTTGCAACCCTAGGCCTAGTAAGTAAACTAGTAAAGTACGCTATTTAGGAGTATAAGTACGGATTAGACTATAGAGCTATTTATACTAGCTTCTAGGTTAATATAGATATGTAGAAGAGCTAGGAGAGGCTACTTATTAAAAATATAAACTAGGATAAGATATAAGAAGACGTAAAGCGATAGAAAGAGATAGGATTCCCTACAAAAGATATAGACGAAATAGTTAACTACCTTAATAGGTGGGTTAATAAAGCCCTTAAAGTACACTGCTAACGGGCCAGACCATTACTATATATAAAAAAATAGTAGAACGAAAACCTTATAACGCTAAGGAAGTTATATATATACTAGAGGAACAAAAATAGCGCAATGCGGAGGCAAAAAAGGAACAACCCTAAGCTATATAATGTCGCAGCAAGAGCGAAGAAACTCTTTTATAGGACTATTCGGCGATATAGGAAGCTCTATTAGGACGAATTCCTTAGTAACAGTAACAATATATAGAAAGCGTCAAAATACCTTAATCCGTAGGCTATATCCGCGTTCGCTAGAATACCGCTAATTAAAAAGGATGGAGGATAGGGAAAGGTTATTACGGAGAACTATAATATTGTAAGAGAACTACTCTAGGCATTCTTTCCGGTCCCACCGCCGTGCGAATAAGAGGAGGAAGCTATGACTAGCTATAACTAATTACTATAGGAGCCTATTGCTAAATATAAGGTTAAGGCAGTTGTGTTTAGGGCTAGCCCAGATAAAGCTCCTAAAAGGGACGGCCTACTAGCTAGGGTGTGGCGAGAGCTGTGGCCCATACTGAGTGGTAAAATCACCACTATCTTTACCAAATTACTTAAGACAGGAAAGGTACCCTAGGAATAAAAGGTAGTAAAGATTATGCCGCTATAAAAGCTAAAGTGGGGGGACTATACGGTAGTAAATAACTATAGGCCGATCTCCCTCCTCCTAACGCTAGGAAAAGTACTTAAATTACTAGTAGCGGAGAGGATAGTATACCTAGTGGAGGAATATAGCCTACTACCTAAGACGCACTTTAGAGCTAGGAAGCAAAGGTCAACAATATATGCGCTATTATATCTCTATGAGGACGTATTTAAAGCGTAGAAAGGAAAGAAGACGCTATCTCTAGTATTATTTAATATTAAGGGTACGTATAATAATATAGCTATAGAGCTGGAAATCAGGAGATTACGGCAGCGTTAGATACCTTAGATAATTATATAATAGGTATAGGACTTTTATACAAACCATTAAGCCTATATCCTAGTTAATAGATATACATTAGAGGTACAGGCGCTCCCGTAGGCGGGTCTCCTGTAGGGATTAGTACTAGCCCTAATACTCTTTCTATTCTTTAACGCGGATCTTATATAAAGCGCACCTAGAAATAGCAGCTCTATGGCCTTTGTTAATAACTACTTAGTATAGGTTATAGGCCCTACGGCGGAGGAAAACACGCAGATTATCTAGGGCAAGATTATACTAATACTTAAGAAATAGGAGAGAACCAATAAAGCCTAATTTAAAGCGAAGAAAACGTTATTTATCCACCTTATTAGATATAAAGAAGTAGGTAGGGATACTACCACACTACTCCAATTTAAAGGAAAAGGGATCCCCCCAACTTAGAAAGTCAAAATCCTTAGGGTAATCCTTAATAAGGAGCTACGGTTTAAGGCGCACCTAGTAGATAAGGCAGGTAAAGCCACTAAGGTGGTGCTAGCGTTGCGTAGATTAAAGGGACTGTAGTTTAAGAGCGTTAAGTAGCTAGCTAAGAGCTTAGTCCTACTAGTAGTAGACTATACGTCGCTAATATAGTACCCGCTTATGATATAAGAGTTAATATAGCTCCTCTAGTAGGCGTAGAGGATTACGGTATAAGCTATTATTAGGGGGTTCCGCTCTATTGCCCTACTAATAGCAAAAATAGAAGCTGGCTTACTCCCTTTTAAGTAAAGGCTGCGTAACCAGGCTATTGCGTTCTGGGTATTAATTTATAAACTAGGTAAATTATATCCTTATTAGATAATTCGAAGATAGAGGCTCTATAGATAGCACTAATCGCCACTTTAAAGGATAGTAGAGATGTGTGAGGATATCTAGGTAAATGGGGTGCTAGAGGTTAAACCGTATACATGCCCGCTATAGGTGGCTAAGCCTAATGTGGTAATATATAAGAACGAAGATTATACTTAAGCTATTATTAAAGACTATAAGCTAGGGCAGGTTAATATATACATTAATATATCGGTGCGCAATAGTAGGGCAGGAGTTAGTGTATATGCTACGCTATCTAAAGCAACGCTTTTAAAAATGGTGGCAAGCTTTAATTAGGCTAACGCCTACCTTATAGAGCTTTTAGTAATTAGTAAGGCAGCTAACTAGCTATAGAACCCTATATGCACGGCTGTTGACTAAGTAGGTTTTCTAATACCTATATTTAGTATAAGAATATTCTCTAACTTGTAATTAGCGTTGCTATTAGTATAGAGCTAGAGGGCTGGAGCCTGCCAGGAAATAGTTATAGAGATCTTAAAGAAGCTTTAGCTAAACAATATCACGCTATACTAGATTTTAGGCTATTTAGGATTTATAGGAAATAAAAAGGCTAATAAGCTTACTAAAGCAGTAATAAGATTAGAGAGCGAGGAGCCACTATAGAGAGACGGCCTTTTATGGTACCTTATGACGCAAGCGTTAAAAAGAGCCAAGATAATAATAGAACCGCTTTTATTAGGAAGATCTAATACGGGTAAGTTTATAAAAAAAATTAATGTAGCACTCTACCTTAGAAAGGCTGTAGGATTATACTAGCAGCTAATTAGCTTAGAAACTGCTATCCTTGCATAGCTATAGACCGGCAAGTTATTTCTAAAGGAATATCTCTATAAAATTAATGTATTAAAGACGGCGTTATATGACTACGGGCTTATAGAGTTAATACAGCACTTCCTCTTCTCTTATAGGAGGTGGGCGTAGCAGAGGATTAAACTAAAAGAGTAATATAGAGATTAATTTAGGGATCTATTATATATATTAGGAGGCTACTTACGTAGATAAGAAGGAGGTAGGAATATTAACGGCCTAATTAAGCGCTGGAAGCTAGATATTAGCGTAGTTAAAGCTATAATTAAATTTATAAAGGAGACTAGATGTTTACACCTAAGTATATAAGATATAGAGAGCATAGAAGCTAATATTAATAAGCAAAGACTCTTAAAAATTCCTCCTCTAATTATCTAACTAAATACACTATAAGCCTCCTCTATACGTGCCTTTACTAGTATATCGCCAATTAAGAAGCGCATAACGCTAGAATAGCCCTACGGACACAAGGCATCGAAAACTACTTACTTAGGCTTGCCTCTAAACTCTAACTTTCTTTAATAGTAACACATTACTTTCCTTTATTTTTTTCTTAGTTGAGTATAGTGTTAGGTAATAGATATATAGTTCTTATAGTTAGCTTCTAAACTAGAGCAAGCATATTAATGGCAGGAAGTATTTAGTTAGCGCTCTGTAACGGCCCATACCCTAGATGGTGCATGGCCATAATAGAATATACATACATACATACGTATACGACCTAGTTTTCTTGAAAATTCTTTGGCCAGGATGAGGAATTTGATGGCGTGGGCGCTGGCGCAGGAGATCCCAAAAATAGGCGCACACAGCCACGACCGACACGAGCGACTTGGCACAGAGGCTTGCTTCGGCCTCAACACCCCTCCGTGCATTCGCGCGACACGCAACCGCCGGAGAGGTGGACAGAGCCGCCGTGTACAGAATATTGGAGGGGTTGTGATGTTCACGATGCCTCGTTGGCTGTTTTGAAAAGTGACCTTGTGGAAGAAGAGATGCAGGAGCGGCAAGCAAAAAGGCTCCTGAATGTTTTTTTGGGAGTATGAAGCAGTGCTGTAGTCTGGCTGCCCCAAGCGGGCCATACGACTTGGTCGTCGAACGAGATTCTTGGCTGGCCTTGCAGCGTCACATTGTCCAGCGGCATCGCTCGTGGGGCGCAAGCTGACCTCGTTGCTGTGCAGTAGTGCTGGAAGACTGACGCCAAATACTTGAGGAAGGGATTTTCTGGACTTTCTAGAGCCCTGCACATCCTGCAACCCTTAGGACGCATCGCTGAACTCGTATAACCGTTACCCGTAATCGACGATTATTACGACACCCTGCTATTTTCGTGCTCCGTCGAACACGCCAAACGACCGCCACCCTTACTTTGCCGAGACCCTGAAACGACTTCGCTCCCCCTTCGGGTCCGTCCATCAAACTCCACACCCCATCCTCAACCACAACGACTCCTTCAACACCTGACGCTTCGCCTCTTTTCTCTCGTTTCACTCTCGCTCGTTCTGTCGAAAGACTTCACTGGTCCTGTCCTCTCTTTCCGACTTCTTCTACAGCTATCCTTGTTCATATCCTTCCTATTCTTCAACGGCACGAACAAGGTTGATCCTGCTCGAACCGTCATAGTTTAATCGATCAACGCTTTCACCTTTCGCTGTCACGAACATTTCCTAGTATTGCCAGACGCGATAAATAACGGCTCCGATACTTCATTCCTCACCTGCCGAGCCCTGTGGATCACGAATCCGATCTCCTGGGCAACTCTTATTCGGAGTACCGCCTGTACAGGCGACCACATCTATAAACATGAAATTTCACAGCACATGTTCTACAATGCTCGCACCTTTGCTTCTTCTCGGAACTCTACCGCTAGGAGTACTAGGTGGCGATATCCTTCAGACAAATGGTTTTAGCACATGCCAAGCAAATTCAGATATCCAAGTGAACAAGTTGAACATATCGTTCAATCGAGCAACGAAGAAGATAGATTTCGATGTTGCCGGCACAAGTGAGAAGGCGCAGAACGTTACGGCATCAATGACCGTGACAGCGTATGGCAAGCAGGTGTACCAAAAGAACTTCAACCCTTGCTCCTCGGACAATTTCGTCGCGCAGCTATGTCCAGGTAACAACCACCCTGTGTCTTCCTCAAACTCAAGTACCGTTCGCTAACGTCTGTATAGTACCCGCTGGTGACTTTGCTGCTCAAGGCGAACAGGATATTCCTGACAGTTTCGCATCACAGATTCCATCTATTGCTTTCACCGTCCCCGATCTTGACGGGCAAGCAACATTACAATTAAAATCACTTGATAGTGGCCAGCCACTTGCTTGTATCACATCCACGGTGGACAACGGGAAATCTCTTAGCGTTCCAGCGGTGTCCTATGTGGCTGCAGGTATAGCCGGAGCTGCACTCCTACTCTCGGGTATATCGGCCCTAGGTGCTGGCGCTCACGCAGGTTCTGCTACACCTAGCCCGACCTTTGGAGAGGTCATGGGTTGGTTCCAATCCATGGCACTGAACGGCATGATGAGCGTTCAGTATCCTGGTGTATACCGGAGCTTCACAAAAAATTTTGCATTCAGTGGTGGTATCATTTACTGGGAAGGAATGCAGACCTCGATTGACAACTTCCGCAAGGCCACAGGTGGTAACCTGACTACGGACAGTGTGTCTTACCTGAAGAATGCCACTCTTATTTACGATACTTCCAGCACGAACCTCACCAAGCGTGGAATGGAGAACCTCGTTCTTTTCGCTCGCGACTCGCTTACCACGAATGTCAATGGAACGGATGGCAGTACCACTCCTGCAGATAACAAAGTAATGCACATCGTCCACGGCATCCAAGGCTACGTTGAGGAGCTTACTATCCCACAAGCAAACACTTTCATGACTGTTCTGCTTATTTTCGCCATTGTCATTGCTGCCATTACTGTCGGTATCCTCCTCTTCAAAGTAATCCTCGAGACTTGGGCCCTCTTTGGATCCTTCCCTAAAAGCCTGACGAGCTTCCGCAAGCGATACTGGTGGCTCCTTGCAAAGACCATCACCAACTTGATCCTATTGCTTTATGGCGTTTGGACCCTGTATTGCGTGTACCAATTTACGAACGGTGACTCATGGGCCGCTAAATTACTCGCGGGCATTACTCTTGGTATATTCACAGCTATCCTAGCATTCTTTGCCTGGAAGATCTGGCAGCTGGCTAATAGGTTTAAAAAATTGGAGGGAGATGCCACAGCACTCTTTGAGGATAAGGAAATCTGGAGGAGGTACAGCTTGTTCTACGACGCTTACAAAAAGAGCTATTGGTGGATCTTCGTCCCATACATCGTCTACATGTTCGCCAGAGGCTGCGTTATCGCTGGCGCTGATGGTCATGGCCTCGTACAGACATCCGGTCAGCTCATCATTGAGTCTTTGATGTTTATCCTGCTCCTCTGGTCCCGGCCATATTCACTAAAGTCTGGTAACTGGATCAACATCGTTATTCAAGTTGTTCGTGTGCTCTCCGTTGTCTGCATTCTAGTCTTCGTCGAACAACTGGGCATATCTCAAACAACGAAGACGATCTCTGGCCTCATTCTGGTTGTTATGCAGTCTGTTCTTACGGCTGTTCTGGCTATTCTTATAGCAGTTAATGCAATAATCATTTGCTGCCGCGACAATCCCCACCGCAAGAAGAGGAAAGAAGCCGGTAGGTTTGAATCACTCCATTCACACTACATAGCACGTTCTAACCTTAAACAGAAAAACTCAACCGCGATCTAGACAACCTTACACCTCTTGACGCCCGAAATTCACTCCTCATGGATCCTACCGAATACAAGCACACATCAATGCGAGGGCCCATGGTATCTGCATCCCCACTAAAAGGCGGCTATGACCCTGTCCCGATCTCCGAGCAGCAGACTGGCTTCCTCAATCGCCCTCGCTTCCCGGGTGAAGGCCAAGAGGGCCTGCTTAACGATGCCGCTAGTATCGCTGGTAGACATGGGCGGAG
Source organism: Cenococcum geophilum 1.58 (assembly GCF_001692895.1). Classification (NCBI taxonomy): domain Eukaryota; kingdom Fungi; phylum Ascomycota; class Dothideomycetes; order Gloniales; family Gloniaceae; genus Cenococcum; species Cenococcum geophilum. The sequence continues at coordinate 1,618,329 of NW_027137571.1, read as the reverse complement.
CATTAGCCATGATAGGAGCGGAAGCCATGACCGGAGTGTCTCTCCACCTCCAAATAGGGCACCCAGGCTGCCAGATGTGGATTTTGGGGCACCTGGGGTTGGGGGTTATAGAGGACATGCTTAAAAACAAAAATGATTAGCAATGGAAGTGGGAGGATGTAGATTAAAGAAAGTTCACTTTGTATACATGTCAATATTTCTGGAAAAGGTAGTTTTGGGGAGGGGACTTGTGGGTTGTTTTTCAAAGCGACTTTTCTGAAGTTGGAAATTGGGTTGAGAAGAAAATCTTCACCGACCCACGACACAGACGTTTTCATTTTAGTTTGTTTTTATTGTTGCATTATACGGTATCGATAGAGGTTGTAATTGCATATGCGGTCGCCAGAGGCGGGCGCTGAAATAACCAGTATCATACGCTCGTGCACTACTTCCGGATAGTGTTTCTCTTTTTAATTCTCGTTCTCCCCGTTTGGACACCCGTTCCGCCTATCTATTCTCCAATTTCCGTATCACTATTTAACTGTCCCTCAGTATTTGCTATTCGACTCAGAACTCCCGGGATCTTACCATCGCTCTCCACATGAATATCCATTTACCTATTACTCTATCAAGGCATCGATCGCTGAGTACTACGCCCATCGTTAGCGGCATTCAAGACAAGCCAAGCTATTCCATCAAAGAATACCTGTGTTCTGTGCTCCTGGATCAGAGCCTGTGAGCTTTCTTCGGTAGACAGGCAGGATTGTATCGTGAGCCATCGCATTTTCCCTATATGACCGACGAGCTTGCATGCAAGTACTGGCTGCGGTGCGAGTTTGATCCTTGCTATTTTGCGCTTCTGTGTGAAGCATTTGAGCAAATAGCTCTTCCTCCGGGGTGTGAGTGAATGGAGAATATGGAAATATTGGCGGCGTGCTGATTCAGAATACAGGGTAATATCGTGCCTAGCATAGACTTGAGAGATTGCTCCTCTGAGATTGCTCTTGTGGGATGGTATGCAGCCTTTCGGGCTGGGAAATGGCATATTCCGGGCCATTCTTAAGAAAAATCCAAGTTATCTTCTTCAGCCACAGGGTCCCCGGTCCCCGAGGCCCAGATCCTGATCGTGGTATCATATCCGGTCGCTACAAGCTTGCTATCGGGAGAAAATAATACGAATCGTATTAAACTTGAGTGGCCATCAAGTATATTCCGCAAGATGCCGGTTGTGGGGTCCCAGAGTCTTACCATATGTTCCCAAGATGTAGATGCTAAGAGATTTCCATCCGGCGAGAATTTTACATCGAAGACTTTATCCGAATGGCGTAGTGTAAGATCCAGCGCCCCCGTGGCAGTATCCCAGAGCATAGCCGTGTTATCGTCAGATGCAGATGCAATGCTCTTGCCGTTCGGCGAGAAGACTACATGGACCACTTTACCTTGGTGACCATTGAGCACAGTGCATAGCTCTCCTGTGGTAGCATCCCAGAGCTTGATTTTTTTGTCCTTAGATGCAGATGCAAGAAGTTTGCCATCTGGCGAGAAGGAAATATGTGCTACATAACCAGAGTGACCTTCAAGCCCAGCGCGTGGTGCTCCTGTCTCAGAATCCCAGAGCCTAATCGTGCCATGGTAATATACGGTTGCCACAAGCTTGCTGTCCGGAGAGAATGCTATAGAAGTTATTTGACCCAATTGCCGAAGCATAATGCGCGACTCTCCCGTTGCTGTGTTCCAGAGCTTAATCGTCTTGTCGTGAGTCACACAGGCCAAAAGCCTACTGTCCGGCGAAAACTCTACCGGGAAAGTTAACCCTTTATTGTTTTCGAATACGCCGCGTGGTGACGCTGTCAAGGTATCCCAAAGAGTGAGTTTATCCTTTCCATCACTAGAGAGGCATGCCGTAAGCTTGGTGTCTGGGGAGACTTTCTGGACATAGAACCCAGATCTCGGGATTTCACACATGCTATAAAACGTTCCTGTTACAGAATCCCAGAGCTCGACTTTCCTGTTGAAATCTATGGCCACCAGGTCACCATTTGGTGAGAATGCTGCCATACTCACGTTACTCTCGGATGAGTGCAATAAAGTGCGGTTATCTTTTAAGATTTTAGGATGCTCTTCCTCAATCCGCTGCTGCTGGTTCTCGAGTGTGGGGGCAAGTCCAGTCCTACCACCAAGCATGTACCGGTGTGCCAGGGGTAATGCTTCAACTTCGGTGTGAAGCGGAGGCTCTTTCGGGTAGGGTGGCTGTGAGTCCTGTGCGTGACTCGGATCAGTATGTGCCCATTCTTGTGGAATTGATTGAACGGTAGCATCGTGAGGACTCGGAGAGTAAAAGAGATTAACAGATGATTCTAGGGGTTCTGCTGGAAGGAGCGCTGAATTGGCGTCTTCCAATGCTGTTTGGTTTGTATAGCACGCAATGTCGTCAATTATGTTCTCGCTGCCATCGGAATCCTCGATATCCACGCAGCAAATGCCGCAGAAGCGAAACTGATGGTCCTGCTGAGGATCATGCGCCGTACTCCAGTCCACAATCTCCGCCGCTGTTGGTCTCTTCTTTTGGTCATGCTGTAGCATGATCTCAATCCAAGAAATTGGCATGTTGTCAACAGCCTCCCCAACAGTTTTCAATTCTCGGGTTATCTGGGTCACGGCTGCCAGGTTTTGATATGGATACGGTTCCATAGTACCATTACTCTCAAAATATCTCTTAACAAATTCGGTAGTTTGGCCTTTGAGAACTGCTAAAATCTCGAGGAAAACACATCCAAGGGACCATATGTCGGACTTGGTGTTGCGAGCAGTGTCTAATGCGACCTCAGGTGCACAATATCGGGGCGTAAAAGCGCAAGCACTTGCAGTAGTGCTACCATCTCTGTCACTGAGATCGCGCGCTAGGCCGAAATCGGTCAGAAGAACATTTGTGTCTTTAATCAAGATGTTTCGAGACTTGATGTCCTTGTGGCGAATTTGATGGCTGTGAAGGAAATCAAGTGCGTTTGCTAAACATCCAAAATACGTCCGCAGTGTAGACGACTTCTCAGGCGACGGAGGAACTCGCTCTGGCTTCAGGTATGTTGCCAGGTCCATATCAGCCACGGGAGACATTATGATAGCAAGGTGCTTGGAATCAGTGTAACTCCCCACAAGTTCGACTATATGGCGATGTTTCGCGCGCTTTAACGTCTTAATTTCAACCACAAATTGTTTAACAGCTTTACTCGAATCGGGTCCGAAAGCTTTGGCGCGATGAATTCGCTTCAGAGCATACTCCTTGTAGCTAACAGAGCTGAGCACCCTGTCGACCTGGCCAAAACTTCCTGTGCCTAGTACGCCCTTGAATTCGAACGGGAGCATTTCGCTCTTGGAAAAATGTAAATGTTGGCCGTGTTCCCCCTTTTCTAGATCTATGAGCCTGGTGAGCACTAACGATTGAGCTTCTTTGAATTTTATCTTCACTGAAGGACTAATCGACGAAGGAATCCCACGGTCTATCATAACCGGAAACCAGTGGTCAGTAAAACCTAGGTCGATGAAAGTATCAAGTAGGTTTAAGTGGCCAATAGCGCGCAAAACAATGTAAGTCCGAGGAACCCTGGCCCAAGACTTGTTTAAGTGTCCTAATATGGAAGCAATCTCTTGGATATCCGAATCTTTGAAAGCTGGCAGTTGGCCTATGGGTGTTTGTCCGTTTAGTGAAACAAAGAAGGATGCCAAACGGTTGTCAAGGTTGGCGGATAGCGGCGAGGTGGTGGGTGCTTCGTTAGACGCCATTAGTGCATTTGCAAGGCTGGTAGGCATTGACTGGTAGGCGACATCCAAAGCGTGCAAGATTCTTGCAGTATACCTTTTGAGAAGGCCTTAGGACAAAAATTACTGGTTCAAGTCCTAGATCGAAAGAAGTCAGAAGTCAAAGCCATGACCCTAAATCTATGCAAAACATACCACTCACGGCCAGGTAATATCAGCTGAAATTCGATAACCTGCAGCGCAGAATATATACACGCTTCGCAAAGCTAATTCAACGACGTGCGGGCAGTGCGAAAAGCTCGAGCGAGCGACAAATGGGAATACCTCAATCAAGAGTACGTAATTCCTACCAACGTAAGAGAGAAAGTTGGATCCCACTATCTAATATAGCAGCAGAGCAACTAGACAGAGCCCGATAGTCCTGCTTATGCTGTTTCCAGATCCGTTCAATCCATAGTATGAGCTCGCGAAGGACGTATTGGTACACGGACGACACGAACTGGATGCAACGAGTTGTGGAAGCGGAATGATGACGACCTAGGATGTATAGCAAGGGAGGATTTAGCCGTAAGGTTTGGCGGATGGGGAGTTCTGCCACAAAAGAAGATCGCGTCTGCATGGGGAGTCAGTAGGTACTTTGCATGATTGGAAGAGGCTGTACATCAAACGCTGTGGCCGGGCAACTTTGGATGCAATGGTGGTGTCAGCCAGCTCCATTTCTGCCACGTAGTTTCAGCCACCTCGACGCAAGGATCCAATCGCTTCGTTGGCTTGAGTCTAGGTAACTGAGACCCATTTTCGTGATTATATCGACTTACTATATAATCAGAATCTACTCTTCTATTACTCTTCCAGGTAACAATGTTTCAGGCAGAAGGCACCTAGTAGAGTATGCTTCAGATTTGAGCTGTTGCAGGGGGTACGTTTAAAACATTGCACCTCGCGAAACTCACTCGAAATATAATCGAAGATCTATTAATGTATGATGCTTATTACGAATGCATACGCGGAATGGTACGCTTTTGGGCACAAAGAAATAAACATGTAGCAAGTGTTTGTAACCAATATTGGATTAAAAAGATAAACTGTGACAGTAAATATAGAGTTTCTATTACGTGCGTTTAACCTTGAAAAAGCGAGAAGAAACAATCCCGATTTCTATAATCATAAATCCCCTGTGATCATAGCCAATATAAGTTCGCAAGGTTATATTTGGGCTTTATCTTAGGCGTGGTGCCGTGATACGCAGGTACAACGATTGCACGGCAAGAAAATATATGATCAACACTGCGAACCTACCTAGTACATTTAACATGAAGCCGGCATCTTGCTTGATGTGTCAGATTTTATTCGTTGATACTGAGCGCGACAATAAAGGCCGAGAAGCAGAAGGATGATGATAAGGAAGTTAGCATTAACGTTGCTGTATCGTTGTTTGTCGGTGAGACGATCTTCTCATCTCTACTGTTATAAATTCCTTATTGGTTATTGTAGACATAAAGCATATAATAAGCGGGTAAGGCCGGATTCGCATACCCAATGCCGTATTACCGAGTGACGTTGAAACCATGATGATAGTTGGAGAAGAGGACCGTAATCTCGAAAACCAGTCATCCTTGGTGAAGTATAAAACCACTGCATGGTTGCTGCGTGGGACAATCAGCAAGGTAAGTTTTTTTATGTTCCGTCAGGAATGACGCTAGGGCTGTTAATCAAAAAAATAACTAACCAAGCAGATCATTAAAACGCTAAGAGCTACATATATCAATTATATCGTTTTGTATACATTTACGCAACCACCCTTGGTATCCTATCATAGTAGCTATATTAAGTGGACCAAGGCGGTGCACTCGTGCGTAGCAAGATTTAAAAAGAAAGGTTATAAAGCAATTGTATCCGGTGGCCGTGAACACCGCCAGCCGGGACGTGAGCGGGGAAGCTAGAGATGAAGCGGATTCGTATATGAAGGAATCTAGGATAGAAAATGCGGAGAAGCTTTGATCGGGTTCCCAGGAAGCAGAATTTTCCAAAAGGCTTCACTATCGCCCCTAATACGCTCTTTTAAACAGCCTGCAACATTTCGCAAGGCCGTGCACGTATAGACAAGGATAACTGGCTCGTAACGATTAGACAACCTTGGCCTCTGGTGTCATTCATACCTGAATGACAGTTTTTGCACGCGGAGGAGATAGTAGATGAGCTGTTGACGATAAGTTAATGTATTAGTATTGTACTATGACATAGGTGAAATATTCGTGCAACTGTTAATCATATTTGACCCCTAGATTGTGCATTTGAAAATTTAATGAGAAAAACTTAGCAAACGAAACGCGGAGTTACGAAAAGGGGTTCGTAAATGAATATAAAAGTAAAAAGGAAATTCATGGACACATACATGATGATTTGCAGCTAGGTGATGACATGCAGGATTTGAATGATAGCAATTATTTCCAAATTAGTTTCAATTAAGAGCCACGAGCTTAAATAATGTTATAGAAGCATGTGGAATTCTTGAGACAGGGAGAAGAATGAGCACCCCTGTATATAAACACCGCAGCCTGTACCCACTTGGGAAAAGGACTAAGACAGACTCCTTCCGAGAGACCCTGGACCAAGTTTAAGCCAACTCCATACATTAACACAGCATTTTACAGGAAAAGAAACAAATCCAATGTGCAGTTCGTTAAACAAAGAGCCAGAAAGCCGCCGCAGTGACTAGCAGACTCCAGCCAGCAAATAGAGCTGATTTCCCAGCGGCGCCCTTAGGTATATTGCTTGTAGCCGCTCCTCCTAGATACCAGCTCCCGATATTTGTGAGTTTGCCGTTTTGCGTGAGGAAAGTTGCGTTGGGTCCCACGTTAGAGACATCGCTGCGAAAAGCGCCGAAGTAAGAGTAGTGAGTGATATTCCTGTGGAAACCGGGTTATTAGCAAGCATATAATTCCTCGACATGGTCGGGGTTACTTACTCCATGCGATCAAAGTACTCGCTGGACTGGTTGTAGAAAGTCTCAGTTGTGGTGAGGTCCGCATTCGGAAGAGCGTACTCAGTGACCCAGACAGTCATGTTCGGATACGTCCCCATAACTTGGCCAATATGACTTGCCAGGCCTTCAAAATTGCCATACCAGTGCACTGGTATGAAATCAGGCGTGCATTTGCCAGCGCATTGAGTGAAAAAGTTTTGAAGCCAGGTGAAGCCGGACGGGGCTCCAGTCACTGCAGGCGCGCCCAGTTTCACACCGAGCTTGCGAAGAGGCTCAATTTCTCGTATCCAAGTAGAGGCTGCGAGATCTGCAGGAATTGCACTGCCGCCGGTTGAGCTTTGTCCGTCCGGTTCGTTGAATCCTAGGGCGTAGCTGATGTTGGCTCCGCCTGAAATCTGCGCCTTGACGCTGTCAAGGAATGGTGTGCCGGTCGACGTGTCTGATGCTCCCCATAACATTGGGACGAATTGCATTTGTGAACCTGTGAACGGGTTTGACGGTTCGGGTCCGTAGTTGTAGTACCATGTCAGATCGGAGCCAGACTGAACCCAGATATTGTCGTCCGTTGGGTGCTTCTCGCTTGGGACATACACTAGACCACGCTTTGAGGAGGTGGTGCAGAGAACTGAAGGTAGGGCTGAGAAAGCCTGCAGTAGCAAAAAAGTGCGCATATCGGGAAATGTTCGTGCGGTGGATTGTTGAGCTGCTGATTGAAATGCGGCGTTTGGCCTATCCTAAAGCTTTACCCAGAGTGTTTCGATTACGATGGTTATTTCGGCATATCTCGGATAATTACAATTAGACAAAAAGACGGTGGATTAAGATTCAACTCGGATGGCAGTTAGAATGGGAAACGAGTGGACACGATTGTTAACAATGAGCTAACAACGCTACAAAGTAAGCTGGGATGAGGAAGGATGGATTCCCTACCGGGGAGTTTAGAAAGGCATCAAGCAGCGAAAGGGGGAGACTGAGAAGGTGAAATACGCAAAAGGCTGGAAGATGGACAAAAGCGGTTCCAGCCAGCCCACGGAGGCTTCCAAGGCTGAAGACGCGACCGGACTCTTATCATCGAACCAGAAATAGTCTAAGCTGCAGAAGTGGAGCACGCACCACGCGGGAAGCCAGACCCAAGCGTGCAAGTTCGTTGCCCGATGCACAATCGAGAGACAATCGATGCGCAGTGGCATCCGAAAGGGGAGTTTTGGAATTGGCCGATGGCTTTCGTTGAGAGGTGGCGCCGGTCCAAGCCACGAGTCTGGACTTGGCGTATCGCCTCAATAAAACTAAATTTCAGGGATGCTCCCGTCAAAACCAGGGGCGCCTCCCTTTGACTGGCTGATCTGCGTAAACCTGGCAACAAGACCACTTCAGCATGGTCCAAACCTGTACTGCAACGTGCTTCCTAATTGACGGCTAAGCGCTGGTTTATGAAGTCTGAAAAATGGTAGTAGCTGAGGACAACGCAGCTGAAATTGACGTGTGCTTGTAATCACTTTAATCTCAGCGGTGAGAGATACTTCTCCTTCATGGGCTTACATAACTTGGCTGTAACCACAAGTCCATGGGATTCGTTGCTCTTTGATTGCTGAGGGCGTAACAGACATGTTGGTGACCAAAAATGAGCAGATGCATATTCTCCCACCTAAAGTTGTCTGTCGGCCCGACATCCTCTTCCGGTTGGCTGTACGCCCTCGGATTTCGGCCCATTCGCGGAAAATATAGAAAATAAGATCCTCCCAGATAGATTTGTATCTTCCCGTACATATATTCTTCTCTTATAGCATTCTCGTTCTATCATGTCTTCACAGGTCCCTGTTCCTGTTCACACGAGCAATATGTTCGAAGATCTTAGCGGAACATCTACTGCGGCGTTCGACAATCCTTATGATGCGTTGATAGCCGCCTCTCATGACAACACTGTATGCGCTCTCGTTTAGTATGTCCCTTTCATACTAAGTTGCGGTATCAGAAACAAATTCAAGAGCGATACAGCGCTCACAGGGAGACACGAAATGGCCAGCAGAAGATCAAGCTGTTGGATAGAAACTTTCCGGGTGTTAGCATAGATCCAATACTGCTACGACTTTCTGATCCCACAATTGAGCCTGGTTACAAAGATCCACGATATTGCCTTGTGTTCTGGGCACGTCCCACCCAAAAAGTCAAGAATTTGATACATCAAGTTCAGCAGAAATTACTCGCAGTTGCTCCGAGTGAGTTCCCCATCTCCGACTTACCCAACCTAAGAATGATATTTTATATCCCACTTCAATAATAGTTAGGTCATTCTAATTAATAGTAGACCTCTGGCTCATGCCGCAAGACTGCCTCCACATGACCGCTCTAGAGATAACTCACTCCCGCACAGCGGAGGAAATTGAAAGACTTGTTAACGTTATGCACCCAAGTATTCCGGCTATCACGGATTATACTTTTGACCATCGCTCACGCCTCATTAAGCCAATGGTTGGATACGACGCAGCCGCACTCGCTCTAAGTTTTGTTCCAGCAGCTGGCGAAGCACTCACCAACGGCCGGACGGCTATAGATGACCAATTTACCTACCATCATCTACGTCGCGATCTGTACAATCTATGTCGGGATACTGGGATCCAGGTCGACTCTCGGTATGTTGTTCCTTCCAGCCATCTAACTGTGGGACGTTTCATCAACCCTAAGGACTTTTCGGACAACGAGGGCAATCAAGACCCAGCAAAAATTAAAGCGTTAGTTGATAAGATTGAAGAGATCAATAATTGGTTGAAAGCCGAGTTTTGGCCAAATACTAACGAGGGGGTCATTAAAGATGGCGGGGAATGGATTGTGGGAGGAGAGAAGGGGTTGAACTGTCGAATGGGAACCCTTTGGTATGGCGGTGGCGAATCTGTGCGCTTAGGCAAGGGCTTCTAGCGTGGAGAAGGGCTCTCTTTAGCATAGACGTAGATTTCTGCAGAACGTAAATTTGGCGGGCATTCTAACCCAGCCAACTTTCTATGGAACAGCTACCTAGATTAATTTGCCTTGGAAATGCCAATGGGACGAAAGCATACCAATCTGAAAAGGTTCCATTTACGAATGTCTCAAATAGAGTTGGAAAGAAACTTAAATCTAGTGATGAGTAAGCATTAATCTGTACGTGCAGGGCTGAAACATCATTGAGGCTGACGCCGAGACAGCTATGATGCAAACCTCCCTTAAAAACTCTACGTACTTGAAAGCCTTCTAAATGCTTGCAGGCTCTACCACAACTTTCACGAATACCTAGAGGCATTTTATTGCCTATCACCAGATCCAGTACGTGGCTCGATCTCTTCAGATCTCTGCCTAGCAGTTTCGCTGCTGCCTCAATCAGCCCTATACGTGGCCAATTCACAACAAAGTCATATAATCTTCGCTCTTTGCTCTTAATCTAATACCTCGACATTATGTTCAACCGAGATAAACTCCCCGCCATGCCAAACCCCTTTGGCCTACGATCAGACGGCTCACCTCGACCACCACGAGACGATGGCTATGGCCGCCCAAGTCAGCAACCGCCCCCAAGACAAGGTGGATATAATACAAGAACGTTGGGAGGATATGACGATCCGCCAAACTATGTCGGTCAGCCTCCTCAGAGGACGCCAATGGGAAGACCGCCACCCGCAGCTATAGCCGGAGGTAACAGTGCACGCACGATGCAGCTAAGGCCTATCAAAAGTCCGGGAGGCAACGCATACGCCTTCGGAAATTTGTGAGCGTATTAGTTCCTCAAATGACAGAATTTATCACTGACTTCTTCCAGGGTCGCAGTATCTCCAAGAGACTTCCCTCCCTCTCGTGACGGGTCCGACATCTATATTTTGATCAATGGCAACTTTGTTCTCTCCGCACGACCTACTGAAAGCTGCCCACCCGGAGAAATTGGGCTCACGGATGCACAAAGAACCTGGGCGGGAATCACATTAGGCCCTCAAGATATTGTATCCATCCAGCCTTACGATGCATTCAGCCAAGGCGGGCAATCATATCTTGGCTCCACTGAGGTGGAAGTGGGCTTCGCGAGCAACAGAAAGATAACGAATGAATCTTATGATCAAGACGAGTTAGCTAAACAGTTTATAAAGGTGATGGGTTTTAACATGGAAATATGCGCTCACTCTACTGACACCCACGGCTGGTAGAACTTCGAAAATCAGATATTAGCTCCTGGGCAACAACTTCTTATGGATATCAAGAATGTCTATCTTCGGATGTCTGTAAGGACCGTCCAGCTCGTTGACCTTTCCATGGAGAAGTCCGCAGCATCCTCGGCCCCAGCCGTGACCGACCCACGCGCTCGAGGGATCTTAACGCGCCACACCCAGATAGACTTTTTTAAGAGTGCACAATCTGAGATCAAGCTGAAGGCATCTAACAGAAGGCCAGCAGCTAATTCCATTATTCAACCTGGTTTCAAATTTGAGGACATGTAAGTTGAAGTTTTTATAGGCCCTCAAGTCAGTGTCTCCGCTTTCGGCTTTGTTCGACATCTACGTTCAATGCTACATGGAGCACATGGAATCTCTCGGAGACATATAGGATGAGCTTTGTGTATTTAAAATCAAGTCGCCTGAGAGTTATAAACTAATTTTCAATCACAGGGGTATAGGTGGCCTGGACAACGAATTTAGCCAGATCTTTCGAAGAGCCTTTGCTTCTCGTATATTTCCCCCTGGCTTAGTGGAAAAACTGGGTATCCAACATGTACGCGGTATCCTATTGTACGGACCACCAGGAACGGGGAAGACATTGATTGCACGACAAATCGGCAAAATGCTCAACGCTAGAGAGCCCAAAGTCATCAACGGTCCAGAAGTGCTCAACAAATACGTAGGACAGTCGGAAGAAAACATACGGAAGCTCTTTGCAGATGCTGAAAAGGAGTATAAGGAAAAGGGCGACGAGAGTGGCCTCCATATCATTATCTTCGACGAGCTTGATGCAGTATGTAAGCAAAGAGGCACTAGCGGTGGAGGTACAGGAGTTGGAGACAGTGTGGTCAATCAGCTGCTCTCCAAACTTGACGGCGTGGATCAGCTGAATAACATCCTTCTCATTGGCATGACCAATCGGATGGACATGATCGATGAGGCTCTTCTTCGTGCAGGCCGTTTGGAAGTCCACATGGAAATTTCCCTTCCTGACGAGTCAGGGCGAGCGCAGATCCTCAAGATCCATACCGCTAAGATGCGAAATAACAACGTCATGGAGAACGATGTCGATGTTAACGAGCTCGCCCGATTGACGAAAAACTTCTCAGGTGCTGAGATCAATGGATTAGTTAAAGCAGCGTCATCTTTTGCTTTCAGCAGACATATAAAAGTCGGCACAATGGCGGCCATCAACGACGATGTGGTTAACATGAAGGTCAACCGCCAGGACTTTTTGAATGCACTGGAAGAAGTGAAGCCGCTCTTCGGTGTTGCTGAAGAAGAACTCGAAAAATGCATTCGGGGCGATATCATCCATTATTCGAACTTCATTAACGACATCCTCGAAGAAGGACGATTGTACATTAATCAAGTAAGAAAACTAAACTCAACGCCTGTGCTGTCTGTTGCGCTGCATGGCCCTCCTGGAAGTGGTAAAACAGCCCTCGCAGCGAAAATGGCGATTGAGTCTGGTTTCCCTTTCATCAAACTGGTTTCGCCAGAAGACATGGTTGGCTTTAACGAGATGCAGAAGGTACAACAGCTTGATAAGACGTTCAGGGATGCGTACAAAAGTACTCTTAGTGTCATTGTAATAGACAATATTGAAATGCTGGTAGATTGGGTGCCGATTGGCCCAAGATTCAGCAATACAGTATTGGTTGCGCTGAAGGTTTTGTTGGGAAAGCAGCCTCCAAAGGTCAGATACTTTGCAATCAAGATACATAGGTGTAATTTGCTGACAGAAGGCCCTCCATGCAGAACCGGCGATTACTTATTTTCGCCACAACGACAGAAAGGTCTGTGCTCACTCAATTAGACCTATTCAGCCGGTTTGATGCTGAAATCGCGGTACCCAATGTAAACACAGCTGGGGAGCTAGAGAATGTTTTGGTGAGCTCTCCTGCCTTCTCAGAGTCACGAGATCGTAAACAAGCCCTTAAAGAGATTATGGAGATTACCGGTAGTGAAGAGATAGGGGTGGGCATTAAGAAGATCTTGACAGGCATAGAGACGGCCCAGCAGGACCAGGATATGCCTGGGCGCTTTGCTCGAGTAATAGCGCAGGCTATCACCGCCAGGACTGCGTTCGCATAATGGACGGAAATCGGGAATTTTAGATATGCCGCGCAGGGCTTTAGCCCAAGGTAAATAGATCAAGTAAAAGCGTTCGATCACGATTATGTATTCGTCTCTGTAGGAAAAGACACGTTCAACCAAAAAAAAGCACTAAAGTGATTCAGAAGATTGTCTAGATTCAAAAGAAAGGATTTTAGAACCCATTAAATTAAACGTTGAGGAGATTCAAATGTTTCATCACATCGACATCTCTATGAACCGACATGACGTAACTTCAGGGATAGTGTATGCCAATTGCAATTCAAGTTCTCGTTCCACAACACTGTCTCCACGCGCAGCTCACATGGTCTTTGACAGCTGTGGCACCGCAGGATCGCCGCGAGGATGGGCCACCCGCACAATTCAACGGCGCCGCACATCATGCCTGTGACTGGTCCGAGCCAAGGTAACGCTGTCCAGTGCCGGAATCGCGGAGAGTCAGTGAGGCTTATGCTAGGAATAGGTACTCGGAGACGCTGGAGAAAGGGTGAGGCGGGGCAGATAGGGTACGCTCGCAGATGGGGGATAAGCAAGCCTGTAACATATTCGTGTAGTCGGAACGGATAGCAGCAGACGCACAGCCCTAACGCAAGGGTGCTTTGGATGCTTAAGGACTTCGCATGGCTGGTCACATGAAGCGTTGGACCCGCTCTCACCGCCACTAGTGCTCCGCGACTACATGAAGCTGAGGTGGTGAACAATAGAGCAGAACGCCCTTAGTCGGCGTGGTGTCATGAAAGGTGTCGCTGCAAGGATGGGGGTAGGGCATCAGTGGCACGATCAAGGCCGTTGGGGCGTTCCCGGGCCTGTTCTCGCCAGAACAGCCAATGGCCTGAGGCAGCTATCGCCGCCGCCATGACGCATCTGGCACCGAGATAAAAATGCCGGGTCGACACCAGAACAACGACTGCTGATGGCGATGAGATGCGTCCACAGCCCCGCAAGCTGCACTCATCCAAAGCTATTTCAATTAGCTGATACGATGCCTCACTTGATCCTGCTGCTCTGCTGCAGCGCCGAGACGACTTGCCATGCTCGTCTGCCTGCTATTTCCAGCCGTGACAGATTACATGTCCAAAGCCGTTGGCGAGCTGGCGAGCCAACGCATCAACTTTGACAGCACCTAGCCCATCCATCCAGCATCCTACCCATGCACATACAGCCTCCGCCGTCGCTGCTTTTGCCATGGCCTTGGGCTCCGCGTTTGCGCGCTTACCGGATGTTGCTGCCCTTACGCTTCTCATCATTGCTAGCCTGTCCGCAGTCATCACTCTCCACATCCCACCCCTCATCCAAGGCGCCAATCTTTCTCCGTCGGCTTCTCTTGCTGATACGAGCTCTGTATCTAACTGTTAGTCGTTTGCCACCGGCCAATGGGCCCACTCCTGAGGGCCCATCGCCGCCAAGGGCTCATGGATCGGCTGCGGCCTACGCTCTTGGGGGATTCTTCCAGGTCAGCCGAAACGAAGCTTCAAGGTTCGGATGGAGCGGGAGATGGTTTCAGTGGATGTAGGACTATGCAACTTTATCTCAGCTTGAGCGGGGTCAGATGTTGGAGGTCAGATGAAGGGGTCAAAGCAATCCCCCAGCGGAAAAGATGCTAGTTCTGCCCTCGCCGCTAAAGGTATAAAAGGGGGAGTCAAATCGGCCAGGACGGACGTTCTTCTGAAATCTTTTCTTCATCGTTTGCACATACAAGTATACTTATCCAAACACACTTATCACACAAGCAAACACAAGTCCATTCATCATCCGTCACTAGTATCTGTCGAAGTCCCCTCTCGTACACCTTCAGTCCAACCATTGCTCTTCCTTCCCGTCACATCCGACCTCTGAATCCTAGCTTCTCACCACCATGTCTGCTACTCACAGTTATTACCCAGCCGCTTCTCTTCCAATTAACATGCCCAAGAAGCCGGGTTACTACCCGACCACGCAGCATCATGCCTATAGCCGCGTATCTGTCTCACCTCCGGAAGCTCCAGAGAGCGTCACCACATCGGGTGTCCCCTCCTACGAGCCATCAGCGACCTCAAGCAACTATGCAGGTAGCGCAAGCGAGTACGAATCTAGCGGAGCTGCGTCTGGGGTTGATTTGATGGAATACATGGGCGATCGTCTTAATGGCGCTTTCGACCCAATGCCTCTGGATCGCAGTCTTGCTAAGCAGGCACAAACGTAAGTATTGGTTTCGTACTCTGGTTGTGAAATCTAGAAATAAAGGACTAACCATGTCCTTAGTTCCGGCGAACTCAACGCCAAGCACCGCGAACTTCTCGAATTGCAAGCGCTTGCCCAACGCCGGCTGGCCAGCGTACGAGCAAACTTTGCCGACGGAATGAAGACAGCGAAAGAAGTCCAACGAGATTTGCAATGGACGCAAAAGCGCGTAACGTAAGTTTCACCAACCTCAGCTCCTTCGCGAACGCCAAAACTAACGACGACACCAGCGCCCTCAACGACAGAGCGGCTCGCAAGTACCCCAACGAATACAAAGCCGCATCAAAGCAATATCCCGCCCCTGTCGATTATTGAGACGAGCCACAATACGTTTCTCTCTTGTTCGAATTTCTAGGACTCACCAGTTCTTTTAGCAAAATCCCCATCATTGTTGATTTCTTGTAAACTCCTTTTTTACTCTGGGCGGTCTTGTTCCTCTCCCTGGCGGAATCTTCAAACAAGCGACGTCAATTCCACCCTTCACATTCCGCTCCACCATCGCCGCTTTACACTCCTTTAGCGTCTTAGCTCACGCAGTCCACTTCCTCGCCGCTTTTGACGCGGCTCGGTCCGGCGCGCGGCGCTTAACGAACGAATGAACCGCGCTAATTGCTCCATCTGGAAATGACAAGAACACGGTACCATTCGCGATTGGATGTGGGCTCCCGTCTGGGTAGGGCTGCCTGCTATTCGTCTTGTTTCCATTTGTCCGCTTGTTTTGGTATGCAGATGTCCTGACTCGCATTCTGCCGCCCCGGAGGTTGGGTTCTTGGGACGGCTATCTGAATTTAAGGCGTTCTTTTGGCTTGGGAAGGGATGGGCGTGGCGGTGGTGTGGCTATTGTCTTCCCGGTTATTTGGGTTGGTGGGTTAGCCTTGTATTTTGGGCCTTGAATGGATGCATGGATGAATTAAGGAAATTGGAAACGAAATGAAAATGGAACGAACGCGTTTTTAATGTATTTGGTATCAGGTTACCAGCTTAGGAAATATGACATGCTTGAATTGCATCGGTGATTTCCGTCATAACTGGACTGATGAGGGAGAGTCACATGAGTGATGATAGGTTCAATGAACGTGATCATGAATTGAATTGGATAATGGAAAGAAGGCCGTTGGATCCACCTCCAGCACCCTAGCGCCGCTCTAATATGGCCTACTTACGCCATACCAACACTAAAATATTGCTAATCAGGTGACTCCCTAATGGCTGCGTACAGCATATTATGCAAATGTATTCTTAGCCAATACTAAGCTTGTATTTTGGTTACTTGTAGACAAGGCTTTAGCACGGACGTCTCTTGAGTGTGAGGAATCCCTAAGGAAAAAGGCCAGGCAGCTTACTGGCTATTACAACACAAGAATGATGAAGTCAATCCTAGCTCTCTTGAGATGCAAGATAAAAGCAGCGTTTGTGTTTCTAAGGAAGCTAAATAGAGTTCAGAAAACACCTCCTAAGTCGTGCCGAGATTAGGGGTGCCCGCACGGTCGGCCCAGTAATATGAAACTATATCAATTCCCTAAAGCATATCGTTTCACTTCCTCTCTTTACGCTGATTCTCCCAGGGATCTTCAACAAAGCTAGGTAAAAAGTAGGCCACATCTCCCTGGGCATTCCTAACCCCTTTGCGCAGTACGTGGGTATCATCACGGCCAAAAGTTCCCAAGGGTATTGATGGAACGGACGCCGTAGGTTCAGTTGGGGAGGGGTCAGACGGGAAGACAGCATCAAGACTGTGTTTTGTTCCGGAGTCTCCAGTTTCGCTGGTCGGAACATCCTGTTTGAATACTTCACCACGCGCCAGAAATTGCGCGAGCCCAGACGGGCCAGATTGATTTTGCTTCCCTTTGGACCTTGGATTGGCCCTGTTGATTGGTTCGAAATTAGAAGGGCTGGCTTGTGGCGGAAGAACAGTATCGGCACTTAGGGATGACTCCTCGTTCATATCCACGCTTTCCTCGACGTACCCAGGATCAAGCCACTCCTCTCCATCCTTGTCATCTTGTTGAGATAAACGGAGGGTACCTATGCTTGGTATTTTCTTTTGCCTAGCACCGAGTTGTATCGAATTTGCCCCTGACGAGTTTAGTTTAGAAGCGTCCACGAAAGTGTCTTGACGATTGAATTTTCTCTTTTTGTTGTTCAGCTGATTTCCGAATGACGAAAAGCCCATAGCAGCTGCGATCTCTGGGTCGATGTCGATGTCATCCCAAGCATCCATTTTTGTTAAGGCTGTCTGAGCCCGAAAAAAGTTCGACCTTAATGGTGACGAGATAAATAAGGTCGACGTAGGTCCCCATGAATGCGAGGACCTCGCCTGCACGTGAGGTCGCTAAGAAAACGTGACAGCCTCAAAAGCGCCCTATTCTTTGACTCAGCATGCTCAGATTAAGAAACCGATTTACCTCAGAAGCTCAGACCAAGAAATCGATTGCGGATATAGGAATATCCGCACCGTCCGCTAAGCTGATTTAGGACGGTAATCGGTTTTCTTAGTCTGAGGCGACTAAGAAACAGATCGATCGATCGAATAGGTTAGCTTGCGTATATTCGATAATCCGCGCAGCGGATATTCATCGGTTTCTTACCTCAGCGAGCTCAGACGTGATTTTTTAGCTAGTGTCGGAATAACCTACGCCATCTTCCGAATTGCAAAATCACGTCTGAGACAGTTTGGCGAGTTTTGTTAAAATCCTAAGCAAAATCCGTAAAACGGATATTGCGGATATCTAATTCATTAATTTATATAACGCGTTATTATTACCACACGTAGTTACTTTTTTTTTAAGACTTAGGGCTTCTAAATGGTATATATTATACGGCTATCGCTTAGTTCTAATATTAATTTTATTAAAGGTAAAAAACGCGTTATTAAAAGCCTAAGCACATATTATATCTTATTAAATAGTCTGCTAATATTAATAAAACTATATAAATATGTAGACATCTACTATTTAAAGCTATTGCAATACTTAGTAGGTGCTATAGTTGAGTCCTTCCTTGAAAATATCCTCCCTTGGCCCGGAGTGCCTCTACAACTACTAGGGGGTAAGCTTCATGCAGAGCTTCGTGCAGAGCTTCGTGCAGAGCTTTTGCAGAGCTTCGTGTAGAGCCTTGTGTAGAGCTTTAGTAGAGCTTTGTGCAGAACTTAATGTAGAGCTTCGTGCAGAGCTCCATGTAGAGCTTCGTGCAGAGCTTCGTGCAGAGCTTTGAGTAGAGCTTCGAGCGGAGCTTCGTGCGGAATTTCGTGCAGAGCTTTTGCAGAGCTTTGGTAGAGCTCCGTGCAGAGCTCCGTGCAGGTCTCCCCCTGAGCTTCGTTCCGCAGAGCTCTCGCAAAGCTCCACAGCTCTACGCAGAGGGCTGGCGGCGTGGGCGTGGGCGTGGGCGTGGGCGTAAGCGTTCAGCGTTGGTGTTTACTGAGCGGCTCGGCGGTGCAGTAGAATGGGGCCTCTACGACGACGAATTCCTCCTAACGTCGCGCGCGTATAAGGAGCTAAAGATCTCATAGCTTTATAGAGTAGGCTTTTCTCTATAATCTAATGTAATTTTTATGTCAATAGGTATTGTGGGAGGGTAGATTAATTTCGTTAAAGTTAATAAGGTCTTCTTATATAAACCGTGTTTAGGTTTTCCTACAAATCTCGCCAAAGTCTCTCAGACCTAAATCAGCTTAGCGGACGGTGCGGATATTCCTATATCCGCAATCGATTTCTTAGTCTAAGCTTCTGAGGTAAGAGGGAAAGCCCGCGTGCCTTAACCAGATCGCCACCCTCTATTTATCTTGATATAAAAAGACAAATAACGTCGCAGACCTCTGTAACGCGGTCCACTACTTAAATATAACGCTCGCGACAGTTCCGGTCTTCCATAGCGTTAGGGGTGGCTATCTCCTGGACCATATACGCCTTCTTTGGGATTTTGCAAACGCCGCAACGTCCGTTTAGGACGTAGAAGAAGCTATCTTAAAGGGCCACTCACACCTTATGGAGATGCGAAACGAGTACCCTGAGCGGCACAGTTGTCGCAGGCTCTACGGCGATGTGCTTGGGCGCAGGTATATTCTATCGCTAAAGCTGGAGGATTTCGCGGATGCTGTCTTCCATGTCTGGGGGCTGTGCTATAACTATAACAACGAAGTCAACAAGTCAGGGACTATACCTCCGGTTGACTGTTCTCTGATCTCCAGCCTCTCGACAAAAGTGGGGAAGTTATCTTTAGCTCCGCGTGGGGAGACAAGAGACGCAGCAACGGGAATGCTATACGACCGGATAGTCACGGCGTGCAAGTCCCACAATTTTGTTAATGGGCTGCTCGGCATCGGGAAGGAGTTTGTTACGCATCTGGGGTCTATGCCGACGCTGCCTATGGCGGAGAAACAATAACTGACGAGGAGGCACATAAGAGAGCTGAAGAACTGCAGCTTAAGGGGAAGGCCGAGCTTGAACAGCACTTGTTGCGGCCCTGATGGAAGTTGAGGGATTACAAAACGGAGCTGGGACTGCGGCGGCTGGCTATGGACCCGACTAACAACAGAATTGTGATGGATTTTTGCGGGCTGATGATAAGCATTTTCGGCTACGACCCTAGCGTGCTAATGTTGTACTCCAAGTTCGTGGCAAAGTAGACGCAGCTCGAGAAGGAGAGTGTTGAGAAGGTGAAGGCGGAAGGCAGGCGCCCGAACCCTAAGCTCTGCCATATGTGTAGGCTCGTCAAGCTGCTGAGCCCGACGATGGCTGAGAATGGTGGTGGCGGTGGCCGCGGGGGTTTAAATGGGACTTGGAGTGTTGGTACCTGCCCTTTGGCAACTGGCACTAGCTGGAACTGCGAACGATGTGCTTAATCTGCCGGCTCGTCCTCTCCCTTATCGTCAGCGACCAGGTGTGGAACACCCTGTACCTGCGTCTCGCCGTTATTGACCCGGAGATCCAGGGCACGATGCTGCGCGTGGGCGAGCTGGCCAGCGGGAAGGAAGTCCTGTTGGTTGAGTACGGCATGCGGCCGGTTGGGGAACTGAGGATTGTTAGCCCTAGAAACTACACGCAGGCGATACGGCAGGGGNGGGAGGCTAGGGGTCAACAGCGCGAATTTGAAGAGTTTATGGACGACGCTGGGAATGGGAAAGACGACGGACCACTCCGCTCCGCGGCCGGCCAGCAAGTTGACACCGCCACGCTCAAGTGGTGGCTTAACGACTGCTACCAGAACCACGGCGAGGCCTGCAATAGTAGCTACCGCGGTAGTGGCGCCAGCCCGCGTTACGCTGCCGACGTGCCACTAGTCTTTATCGACGTGGTGGACCACTACCTAGTCCTAGCCACCTCTGCGGTAAAGTTCTTCGCGCTGAGCTACGTGTGGGGGACAGTTGATATGTCGCAGACGCTCCTGGCAAACTACCAGTCCTGCTGCTAGAGGGGGGGGCTGCCGGCTAGGCTACTAAACACCATCTCTGATGCCATTGTGCTGGTGCACGCCCCCGGCGAGCGCCACCTCTGGGTTAATGCCCTGTGCATCGTGCAGGATGACGCGGAACATAAAGCGCGCGATATCGCGTATATGGGCGTGGTCTACGGCAAGGCGTTTGCGACGATCGTTGCCATTTACGGCGACAGCGCGGACGCGGGTCTACCGGGGGCCAGGCCTGGGATGAGGCCGCCGCAGAAGATTGAGACGCTTGTTGTGCAGGCTGGGTTGAGGGACTTGGACTATGATCCAGACGGCGGCGATAGCAATGAACAGGTTATTCTTTATTTAGTGGCGACGCCGCTGCCGCTCCACTTCGCGCTCGAGGCCTCGCGGTGGGACACTCGCGGCTGGACGTTCCAGGAGCGCATGCTCTCGCGCCGCCGCCTGTACTTCTTAGAGCGCTGCGTGTACTTCTAGTGCGGCCGTTGCGACAAAGTCCTGTTGGAGTGCGGCGTCAACGGGCTAGTGCGCTCTAAGCAGAAATTCTGGGACATGCCTAGCAAAGTACTAGTAGCCACATCTCTTGACAACCTACTGTTCGATCTCCACCAGGAGCTTGCCGGCCTGGGACCTGACGCGGCGAGCTAAGAGCTTTATAGTGTACAGCAAGCTCGTTGAGAAGTACACTCTTCGATAACTCTCCTATGACTCGGACATTATCAACGCCTTCCTAGGCACCATTACAGTCCTCAACGAGTACTTCCACAGCGACGTCCTCTGCGGTCTCCCCGCGTCCGCGTTCGACCTCGCGCTGCTGTGGGCGCTGGCAGGACGGCTGCCGCGCCGCGGCCACACCTTGGGCATTATGGGGAATTCAGCCAACATGGAGGGTAGGCTCGTCCTCGACCACGTGTTGCCTACCAACAGGAACACGGTTTTGACGGTCTGGGGCCCGAATGCAATGCCGACTTTCGACGACAAAATCGACAGGAAGTTCCCCAGCTGGTTGTGGGTTGGATGGAAGGGCCCCGTAGAGTATAGGCTGTTCGCGGAGGCGCGCTCCGACGAGCCGCTACTAATGCCGCCGGTCCGCGAGTTTACGATCAATCCTGATAGGAAAGAGCTTTGGGCCGTAACGGTGTGTCAGGGGCAGCAGCATAGAGTAGTTTCTTTGTCGCGCAACCCAACGGCTGCAGTAGACCCTACTGCCCCTGCCCGTGTCCAGGCGCCTGAAGATACTGTTGCTGCTGTTATGGAAGGTCTAGCTCTCTCCACGGACGCGGACGAGAACGTGCCAATCGCCAACCCAACCCTCCCCAACATCCTCCAGTTCCTCTCGCCCTCCGTGCCTCTCTTAGCCTTTATAATCTCTACAGAACATGAATACGTCTCGTACGCGGACCACATCTACGCTTCGGGCCGCCAGGCGGTACGCTATATACTAGACCGTTGAGGCAAGCGCTGTGGGCTATAGTGGGAGCAGGCCGGGTACGTTTATGTGGGGCGGGGCATGAGCACTGAGACGGAGAGCAAGATGCTGCTGGTAGGGATCAGCCGGCATAAGGATACGTTTTGGGCGAGGGCAGGGCCGAAGCGCGTGGAGGGAGAGATTAAGCTGTTTGACGACGAAGCGTATCCTGCTGTTGGGGAAAGCAGTGGGCTTGTTAATGTGCTTGCGGTGAATTTGGATATGGGTTATGACTATGGCGAGCGGGTGACTGTTGCAAGGATCCATGCCAAGGCGTGGGAGAACGCGGGGCCGGTGGTGAGGATGGTTAGGTTGGCTTGAAATGGGTAGTTAAGACGCAGGAGAGGCTTAAGGCGAGCTCTCTCACTGGTTTGTCCTGGTGCTGCGCAATATTCTTTGCCTTAAGCTGACTGGAGGGGCTCTCCGCGCCGACGCCAACAGCTTGCCGTCCGGCAGGAAAGCCACGGTTTGGGCGGAGTACGAATGGCCCTTGAGCGTCTGCGAGGCCGCTTCCGAGCCGGCATCCCACAGCCTGACCGTGCCGTCGTAGGAAGCCGACACCAGCCGCTCGCCACCCGGACGGGGCTCGAATGGCCCTCGAGCGTCTGCGGGACCGCTCCCGAGCCGGTATCCCACAGCCTGACCGTACCGTCACGTCTGGCAAGAAGGCCACGGCGTTGTTGGACCCGAATGGCCCTTAAGCGTCTGCAAGGTCGCTCCCGTGCCGGTATCCCACAGCCTAACCATGCTGTCGTCCGCAGCCGACGCCAGTAGCTTGCCGTCCGGTGAGAAGGCCACGGTATCGACGGAACCCGAATGGTCCTCGAATGTCTGTAATAAGGCGCTCTAATGCTCTTCCATCTTAGGTAATCTTGGTATCCACTTAGGTACCCAATCCTTAAATTGCTTCCTCACTATGCTCATTGTCGGAGCGAATATAAGTGCACTAGAGTGTGTTTGGAGCGGAATCTGCTGAATTCCAGGTCGGCTGTATAAAACGAATCGCTTTATATCGTGGATAAATACCTATAGGCTAGAAAACTCGCTGGCCTTAACCAGAAATTAGCGGGTTATCTCGAGACGTGAGAAGCACCGTCTTACAAGAGCGATGGAGTCCAGTAAAGTGATTGCATGAACCCTTTCGGAGACCCTCCGTATCCAGCGCAGCGCCAAGGGCCAATGAAGAAGATGCCCCTGCAGGAACTGGGAAACTTAGTTATTATCGTGAAGCTGAGCACCGCTCTTCTGCAGATGCTTAATTCAGTACAGACAGGCATATTGGATCTCCGGGGGAAGACTCTGCTCTACTTGAGTGCTCTTTATATCAGTTGCAAGCATATTAGGAGCGTCAATGCCACAGATGTCTTGCTTAAGAGAAGTTGACATAAGCTTTATGCATCTGGTAGCTAACGTCCGATGCGCTTGCTTCTCGTCCACCCAGAAGTTTGGGTCTCCGCACCTCTCTTTGTCAAGGAGGAAGTCGCGAAATGAAGGATGATGTGGACGGAGCGGGCGGGTATGGTTTGTTGGAATATTGAGAGTATCATGAAGGTCCTTCAGCATCCGGCCTATCCTTTGTTTCGGGACGAGGAGTAGCCTGCTCAAAGAATCAACTGCAAGGGGAGAGAATAGAGCCACGATACTTCCAAGAATGTCTCTTAGCATGCTGTAAAATCTCTCTTTTTCTCGTTGAATGAAGCCTGGTTGAATAGAACTCCGCAAAACAGTAACTTAGATCCCGTTAAGGTGTTCTTCCTGGATAGTAGTAGCAGCAAGGTGTCGCCCTCAAGAATTGTGCATAGCCTTTCGTTAGTGAATAGCCCTTCGCGAATGAACCGGCAGGCAGTCGCAGTCCAGATGAATAGGCCACTTGCGCTCCAGACCAAAGTTTTAATTATCTAATGTATATACGACGAGCCTATTGTGTATCTCTAGGAAGGATCTACGATATCACCGTTAGCAATAAATATACCGTTCTAAAAATCGTCGACGGCCTCGAAATATCCGATTAGTGGTTAGGCACTCTTTCCCTACCATTTCCTCAAAGCCAAGGCGAGATCAAACCCGCGCTACTCTTCGGCGACACGAAATACAGTCTACTTGTATAGCCCTAAGGCCGCCTATCCCTTCCTCAACCGCGAGAAGGCGATGAGGACCGAGCTAGCGAGGCCGAAGGTAGTATAGATGAGAGCGTAGACTTAGTCTTCGAAGCTTTAACGGGTGTAGGTAAGAGCCTGTTTCACCCTAATAGCTTATAGGGAGGGGGACACGGAGCTTCTGGTGAACGATGTGCTAGATAAGACGACGGGGGTTATGGATGATACGTTTATAGGAATATGGAAAGGGACGTGGGGGTTAGGAGTTGAGAATTTGGGGGGGATTGGAGGGAAGGGGGATGGTAGACGATAGATGTAGGGAGATAGACAATTGGCTAACCTTTAAAAGAAATAGACGGTGACGGATAATGCCGTGCTAGCTCTTTACTATGTGACCTAAACGAAGTTAGATGACGGTCTAGCACATGGACTAAGAATTCATTGCTAGGCTGTGATAATGTTATATAGCTAGGCAGTTTGACATTACTGCATTAAGTACGGGTAACTTTGCGAGTCCAGTTTGTTCTAAAGGATACCGCTGGTGCTTACAATAGTATTCATTCCAGGTGACCAAAAATCAGATCCTGTACTCATGTTGCATGGAAATATGGACAACACGTACAGCAGCCCCGCATATCGACCTATACCTAAACATTTGAGAGATAGCCAGCCAGCCAGGTAAGGGGTACGCTCCTTCCCCAAGAGTTGCTCATATCCTCACCGTATACTCCGTTCTACTAGGCTCTAGCGACGAATGAACATATTCTCCAACAACCCACGGACTGAATTGTCTTCTTCCATCGACGTCGAACCTTCCGTGGAGCTTGTCGCGTCGCTGTTCCTCCGAAAGTCATCCCGTTCGTACGGAGGTGGAACATTGGCGTTCATCTTTATCCTCTTTCGTTGGTCACCCTATCGAAATACGCCTCGCTCTTTGACGATCTCTCTTTCTAGACTGATCGCCAGCTCTCTCGTTTCCAATTTCTTCCGGTTATACCTCCATTTGTGTAGAAAGCTTTTCGACCTTTCCGGCGTTTCGATCGCCCAAGCACTGCGTAGCCCATCTAAGCGGCCGGCCGTGAAGCCAGCGCTGTGGTTATCTCGCCTAGAGTAAATGTCGCCGTATGCACCGTGGTACTTTCTATTGTTCTCAGCCGTCTCTGCGGCTAGGGCGAGGGTGTGGTTGACGGAGTCCCATTGGCGCTGGGCGCCGCCGACGCGCTTGTCGACGTAGCGATAGGCGGCCGCGGCGTAGTTGTATGGATCTGTCTGGGCCATGTCGGGCCTTTAATTTAGGCCACTGCTAGCCATACACCCCCTAAATGATACGCGTACACCCCCCAATTGATACGCATACACCCCCTACCCTATTTGGTTTAGACGCTCCCTTATTAAGTTAGATGCTTCCTCATTAAGTTAGAATATCACGTGCGTTTGACTTGTTTGCGCCTGCATTGCGAAAATCAAAGTACGCGCCATGTAAGTTTTATGACTGCAACATCACGATCAAGTCTTGATTTTAGTTATGGTATAAGTAGTAGAGTCTAAATTTGGATCGCGTATAAGTCGATCAATTGGATTACGTAGTACTTTAAGGCGTCGCGCAGACTGATTTGGGTGCTGCCACCTCTACTTCGCGCCGCGCCCGTACCTACGCCCGCGCCCGCGCCTGCGCCCGGTAAGACCCAAATCAAACACCTCTGCTTCGCACCCAAGAGCCTGCGATTGCAGAGCGTCGTAGCGGTCGGGCAGTTAACTCTACAACTAGCTCTACAATTGCCAATTGCGTTGACAGATCTACTTATAGAGAGCCCTCAGCATTTGAGCGAAATACTATGGGCTCACACTTGGATTTTCGTAATGCAGGCGCAAACAAGTCAAACGCACGTGATATTCTAACTTAATGAGGAAGCATCTAACTTAATAAGGGAGCGTCTAAACCAAATAGGGTAGGGGGTGTATGCGTATCAATTGGGGGGTGTACGCGTATCATTTAGGGGGTGTATGGCTAGCAGTGGCCTTAATTTAATGGTCCTGAGATGATCTACGGCTGTTTGGGAAGGAGATAGGAGTCGCTGATGCTGGATATGATAGGGATGAACATGCTAGCGTGATACTCCCGTCACATACACCTAGGCGCAACCGGTGGGCTAGCGTCGCCTGTGCACTCTTAGCAAAACCTTACAAAATTTTAGCGGCGGGAACCCACCGGCTGCGACGAGGTGGTGTATGTATATACGTTTTTCTGCTTACAAGGAGACACTAAGGACAGTGTCTTCCGCCCCAGATTCTCGCTATCCGTCCAATCTACCGTTTATTAAAACTCGCTAATCGCCACCAATCGGCAGACTTTCTAGAGCTGCAGGAAGGTTAATCAACCCCGCCAAAAAGACAGTAATCGTTCAGCTGACTCCTACAAGGGGCGGGCTGCCCTCCCTGCAAGCGCTTCCCGCTAGCGCTTATATTGCCGCATTGCCACATTAAAAACAGTGCTTATTTAGTATTTTGTAGGACCCCCATCTGCAGCAATTATATCTCGCATTTCAATTACTTTATATTACCTCTAGGTTGTGCTCTTGCAGCTTCTTCGGCTGCTTATAATAATTAGATTACTATAAGAGCTATACTTTATATGGCTAATACCGCGCCAACGCTAGCAGGGAGGGCAGCTGGCCCGCTCATGTTACCCCCTTGTACTTGCTAACGATCTCAAGGTGGCGAGGAAACTTTTGAAAGAGGAGCATGTTACCCCCTTGTACTTGCTAACGATCTCAAGGTGGCGAGGAAACTTTTGAAAGAGGAGCATGTTACCCCCTTGTACTTGCTAACGATCTCAAGGTGGCGAGGAAACTTTTGAAAGAGGAGGATATTCATCTCGGACATTCTTTTAATCGAATCCTAGTCTTTCGTTTAGCTAGTT
The DNA here is from genome assembly GCF_001692895.1 of Cenococcum geophilum 1.58. NCBI lineage: Eukaryota > Fungi > Ascomycota > Dothideomycetes > Gloniales > Gloniaceae > Cenococcum > Cenococcum geophilum. The sequence continues at coordinate 1,591,208 of NW_027137571.1, read as the reverse complement.
TCCGCTGTAAGGCGGCCCCTGCGGCCTACCGAACGAAGCCCCGGAGCCCCAATAGCTGCTTTGACCCCTAAACGCGTATTAGCAACACTACCTCTAGACCCGCCAGTAGCTCCACTAAGACGTATAAAGAAACCAAGCGCGAAGGTGCAAGAGGCCTAGCAGTTGCTGAGGACACGAGCCCAAATATTAGCACAGTTTGAATAGCAGACAACCGCACTATAAACTAGACTATAAGCTACACAGTATATACTGCCTCCATTCCTTATAGTAAGAGTCTCTACCTTACCCGAATATAAAGGAGGAGGTATTAATTGTAACAAATTTTATCGACTTATTAAAAGCCTTAAAGAAACTATAGTATAGTAGAGTAATATTATTACAAACCAGAATAGCATTATTAAGAGCATTAGAAATAACCTTATAGACATTAAATTAGAATAGTAAAGCCTTAAAAAGCAAAACGCTAAACTCTAAAAGGCTATTTGGTCCTTATAAGCGTAACTAAACACTCCCTTAGCTCTAATATAATTATAGGCATCGGTAGCGGCTAGTAAAGGCATAGCAGGGTTAGAAATAACCTTACTATAAATAACAAGCGCTAGGAACCCTAAGGAACCTAATTAGTAGCTAGTGATAAACATTAGCTAAGCGGGTTTAGAGGCAATAGAGAGGGTAGCTACTACTAAAGTAGTAAAGTAAACTATTACGTAAGGTATAAAGGATATTAAGGGGCTTACGGGAGCTATACTTAAGGACTTCCGCGTATAGCGAATAAGTGATAGCGCAAGCATTATTAGATTCTTAGTGGAAAAAGATAAAGAAGCTACGTTTAGGTAAATAACTGCTTAATAGCTTAAACCGCATATCTCTAGGGTAAGGCTTATTAGACCTAAGTAGTATATAGTTAAGGCGGACTAGGTTAAAGTACCTTTAGCGATAGATATTAACAGCGGAAAAGTAAGTAAGTTAGCTATAGAGCGCTTTAGGGTAGAGAATAGGGTAGAGGTATATATAATAAGATAGCTAGGATAACTAAGGCCGCGCGGCTAGCACGTATTAGTAATTATTAAAGTGGCAATAAAGGAGGATATAAAGAAGCTGCTTACGTTAAATAATATATCATTTAAAAAAGGCGCGATTATTATATTACCATTTAAGGAGCGATATACCCCTATAGCATACTATAAATGTAAAAGGTTTAGACATAGGGCTAAAGACTATATGTAACCTAACACGTGCGAAATATATAGGTAGGAAGGCCATCTCTAGTATAAGACAGTAAATCTATACTGCGTGAACTGCTAGGGTCCTTACTAAGCCTTATACTGTAAATGCCTAGTATATAGGAAAGAGATGGATAGGATTCTTATACGACAGCGCTATAAATAGAGAACTTTAGATTCTTTAGGCGAATATAAAGAAGTGTAGGGAGGCGTAGTATGCGCTATATAATAATAAAGCGCTAGCAGACTTCTACTTTATTCTAGGCTAGGAGCCTTACTGCTTTCTCTTAGATGGGGAAGTGGTGCTAGCTGGCTTAAATCCCTAGTGGATAAGGTTCGTCCTAATAGGCAGGCAATAGCGGTATCCCCTAGTTAGGTTATATATCTAGGCATCTAAAGAGCTGGCAGCTATATAGCTGTAGGTAGATTTAGTAGACATTATAGTAGTAGTAGCGCACGTTAGCTAAAGGAGACTTATAATTGTATTGGTATATATTCTAAATAGATATTTAAGGAGAACTAAGGAAGAGAATCTAGAGGAGCTCTCTAGTAGACTAGAGATGATTAATAGGCTAATTTAGGGTAAACTATTACGCGACCTATATACTGAGGTAGTAATTATAGGTGACTTTAATCGGCATAATCCGCTATAGAGAGGAAGTTATATTAGTACCACATTAACGTAGGAAGAAAGCGCACTAATTATTAACTTTATAGTAGACTAGTTACTCTAAAGCCTACTTCTAGTAGGAATACCTATGTTTAAAAGTAATATAGGGCGAATATTAACAATTAACCTTATGCTTACAACCCTGGGCCTAGTAAGTAAACTAGTAAAGTACGCTATTTAGGAGTATAAGTATAGATTAAACTATAGAGCTATTTACACTAGCTTCTGGGTTAATATAGGCACGTAAGAGAGCTAGGAGAGGCTACTTATTAAGAATACAAACTAGGATAAAATATAAGAAGACGTAGAGTAATAGAAAGAGATAGGATTCCCTATAGAAGATATAGATAAAATAGTTAACTACCTTAATAGGTGGGTTAATAAAGCCCTTAAAGCATACTACTAATAGGCTAAACCATTACTATATATAAAAAGATGGTGGAATAAAGACCTTATAACGCTAAGGAAGTTATATATATACTAAAGGAACAAAAATAGCGCAATACAGAGGTAAGGAAGGGATAACCCTAAGCTATATAATGTCGCAGTAAGAGTAAAGAAGCTCTTTTATAGGACTATTCGGCGATATAAGAAGCTTTATTAGGACGAATTCCTTAGTAACAGTAATAATATATAGAAAGTGTCGAAATACCTTAATCCGTAAGCTATATCCGCGTTTACTAGAATACCGCTAATTAAAAAGAATAAAGGATAGGGAGAAGTTATTATGGAGAACTATAATATTGCAAGAGAACTACTCTAAGTATTCTTTCTGGTCCTACCGCCATATAAATAAGAGGAGGAAGCTATAACTAGCTATAACTAATTGCTATAGGAGCCCATCGCTAAATATAAGGTTAAGGTAGCTATGTTTAGGGCTAGCCTAGATAAGGCTTCTAGAAGGGACGGCCTACTAGCTAGGGTATAGCAAGAGCTATAGCCTGTACTAAGTGGTAAGATTACCACTCTCTTTACTAAATTACTTAAGATAGGAAAGGTACCCTAGAAATAGAAAGTAGTAAAGATTATACCGCTATAGAAGTTAAAGTGGGGGGACTATATAGTAGCAAATAACTATAGGCCAATCTCCCTTCTCCTAATACTAGGAAAAGCACTTAAATTGCTAGTGGTGAAGAGGATAGTATACCTAGTAGAGGAATATAGCCTACTACCTAAGACGTACTTTGGAGCTAGGAAGTAAAGGTTAATAATATATACGCTATTATATCTCTATAAGGACGTATTTAGAGTATAAAAAAAAAAGAAGACGCTGTCTCTAGTATTATTTAATATTAAGGGTGCGTATAATAATATGGCTATAAAGCCGGAAATTAGAAGATTACGGCAGTATTAAATACCTTAGACGATTATATAATAGGTATAGGACTTTTATATAAACCGTTAAGCCTATATCCTAGTTAATAGATATATATTAGAGGTATAGGCGCTCCTATAGGTAGGTCTCCTATAGGGATTAGTACTAGCCCTAATACTCTTTCTATTCTTTAACGCGGATCTTATATAAAGCGCACCTAGAAATAGCAGCTCTATAGCCTTTATTAATAACTACTTGGTATAGGTTATAGGCCCTATAGTGGAGGAAAATACGCAGATTATTTAGGGCGAGATTATACTAATACTTAAGAAATAGGAGAGGACTAGTAAAGCCTAATTTAAAGTAAAGAAAACGTTATTTATCTACCTTACTAGATATAAAGAAGCAGGTAGGGATACTACTACGCCGCTCTAATTTAAAGGAAAAGGGATCCCCCTAACTTAGGAAGTTAAAATCCTTAGGGTGATCCTTAATAAGGAGCTATGGTTTAAGGCGCACCTAGTAGATAAAGTAGGTAAAGCCACTAAGGTGGCGCTAGCGTTATGTAGATTAAAGGGACTGTAGTTTAAGAGCGTTAAGCAGCTAGCTAAGAGCTTAGTTCTACTAGTAGTAGACTACACGTCGCTAATATAGTACCCGCTTGCGATATAAAAGTTAATATAGCTCCTCTAATAGGCGTAGAGGATTACGGCATAAGCTATTATTAGGGGGTTCCGCTCTATTGCCCTATTAATAGCGGAAGTAAAAGCCGGCTTACTCCCTCTTAAGTAAAGGCTATATAACCAGGCTATTACGTTTTAGGTATTAATCTATAAACTAGGCAAATTATATCCTTATTAGATAATTTAAAGATAGAGGCTCTATAGACGGCACTAATCGCCGCTTTAGAGGATAGTAGAGATATATAAGGATGTCTAGGTAAATAGGGTGCTAGAGGTTAAATTATATATATGCCCGCCGTAGGTAGCTAAGCCTAATATGGTAATATATAAGGATAAAGATTATACTTAAGCTATTATTAAAGACTATAAGCTAGGGTAGGTTAATATATACGTTAATATATTAGTGCGTAATAGTAGGGTAGGAGTTAGTATATATGCTACGCTATCTAAAGTAACGCTTTTAAAAACGGTGGCGAGCTTTAATTAGGCTAACGCCCACCTTATAGAGCTTTTAGCAATTAGCGAGGTAGCTAACTGGCCGTGAGACCCTACGTGTATAGCTATTAACTAAGCAGGTTTTCTAATACCTACATCTAGTATAAGAATATTCTCCAACTTGTAATTAGCGTTACTGTTAGTATAGAGCTAGAGGGCTAGAGCCTACTAGGAAATAGTTATAGAGATTTTAAAGAAGCTTTAGCTAAATAATGTCACGCTATACTGGATTCTAGGCTACTTAGGATTTATAGGAAATAAAAAGGCTAATAAGCTTACTAAAGTAGCAATAAGACTAGAGAGCAAGGAGCTACTATAGAGAGATGGCCTCCTATAGTACCTTATAACGCAAGTATTAAAAAAAGCTAAGATAATAATAAAACCGCTTCTATTAGGAAGATCTAATACGGGTAAGTTTATAAGGAAGATTAACGCAGCACTCTACCTTAGAAAGGCTATAGGATTATACTAGCAGCTAATTAGCTTAGAAGCTGCTATCCTTATATAGCTATAGACCAGTAAGTTATTTCTAAAGGAATATCTCCATAAAATTAATATATTAGAGACGGCGTTATACAACTATAGGCTTATAAAGTTAATATAGCACTTCCTTTTCTCTTATAGGAGGTGGGCGTAGTAAAGGATTAAACTAAGAGAGTAATATGGAGATTGATTTGGGGATCTATTATATATATTAGGAGGCTACTTACGCAGATAAAAAGGAGGTAGGAATATTAACGGCCTAATTAAGCGCTGGAAGCTAGATATTAGCGTAGTTAAAGCTATAATTAAATTTATAAAGGAGACTAGATGTTTATACCTAAGTGTATAAAATATAGAGAGTATAAAAGCCAATATTAATAAGCAAAGACTCTTAAGAATTCTTCCTTTAATTATCTAACCGAATATACCGCAAGCCTCCTCTATACGTGCCTCTACTAGTGCGTCGCCAATTAAGAAGCATATAACGCTGGAATAGCCCTGCGGACACAAGGCATTAAAAACTACTTACTTAGGCTCACCTCTAAACTCTAACTTTCTTTAATAGTAATATATTACTTTCCTTTATTTATTCCTTAGTTAAGTATAGTATTAGGTAATAAATATATAGTTTTTATAGTTGGCTTCTAAACTAGAGCAAGCATATTAATAGCAGGAAGTATTTAGTTAGCGCTTTGTAATGGCCTATACCCTAAATAGTATATGGCTATAATAGAATATACATATATATATATATATATATGTACTTACTAACAATACCCTTGTTAAGGGTCTATAAAAGAAACAGAACTTTTAAAAAAGGAGGATATTTATCTTAGATATTCTTTTAATCAAATCCTAGTCTTTTATTTAGCTAGTTCCCGCTATAAGGCGGCCCCTACGGCCCACTAAACGAAGCCCTAGAGCCCTGATGGCTGCTTTAACCCCTAAACGCGTATTAGCAACACTACCTCTAGACCCGCTAGTAGCTTTACTAAGACGTATAAAGAAACCAAGCGCGAAGGTGCAAGAGGCCTAGTAGTTGCTAAGGACACGAGCCCAAATATTAGTATAGTTTAAATAGTAGACAACCGCACTATAAACCGGACTATAAGCTATATAGTATATACTACCTCTATTCCCTATAGTAAGAGTCTTTACCTTACCTAAACGTAAAGGAGAAGGTATTAATTATAACGAATTTTATCAACTTATTAAAAGCCTTAAAGAAACTATAGTATAGCAGAGCAACATTATTATAAACTAGAATAGCATTATTAAGAGCATTAGAAATAACCTTATAGATATTAAATTGGAATAGTAAAGCCTTAAAAAGCAAAACGCTAAACTTTAAAAGGCTATCTGGTCCTTATAAGCGTAACTAAACACTCCCTTAGCTCTAATATAATTATAGGCATTAGTAGCGGCCAATAGAGGTATAGCAGGGTTAGAGATAACCTTACTATAAATAATAAGCGCTAAGAACCCTAAGGAACCTAATTAGTAGCTAATAATAGACGTTAGCTAAATATATAAGGAGGTAATAGAGAGGGTAGCTACTACTAAAGTAGTAAAGTAAACTATTATATAAGGTATAAAGGATATTAAGGGGCTTACGGGAGCTATACTTAAGGACTTCCGCGTATAGCGAATAAGCAACAGCGTAAGCATTATTAGATTCTTAGTAGAAAAAGATAAAGAAGCTATATTTAGGTAGATAACTACTTAATAGCTTAAACCGCATATTCTTAGGGCAAGGCTTATCGGACCTAAGTGGTATATAATTAAGGCGGACTAGGTTAAAGTACCTTTAGTAATAGATATTAATAGTAGAAAAGTAAGTAAGTCAGCTATAGAGCGCTTTAGGGTAGAGAATGGTGTAGAGGTATATATAATAAGATAGCTGGGACAACTAAGGCCGCGCAGCTAGCACGCGTTAGTAATTATTAAAGTAGTAATAAAGGAGAATATAGAGAAGCTGCTTACGTTAGACAACGTATTATTTAGAGGAGGCGTAATTATTATATTACCATTTAAGGAGCAATATACCCCTATAGCATGCTATAAATATAAAAGGTTTAGATATAGGGCTAGAGACTACACGCGACCTAATACGTACAAAATATATAGGCGGGAAGGCTATCTCTGGTATAAGACGGTAAATCTATACTACGTAAACTGCTAGGGTCCTTACTAAGCCTTATACTGTAAATACCTAGTATATAGGAAAGAGATAGATAGGATTCTTATATAANAGCGCTATAAATAGAGAACTTTAGATCCTTTAGGCGAATATAAAGAAGTATAGGGAGACGTAGTATACGCTATATAATAATAAAGCGCTAGTAGACTTCCACTTTATTCTAGGCTAGAAGCCTTACTACTTTCTCTTAGATAGGGAAGTAGTGCTAGCTAGCTTAAATCCCTAGTAGATAAGGTTCGTCCTAATAGGTAGGTAGTAGTAGTATCCCCTAGTTAGGTTATATATCTAGGCATCTAAAGAGCTAGCAGCTATATAGCTATAGGTAGATTTAGCAGACATTATAGCGGTAGTAGTGTATATTAGCTAAAGGAGACTTATAATTGTGTTAGTATATATTCTAAACAGATATTTAAAAAAAACTAGAGAAGAGAACTTAGAGGAGCTCTTTAGTAGACTGGAGATAATTAATAGGCTAATCTAGGGTGAACTATTACGCGACCTATATACTAAGGTAGTAATTACAGGTAACTTTAATCGGCATAATTTGCTATAGGGAGGAAGTTATATTAGTACTATATTAACATAGAAAGAAAGTACACTAATTATTAACTTTATAGCGGACCAGTTACTCTAGAGCCTACTTTTAGTAGGAATACCTACGTTTAAAAGCAACGTGGGGCAAATATTAATAATCGACCTTATGCTTATAACCCTGGGCCTAGTAAGTAAATTAATAAAGTGCGCTATTTAGGAGTATAAGTACAGATTAGACTATAGAGCTATCTATACTAGCTTCTAGGTTAATATAAACACGTAGAAGAGCTAGGAAAGGCTGCTTATTAAAAATATAAACTAAAATAAGATATAAAAAGACGTAGAGTAATAAAAAGAGATGGGATTCCCTATAGAAGATATAGACGAAATAGTTAACTGCCTTAATAGGTAGGTTAATAAAGCCCTTAAAGTATACTGCTAATAGGCTAGACCATTACTATATATAAAAAGATGGTGGAACGAAGACCTTATAACGCTGAGGAAGTTATATATATACTAAAGGAATAGAAATAGCGCAATGCGGAGGTAAGGAAGGGACAACCCTAAACTACGTAATATTATAGTAAGAGCGAAGAAGCTCTTTTATAGGACTGTTTGGCGATATAGAAAGCTCTATTAGGACAAATTCCTTAATAATAGTAATAATATATAGAAAGTGTTGAAATACCTTAATCCGTAAGCTATATCCGCGTTTACTAGAATACCGCTAATTAAGAAGGATAGAAGATAGGGAGAAGTTATTATAGAGAACTATAATATTATAAGAGAACTACTCCAGGTATTTTTTTTAGTCCTACCACTATATAAATAAAAGGAGGAAGCTATAACTAGCTATAACTAATTACTATAGGAGCCTATCGCCAAATATAAGGTTAAGGCAGCTATATTTAGGGCTAGCCTAAATAAGGCTCCTAGAAGGGACGGCCTATTAGCTAGGGTATAGCAAGAGCTATAGCCCGTACTAAGTAGTAAGATTATTACTCTTTTTACTAAATTACTTAAGATAGGAAAGGTACCCTAAGAATAAAAAGTAGTAAAGATTATACCGCTGTAAAAGCTAAAGTAGGGGGACTATATAGTAGTAAATAACTATAGGCCAATCTCCCTCCTTCTAACGCTGGGAAAAGCACTTAAATTGCTAGTAGTGGAGAGGATAGTATACCTAGTAGAGGAATATAGCCTACTACCTAAGACGCACTTTAGAGCTAAAAAGCAAAGGTTAATAATATATACGCTATTATATCTCTATAAGGACGTATTTAGAGCGTAAAAAGAAAAAAAAACGCTATCTCTAGTATTATTTAATATTAAGGGTGCGTATAATAATATAGCTATAGAGCCAGAAATTAGGAGATTATGGTAGTAATAGATACCTCAGACGATTATATAATAGGTNTAGGACTTTTATATAAACNGTTAAGCNTATATCCTAGTTAATNGATATATATTAGAGGTATAGGCGCTCCTATAAGCGGGTCTCCCGTAGGGATTAGCACTAGCCCTAATACTCTTTCTATTCTTTAACGCGGATCTTATATAAAGCGTACCTAAAAATAGCAGCTTTATAGCCTTTGTTAATAACTACTTAGTATAGGTTATAGGCCTTATAGCGAAGGAAAATACGCAGATTATCTAGGGTAAAATTATACTAATACTTAAGAAATAGGAGAGGACTAGTAGAGCCTAATTTAAAGCAAAGAAAACGTTATTTATTTACCTTACTAGATATAAAGAAGTAGGTAAGGATGCTACTACGCCACTCCAATTTAAAGGAAAAGGGATCCCCCCAACTTAGGAAGTTAAAATCCTTAGGGTAATCCTTAATAAGGAGCTATGGTTTAAGGCGCACCTAGCGGATAAAGTAGGTAAAGCCACTAAGGTGGCGCTAGCGTTGTGTAGATTAAAGGGACTATAGTTTAAGAGTATTAAGCAGCTAGCTAAGAGCTTAGTTCTACTAGTAGTAGACTATACGTCGCTAATATAGTACCCGCTTATAATATAAGAGTTAATATAGCTCCTCTAGTAGGTATAGAGGATTATAGCATAAGCTATTATTAGGGGGTTCCGCTCTATCGCCCTACTAATAGCGAAAGTAGAAGCTAGCTTACTCCCTCTTAAGCAAAGGCTATATAACTAGGCTATCGCGTTCTAGGTATTAATCCATAAACTAGGTAAATTATATCCTTATTAAATAATTTAAAGATAGAGGCTCTATAAATAGCACTAATCGCCGCTTTAGAGGACAGTAGAGATATATAAGGATATCTAGGTAAATAGGGTGCTGGAGGTTAAACCGTATATATGCCCGCCGTAGGTAGCTAAGCCTAATATAGTAATATATAAGGACGAAGATTATACTTAAGCTATTATTAAAGACTATAAGCTAGGGTAGGTTAATATATACGTTAATATATTAGTATATAATAGTAGGGCAGAAGTTAGTGTGTATGCTACGCTATCTAAAGCAACGCTTTTAAAAATGGTGGTAAGCTCTAATTAGGCCAACGCCTACCTTATAGAGCTTCTAGTAATTAGTAAGGCAGCTAACTAGCTATAGGACCCTACGTATACGGCTGTTAACTAAGTAGGTTTTCTAATACCTATATTTAGTATAAGAATATTCTCTAACTTATAATTAGCGTTGCTATTAGTATAAAGCTAGAGGACTAGAGCCTACTAGGAAATAGTTATAGAGATCTTAAAGAAGCTTTAGCTAAATAATATTACGCTATACTAGATTTTAGGCCACTTAGGATTTATAGGAAATAAGAAGGCTAATAAGCTTACTAAAGTAGCAACAAGACTAGAGAGCAAGGAGCCACTATAGAAAGACGGCCTCTTATAGTACCTTATAACGCAAGCGTTAAAAAAAGCTAAGATAATAATAGGACCGCTTTTATTGGGAAGATTTAATACAGGTAAGTTTATAAGGAAGATTAATACAGTACTCTACCTTAGAAAGGCTGTAGGATTATACTAGCAGCTAATTAGCTTAGAAGCTACTATCCTTATATAGCTATAAACTGGCAAGTTATTTCTAAAGGAATATCTCCATAAAATTAATGTATTAGAGACGGCATTATATAACTATAGGCTTATAGAGTTAATATAGCACTTCCTCTTCTCTTATAGGAGGTGGGCGTAGTAAAGGATTAAACTAAGAGAGTAATATAGAGATTAATTTAGGGATCTATTATATGCATTAGGAGGCTACTTACGCAGATAAAAAGGAGGTAGGAATATTAACAGCCCAATTAAGCGCTGGAAGCTAGACATTAGCGTAGTTAAAGCTATAATTAAATTTGTAAAGGAGACCGGACGTTTATACCTAAGTATATAAGATATAAAAAGTATAAAAGCCGATATTAATAAGTAAAGACTCTTAAGAATTCCTCCTCTAATTATCTAACCAAATATACCGCAAGCCTCCTCTATACGTGCCTCTACTAGTATATTACCAATTAAGAAGCGTATAACGCTAGAATAGCCCTACGGATACGAGGCATCGAAAACTACTTACTTAGGCTCGCCTTTAAACTCTAACTTTCTTTAATAGTAATATATTACTTTTCTTTATTTTTCTTTAGTTAAGTATAGTGTTAGGTAATAGATATATAGTTCTTATAGTTAGCTTCTAAACTAGAGCAAGTATATTAATAGTAGGAAGTATTTAGTTAGCGCTCTATAACGGCCTATACCCTAGATAGTATATGGCTATAATAGAATATATATACGTACTTACTAATGAAAATTTAACGGACGCGGAAAGAGGAGGATATTTATCTTGGATATTTTTTTAATCGAATCCTAGTCTTTTGTTTAGCTAGTTCCCGCTATAAGGCGGCCCCTACGGCCTACTAAATGAAGCCCTAGAGCCCTAATAGCTGCTTTAACCCCTAAACGCGTATTAGTAACACTACCTCTAGACCTACTAGTAGCTTCACTAAGACGTATAAAGAAACTAAGCGCGAAGGTATAAGAGGCCTAGTAGTCGCTAAGGACACGAGCCCAAATATTAATATAGTTTAAATAGTAGATAACCGCACTATAAACTAGACTATAAGCTATACAGTATATACTACCTCTATTCCCTATAGTAAGAGTCTTTACCTTACCTAAATATAAAGGAGGAGGTATTAATTATAACAAATTTTATTAACTTATTAAAAGCCTTAAAAAAACTATAGTATAGTAGAGCAATATTATTATAAACCAGAATAGCATTATTAAGAGTATTAGAAATAACCTTATAGACATTAAATTAGAATAGCAAAGCCTTAAAAAGTAAAACGCTAAACTTTAAAAGGCTATTTAGTCCTTATAAGCGTAACTAAACACTCCCTTAGCTCTAACACAATTATAGGTATTAGTAGCGGCTAGTAAAGGTATGGTAGGGTTAGAGATAACCTTACTATAAATAATAAGCGCTAGGAACCCTAAGGAACCTAATTAGCAGCTAGTAATAGATATTAGTTAAGTGGGTTTAGAGGTAATAAAGAGGGTAGCTACTACTAAAGTAGTAAAGTAAACTATTGCGTAAGGTATAAAGGATGTTAAGGGGCTTACGGGAGCTATACTTAAGGACTTCCGCGTATAGCGAATAAGCGATAGCATAGGCATTATTAGATTCTTGGTAAAAAAAGATAAAGAAGCTATATTTAGGTAGACGACTACTTAATAGCTTAAACTATATATCCCTAGGGCGAGGCTTATTAGACCTAAGTAGTATATAGTTAAGGCGGACTAGGTTAAAGTACCTTTAGTAATAAATATTAATAGCGGAAAAGTAAGTAAGTTAGCTATAGAGCGCTTTAGGGTAGAGAATAAGGTAGAGGTATATATAATAAGATAGCTAGGACAACTAAGGCCGCGCGGCTAGTACGTATTAATAATTATTAAAGTAGTAATAAAGGAGGATATAGAGAAGCTGCTTATATTAGATAATATATTATTTAGGGGAGGCGCAATTATTATATTACTATTTAAGAAGTAATGCACCCCTATAGTATGCTATAAATGTAAAAGGTTTAGATATAAAGCTAGAGACTATATATAACCTAATACGTGCGAAATATATAGGTGGGAAGGCCATCTCTAGTATAAGATGGTAAATCTATACTACGTAAACTACTAGGGTCCTTATTAAGCCTTATACCGTAAATGCCTAGTATATAGGAAAGAGATAGATAGGATTCTTATATAACAGCGCTATAAATAGAGAACTTTAGATTCTCTAGGCGAATATAAAGAAGTATAGGGAGGCGTAGTATGCGCTATATAATGACGAAGCGCTAGCGGACTTCTACTTTATTTTAGGCCAGGAGCCTTACTACTTTCTCTTAAATAGGGAAGTAGTGCTAGCTAGCTTAAATCCCTGGTGGATAAGGTTCATCCCAATAGGTAAGTAGCAGTGGTATCCCTTAGTTAGGTTATATATCTAGGCATTTAAAGAGCTAGCAGCTATATAGCTATAGGTAGATTTAGCAGATATTACGGTAGTAGTAGCGCACATTAGCTAAAGGAGACTTATAATTATATCGGTATATATTCTAGATAGATATTTAAGGAGAACTAAGGAAGAGAACCTAGAGGAGCTTTTTAGTAGACTAGAGATAATTAATAGGCTAATCTAGGGTAAACTATTACGCAACCTATATACCGAGGTAGTAATTATAGGTAACTTTAATCGGTATAATCCACTATAGGGAGGAAGTTATATTAGTACTATATTAACGTAGAAAGAAAGTACGCTAATTATTAACTTTATAGCGGACCGGTTACTCTAGAGCCTACTTTTAGTAGGAATACCTATATTTAAAAGTAACGCGGGGCAAATATTAACAATTAACCTTATACTTATAACCCTAGGCCTAGTAAGTAAACTAGTAAAGTACGCTATTTAAGAGTATAAGTACGGATTAGACTATAGAGCTATTTATACTAGCTTTTAAGTTAATATAAACATATAGGAGAGCTAGGAGAGGCTGCTTATTAAAAATATAAACTAGGATAAGATATAAGAAGATATAAAGCAATAGAAAGAAATAGGATTCCCTATAGAAAATATAGATAAAATAGTTAACTACCTTAATAGGTAGGTTAATAAAGCCTTTAAAGTATACTGCTAACGGGCCAGACTATTACTATATATAAAAAGATAGTGGAATAAAGACCTTATAACGCTAAGGAAGTTATATATATACTAGAGGAATAGGAATAGCGCAATATAGAGATAAGGAAGGGATGACCCTAAGCTACGTAATATCACAGTAAGAGCGAAGAAGCTCTTTTATAGGACTATTCGGCGATATAGGAAGCTCTATTAGGATAAATTCCTTAGTAACAGTAATAATATATAAAAAGCGTTAAAATACCTTAATCTATAGGCTATATCCGCGTTTACTAAAATACCGCTAATTAAGAAGGATAAAGGATAGGGAGAAGTTATTACAGAGAACTATAATATTATAAGAGAACTACTCTAAGTATTCTTTCCGGTCCTACCGCCGTATAAATAAAAGGAGGAAGTTATAACTAGCTATAACTAATTACTATAGGAGCCTATCGCTAAATATAAGGTTAAGGTAACTATATTTAGGGCTAGCCTAAATAAGGCTCCTAGAAGGGACGGCCTATTAGCTAAGGTATAGCGAGAGCTATAGCCCGTACTAAGTGGTAAGATTACTACTCTCTTTACTAAATTACTTAAGATAGGAAAGGTACCCTAGAAATAGAAGGTAGTAAAGATTATACTACTATAGAAGCTAAAGTAGGGGGACTATACGGTAGTAAATAACTATAGGCCGATCTCCCTCCTCCTAACGCTAGGAAAAGCACTTAAATTACTAGTAGTAGAGAGGATAGTATACCTAGTAGAGGAACATAGCCTATTACTTAAGACGCACTTTAGAGTTAGGAAGTAAAGGTTAATAATATATACGCTATTATATCTCTATAAGGACGTATTTAGAGTATAAAAAGGAAAGAAGACGCTATCTCTAGTATTATTTAATATTAAGGGTGCGTATAATAATGTGGCTATAGAGCTGGAAATTAGGAGATTATAGTAATATTATATACCTTAGATAATTATATAATAGGTATAGGACTTTTATATAAACCGTTAAGCTTATATCCTAGTTAATAGATATATATTAGAGGTATAGGCGCTCCTATAAGCGGGTCTCCCGNAGGGATTAGCACTAGCCCTAATACTCTTTCTATTCTTTAACGCGGATCTTATATAAAGCGTACCTAAAAATAGCAGCTTTATGGCCTTTGTTAATAACTACTTAGTATAGGTTATAGGCCTTATAGCGGAGGAAAACACGTAGATTATCTAGGGCGAGATTATACTAATGCTTAAGAAATGGGAGAGAACTAATAGAGCCTAATTTAAAGTAAAGAAAATGTTATTTATCTACCTTACTAGATATAAAGAAGCAGGTAGAGATGCTACTACGCCGCTCTAATTTAAAGGAAAAGGGATCCCCCTAACTTAGGAAGTTAAAATCCTTAGGGTAATCCTTAATAAGGAGCTATAGTTTAAGGCGCACTTAGCGGATAAGGTAGGCAAAGCTACTAAGGTAGCGCTAGCGTTGCGTAGATTAAAGGGACTATAGTCTAAGAGCATTAAGCAGCTAGCTAAGAGCTTAGTTTTACTAATAGTAAACTATACATCGCTAATATAGTACCCGCTTGCGATATAAGAGTTAATATAGCTCCTCTAGTAGGCGCAGAGGATTATAGCATAAGCTATTATTAGGGGGTTCCGCTCTATTACCCTACTAATAGCGGAAGTAGAAGCTAGCTTACTTCCTCTTAAGTAAAGGCTACGTAACTAGGCTATCGCGTTTTAGGTATTAATCCATAAACTAGGTAAATTATATCCTTATTAGATAATTTAAAGACAGAGGCTCTATAGATAATACTAATCGCTACTTTAAAGGATAGTAGAGATATATGAGGATATCTAGGTAAATAGGGTGCTGGAGGTTAAACTATATATATACCCGCTATAGGTAGCTAAGCCTAATATAGTAATATATAAGGACGAATATTATACTTAAGCTATTATTAAAGACTATAAGCTAGGGTAGGTTAATATATACGTTAATATATTAGTGCGTAATAGTAGGGCAGGAGTTAGTATATATGCTACGCTATCTAAAGCAACGCTTTTAAAAACGGTAGTAAGCTCTAATTAGGCCAACGCCTATCTTATAGAGCTTCTAGTAATTAGCAAGGCAGCTAACTAGCTATAGGACCCTACGTGCACAGCTGTTAACTAAGTAGGTTTTCTAATACCTATATTTAGTATAAGAATATTCTCTAACTTATAATTAGCGTTGCTGTTAGTATAGAGCTAAAGGGCTAGAGCTTACCAGGAAATAATCGCAGAGATCTTAAAGAAGCTTTAGCTAAATAATATCACACTATACTAGATTCTAGGCTACTTAGGATTTATAGAAAATAAGAAGGCTAATAAGCTTACTAAAGTAGCAATAAGACTAGAGAGCGAGGAGCTACTATAAAAAGACGGCCTCCTATAGTACCTTATAACGTAAGCGTTAAAAAGAGCTAAGATAATAATAGGACCGCTTCTATTAGGAAGATCTAATATAGGCAAGTTTATAAGGAAGATTAACGTAGTACTTTACCTTAAAAAGGCTATAGGATTATACCAGCAGCTAATTAGCTTAAAAGCTACTATCCTTACGCAGCTACGGACCGGCAAGTCATTTTTAAAGGAATATCTCTATAAAATTAATACATTAGAGACGGCGTTATGCAACTATAGGCTTATAGAGTTAATATAGCACTTCCTCTTCTCTTATAGGAGGTAGGTGTAGTAGAGGATTAAACTAAGAGAGTAATATAGAGATCGATTTGGGGATCTATTATATATATTAGAAGGCTACTTATATAGATAAAAAGGAGGCAGGAATATTAACGGCCTAATTAAGCGCTAGAAGCTAGATATTAGCGTAGTTAAAGCTATAATTAAATTTATAAAGGAGACTAGACGTTTATACCTAAGTATATAAGATATAAAGAGTATAAAAGCCGATATTAATAAGTAAAGACTTTTAAGAATTCCTCCTCTAATTATCTAACCGAATATACTATAAGCCTCCTCTATATATGCCTCTACTAGTGCGTTGCTAATTAAGAAGCGCATAACGCTAGAATAGCCCTACGGATATAAGGCATCAAAAACTACTTACTTAGGCTCGCCTCTAAACTCTAACTTTCTTTAATAGTAATATATTACTTTCTTTTATTTTCTCCTTAGTTAAGTATAGTGTTAGGTAATAGATATATAGTTCTTATAGTTGGCTTCTAAACTAGAGCAAGCATATTAATGGCAGGAAGTATTTAGTTAGCGCTCTATAACGGCCTATACCCTAGATAGTACATAGCTATCCCTTTGTATGGTAAAGATTTCTTACACTTTTCGTATATATAAGCCTCTTAAGCCAATCTAGAGGCTCTATACCGTATATAACTTAGTATTAAAGCCGCTGGTCAATGCGACTACTTGGCGGCAGGGGTGCTGGCGCCTTATTAACGCTTAAATATTGTGGTAAACAGCAGCGATATGGCTAGGAAGGCTGTATATTTAGTAGTGTAGTTAATTAAAAAGCTTCAATATTATTGCCCTCTATTTAACCATTAAATCCTCTATAAAATATAATTTTTATACCGCCTAAAAAAGGTTATCTAAAGCCTTTAAAAGCACCTAAAGCCTAGGAATCTTATTTACAATCCTTTTAAGCAACGCAGTATATATATAATAGCTTAGTTGCACAGCCTCTAGAGGCTTTAGTGGCTCCAGTAGCTATATAGCAGGTAGTGCTAAGTAAGGAGGCCCGGTTAAGTGGCCAGACAGAGGATATTAAGGAGGAAGAATTAGGAGCTGTTTTTAAGGCCCGCGGCAAGACTACTAAGGATAAGGCAGATAAGGTAGATGAGACTAAACTACTAAAGTTATTAGCTAAAGAAGTTATAAGAATAGACCTTCCTGCCGTTCCTACTATATGGGAGCCTATAGCCGCTATTCCTAAATTAGATCTTAAAGTTATTAACCTTCTAGATAAGTTACTATTTACCGCTTGGCGCGCTGGTAAGCCTATTAACAGCTTTAGCACAGGCGTTAAATCTAATAATCTTCTTAATTAAAATAAGGATACTGAGCGCTCTACTTACTATATAATGGCAGATTAGGTTAGTATAGCGTCTGGTAAGTGTAGATCTAAATAGGACCTGCTAATTCGAGTATTTCTATTATTCTTTAGTATTAGTATATTTAAGAGGCTTGCAATTAACACAAACCTCTATACAGCTTCTTAAAACGCTAGTAGATATTACTAATTAGGACGACACGCTGGTAAACAATTATAGGCGTAGAAGGAGACCTCTGCTGGCGAGTTAATGATTTAGGTAGGACTTATTATATATATAGGCGTCTTTAAAACTCCTTAAGTGTAAGACCTTTGGGCTATAGATCCTAAATATCCTAAACACTTAATTAGCTTATTTATAGGCTAAAAAAGATAGGAGTAACTTAAGCGCTTCTTTTACGTCTTACCACCTCCACTAAAAGGCGTTAAATATTAGGTTTTTAAGAAGATTAAGCCGTTAACAACTCTATTAGGTAAGGCGTTTAGGAAATACATTATACCTAGATCTATAGTTAGTTTTAATGAAATAATAGTAAGGTTTACTAGACAATCTATAGCTATAATTAAATTGCCTAGTAAGCCAATACCTAAGGGCTTTAAAATAATAAGCCTTTATTAGTATAGATATTGCTATAGCTTTATGTTTACCTTACCTGGCTACTTTTTTAGACTTCCTTCTTAAATAGATTATTAAGATATTACCCTCTTAAAAACCTCTAAGTGCGTCCTCTACCTTACCTAATAGCTTCCTCTTTAGGCTTATTAATTTTGCCTATTTTTAGATAACTACTTTACAAATATTCCGTTACTCTAGGTGCTTTAACAACTTAGAATTACTACAGCTAGCACTGCTCGGTTAAACTTAAAGGCCTATTTAGAGGTATATAAAAGGGCTAATAAAAGGAAGGCAAGGCTACCGTTCAATTTTATTACGGGAATAGTCATTAGCGTAGTTAATTTAGTGCTTTTAATTATATAGCAGGACAAGAACTTAGTACGATTTTTAACGACGGCTCACTTATGCAGTAATGAGGATATTAATAAAGTTAATTAGCGTCGGCCGCGAGTATATAATTCCTTCCTTAAGAAGCTAGTAGCTAATATTTAGGGCGATAATCTAATTAAGAAGTTAACACTTCCTAGGCTTTCTATCAACTATAATAACTAGATAGGCGGCGTTAATATTTACGATTAGCTTTGGAGCTACTACACCACCTAGATTACTACTATACGTACCTAGATACCCTTATTCTTCTAGGCGCTTAATACAGCCATAATTAACGCCTATATTATTAGTAAGAAAATCTTCCGGACGTTAAGTAAACCCTTCCTTTAAATCCATTGCCGCTTCTATATACGACTGGCCTAGAACCTTATTATTATGGGCAGTTAGCAAATAGGCCTAAATAAGCAAGATACTAAGCGTCTTCTTTATTTAAGCTCACTAAAGTATAGGCAATATTAGCCTGGCGTTGGGCCTAGTTATAGAAATATCGGAATAAATTAAAGCACCACCTACGTCACTGCTAAAACCCTACTACCTATAATTTGACGGTGTAAAACGCGAACTTACTAATATATTAAAGGCTATATAAAGATAAAGGGCTATAAGGGCTTGCTAACGTGCTAGATGTGTAGATGGAAGTAGGCAAAGAAGCTTATATTAAAGGTAAGACGGACAGTATACGAATGTAAGGGTTATAGGCTTCCTCTATGCTTGCGGTGCTTTACCAACTTTTATTTAGTAGACGACAATTAGGTAACTACTTTTAATCCTTTACTTCCTTACGCCTTTAATATTAAGACTCTAAAGCTAATTAAGCCTTTACCGCAGTATGTATCTTAGCCTCTTTTAAGCCTTCCTCTACTGCCTTTAATTAGGCCTCCATACCGAATAATCGCTAATTAAACCGCTTAATTACCTATAGCACTTAATTTACCTTATTTGATGTATATAACACGTCCTCCCTTATAGCCTTAAGCTAGTCCTCTATTAGCTTATTCTTATTAACGTTAAGAACGCGTATAAAGTGTATAGGTGGTAAGGATTTAGGGGGGGGCTCTGGAGGATTTTCCTATATAATTAGTAGGTAGTTAATAGAGAAGGGCCGGGAACGTATAACCATAACGTTATATATTACGACTTTCCGCCCAGCTTCCTTAAAAATATATATTTGATGACCTTTTTATAATGGCCTCTTAAAGCATCCTTCCATTAGGTCGATTTTTGTGTTTTTAGTGGTGGGGTCCACCAAAACGCCACTAACTAGCCTAACCGAGGTGTGCTAGCTGAAGCAGGACGGCTAAATACGCCCCAATCAAAAATCGCATTTTGCCACACGAAGGGATAATAGAATATACATACATACATACATACATACGTACTTGCAAACGGTGAGGGATGGCAGCAACGGCAGCATTAAACCGTTTCGCATCGCCATCATCGCTATCATCGCCTAGGTCATCACCAGCAGCAAGCCGAAGCAACTCACCGTCGCGTTCTGACGCGTCCCAACGATCGCGATGCGCGTCACGACCACCGTCTAACACCTCTGCATCGTATCGAAACCTCGCAAGACGTCTAGAAAACTATCCGTCAACATGGGCATGTACAGATCTACCTCCACAGCAGCTAGCGATATGCGACTTTTCCTACTCCACGAAATCTGGGGAAGACACTTGCTTTTGTCATGTCTGTCATAAAGCAATGAGCATACAACGGATGGCCACTTTAGGAGAATGGAGCAACGATGAGCTCCTCAGCGCTCACGAGGAGGATTGCCTCTTAGCAGATACGATATTCGATATGATCAACAATGTTTCTGACATCTACACATCGACTAGCCACCCTCGTTCTCGAACCCCAGAGGTATTGTCACCACCACCCTCCATGAGCCCGCTCCAAGAACGCCCATCATCAGAATACGCTGCTGCCACTCCTCCCCCTCCTACCTCAACCGGTACACCTACCCAGCCACCGCCCTCCTCTCCTCGCCTGGTTTCTCCTGTCCGTCCCTCATACCCCACCGTTGCGTCTCGCCCTTGCCTAACATCACCATCACCACCACCGAGGCCTCGTCGATCTCTAGCCTCCACACCGCCAGTACCAACAACTACACTACCTGCTTCTAGAGCCTCCCCGCCAGCACCAGCGACTACTCTACCACGGCGCCGCTTACCACATACATCATCGCCTGTCCTCTCTATACACGATCTAGAACGCCGATTCCAAAACAAGTCGGGCCCCCTTTACAACCAGCACCTGTGTTGCTGGCACACGGAATTACTGGGTAAATAACCAACAATGACGATTATAAGAGTACATCATAGTTGAAACCAACTATAGAAACTCTATGTAGAGAGAGCTGGCACACTAAGAGTACCACGGCGTCTCTTGCGGAAACAGTTGATACAGAGCCAGCAATCACTAATTCCAGGCCGGGGTCTTTCTGCCGGTCTTTCGTTCTTCTTTTTATTCCGCCCCAACGGTCTTTTACACTTTGGATTCTGACAATAAAAGATACCCGCCTCCTTTACTGTTGGCCCTCGATTTGCTTAAACATATACTACTCTATGGGCTTCTGCAGTCCTTATTGCCATCCCAAAGCACGGCTGGTAGAGCCATCTATTACTAATACCGCTTTTTAGAGCTATCCCTAGACGCTCTTTCTTAACCAGATTAATATACGGCCCAAATTTCCAGTCGCAAGCTGGCCTTCCATATTTTACTTGTCCCGAATTTCTGGCTATTTACCGTTTCTTTTGTCCTTTAGAACTTTGCTCCCAACAACTTAGGCAGACATATTTTGCCTCTATTCTTAGCTAGATTACCTTTCTTAACGGGATTAAGCCATAATAAGGATAGCTTGTTGGCCTTGGAATGCGTCTATAAAATCCTTGTTGTAATGGCCATAAGTGATTTAAAGGTTTAATATCTGGGAATCTTCCCACATTGGGTATAGCTTTGCGATATTCTTCGTACTAATTAAATATTGCCTTCGGGGTAAACTGCTTTCTTTAACCCTTATTACTAAGAGTACTAAGTAGGACTATAATAATACCTTTAGTAAGGATTGGCTAGAATGTAGAGTTAAGAGGGCAGAATCCAATAGCAACAGCTTAAAGGTTTATTATGCGAGCAGGTCTTGTACAAAACCAGTAATAATAGCCCTTTCTCGAATAATTGTCTTTAGAAAGGTTGTTGAGGACATATCAATTATATTCTAACCACCTTTAAATTCTACCTCCCTAGCCTGTGGCAGAACCGACGTATAGACCCAGTCCATAAGTTTGAGGGCCTACTCTTATCTCTTTACTATTATTAAGTATAATACTCTCTGTAATAATGTCGATGTATATAATCTAGCCGCCTAGGTTGTTATCTGATTGGCGGGGAAGTGCTAGTAGGCTATCGATTATAATCTCTGGCTTTCCTAAAGCTGCTTGGACTTGCTTAGGGAAGTATGATAAAAGAATATTAAAAACTTTATTAACTTCGAGCATGCTGAGTACAATCCAAAAATTCGTTGAAAGCGGTGCATTCATGGACTCGGCTTCCTTCGAAAATGGATTCGCCTTGACAAGATCGCTTAGGCGATAGATTATGCGTCGTAATCGTTGTCGGAAACGTTCCCTGCATTCGATTGAAATTGGGCTGCAAGCTTGTGCAAGGTCTAGTTCGGATCCACAGGTGATTCTGTTGAAAACGGTTTTCGTGTCAGACGAAGTATTGTCGCTCCACAGAACACCGTCTACAAAGTATTCCTCCTTTTCTCGAGATATTTCGTCCATTTGTCTGCTATTCTCTCTATCTGTGAGGTTAAATTATGGCCGTCCTGGTTGTTATACGCACGGCCTGCAGCAGCGAACCTGATATCAGATATGGAAAAAAGAATGAGATCGCAAAAAGAAGTTTCTGCCCCTTGCCAGATTTGCACTGGCGAGCTTGGGATTACTTTGGATGACCAAATCATATTACATATGAGACCTAACATTATTAATATCGGGGCCACTAAGGATTGCTGGCCACTCACCCACGTGATAACCAACTACACCAAAGAGGCTATTTTGAATAGTTGGAAAAAAATAAAACTTATAAAATGTTTAAAAATTAGCTCGCAACTAAAGATTAGACAGGATAAAAATTTAGGCCCGTTAAAGTTCTACTAAACGTCTGTGCGCTACTTTATCTTTAATAGGCCAAGGGCTGGTGCGTTAAGTCGTGGCCGGAAATTGAAAATGCCGAACGCCCGTGCGCTTACCCAAATTTGTATGTAAATAATCAACACACTCCCTCCTGATTGAGTTTAGTTCCTTCCTGATCAAGTTCGAATATCACGTGGATTTGAGTTGTACAGTACAACTAGTAAAGTTCAAATCAAAGTTGGAATACGCCAAAGGAATCCTCAGCGAAGTCCTCGTGAAAGGACAAAGCTCCCAGGCCTTTAAAAGCCTATTAAATATACCGCCGACATCTAGCAGGGCACCCGCAGTAGTATCTTAACTCCCACCACCATTCCCCTACCTATCCCTTGACACGTTAATTTACGTCCTCAGCTATCGATAAGGGCTTAGCCAATCAGAGGCTCCGAATTGGCTGCCCTTGCCAGAGACTACACCCAGCTAAAGCGATTCAATATCATTTGAAAGTGTATGTGGCATTGTGCGGTATCGAATTGTTGAAAATAACTAGCTATTTACAGGCACGTTGTTCCTAGGCTTGGCGCCCAGACGAGGACGCCAACGTGTCAAGGGATAGCACCACCTACCTACTCCCAAGTCGATTAATTGGATTAAGAGATAACTTATGAGGCGCCGCGCAAACTAATTTAGGTGCTGCCACCTCTGCTTGACACCTAAGAACTGCCTCCGCGGGCACAGCCGCTCCCATGCCCACGCCCACGACCGCGCGCAGTATTTTGCTCAAATACTAATGGCTCTCGGCGAATAGAGCTGTCAACGCGAATTGCTATTTGTAGAGCCTACCGGGCGGCCGCGACGGCGTTCAACAACTGCAGGATCCCGAAGAAGTAGAGGATCAAATGCGAGGTAATTTTTTGGGTATAGGCGCGCGACGTCGCTTTGCAATACAAATGCAAACAACTCAAATTCACGTGATATTTTAACTTGGTTAGGGAGAAACTAAACTCAATCAAGGGTGAGTGTCCGCATATCAATTGGGGGTGTCCCTCTACCGCTACCCGGTTTTTATTGGCAATTCTCATCGTGAATTCTGAGAGAAGACCCAACCATTCGAAAATACCATAATAGCAACACTGAAGTCCAACGCACAATGCAAGATGGCGGAGATGGCGGCCGCAGATTGGAAACACAGAACGGTGGTCAATGCGGTAGATCATGTAGGGCTGATCATCTTTAGCATCCAATCGTGTGGTTGGAACGCCGCACCTCTTGAAGCTTATTTCAAGTAGACACGATGCTGAACAAGGGTAGACACTCCCTTCTCCTTGCTGCAAGAGCTAGAAGATGAGTGAATCTTCTCAGAGCCCGACGGCTCGCCGATTCTTACGACCCAGGGTAAGCCCAAACTAGCTTCAATCCTCCCATTCTACTGCTCACATCTGTAGCTAAGAGAAGCGACTCTCATATTACCAAGAACTGGAGAGCGCGTCAAAAAGAGCTTCACATTGAGAAGGCCTACAAGAGACTCGGATGGAGCTCCAAACGAGCAGTCGCCTCTTCTTCACTGGCGATCCTCTCCTCCCTACGACGAACGCATCGAAAACCTCTTCCAGCGGATCGAAAATGCCGGTGTACAGTTATACTCGTTCATGACCTCCAAGACAGGACAGGGCATACTGAAATGCTCACTAGCATACGTTCTAGGCAGCCTGGCAACCTTCGTGGACCCGATCGCTGCGCTGCTGGGGAAGAATGACGGAAAACACACGGTGGCTACAATAACGGTGTACTTTCACCCGGCGCGATCTGCTGGAAGCATGGCAGAAGCAACTGTGTTGGCACTCATGGCCTTCATCTATGCTGCTTTCTTTTCGTTTACCAGCATGGCAGTCTCAGTCTTTTTTGGTAATCACGATCTACTTGTGCTAGGCCATGCGTTGGTCCTCGTAATATTCTGTGGTGGTGGGTTGGCGCTTGTGGGATGGTTGAAACAAAGGCTCGGAAACCCTCTCGTCAATGTGGCCTGCTCGTTAGCTTCTCTGGCCCTAATCACAGTCCTGACCAGAGAAGGAGCCGTACAGGCCGCCACATTCTCATACGACAAGGTTTCTCAGGTGTTGAGGATGGTTATTATGGGCATCGTAGCATCAACCGCAGTGAGTTTATTGGTTAAACCGATATCCGCAAGAAAGGAACTCCGAGATGATCTGCGGAAAGCTACGGATTCTTTAGGGGAGATGCTCACAATTATTACAAGAAGCTTCTTATCTGGCTCCGAGAAAGAACTAAAGCATCCAGCGTTTGTTGCCGCATCGCTCCAGTATAAATCCGTCTTTAGATCACTGATTAAGAATTTGGGAGAGGCAAAATACGAACATTACTTTTTGGGTACCGAAGAAGAATACAGGATCGAGTCAAGGCTTGTTAAATGTATGGAACGGTTGACACAAAACATAGGCGGATTACGCAGCTCAGCTGAAACACAGTTCACTCTCATGTCCAAGTCTGGAGGTGAGGAGAATGCGCCGTTGACAAACTCTTCCAGCTTCTCGGATTTCTTCGCATCTCCTATGGTATCACCCAGCCTTAGCCATACAGAACGGAGAACCAGTATCCTGGCCTCCATTGATGAGCTGCCTAAAGATTCAAGTGGATCTGGAGACGAACGGGGCACGAAAGCTGGGGCGTCCTGGAACATACCAAGCGGAATACAATCTTCTCTGACGGCTGCTGATATGTTCTCAATTTTTATTGCACACCTAGGACCTCCTATGGTAAGCGAGTTGAGCATGTATATACTAAGTTCAAGCTAATTCATATAGAAATCTCTCGCGTATACCCTTAGAGAAGTACTGGACGAGCTACCATTTGGACCTGGGCCTGATTATCTTATCATAGTCAATAGCCATTTTAGGAGTAGCCTTCTCGAAGCGAATGACATGTTTGCCACTGCGAGGAAGGAAGCTCTCGGGTTCGTGTACAAAAACAAGCTTCCAGCCAAAACAGGTTCTCTAGAAGTAGCCGCGGACTTCGAGGAAGTGGCTGCTAGCTGTGGTTATTTTAGTTCTTCTCTCCAGGACTTTGCGGAAGACATGATTACTTATCTAGACATACTAGAAGAACTCAAGGGAGACGTTAATAGGAGTCCAAGGAAACGGACTTGGAAGTGGCTATTGTTCTGGCGTAGATGGGGGAAATGGAACAAGAGAGACGGTTCTGGTAGGCGGGTAATCAATCCTCCTGAATTTTCTTTAGCTTACCCCATTCAGAACAATCCAGCTTGATCGAAGAGAGCGCCGAGCGAGGCCTATCTCATGAGATTCCTAGACTAATGCGCCGAGTCAACTCAATTGGTGATCCTGGGAAGCCACTAAATAGTCAACCTTACACATACAGGTTATGGCGCGCCTTAAGATTTTTCCGCAGAGATGATACCAAATATGCCTTTAAGGTTGGCGCAGGCGCTGTAGCATATGCAGTTTGGTCATTCATTCCAGCTACTAGGCCGCTCTACAGCCACTGGCGAGGTGAATGGGGCTTATTATCTTACATGTTGGTCTGTTCGATGACTATCGGTGCATCCAACACCACCGGCTACCAGCGGTTTTTAGGCACTTGCATTGGGGCTCTGTGCGCCGTCATTGCCTGGATCATATCTAACGACAACCCTTTTGTCCTCTGCTTCTTTGGCTGGGTAGTCTCCCTCGGCTGTTTCTACATCATTGTTGGCAAAGGCAAAGGACCAATGGGCCGGTTTATTCTCCTAACATACAACCTCTCGGCACTTTATGCTTACTCGCTCTCTGTCAAAGATAGTGACGATGATGATGACGAGGGAGGCATCTCACCTGAAATCTGGGAGATCGTGCTCCACCGCGTCGTAGCTGTCATGGCAGGGTGTATCTGGGGCATTGTTGTCACCCGCATCATTTGGCCGATATCGGCAAGGCGCAAGATGAGAGACGGTATCTGCATCTTATGGTTACGGATGGGCTTGATATGGAAACGGGGGCCGCTAGCTACACTACTCGAAGACACAGATCCGCCCGTTTCGTACATGGATCAGCGTGTGGAACTCGAGTTGCAACGCTTCCTAATGCATCTGGAGACTCTCAGAAGTGCTGCAACGTCCGAATTCGAGTTGCGGGGTCCATTTCCAGACAAATCTTTCAAGCGGATTTTGGAAGCGACTGGACGGATGCTCGACAGCTTTCACGCTATGAATGTGGTCATATTAAAAGATCTGAAAGCGAGTGAAGGTGAGAAGGAGATTTTGAAGTACACAAGGCATGAGTGGATGCAGCTAAGTTGGCGGATTAGTCATTTGCTTTCAGGTGGGTGGCTTTTAATGATTTTTTTCCACGTTTCACACATAAAAAGAACCATGTTAACCGTGAGCAGTTCTTGCATCTTCCATGAAAATGGCATATCCATTGAATGATGTCTTACCCAATATTGAGAACGCTCGTGATCGGCTGTTGGCTAAAATTTTCGATTTTCGAAAGACTGATCCGGGAGGAGACATTGCTACCAATGAGGACTACGAGCTTTTGTATGCATATGGTAGGTACTCCGCGTCCTTCCCCACCATACTTTAGTACTAATCAAACTATTTTCAGCGCTCGTCACCGGTCAGCTAGCGCAGGATATTACGTTTGTAGGGCAAGAGATTGAGCAGCTATATGGAGTACTCAATGAAGAAGACCTTAAGCTACAGTGAAGCCTTGTGATCTAGAGTCTTAGGAGATTACGCTGCAAAAATGTAATAAAATCTATCTACCTTACAAGCCAGTAAGCCATACCGTAGCTATCAATCGTAAACCCTCATGTTCTTGTACCCCGCTTCTGATACCGATGTACAAGTCCACTAGCCGTGTCCCTGATTAGCTAAAAGTCTAAAATCTCAAACCAGATATTCAAGATCTTATTCAAGATCTTGCATTTAGAAAAACTGTATGGAGATTATAATGTCAGTTTGAAGATAAGGAAAAGCTTCCATGCCTGACCACAACCGGCTTTTCGGAATACTCTGGCGATGAAGCCCATCCAATCCACGATCGACTCATGAACAGCCCTTTTATTTCGAACGTCTCCGAATTTTCCTGAAATGGCTGTCTTTTTGTACCGACTCCAGCCCACAATCCCACATATGTAAGTCCGCAGCACCATTTGTGGACAAGTGGACAGATGACTGGCAATCCACACCTTACACACGACTACGGTATGACAAGTCCCCTTTTGTTCATAGATCTGTATGTCAGCCATCCTTGATATATTAATAAGACCCCGCATCTGCATGCTATAGACAACAAATAATCTCTTGTCGAATTCGAGGCCTGTGAGCGGCCTGGGAGTCGTTCGCTCGAGGGTATGTTGAGCAGATATTTCACAACGTATTCTGCCGGCTGTGTAGCTTGAAAGCGGTAAAAAAATTCCAAGTCGCTTATCTCACGGATACCTTGGAGCCTGTTGTAGCGCTTTTAATATATCTAAGAGAGACCATACGCAGAAAGACAGGTGAATATGATCAAAAGAGTGGAATACGATATAGCTTAAATATCCTTGACTGTTGATTAGATAAGACACGTCGGTAAATGCCGGTGCTCTCCCACAGAAGCGTTAGCGAGGCCTCGCACAAATTGCATCTGGATTACAACGTCCCCAGTTTCCTCTCGTCAGACACCAACGCGGCTAAAAATTCAAAATGTAAGGAAAACGACACGCTGTACCAATCGGCCTCTCTACATATTCCATCATTACCCTCGGCCTGTCTCTCCGCTCGTTGAAGCGCTTTCACGACGGCTGAGCGCGCAATGACTCCTCACTCGACCACGCTCTCATCCATCACCACATAGCAAATGCTGACACCCTATCTCACATAGGGTCAATCTCCGTACACAGAAACGCCTCGCGGCGTCTGTTGTCGGCTGCGGAAAGCGCAAAATCTGGCTGGACCCGAACGAAGTCGGCGAAATCTCAAACGCCAACTCCCGCCAGACTATCCGCAAACTCGTTGCCGATGGCCTCATCATCCGCAAACCTGTCACGATGCACTCCCGTGCTCGTGCCCGTTCCCTGACCGAGGCGAGGCGAATTGGCAGACATCGTGGTTTTGGTAAAAGGAAGGGTACAAAGGATGCTCGTATGCCCAGGTAGGCCGGACTCTTATTCTCTACGCAAACGGATATCATCACAAAACCTAAGGTAGCGGTTGCTATTTCTCGGAACTTACCAAATCCATTTAATGGGCTAATATGCTGATGCCGTTGGATACAGCCAAGTCATGTGGATGCGCCGTCTCCGAGTTCTCAGACGTCTTCTTGTCAAGTACCGTGCCGCTGGCAAGATCGACAAGCACCTTTACCATGAGCTTTACCATCTCAGTAAGGGTAACACCTTCAAGCACAAGCGTGCCCTCGTTGAACACGTATGTCTATCTTCATGACATCACGACACCTCCTTTCATTTTACTAATATTAACAATCCAACAGATCCATAAGGCCAAGGCCGAGAAGCAACGCGAGAGGGCCCTGAAGGAGGAGATGGACTCCAGGCGTGCGAGGACCAAGGCAGCGCGGGAGAGGAGGCAGGAGCGTGTGACGGCGAAGAGGCTCGCGATGACAGGCGAGAGCGAGGAGCCGGAGAAATAAGTAGCGGACATGACAAACTGGCGTGTTTTCTCTTGAGAGGCGTAGACTCCTTTCCATTTGGGCATCTACGGTCATGTTTTCATGTACGTCTGGGTCATTGCAAAAGAGTTTTATCATGTTCTCCGGGCTTTACCGTCAGACTCTGCGCATGGGATGTCATGGCTGTCTATAATCTGGCTATGTGGGAATGCACGGTTTGGCTCTTACAATAAGAAAGCGTATAAGCGGTACAGCTATAAATCTAAGCTGTGGACATGCTAATGTGCGAACCATGAAATTTTGTTACAATTAGTCAGATTCTATTCAGCAATCGAATGGTAAGTAAAGCTCTAGGAACCAAATAGTCATACGAACTACTATCGCCAATGGCTATAGTCTATAACAAATGAGGTACATTGAATATCGTGATGTCTAACTGGGGACGCTAATAAAGGGCATAAAACAAGTTTCTGCCATAGTAAACTTCCTATCCATAGTTTATAACTGCAAACTCCATACGCCATTGATAGATAATAAACCCATTGAGGTATCGCGAACCCAAGATGCGAGCCGGTCCATAACTCCAGTCTTGCTTGTTGCCATTCAAATCTAGCGATTGTTAGAACAGATTCACATTGATGATAGAAAACGATTGTAAGTTATACCAATTTCAAAGCACTCCGATGAATATTCCGAGAAAAATTCAACATAGCTCTGCTCTTATTGTTGCTCCTCTGCAATCGCCTATATGCCTCTTGCACATGGCTTGGCTGTACCGGCTCTCTAGCTTCCTCTGGCGGATCAAACAGACCACTTTCCCTCTTCCGCTTCATGCGATTCTGTGGCTCTCCTCCTGTCTCTTTCTTGTATAGATCCTCAGCATCCTTGACCCTCAGCGCTTCTTCGGTTAGCGTCTGTACTATTTCGAATGTCAAGAATCCGAGAATATCAATGATGTCGTCGTTCGGCTTGCTATCCGTGATGATACCAAATCCGGCCCATTCTTTAAATCTTTTGCCTTTGCGGAACGTGAACGAAGCCTGCCGACAGTCGGACCAGTGGACATATTCTTCACGTGTCATGTTCTTCGTGCGCTCGTCGGCATTCTTAAGACGCTGCAGAGTGGCGTAGTTCATTTCCTCTTCCTCCTCGTCCTCAACATCGTCGCGTGCAGGAACATTCTCGTTGAAAAAGGACTGCACATCCCACACCAGATCGACTTTGGCACGCTTGGCCTTCTTCCCCGTTTCCACAGTTGGCCCGCCGCCAGCGACAATCCCGGTTGCGAGATCTGCGTCGCCGGCGCCGATATCTGCTGCTGCATCGCCGCCTTTGTCGTCGCTGTTGTCTTTGACGGAGCGCCGGACGTCTTTCCATTGCAGAAAGTGCCGCAGGCGAGATATCTTGGCCTTGTCGTGCCTGATCAGCATCATGAGATCATCGGTGGAGATGGAGCGGGAGCCGCGCCGGGTAGCTAGAGCCGTGCATTCGCGGAGCATTTCTTGGACTTGCTGTTGCACAATTGATTCGATCAAGGTGGTGGTTTCGGCGGACGGTTCACCAGTCTCTCCAGAGACGAACATCATCTGCATAATACCAAGCGTCAGTTCGTCCTGAATTTTCTGGCTTTCGAAATTGGGGTGGGAGAAATCGGGGAGACGGTCTGGGGGCGCCATGGTAAGAGTAGGAATTGTGGTGTGTTGTGGCGGTGGGGTTGGACAGCGAAAAGTCGATGATGGGTAGATTATGGATACGGATATCAGAAATTGAATCCTTTGAGAGTTGAAGGGTATGATTAAGATAACACCAGACGTTGTGGATGAAGGTGGACGATGCAAATCCATGCCAAGAAAACATAAATACAGAGAAGAAGGCCCATCCCCTCGCTAGAGAGTTGGAGATTTTCACAGCTAGTGAAAGCCTCTTGAGGTCCTCCATGATAGGTGCTACCCCGTTGGGTTCTTTCCCTGTAGAGAGAGGAGAAAGAGAATGAATACTGTAATGAACTTTCCCTTCTATTTACCTGCTGGATCTCCGTCCTGTACTTCGCCATCTTGTCCGCCATTTTGGTTGTATTAATATTACAGTTTTAAAGGTGTGTCGGAGGCTACATGGGGGTGAATGCTGAAGAACAATGGCTGTGAATGTTGCCCAGGTGAACGAGGAGGCTGAATCGCGGCTAACCAGAGGTCTCAATTTGGAAAGGTTGCACGCTAAAGCTCAGCCCTACGGCCCACCCCTCCAGGCATCACAAAAAAAAGTTCCCCGCTCAAAATTATTTATATTCTCTCCCATATCAAATCCTTCCACTATGTTGTACCTAGTCGGGCTCGGCCTCGCCGACGAAAAGGATATCACGGTTAAAGGCCTTGAAATTATTAAAAAGGCCGAACGTGTATACCTAGAAGCCTATACGGCTATTCTTCTAGTCGAGAAGGAACAATTGGTATACTCTTTCAAATCTCAACACTTTATAAGTTAAATCATACATTTAAAATACTAATTCATTTACTATATGACAGTAGGAAGCTTTCTATGGCCGCCCCGTTATTCTCGCAGACCGCGAAATGGTCGAGTCGTCCAGCGACGACATTCTAGCCGGCGCAGACAAAACCGACGTCGCATTTCTCGTTGTGGGAGATCCTTTTGGGTAATTTTTCTTCCAGTTCATACTCTTCTTTTCCGAATGTGTCGAAAGCCCTTCTAACCCTGTCCTCCCTCCAGCGCAACAACGCACACCGACCTCGTCCTCCGTGCGCGTGAACTTTCCATCCCCACTCGTTCTATCCCCAACGCTAGCATCTTGACCTCCATCGGCACCACAGGCCTGCAACTTTACAATTTCGGGCAAACGGTAAGCATGGTGTTCTTCTTGCCTTCCTGGCGCCCGGCCTCCTTCTACGACCGCATCCGGGAAAACGTCTCCATCGGCCTGCACACGCTCGTACTGCTCGATATCAAGGTCAAAGAGCCCTCTCTTGAGAACCTGGCTAGGGGCCGGAAGATATACGAGCCGCCACGCTTCATGACATCTGCGCAGTGTGCGGCACAGATGCTAGAGATTGAGGAAGTGAAGAAGGAAGGGGTATATTCACGAGAGAGCTTGGCAGTAGGTGTCGCGAGGGTCGGGGCGGAGGATCAGAATATTGTGGCGGGGACACTAGAACAGCTTTGTGAAGCTGACTTAGGGAAGCCTTTGCATAGCTTGGTGCTTTTGGGCAAGCGGACGCACGATCTGGAAAGGGAATTCTTGCAAGAGTTTGCGGTGGATAAGGAAGTATTCGAGAAGGTATGGAGAAGAGATTATGCGGGCAAGGAGTAAATGAATGGATCGTGTACTGCACCCGAGTCCAACAAATAAGCATGAATCATAAATTTACCTTAATAGACATACAATGCCTTGTAGCTACGGGCTATTTACAATACCCACAGCAGCCGCCTATATATAAGTTTACCTCTCACAAGATCACATAGTCTTTCTATAGTTATCAATGCCGGTCAAGCCTACAGATATATATAGACGCTATTTCTTTCAAACTCCACCCAAGCCCGCGGCATAAGCCAGATACCACGTCCTGCTTGCTCCTCCATCCAAGAACGAGCTACTAAAATCCTCATCTGCAAAGAAGTTGTAAGAAGTTACCGGATCAATGATGGCCAAGTTAGCATACAAGATGCCCTTCCAGCCACCTTGGACTGAGTCAGCCACACCATTGGCGAAGTGCATGTTCCATTCCTCTTTGACAAAATTCGGGGTACGTGTGTACGCTGAACTGGGGTTCAACGGAATCATGTGAATTCTAGAGTTATCTTAGTAGCGATACAAGGGGACGAAAGGGTAGATAGACATACCCTTGAATGTACTCCATGTTTGTACCAAAGTAAGTCGTATGATCTACTTTATTCTCGAAGAGCTAGCGAAATAGTCAGTGATGCTCCTTTAAGAGCGGGACCGAAAAGTGGTGCTTACAATTCCAGTAACCTTATTCGGACTAAACTTCGCAGGCTGCACTGCATTCGTGCTCTCCAGCAAGAAGTAATTTTTCAAGCTTCGTGCATGCACCGCCAGCTGCAAGTTACCACGTGCTTCCATATTCGGGTCGCCCGTCACTTTCCCCCACATTTTGATAGCATAGGAAGAGAAGGCGTCTTCAGAAGACGATTCCTCATCCTTGCCGTCGCTAGACTCGAAGAGGCCTTTAGCCCAGGAGTGGCCGTGATACCAGTCAAAGGAGCGCGAGAGCGGGAAGTAGGGATCCTCGGTACTTGGGTTGGCGTAGTCTCGAACAAGCATATTCACCCATGCTC
Source organism: Cenococcum geophilum 1.58 (assembly GCF_001692895.1). NCBI lineage: Eukaryota > Fungi > Ascomycota > Dothideomycetes > Gloniales > Gloniaceae > Cenococcum > Cenococcum geophilum. The sequence goes on along the minus strand of NW_027137571.1, from coordinate 1,557,321 downwards.
TGTTAGTACCCTCTGTCAGCCATGTTGGATCAAGATATCCAATGACAGCAGCAGCCCAGACGAAGTAGCTATAGTGGAAGTGGTGATCGTTATAGTAAGTGTTGCCGAAATCAATACCACTATCACCAGCAATGTAGGTGCCGGACGAGACTGCGCCTTTCCAGACAGCGTCATAGACGAGGGGATAAGGCTGTGTGTTGTTAACGAACACGTTGAAAGAATCCTTTAATTTTGTGAGTCCTGCTGCTGCAAGTGCTGAATTTGACCCAAGATCGTTGACGGTGTAAATTATACCCGCGAACTTAGCCAGAGCCTTGGAACGTTAGTCGTTTGTTTTGATATCGATAGCTTAGGCTTGCTTACCTTCCCACTGTAGTACATGCTGTTCAAGTTTGTCTGAGCATTCATATCTTCATTCAACTCGACTGCTCCGGCGCTATTGATAGCACTAATAGCAGCGCTCGGGAGAGTATTGCCCTGAGATCCGGATGCACCGTTGATTCCTGGCATCCAAGGTGCAAAACCAATATCTGATGGGAGGTTGCTTTCTACCATTGTAAATTGGTCGCGCCCAACGGCCTTTGCCATGCCCTTTGTTGTAGTCTCCAGCTCAATATCAGTTAAACCGCCAGATGTGGTGCTGTCAAAGGATTCAACATGGTGAGACAAACCAAACATGATCAAAGTCTGGTTTTGAATGCCGGCCTTCGTCCAAGCCAGGGTGTAGCTTCCGGAACCATTGTCAATTGAGCCACTAATTGTAGCGGTCACGGCGTATGACCCGGCAGAAGCATCATAGGAAGCCTCGCCACTAGTATTCGCAGGATTCTTGGCCACCTGTATGGTCCCATGGAAGTCCGCAGGTCCTTCAATAAGAGTACTGTTCTGGAGAGTAAACGGTGGGGCGCCGAGACTGCCAGTTGGAGTAGCATAGAGTAGCCAATTCGTAGAATCTTCAAGCACAATTCGATACTTGTAAGTTACGTAGTTAACCTGCCCAACGTATGTCAAGGTACGGAAGAAAATGCCGCTTTCCACGTATGGCGTGGCTCCATTATAGAGGCCAGTGACAAAGCCCATTCCTTGGACTAAGGAGAACGAAATCAAGGGATCAGCCCCTCGAGAAGGTGCCAAATTCACATTGACTGAGAAAGCCTCTAGAGTATCGGTGGTGAGGGTTGTTGAACTACCAAGCTCTGCTGCAGAGAGTATTATGGATTGCAGCCCGGTGGGATTGACAAAATATTCCGGGGGGTCGCCTGAAGCCCATGCCAGTTGGCTTCTTTCAATGTGGGAAACCGCTAAACCCCAACTCAGGGCGTTGCCAGTTCCCTTCGACCAGCTCACAGAGTATGGATGTGTCCAAGCAGCGTTGGATTGTCCGCCTAGAAAGAAGTTTGCGTAGAATTTGTTGGTCTCAACTGGACCAGTTTGGTTTGTTATACCCAGTTGGGCCACAGGGTGGTCAGATCGACTTTGAATTTGTGCTGGAGGAGCATCTGTGGCGATTGTAACAAAAACATTTGCTGATGTCGCCGCTGTTGCACGTATAGGGCCTGGGTTGAGAGTAGTGGTGGCCGGTGCTAAACTTCCTACGGGGGTTGAAATATCGGTCGTGTTAAAAGGAAGGCCAGTATCGTGTCCGGAAGGAAGAGCGGTATTAACAGACTATATGAAAGAGCATCAGAATACATAAAACCAAACAAGAAATATGACGAGCAGTATTAGGGATAATAAATAACATATATACTTACGCCTGTGACGCTTGGCTCGATAGTAAGAGAAGCGGACTGCACAGAAGAGACTATAGCTGAACTATAGCTTGTAGTGACCGCCAGACTAATAGAAATGGGCACGCTTCTGGCGTCTAGGATTGCCGACTGCGGCTTCATATCGCGGGTTGGCAAGCCATATATAAAGTTGACCTGAAATAGACCAAGCAGTAAGGTAAGTTTTGCCATATTCGCAACTAGGGAATAAAGGGTGACAAGATATAAATGCTGCGTCAAGCAAAAATTCCAAAAGAGTGTATAGTAGAAAATGAGTGACTGCTGCTAAGAAACAGAGAAGGAGTGTAAGGGTACCGTCAAAGAATGAACAAGCACACCGATGGGTGCTATGATGCATCTTCATCCTTTATTATATTCTCCAAGATTAAGTATGGAGCCTCTCAAAGTGTTTCATATTAAACATATTCACAGTTCAATTCAGTATCGAATCACAAGCAGATGTGACCCGGTGTTGATAGTGGCCAGGACGGGATACACTGCTGAAAGAGGAAAGGCTAGTTTAGGGAGAATAATTCCGACAACGCACGGACACTATCTAGGCCCTGAGACGGCTTGGTCGATGATTCTCTAGGATCGAACTTCTGCTGGTCCTTCACAGTGGCACCCGGGTTTAAGGGGGCCCATCTTTCTTTCCCGGAAGGTCTCGAAGGCGGTTGAGGGACAAGAGTATTGGTTGCAACAAAAATCAAGCCTCAGCCATAGAACATGGCAAAGGCCAGACACTTAAGGTTGGATAAGTGGCTAACCCTTTATTCTCACGCTTTGAAAACACTGGCATCAAGGGATCGGACTTGCGCTCTAGCGTAGGATCAAACTGCAACACTCGGAGCTCGTAGACTGGGTCACATCGCGTCCAAGGTCCGTCACCAGGATAGGACCCAAAGAGTTGCTAAAGCTGGGGCAACCCTAACTCCATGAAGTCGCTCCTAAGGCCGCCGCGGCGAGGCGTTCCCTTGCCCATCAACTTCACTATAGGCTAGAAAGGGAAGGAGAGATATATGGATGGCCAACCCGAGAAATTGCTCTAGTCCTAGGGATTTAGGTAAATTAACCCATGGTAGAAGTGTGACAGGTGCGCCGTGAAAAATTTATAAGTTTTCCTTTGATATGAAGGAGGCCAGTGTCCCTCGGTGGCTTAGTTTCTGGGCAAGGAGAGTGTGAATGTTGGCGTTATTGTATGTTTGATGTTTGATGGTGTTGCGGGTTCGGTCGGCCGGAGCGAGAAGCTTTGGTCTCTGGCTTTCCGCCATTTCCGCCCGGTCTGCCGTTCCCTTTCTCCTTTGATTGGTCACATTTAGCACTTGATACTGAGGCACAACCTAGATGGTTATTGTGGTGCCGTTACGTTGCGAGCGCCTTCAGCAACCCTAGGAGTTACTTGTTGGTAGGGTGACATGCACGTGACAGATCACGTGACAGATCGCGGCCACATTGTAGATATCTTCTCGGGCCATAGAGCCCCTTAGATTCTTCCTCGTAGAGCCTCTCATTTATATATTCCATGCCAGCCTAGTCACTGTCCTGACATTACTGTTCTTCGTTCCGGAATATTTCTACTTCAAACCGGAACAAAGACGTCCCTATTTAGGTACAAGTCGTGTATCGCTTTAAGAGGCTGTATTCCGGACCAACGACTCATTCCGGAAAAGATTTTTTATGTAAGATCTTCAAAAGGCCTTTAAATTTAGCCGGTGGTAGCACCTTGGCGGGGGTGTTCGATTGGCCATGAGTTGGTGTCCTTTAGGGTGTCTTTTTGGGGTCGTTTTATGTCTTGATTTGAGTAATCGGGTGGGCAATCGGGTGGGCAATCAGGTGGGCAATCAAGTGCTACCCCTGAGCTAGGCCTAACTAAGGCAATTGTAGAGCTAAGGCCCAACACGATTGCTTGGATCAAAACTCAAAAACGACCCCAAAAACGATCCCAAAAAGACACCCTAAAGGCCAATTGGACGCCCCCATTAGCATGCCAATTTAAAGCCTTTTATATAAAATCTTTTCCGGAATAAAGCAATTAATACGGAATCAACTTCTAAAAAGCGATAAATAATTTGGTCCGGAACGAGTCCTGTACCGGTATAAGGCAGAAAAGAGGTTATGAATACCTTCGGAGCTGCAGCAGCTTCCATTAAATATTTCCTATCCTTCATTCTTCATTCGGGTTTACGTGCAATCTGAAATTGCCATCGTTCTCATTCTCTCTTACATCCATTGGGAAAGAACCTTTTCATTAGTATTGTTTCAATATGACGTCTTCATCAACCATGAGAAAAATCTACTTGGACAATTTTCACCTCGTCTTTGACGAGCCAGATCCTGCCAAACGTCTCGCAGAACTCTACCGTCTCTGGGTCCCATCCTTAGACTGTATGTTTATTGATCCAGAAGGCGTATATCATAGTCATGGGGCTGTCAGCGATATGAGCAGCGCATTGCAGAAGCGGTACCCAGGAGCTGTGTTCACGGAGCTAGACAATCAAGCCTCATCTTCGTTTAATGAGCTAGAGCTAATTATTAGAGCATGAATAGGTCCCGTTGAAAGCATTAACGAGGCTCCTGACCATGATATCCGGATTGCGCGCTTGCCGTGGAGATATGGGAAGCCGGGAGAAACTTCGACGATTACAGGGTTAGATGTTTTGACAATTGTTGGGGGGAAGATAAAGAGTCTTTGTACATTCATCGATAGGTAACCACCTCACCGGAAGCTCGTATAGCAGATATTGGTGGATTGAAATGGCTATTTTACAAGTTTCTTGCCTGAAAGCAAGGCGGATGTCTACTGTCAGCCCTGGAGCTAGTGGAGGATCACGAATCTCTTCACTTCTGAATCGCTTGAAACAGTACCACAGCATTATCATTCATTCGATGAAGCGCGCCACCAAGTTCTCTATCTCCGCGCTTATTTCATTCCCTTCATCTTCGATCCAAAAGCAACGCCTGCATATCTGCCTGAAAATCTGCTTACAGATTTTTAGATAAAAAGGAGTGTGGTAATGATATAAAGACAATTAAGAAGGTAGTCATTCTGGTCGTTATCCGTTCAGTCCCATCCAGTCCGCCTGTAATCCTATCCAGATCCCAATATCCAAAATCCCATTAAACGCCGCGCTTCGTTTCGCCAATCAGTATTGAATAACCAACTCTAAGCATCAGTTACAAAAGTCGTTCACTCCTACCTAAATAAAATCCAATAGGGTGTATTGCGAACAGTCCACGGAGGTGAAATCGTTCATCGCCTTCATATCCAAGTCATAGGGAGAGCAAGTCGTTCCATCCTGGAAAGAGTTGAAAAGATCATCCAGGTCATCACCGGCGGGTCCTGCGGGAGAAGTTGGTGGCGTAGTGAATGGGTTTGACTGAAGTGAAGTGTGGGACGGTGTCGCGGACGGCTTTTGGATTATAGGATCGATGCAGATGTTTTTGTAACCTTCGTCGGAAGTAGTTGTTTTGTCTGTAGGAGACATTGGAGGCGTTTGAGTAAAGCCTTCCGCAGAGAGGTGGTGGAAAAGATTGATAGATCCCTCATCGCCGTCAAATGAGCTGGATGACTCGAAGCTGTCATTGTTAGTCTGGGATGTGTTGGTGAATGGGCTTGAAGCACTGTCGAAACTGAATAAAAAAAAGATTAGCTAATCAGTGACTAGGTTGATATTGTCATTGGGAAATACTTACCTGAACGGATCAGTAGATGAGCTTAATGGATCTCCAAAGTTATCAACGCCTGTCATGGACCTTGAGAGTTCACTGGTTTCGATAAACTCAAGTCCAGTGTGTGGAAGAGGCGACTGCCCGGCAGGCGATTGGAGTTCCGATGAAGGAGAGCCACTTGACGACGAAGATGCTACCGAGGCAAGAGCACGACGTGTTTTGTTGGCTTTCTTTACTCTGTCCTCCATCTCCGGGCGATTCTTCTTCGGTCGACCACGTTTGGCCTGTCGTCGGACAGCATCTGGAAATCCACCAACACACATACCACGCTGTCGGTGTCGGGTAAGAGCATCTTGTCTTGCGAAGCCTGCACTGCAGGGACACTTGTAAGGTTTGTCGCCAGTGTGGATTTTTGCGTGTCGTTTTAGATCGTGTTGGCGAACGAAGCACTTGCCACAACCATTGCAGCGGAATTGTCGGTCGCCTAGATGTGTCTGAACATGTGAACGAATGTTCTCTCTTCTCCCAAACGTCTTCTCGCATCCGGGGTAGAGACAGCTCCAGCGATGCGTTATAACGTCTTGCTCACTGATAAATCGTTGAACATCCTCGGGTGCAATACCCGTGTACTCGATACTAGCATCGACATCAAGGTCAGGGATGGACATTGATCGAGGAATTGTGTCAGTGACAGGAGGGAGGAGGTCATCGAAGTTTCCGGTGCTGCTTGATGAAGGGAGAAGAGGCGGCGCCTGAGAAAAAGACATATGTGATGGATACTCTTCAACGTCTTCCAGAAATGTCCTAGATGATTTCTGCTGGGTTGAAGAGGATGGCGAAGGAGAAATTGCATCAGAGGTATAGTAGGAAGACGATTCGTATCCCATATCGCTTTCAGGGTTCTCGAAGTTGAAATTCAGGTCGCTGCCAAGAGGGTCAAGGTTGATCTCCGCTATATCACTGAAATTGGATGGCATGGGAGCCGTGTCAAGAGGCTCATGACTGGGTAATTGGGCTTGTTTCTGTGGTGTCGCAACTGGGGTGGGAAGGATATTGACGAATACTTGTCCAAAGGAGCCGTAAACGGAATGAATATGGTCGTGAAGTTCTTTGAGCTGCTGCTCAGTGGGAGGTTTGGGAAGAGTGGCCTGCTGTTGCTGGAAAGACTGTTGGGGCGCCTGAGGAGACGTAGGGGAATGAAGCTCTGTTGACTGATTTGTATACTCATACTGGGGGCCCGGCTGGGCCATTCTGTGCGTCTGCGCTACTTGCATGCTATGCTGTTGCGGTTGTCCTGTGTTAGTAATACTTACCGTACTGTCATCCTGCGGGATTGATTCTGTTTTTGTTGGTGTGGTCGGCATCCGGTCCGGGATTTGTCCCCGTTCAGGCGTGAGTATGTTCTCAAGATTAAGGTCTCGAAGATCAAGGCTCATGCCTGTTCGGTGACGGCTGTGTCGTTGGATGTTGGCAGGGAGTGGTCGTACTTTAGGCGCCTCGAATACAGCGGGTGTTGAATTCTGTCGTCGGTGTTGGGTCCGCCGCTTTTGAATACCCGAGGTCGCATTATTGGACAGCATAATGAAATGCAGGTCGAGTCCGGAGGGTCGATTTATCGAAGATATGGGATATCCTTCTGGTTCCGAAACTGCAAAAGCGATCAGAAATCGCCAATTGATTGGGTGGAGTGTATTGCCTACCTCACGCAGTGCAAGCGGCGTCCGCCGGGCGGGTGGTATACTTCAAGTCCTCCTCAGAGCAGGTGCAGTTTTCCAGCAACTGCTTCAATATGCGTATTTGTGGCTCAAAGGCCGGGAAATCTTTGTGCAGGAGTTATTTGAAAGCTTGTAACTCCCGAAAAGACGATCGTGTGTGGTTTTATTGTAAAGTGTTTGGTTTGCAAGTGTCAATTGGGGTTGCGGGTTTGCAAAGTTGGATTGAAGGGTGTCGGATATGAAGATGTGAAGTTCTGAAGTTCGTCAGTGATAATCACCCCAAGCAAGTCAACAATGCCAAGCTGCGCTGTCCCGGTAACGGTTTTGAAACGCCGCGCTTAGTTAGCTCGTCATCGGCTAAGCGCACATTTGAAATCTTATCGCCGTCTCAAATTCGCCGCAACTCTTCTGTCTCTGCACACCGACGACTGAGGAAGACAATCATTGATCTGTCTAGGTACGTGCGAATGTCTGTTTTCCTAGCTTCTATTGCAACTATAACCATAATCATTCCCTTTTCCTTCGTAGAGAGACTGCATCACCATTCTCTCTTCCAGAGCTATACCGTCGACTTGGGAGACCGCCACTAACATTTCTTTCTAACTAGGTCGCCATGCAGATCTTCGTCAAGACCCTCACGGGCAAGACTATCACCCTTGAGGTTGAGTCTTCTGATACTATTGACAATGTAAAGTCAAAAATTCAAGGTGAGCTCGTCGCATCTTTCCGTCCTGCTTTTTGATAGACGAAATCCCTAACACGCGCCACGTCAGACAAGGAAGGCATTCCCCCGGACCAACAGCGCCTGATCTTCGCCGGCAAGCAACTCGAAGACGGCCGCACGCTCTCCGACTACAACATTCAGAAAGAGTCGACTCTCCACCTTGTCCTCCGTCTACGTGGTGGTGCCAAGAAGAGGAAGAAGAAGGTTTACAGTACCCCCAAGAAGATCAAGCACAAGAGGAAGAAGACCAAGTTGGCCGTCCTCAAGTACTACAAGGTCGATGCCGATGGAAAGATCGAACGTCTGAGGAGGGAGTGCCCACAGCCCGAGGTGAGTGTTCTTTGAGTTCCAGAACCTTTGATTGTTGAATTTTTCGCTGACATATTGAATAGTGTGGCGCTGGTGTCTTCATGGCTGCCATGCACAACCGTCAATACTGCGGCCGCTGCCATCTTACCTACGTCTTTGATGACTCGAAATAGAGCGCTCAACTAAATGCATGAAACGGTCTGGGACAGGGACATGGACAAATGATGATTGAGCCTAGTTGCCAATGTATTGTAGCTAGACAATTACCAAAATATTCTTATTACCAACATGGCCTGTCTTTAATTCAATAATGTGACCCTCTAAGTGATACTAACCGAAGCTTTCATCTCGAATTCTATGCTAAGCCTAAGCGCGCATTTGTTCCACCCGGCTTTCTCATATCTATGCTTGGAGAAAAACCATAATTCATGCATTATTTCCACGTGCGATTTTTCAGCACATCCCAACACTCGCCAACTGTGCTAATCAAGTATTCCAACAGCGCCTTCTATGCCCAATACCAAATCCGTATCCATAAAACCATGCGCTGGCCGTTTCTCATACCTTCACCGCTACCAATTCTCCTCCTCCTCCGCAGCTCTTCACGCTCTCGTTTTCCTCGGCTCAAGCAAAAGCTTCCCAGACGGTCCGCCCTTCTCCGCGAAGCCGTCCTCGCGCGAGAAGATCCTCTGTCCCCGCAACCACGTCTCCTTGACGACGCCCTTGAGCATCTTATTCTCATACGGCGAGCACTTGTTGCGGAAGAGCATTGTGCTACGTTCGACCTGCATCTTCATCAGCAAAAATTCCCCCAAAAACCGCCTGAGTGGAGAGGGGGAGGGGGAGGCTGCGGGTGTGTGATCGGGGCGTCGGCTCTAACTCACCACGAAGCTCTCCTCGTCATCGAAAACCACGATATCGGCATCGAACCCGACGCCCAGATCGCCCTTGGTCCGCTCCAGTCCGACCTGCTTCGCCGTGTTCCTGCAGCACCATCGGACCACGTCCTCGATGCTGAAGTTCGCGTCGCGCCGCGTGCCCTCGGTCCACAGGATGGGCAAGCCGAGCCCCACGCTGCTGATGCCGCCCCAGGCCGCAAAGAAGTCGCCGCGCTCCGCCTCTGCACCCTCTTCCTGCCCCTGCGCCTTGCCGCGCGCCGTCTCCAGCTCCGGCGGCAGCAGCTTCAGCGCTGGCGTGCAGGGCGAGTGGTCCGAGACGACGGTCTGGATGACGCCGCCGGCGCGATCCTGCCGCAGCTCCGCCCACAGGCCGTCCTGGTTCGCTTGCGCGCGGATGGGCGGGCAGCACTTGTGGCGGGTGTCGCCGGCGCGCACTCCCTCCGCCGCCAGCGAGAGGTAGTGGAAGCAGGTCTCGGCGGTGACCCTGACGCCGTTGCGGCGCGCCTCGCGCAGCAGCGGGATCGCCTCCACCGCGCTCAGGTGCACGATGTGCAGCGGCAGCTGCGGGGCTAGCGGGGCCAGCGACAGGATCTCGGCGATGGCGTAGGTTTCGAAGGATGGCGGGCGCGAGTCCAGGAAGGTTTGGTACACGTTTAAGGGTCCGCTGAGCGCGGGGGGTGGGTGCGAGTGCTGCATGTCGTCGCTGGTGGAGGCTGTGATGGGCGGGATCATCTCCGCGTGGAACATTAGCGTCGTAGCTTCGTTGGCTAGCTCTTTCATGGCTGGCGTGATGTCGTCGACGGAGACGGCGGGAAATTCTTCGACCTGCATGCTTCGCTTAGCATTGTGTTCATTTTCACAGTTAGGGATATTCAGGACCGTGTTGAAGTCTAAAATGTCTGAGGTATTTGGTGCAATGGTGGGGAAAATGAAATTGGTGTGACTTACCCCGCTATCGATCAAGAACCCCTTAAATCCCCTAACTCCCTCCTTCACCAACGCCTTCAACTCCCCCGCGTTCCCCGGCACAATACCGCCATAAAAGCCCACATCGACCCAGCATTGCCCCTTCGCCGCCTCGACCTTCTCGTGGAGCCTTGCAACTGTTGTTGTAGGTGGGATCGCGTTCAGCGGCATATCAATCACGGTCGTCACGCCGCCGAATGCGGCCGCCCTGGTTCCTGTCCAGAAACCCTCCCATTCGGTCCGCCCGGGCTCGTTGAGGTGGACGTGTGCATCAACAAGGCCTGGGAGCAGGATGCGAGGAGAGTAGTCAATGTAAGGTGTCTCAGGTGGGAAGTCGGATTGCTGGAGGATCGAATGAAAGATGGATGTAATTTTGCCCGTAGTGGTGGAGATTATGAGTGTAGCTTCGGTAAGGCGGCCAGAGATGATGGCTCTAGAGGACGCGAGGACAGTGATGGGGTGGTGCTGTTGGGTATGGTAGGGGGAGCTGGAGGGGGGTGGAGTGGTTGCGTGGGGTGCCATTATGAGATAATGCTATAGACTGGAGGAGTGGAAATGGGTTTGGAAGGAATATTGAAGTGGGGAATGGAGGGTCAGAGTGAAATTAGTGTTGCAGGCGCGAATATAGGGTTCGGATAATATCGGTGGGCTCCGCGAAAGGTGATAGATAAGCTCTAGCCGGGTAAGGAGATAAGAGGAGCACGTTGCAGAGTAAGGCTAAGCTTACGTGGAAAGAAAGTAAGAGAGATTGTATTAGATGGAAATGTCTGAGAGAAGAGGATGGCAGGCAAAGAAGCTGATAGGGTTTCGGGTCAGGAACAGGATGCCAAATGCGCAAATCTGGGGTACAGCCGCGTCTTATCAAGACAGCAGATATGCCCATGGTGGATCTACAACTCCTGGAGGAGGATCCGTCTTCGTGCCATGACTGCACGGCCAGCGTGCATGGTGTAAGGGACGCACACCGCTGGGGGGTGTTAGTTATTACTCGATAGGTGGACATAATGTGACGGTGCGGTTGGTATGGGGCGATTATGTGAGTTTATCGAAGGCTCCGTCTGCGCCGTCGGTGAGTGGCTTTAGGTCATCAGTACGAAATGGTTGTGGGTGCCAGGATTTGGGGCGTGCGCTGACGAAAGGTTGAGGCTGTAGATAAGGGTCCATACTTACTCGCTTAAACGAGCTTAGTCCGTACCAACGCTCGCCAGGGCCCTCAACCTCAACCCATCGGCCCTGCAAAAGTAGCTGTGCAGGCCAACCTTCTACTTTCTTCACGCCCCCAAGTCCCCACGTTGCGGCTATCACGGCCAAATCGTATTTCCATGCGTATCGTTGTTGCGCTTCTTCCAATCTTCATGGTGTTGAATCAAGTTTGACTTAGGAAAATAAACATGCGGGGCTTCCGGTCCAAGCTAGCTCGAGGCACCGTGATTCTAGCTCTAACTTTTGATTACTCGATCGGAATTCGTGAGTGGTCCTCCACCAAGCCTCACCATATAAAATCTAGACACGGTCCATAGAACGCATTTCGGAGCAGATCGGGGAGTCCTGCTTTTTCCGAGGAAAGTCGGCTCGGCCGACTGAGCCAGGCCCTGCGGTATGCTTGTGATTTTTTTGTTGTAGTGACGTCTTATGATGACTGCTGTTCCTCTGTGCGTTCGATATTCTCAATATACTATCTCTTGTTATCTGCCATCTCTAGCTTCACATTGAGGTCGCCGAGATTTGTTCGGTCATTGCATTGCACTAGGTGCATCATCAGCCCCTGGCCCTGAATAAATATCGAGTAATAGCTGCAGTGGTCATCCAATGTCGAGGCCTTCCTCCAATAGCGTAAGGAACAGCAGGGCTTGGTATACCGGTTTCTGCTGCTCAAGCGTGCGTTACTTCAGTTAGTTGCTATGAAATGAGGAAGTGGAGACAATATTCACGAGCTACGCTACCGCAGCTGAGCCCTTCAAATAATTGCTCGGACCATCTGGACGGGTTTCGTTTTGCCGGGTCACTAGATCGGAAAATTGCAAATCTCCTTGTGAGGTGTCATCAGACATAGAATTCTTCACGAATTTGTATCTATGTCAGCGAGTATCAAGTCATATGAAAGATGGAGGTCAACAAGAGTTTGAGAAACAATTCAAAGCATCTAAGATCTCTAGCAGGCTCATGTAGCAGAATATCCCCTCAAATCACATCACAAAACCACGTATCCCGCCTTAATTTTGTCGAAAAGCGTCTAGCGTAGCTTGTTTCTTCTGAGGCTGCGGTTTCAACTGGGCCTTCTTCGACGGATCCAGCATTTCTTTGCTCCAGTATATACTAGCTGGAAGGCCGTATTCATTGTCTCTGTAGATGTCCAGCCATGTGTACGCATCACATTTATAGTAAATACCTCGTGAGTGCTCTTCCACAAGGCCCATCTTAACCAGCTCTTCCAAAATACGTAGAACGTCATCGGTGTCGGTGAAGTCCTTGGTGTGAACGCATATGAGGCGAGCGGCAGCATCTGGACCGCCGTCGTCGGTTGCAACCTTTGCAGCGGTCCCCAACCTGTTTTCCGTAACGCCTTCAGCGATAAGACGCCAAAGTCGGGGAAGCTTTTCCAGGCTCGGGAAGAACATCCACTAGAACAAAACTGTTAGATGGGGTAGCTGCGTGAAGATATAGCATCCTTACTTTTCCACTCAACACCCCTGTTGACCGAGCAAGTTCTTTGATTTGCTCTTTCAACGACTCTCTATCCGAAGCGAGTTTTCGTGCGATTGTCCCTCTCGCCTTTCCTGGATTGTCAGCTTCCACTCTGCTCTTAGTCTCCCGAAATTTTCGTAATAACTCCTCTCCAGCCTCTTTGAATTCTCCAATCCTCCCGCTCTTGTCTTGACGTTCGGGGTACGGGTTAGCAACCTGAATCCAAGGCCCTACATCGCCTATACGAGATGTTACAGGTGGGAGGCGTTTTGTGAAATCAGTTATAGACTCTCCCAGCTGCCATGAGTCTGCTCTGCCTTCGTAGGGATTGTGTAGCTTCACTGGAGGTATGGGCGGGGTCGGTGGTCTAGCCTTAGCAGCGATGGTGTTGACGAGCTTGCCGTGCATCGCCCAGTACTCTCTAGAGTTAAACTCTTCGCTGAGCTCTTCGAGCCGTTCCTGTTCTAGCTCGCCTCCTATTTACCGGGGTTTAGCGGAGGCGTACAAGAAGGAAAGTAACGGGGTTGAATACCATAGAAGCTCGAGTCGTCAGATACCCAGTCATCCCCAGAAACCATATCCCCCTCCTCCGACATGGTATATGTTTGGGGTGGCAAGCTGCATCAGGCAGATTTGGGAACATGCTGACTGACGACTCTTTTGCTTCCTTTGGCTAACCTCCACGAGTGCTGTGGCTTGCTATGACGACCACAAAACGGTGCCATGATTCAGTGTCTCACCGCCTGAATTCTGCCACTGTCGCGAAGTCGCGTCGCGTCTCCCGCCAAATTGATATCACCACCATTCGAGCACACTTCATGTAACGAAACATTTCAGACCCTCCATCCTGCGATACTGAACCCCCAGAGAACGACGAAGTCATTGAGGAGACAATGCCACACTCCACATCACCAGAGCCTTCGCCGGTCGACGACAGCGTACTACCTCATGTTCCCGCCCAACCCCTCAACGATGGGCCAAAGGAGGAACTTTTTATTGAATCGCCGGATACTATAATGTCAGACGGTGTCAGTCCTTCAGAAGCCGAGGTAAAGCAGGTGGATCTGGAGGGGCTCTTTGACGATGAGGATTCCGACGAAGAATTCCCTTCAAGCGCACCCCAGATCAAGTCTGAGGATATATCATCACAGGAGCCAGTGTAAGTGTATACCAGTACCAATTGATGGGCATACGCTGATGCATATACAGCACAATATCAGCAGGTGCCAAAGCCTCTGACCCAGCAGTAATGCGAGCTTTCTATCAACGTCTCTTCCCATTTCGCTACCTTTTCCAATGGCTCAATCACTCGCCCTCACCCACAAACGATTTCAAACACCGCGAGTTCGCCTTCACGTTACAAAACGACGCATACCTCCGCTACCAATCTTTCCCATCCTCAGACCTGTATGTCCTTGCTCCCCTCTCAAACTCCACCCACTAACTGGCCCCTAGCCTCCGCAGACAATGCATCCAGCAGGTACCCTCCCGTTTCGAAATCGGCCCCGTCTACAGCACGAACCCGCGCGACCGCAAAACCGTCCGCAAAGCGTCCGCCTTCCGACCACTCTCCAAAGAACTCGTCTTCGACATCGACATGACAGACTACGACGACATCCGCACATGCTGCTCCGGCGCCGCCATCTGCCACCGCTGCTGGGCCTTCATCACCATGGCGATCCGTGTCGTCGACGCTGCCCTGCGCGACGACTTCGGCTTCCGCCACATCCTATGGGTGTACTCCGGCCGACGCGGCGCGCACGCCTGGGTCTGCGACGCGCGCGCACGCAACCTAGACGACAGTAAGCGGCGCGCAGTGGCGGGCTACCTCGAGCTCCTCCGCGGCGGCGACCGCGGCGGCAAAAAAGTCAACGTCAAGCGCCCGCTGCACCCGCACCTGGAGCGCAGCCTCGCGCTGCTCCGCACTCCGTTCCAGACCTCCGTGCTGCTGGAGCAGGACCCGTGGGGCGGCGCCTCGCCCGCCGCCGCCGCAACCACCCTGCTCGACCTGCTCCCGGACGCCGGGCTGCGCGCCGGGCTGGCGAAGAAGTGGGACGCGGCGCCCGCACGGCCCAGCGCGGCCAAGTGGGCGGACATAGATGCCGTGGCGGCGTCGGGCGCGCTGTCGACGCTCGACCCCCGCGCGCTGAAGGAGGCGAAGCAGGATATCGTGCTCGAGTACACGTATCCGCGCCTCGACGCCGAGGTCTCGAAGAAGCTGAACCATCTGCTCAAGTCGCCGTTCTGCGTGCATCCGGGGACGGGCCGCGTCTGCGTGCCGATTGATACGCGGAGGGTGGACGAGTTCGATCCGCTCGGGGTCCCGACGGTGACGCAGCTGCTGGGCGAGATCGATGAGTGGGATCGCGAGAATAAGGGCGAGGGCGGGGGCGAGGAGGAGGGGGCCGCGAGTCAGCAGAAGAAGGTGCCAGATTGGGAGAAGACGAGTTTGAGGCCGTATGTGGAGTTTTTCAGGGGGTTCGTGAATGGGCTGTTGAAGGAGGAGAGGGGTGGCATTAAGCGGGAGCGGGAGGAGGGGGCCGAGGGGATACAGTTTTAGGGTCCAATAGGGATGGGTTGGATAGGGCGTTTTGGAGTTGCTTCGGTGGGTATGGGTATGGCATTGCGAGTTACGCTTTTTAGAAGATTGGTTTTGGACTCGTGATGTGTTTGATTTAATTGATATTTTCCACCATTATATGGAGCCACTAGCTGCTTTCGAAAGCTGACCCTATACCCAGCCGTGCCTGGTTTCCTTTAAGGTCCTCGGCGAGTATCGAAGTGGTTCTCCTACCCGAGGCCGTCTACGTTTTCCTTCTTCACATCGCATCTTGTACATAGGCCTGCGCTAGTCCGCGGTAGGGAGCTCCGAGTCCTGACAGGTATTCAAGGTAGAATACTATTAATCCTTATAATGGTACCTAAGTGAAGATATAGTAGTAAAAGGGTAATTTTTGGTATATTTTAACGCTCCGTTACTACTAAAGCTGCGACCACAAGGTTTTAGACCATCGGTGGAAAATTCGCTGGGTGATAAGGAGCAGTATGCCCGCACGTACACGTAGTGCACGTACCAACGGTCCACCGGGGGTCTGATTCATGAGATAAGCTAGAAGAGACTCTCGCCGCTATCAAGGTGTCGATCGGTAGTCCGTGCACCGATGAGTAAATAAAGAATGAGGACTCTGTCTATTCAAATTATGAGAAAAAGAGACTATATACACATGAGGTAGTACCCCCCACAGGGGTCCCTAGAGAACGGTGAAACTAGATTGAAACCAGGTCGAGACAAATCTGAAGCTTATGTCTGACAGTACCCGTCACGGTCGACACAAGGTCATCGACAATAGCGACGCATTAAGCGAGGTAATACCGCTCGAGGATAGCGACAAGAGGATGACAAGGACGAGCTAGAGGAGTAATACAGTCAATCTCATAATATTCGCCACCTACCACCTTCCTTAACCAACACTAAAATCGTGCCAAGATCTCTATACTAACAGCTGGATATCCAGCAGCCCCTGGAGCGCCGCCAAGGGTTACATCAGCTGGCGTGGATTTAAAGGCTGCTGCTAATCCACGCTAATCTAGTCCATCACTGCTAGGGCGTTTAGAAAAAAACCCGAGGTAAAAGTCGTAGTATGCATTTGTGTAACTCGTTACTCATCAGTTGATTAGTGGTCTACTGCCCAAGGATTCTATTTTAATATGGGAGGCGTTGCTATCGATTCTCGAACCTAGCCTACTCAGTTCCTCCCTCACGAATCCATGTGGTACTTAAACCTTAATGGGGTCAAGCTAGTCGACCGCTTGCACCCTGAGTTGCTAGGGAGCATAGCGCCGTTGTAAGCTTTGCAGAGTGTGGAAATGCATGAACGACTTGATTGTAAATGTAGCTCTAGAGGCTCTATATATATACACGAAGAGGGTAGAAATGATGGGGTAATAGATAGCTGAAACGGGAACGGTGATCTGCAAGCAATATTGATCTGCAAGTCAATATATAGGGTGGCTGTCTTGGAGCCCTCCAGGTGACGATCTCGACACAGTGTCGGTAGTCGGTTACAGCCGTCTTACATCAAGGACAAGAGTAAATCAAACGCATTACAAGGGGGCTACCTGAGTGGGCCACCAGCGCTCCCTGCTAGCGTTGACGTGGTTTTAGCCATATCACGTATGGCTCATGAGTAGTAACCCTTAAATTACAAAGGTAAAGAAGCTGCCAGAATACGTAGGCAATATATATTAATTAAAATGAGAGGGAAGAGAGCTTTGTATACACCCTATAATAAAATGCTAAATCTTATACGCTAGAATCGTGGCTACTATCCACCTCTACTTCTTCGCTATCTAGTTCTTTGAGATCCAGGAACCCGGCTCTCCTTCCGTGAGCGTGATATTTTATATTCTTTTAATCGCCACGCTGGCTGGACCTATAAGGGGATTAGCTGGTCTCTTAGTGTTTCTCGCGATATAGTCTCCTTCTCTCTTTGGAGTAATACCTAGACCCCTTACAAGCAGAGATGGGAGGGGCCGAATATTAATGCACTAACGCGATAGCGCCTTGTTGCCTGGGCTAAGTTTAATCACTTCTACCAAAAGAAGCTATTTAAAGAGATTGTATTCCTAGAGGGCGTCTCTACCTATAAGCAATCCCTATATGGGGCATTTAAAAAGGAGGGCTCCTTTCGCCGTATTGCTATAGAGAAGCTACTTATTATAAGAACCTAGGCTAAAATGGGCCTATTATTACCTAGAATAGACTCCTAAGATATAGGTAGTAGTAATCTAGACTAATAAGGCATCTATTTAAACCGGTAGAGGCTAGATCTTTATTACTAGATATACTAAGGAGAAATATAATATTAATTTCTATATCTCTAAATTTAGGGGGTATTTAAGCTAGATAATTTATAGTAGTATCTCCCATAGGAATAAAGGCCCTTTAGTGGTTTTTAAGAAGGACTAGTTAACTAAGCTTAGTTATAAGAAGAAGATAATAAATAGGGACGTATATCGTACGTATATATACCCTAATATTAAGGCTTTTGCATAGGAATTATAGTAAATACTACAACACCGGCCTATCCTTATAGAGTATCATACTTTAATTTACTTAGTAAAAGCAACTCACCTAGCCTAGGAGCAGAATGGTATAGTTGTAATAAAATAGCTAGTAAATTCTCCTCATTTAAACCTAATTAAGAATGTCTAGAGATTGTTAAAGGGGAGAATATATCGTAGGTTTCCTATAATAAAAGAGGAAGTTAGGAGGTACGTAGAGGAGGAATAGGAGCAGCTTAAACCTAAAGATCTTAAGAAGGCCTGATTGAAATCTTAGTACGTGAATATAATTGAATGAGTCGCCTTTTTTCTCCTAATGCGGACCTGGCTGCGATCCGGGCTGCAGGTAGGCTTTTTTTAGGCTTTTTAATTAGCTTGAATCCACAGAAGGATGTTGTTAGCTTGCCACCCACTACCAATAACAAATAGCCAGCAGAAGGAAGGCAGTGCAGTCTAGATTTAGAGTACTGTTAAGGCCCTCCGATCGTATAATTTAATCCCCATCGACAACCGATACAAAACCTCCATGTACCTACTTTCGTTGCAACTATGGCTTTACTAACACCCCCAAATCAACAGTTTATCGGTTACTATCCCGCGGGTGGGACTTCTCGTATGTCTAAACTTTTCGTTTATCTATTGCGGAAGCGTGTAGACGATCAGGCTGTCGACACATTGGCTGTATTGTATTGCAACTAGGCTGGCTTGCTGACCTTTGTCGGTGGAACTAGCATCCCCACATTCCTGCAATTCCGACTCTCTCTTTACAACCTCCGGTACCTATGGCGACTGTTGTGCAATAACAGCAGCATCGTTTGGAGGCGGTGGGTGTGCTTTCGCCACAGGATGTGCCGGCGCGACGGGGGTGCTTGTTTCGCCTGCGAGTGTCCTACCATGGTAATTCTGTCGGGAAACAAGTGTACGGGGATTTGTCCATCGCTAATAGTACTATAGTACGGGAGATGGCCAATGCCATATACAGACCATATTTAGCAACTTTCCAGTGGATATCGGTATTACAAAGGCGATTTGCGTAGAGAACACCTTTAGCGCATTTACACTATATCGAAGTTATCCTTCCCTTACAACTAGCAGCTCATCCACTTTATGTGAGTTAGTATATTGTACATGTATTAGGCCATCGGCGTACGTTAACCAAATCCATAGCAACTTCACCTACAGTATCCAGCAGTTCCACTCTAACCCCAACTCCGGCCCCAGCTCCAAAATCCGACAAAGCCTGGATCGCAGGTGTAGTCATTGGACCCATTGCTGCTGTCGTTATTGCCGGTCTGGTAGGTTGGATTATAATACTATATAAAAGACAAAATCGCGTAACCGCGGCCCAGAACTCGCAAACTGAGTACAAGCCTCCAGACAGGCTTGTTAATCAATCAATTCAATTCAATTAAGGCCTCGAGCTGATTGAGTTGAAAGCTTTGTAAGCAGAAGGCTTAGTTAATTAAATTGATTAATTCAATATTGAAATAATTGCAACTAATTGCAACTATATAGTCAGTAATTATTATAAGTCTTGGCATAATGTTAATGTAAGACCTACCTAGCGACGCCTAGATCGCTTTTTAACGTCGTTTCTGTCGCTCCTGCCGTTAATATAGGCCTATCGCGAGTCTTGGCATGACGTTAAGTTACTATCCTGCTGTGTATTTTCTGTTCTTTCCTTTCACGGCCGCCTTAACTGCCCATCTACTATCTTAATTACGCCTTCTTTGCCCCACGATCCTACCGCCATTAAAGCTCCAGTTATATTAGATTGTAGTCGTACGCGATTAGGAGTAATCGGTGGTAGACGCGTTAGTATTTGTGAGGGGATCTTGTAGACAGGGGACTATAAGGACACGATTGGAACAGGATAGATTGGTGAGAGAGACGAATCCTTGAGGAGGTAAGGCCTCTGGGATCGTGGAGACTATATACTACGGGCACGTGCCTCCGGCACGTGACCGGCGACCATCCGAGGGGCGTCCGGGGGTTGTCCTGAGGGCAACCCTTATCTCATAAATCAGACGCTCCGCAGAAGATTTGTTCCGTGACACGGGATAACGCATAGACCCTCTAAAACGCCTGCAAACTCCTGAGCCAATTAGAATAGTGCCCTAACTCCTGCCAACTCCTGCTAACTCCTGGACCAATTAGAACAGCGCACTAATTTTAGCCCCCTGCGCACCCCTGTCACCTAATAAAATCCTCTGCGGAGCGTCTGAGAGCTTATAGGCGTCGCTTTAGTGAGATTTAAATGTTTTGGATTGCGTATTTTAACTTTAACTGGCTTTATAAAAGGCCCCACTAATAGTTATTAATGCTTTGTTTGATGCATTTTAATCTTAAGGTAATAGTCTTTAATTCTATATATATAAAAGCTAATTATAATGCAGTTAAAGGTATGAGATATATCGTGCAAAACATTAACTATATTTTGGATTTGAATATTTATAATACTTATAAACCGTTCCTCCTACTACTATCTATACTATAACCATATTACGTCTACTTTTATTATTAGCTAAGTCCTATAACCTCCTTTAAACTCTTATGAACTTCTGCGAACTTTTAGGCCAATTAGATCGCTTGTATATAGGACCCTAGGGCGTGTCTGGCGTTACTCCTCTATATATACCACCTGTTACTAATTAGAGCACAGCCAATTTATATTTTTTTTAACTCCTATAAACTTCTATGAACTCTTGCGAACTCCTATAAACTTTTAGGCTAATTAGATGCCTAAATAAAATCGCGATTATAGGAAGAAATGGTATAAGGGTTAGCGGAAGATAAAGGCGGGCGGGGTAGAGATTCGTTTGCGTCTAATACTATAACTAGGTTGTATTACAGCAATTAGCTTAATAGACCTAGAAGAATTGCTATCTATTATTAAGGAAGCTCGGCGTAAGGAAAATGTTCTATTATAAATAGCCGTTCTAAAAGTATATCTTAAGTAAATACTCCGGCATATAAACCTAGGAGGCCGCCCTTAAACCCCTTATTTTAAATAGATACGCACCTTAAGACGTCTAATATTTGGTTTTAGCAATACACTTCTTATTACACGCATAGGTTTTAAAAAGAGTCTTATTTTTTTATACTTTTTTAATTTTAATGGGTAAAATTACTATCTAGATAGTCCTATTAAGTAAGCTTAGTAATAAATAGTTGGATAATATCCGGAAGCTTAATGGTTTTAATCCGTGTCTTATTACTGCTAAGAGTAGGAGCCTAGATAAGGCCCTAATTGGAAAAGTAAAGGATGGTGTATATATATACGTACTTCTTAGTCCTAAGTAGGCCTTATTAAAGTCTTTCCGGGATGCGTTAAAGAGCCTAGAACTATAGGCTAGGATTAGACTTATTGCAATTAATAAGTGTTATCTAGTAAAGCAATAGGAATCGTTCCAACTGACGTTTATAATATTAGGCGAGCTACGGATAATACTTCGTTAGGATATGGTTTGGTTTAGTTATTTTACTATATTTAATAAGGAGGCAGAACAACTAGTTCTTAGTAACGCTGGTTTTCGCTCTATAGGTAACCGTATATACCAAACTAAGGTTATTAGGACTTCTGTAGATCGCCCCAATATCTTAATCTACGTACTGCCGCTTGGTAAAGGTAAGGTGGATTTATAGGACGCACTATACTTCCTATTAGACGCGTGTATAGATTTAGATACCGCAGTCCTAGAGTAAATACTAAAGACGATTGTCTTTATAGACGGTCGTTGGTCCGTCTAGGAAGCAGCGGCATACTTCTAAAGAGCACTCCTTGTAAAGACTTTAACCTTTATACTTAATAAACAGTATAATACTAATGCCGATGGTAAAGCTTATTGCGTTACTAATGTGGTCTAGGTATATACTATATATATTTAAGAGTATGATTGTACTACTCGATATAAAGAGTTTAAGAAATCCTTATCGTCTATAAGGATTATAGTGGCAATAACCTCTTTTAGCATGGGTATTAATGTCCTAGATATTAAATAGGTAGCGCTTTAGAAGTTTCTAATTATAAAGAGTTTTATAAATTATTAGTAGCGTCTTAGTTATAGTAGATAGGGCTACGGTCGGACTAGCAAAGGTTATATATATTTACTATATTAGGCCTTTAACACGGAAGGTGTTAATAGACTAGAAATTGAACAGCTATAGTTATAACTAGACGTACCTTAGAAGACCACTTGTAGGCTATATTGGAATTGACTACTAGCTAATTAAGTAATAGCATATAGTTAACTAGCTAACGGCTATATGCCTAGCGACGCAAGTAACACGGAAAGTGTTTCCTTTTAGATATTAGCTTTAAGCCAAGCTCCTGCTTCTGTTAATAATGCTATAATAACTAGATTTTAGAGTAAGGCAGAGATATCTTATCGCGCTAGGCTATTAGCTATATAGATGGAAATAATTAACGGTATATGCTATTAAAAGGCCTTTCTAACTTACCTTAGTGAGGATTAGTTACCACTATAAGTTTAGGTTACCTATATACTACTAGATTAATATTACAGTCGTTATAATCCGGCACTGCTTTTAACTCTTACTTAGGCTCCGGATATCCTATAACTAATTACTTAGCCAAAAAATAGTACGCGAGCTTACTTTGCCCTAACTCTTATTAATAAATAGGTAACTACGCGGGTAGAAGCATTATATAGCAGTATATATAGGCGCATCCCTATACTGCTATCTGTGTATATAGATATAATATGCCGCTAGCAGCTTGCGTATATGTATAAACTAGGACTAGACTTTTAGGACACGCTAACCTTTAATTATCTCTATGCTAAAGCTTCTCTACTTTAGATATGGCCTTATAGAGAGGAATCTAGGCAACTGTTAGTAGAGCAACTTTAGTACTTTATTAGGGAGGTTAATAATTTATATATTAAGATAAAGGATATAAGATATATAAGAAAGTAATAATAGCAGCTATAGGAGCTATAGGGCCAGTATAGTTAGGAATCTTGTACTAGTGCATCTAATTACGCCATAACTATTTGTAAAAGGGACGACACTCTTGCCACATAGGTTGCAAGACGAGAGGTATTAAGGGCTACATAGTTGCATATAATTAAGACGGCTAGAGTAAATAAGCGTACGTTATTAGATATAGCGAGAGTTAGTACATCGCCGTTAACTTTATAACTAGAAGAATGGGTTAATAGAGTTATTAGTACGCTAGTATTGCTATTACTAACTATACTTGTCCTACCTAATGGTGTACTAAAAAGTATTTAGCGTGCTATAAAACAGCTTAAATAAGCTTATACTTTAGAAGTAAACGTTGCTAGGCATAGCCCTAATAGCAGCTAGTTAAATATCTAGTAGCCAGTTATTAATGTATTAGATATATAGAAAAGCGCTACTCCTAGTTAAAAAAGATAAAGGTAAAGGCGTAAAAATATAGAGCCAACGACCCTATTAATACGTTGGTTGCTATTAGTAGAGAGAGATTTAAATACTAATAAAATATTAACCTTTATACCTATTTTAAAGAGAGGGCGTATAAGGCAAGCTGTAACGGAACCTTATAATAAGAACTACGGTAGGCTCGTTATTGGGCTAGGTGTGTAGGAAATGCAGGTATAGAAGTCAACAAGATAATAACAATTAGTGGAGTGGTTGCCTAATAGATTAACTCTAATTGTATTCTAAGAATTACTATAAGGAAGGAACTATCTAGGTAGGGACTAAGGGTTCTTAAATATATAACTATACTCCTATAAAATCCTTCTTATACATAATATACGTATGCTCTATATACTCTATTACGGATTATATAAATTATATAGATTATATAGATCACCCTATATAACCTTAGTTACTATTCCTTATTATATAGCTCTACCGGCTCTATCCTAAACTGTGCCTAAATTAACTAACTAGCTTCTTTTAACTCCTCTCTAAGTAGTTATAATATTATACTTAAAGCGTCCATAATACTATCTCCCTTCTCTTTATCTTCGTCCTTAAAGATTTAAAATATCTCTAAGTCGTTTACTAGAGGTGTAACATCCGTCTAATTAATTTAGTTAATATTATTACTTATTATACCTAAAGCAATTTCTTCTTCTTCGACCGTCTATTGTGCTCGCACTATTACTACAATATTATCTTTTAGTAAGATTATACCGTCTCTA
The DNA here is from genome assembly GCF_001692895.1 of Cenococcum geophilum 1.58. Classification (NCBI taxonomy): domain Eukaryota; kingdom Fungi; phylum Ascomycota; class Dothideomycetes; order Gloniales; family Gloniaceae; genus Cenococcum; species Cenococcum geophilum. The sequence goes on along the minus strand of NW_027137571.1, from coordinate 1,533,363 downwards.
TGTTTTCGCTATTTAAAAGAGGGGTTAGTTTATATTGCGTTGGCGAACCTATCTTTGCAATAACCGTCCTCTTGCTTAAAGTGCACTAAAGCGAATATTTGTTTATCCTGTGATGTTCGCTTTATCTCTAATACTAAATATACGCGACTTATTACTCTTAATAGTTGTCTAGTTCTCTAATTAATTTGTCTTAGGGTTTTATATTTAATTTGCTGCTGCGCGGCTAGATAATAAACTGTCTATTACTTTTATAGAACTGCGCCGTTTTTATAATACTAAATAAGAAGCTACTGATGCTTAACAATGGGCTCTTAAATCTCGTCTTGCGGCGTCCGCTTAACTAATCCGTCTTAAGAAGGTGCGTAAGAAGGTTTGTTCTAAGGAGTAGAAACTTATAAAATAAGGTTTATAGGAACTTAGCGATAAAAGAACGGATTCTTCTCTAATAGAGAAGGAAATAGACTTAAATACCTTAGTAGCTGCTCTTCTTAGGTCCCCCTTAGGTGACTTATTCTTTAGTAATCCTTTTTTATTAATACTGCCTAACCTAATCTCTTTTAATACTCCTATACCTTTCCTATAGCGTTTTTTAAATTCTCTAGTAGCTTCTAGGTAGTCTTAGTATAGCCTATCTACTTAACCTTATACTATGTTTTATTGTTAATATCCTTATAACTAATAATCTTTAAAACTTGCTATTTGTTTTCTTCCTGTCCTTTATATATGTCTACTTGGTAAACTAGTAGCTTAATATTCCCGTATACTAGCTCTAATATTACAATATACTATATAGGGTAGATCTTTATTCTAGCTAGTAGGTTTAACTTAAACGTAACCGGTAAAATCCTTTACGTAATTTTAAAAGGTCCTAGTCTAATATGGTCTAACTTCTTGCTTAGTTATCGACTCTTAAAATTTTTGTATAGTAGCTATACTTTATCTCCCTCCTTAAGATCTGGTCCCTTAGATCTCTTAGCATTATAGTACCTTTTTATTCTCTCTTATACTTCCTTTACTAATTTTATAAGGTCTATATAAAGATTTATTAACGTCTTTATCCTTTCTTTAGCTATACTACTTATTTTCTTTACTTGCCGTAGTAACAATAATATTCTTAGCTTATACCTATAATTCGCCTTAAATAATAATATGCCTATTCCTTTTTAAGGTATTACATTGTATATAAACTATATAACTAGTAATAGCGATGCCTAATTATTCTATATATAATTAATATAATGCCTTAGATACTACTCTAGCGTCTAATTTAATCTCTCTGTTTAACTATCTGTCTATAGATAATATACGGTGGAAGTTACTGCTTAAACTCCTTACTCCGCTAAGAATATTTCTTAGAATACTACTATAAATCTTAGATCCCTATCCAATATAATCTTACTTAGTGCTCTATATCTTATAAATACTTCTTTAATATAGATTCTAGCGACATCTTTTACTGAGATTTCTTCTGTATATGCTATAAAGTATCCCTACTTTATAAGCTTATCCACTATTACTAAAATCGCGTTATAATCTTATCTGGTAATAGGATCTTTTAACTTTAGCAACTTAATAATAAAGTCCTATAATATGACCTCCTATAGCCTTTCTAGTATTTTAATAGGTTATAGCCCTCTATATAGCTTATAGCTTATTAGTTTATTCCTTTAGTAATTTAGATACTCTTTAGTAACCCTTCTAGCTATCCTCTAGATTCTATTAATAATGTACTCCTCCTAAAGTCTCGATACTAAGCTTATGGCTCCGTTATATCCCTAAGTTAGTTCCTTATAGAAGTCCTTTAGAACTGCTCTACTATGCTTCTTAGGATGTACTTTGCTTTTTAATTTTTGTATATATCCATCTATAGATCTTCTAGCTGTACTTCTAGAATCCTTTATACCTAAAAGCTTTCTAGTATCTTATAGACCTTTTCTAACTCATTTTCTTAAGTTGCTGTAATCTTTAGATGATTGTACCTAATTAATCTATCTATATCTTTTCGCAGTAAAGCCCCTAATAGCTTGTCATCGTTTTATAGTTTAGCTTTTTAACTTAACGCATCTACTCGTATATTATCTGTACCCTTAGTATACTAAATCTTAAAATAGTATTCTATAAGCATCTCTGCCCATCTAACCTATCTTTAGTTAAGTTCCTTTGTTATTAGGAATCCTATTAGGTTCTTATAATCCGTCTTAACCATAAATAGTTTCTCTATACCTTGCAAAAATGCTCTTTATTCCTTTAATACTATAACTATACCTAATAACTCCTTATTATAAATGTTATAGTTTAACTCTAGTAGTATTATCTTCCGACTATAGTATGCCACTAGGTGCCATCTATCTTAATACCTTTATATAAAGCACGCCCCTAGTATATAGTCTAATGCATCCGTTTCTATAACTATTTCTAGTCCTAGTTAATAGATTTTAAGAACTAGCTCCTAGGTAAATAACTCTTTAACTTTCTTAAAGAGTTCTCTTTATTCTTCTTCCTATGCCTATAGTTCTTCTTTCTTTATTAACCATATAAACGGCTTAATATCCTTTAACTATTATGCTATAAACCTTCTATAGTAATTGCAAAATCCTAGAAACAATCTTAACTGCGTAATATTCTCTAGTTCTTACCAATTTACTATAGCCTTAATCTTCTTTAGATCTATACTAAGTTAGCCTAGTTTAATAATAAATCTAATAAAATCGGTTTTCCTAGTAAAAAACTCGCATTTCTTAATTGCTATTGGCATCTATTCTTCCTATAGTCTCTTTAAGACCTATTTAACGTAATCCCCGTATTCTTCCTTAGTTATTAAGTAGATAATAATATCGTTAAGATATACCATAATGAATTTATCCAAGTATTCTTCTAATATATTATTAATACGCTTTTAGAACGTTACTAGTGCGTTTATAAGCCTAAATTATATAACTAATAGTTTATATAGTCCTTTCTTTATCCTAAAGGCTATCTTCTATTTATCGCCTTCCTTAATCCTAATTTAATAGTACGCCTATCTTAGATCTATCTTCGTAAAGATTTGCGCGTTGCCTATCCTATCTTAGATTTCGCTAATTAAGGGTAAAGGATACCTATCCTTCCTGGTAATGCTATTTAACTATTTATAGTTGATATATAGCCTTAATTTACCATTCTTCTTTAGTACGAATAGTACTAGATAACCCGCTAATAACTATAATGGTCTAATATATCCCTTTTATAAGTTTTCCTGAATAAACTCTTTTAATACTCTACCTTCTTCTTCGGTAAGCTTATAGATTGGAAAGAACTTTAGACTTGTTCCTAGTTCTAACTCTATCTTATAGTCCTATACTATATACTTTAACAGCTTTTTACTTTCTAGTAACTATAGTTTCTTGCTATACTTATAGTATCTCTTTAGTATATAACTTAACCCTTTTCCCGTTTCTTTATAGGTCGCTCCTACTTAGTACTATACTATCTTGGCTTGTTATTACTGCTTATAGCGTTAAGTATTCCTAATATCGACTTAACTTGTGATCTAATTAATCCTTAGGTTATATTCCTATAACTAAGGCATGCCTAATACTGCCTTGTCCCGTCCTAATAGTAGGATATTAAAAGATATCTTAATTTGTTTTCCTTTAATAGTTATCTAAATAGGTCCTGTTTTAAGATTGATAATCCCTTCTCTATAGGCTATCGGATCTCCTAAAATTGTAACTAATAGGTAAGGTTACTCCTTCTATCTGTAAGGTAGCCCCATTCTCTTAACTACTGCTAGTAAGATATAGTTCCGCGTTGCTCCACTATCTATTAGCGCTTTAAACTATTAATCTTACTATTTAACTTGTAAATTTAGGTGTTGTTCTTGAATTCCTTTAAGGGTCTAAGGGTCTACTACTGGCTCCCTCTAGTCCCGTGGGCCTTTACTTTTCCTAACTATTAGCTACTTAATCCTTACGCACTTAGCTTACTCTTTAGCTAATACCTAGTTCGTTTTTTATCTTTAATATACTATAGACACGTGTTTTTTAGGCATTCTTACCACTGTTATCCGTCTAAGCATTTTTCTATAAGGAACCTTCCTGGTTAAAGTACTAAACTCCCTTTCTCTTAAACCTCTACTAGATGCCATCTATATATATATTTGGCATTCCTATACTATTATTTATCTATTATCTAGTATATCCTTATAGGGTATTTCCAATTCTTTTCTTTTGGATTCTTATATATCTTGTATATATCATCTATATACGCAATCTATAATAATATGTAGTGTGCTAGGTGCTTTAGGTTAACTCTTAACTTGTTTTTGTCTTTAAGTTTAAACCTTTATTGTGCTGATTTGAACGTTATAACTTTGTTTATAGGTACTAAGATGCGCCTCTTACTTCTCTAGTCCTCTAATTATTCCTTTAGATCCTTTAACGTTATAATTAAGGCTCCTTTAATATACATTATAGCCTTTTCTGTAATTAGGTGGTCTTAGATAACTCTTTTATTTAGCTATATATAAAAATCTTCCCACTTATTATTGTGCCTTTGCCTATACTACTTTTAGTATAGCTGCTGGAGTGTATACGGCTTGTCCGTAAGGAAGTATCTTTTTATTACTATATTGTAATAGCCCTTTATATATTGTTCTTTAAACCTAGTTAAGATTCCTAGATCCTCTTTATCTTCCAGTTTAGTAAGCTACTTAGCTCTTAGTGTGCCTGCCCTAGGCCTATTAGTGATTTTTTATACTAGCGCTTTGTCCTTTATACGTCCTAATATACTAGATCTCTTATCTAGTTTCTATTCTTGCTATACGATAATTCTTTACCTAAATTCTTCTATGGTTTCTTTTGGTTTGCGCCTTACGCTTAGATTCTTAAAGTCGTCTTACTTCTTAATCTTAGTATTAACTTTTCAATCTTTAGTCCGAACACTGTATTCTACTAGTAAGTCCTCTAGGTTTATATATCTGTCTCTTAGTCTAGTTACTATTTATGCCGCAGATTCTCTAATCTATAAAGAAGCTTCTTACCTTTTACGTCAGGAAAACGGGGGGTGGCGCACGAAATTTAGTTTCGCTAAAAGTGTTTTTAGGGCCTAGGGCTAGCTCTCCGCCATATTAGCTAACCCCCTAGGGCTATACGCTAGCTTTCCACTATATTAGCTAACCCCCTAGAGCTCTACGCTAGCTTTCCGCTATATTAGCTAACCCCCTAGAGCTCTACGCCAGCTTTCTACTATATTAGCTAGGCCCTAGAGCTGTACGCTAGCATTATGCTAGCTTATNGCTATAAAATAAATATTATTACTATTATTGCGTTTATTGCTATTAGGGTATTAAAATCCTAAAGGCCTCCTAGTAGGCTCCTAGTAGGCTTCCTAGTAGGCTCCTAGTAGGCTTCCTAGTAGGCTCCTAGTAGGACTTTAATTTTCTTAGTTATTTTAATCGTCCTAACAGCGGCCCATAGTACTATTAGGTCCCCACTATATTCCTAGCAGCCTCTTTGTGTCTTTATATACCCCTTATACACCTAAATACCACTTATTTTTCACCCTTCCTTCTATCCTCTCTACTTAGGGAGGTACTATAACGGTAGCTAGCAGAGGACTGTGGCCAGAACTAGACAACCATTGCTAGAACTAGATAATTATTGCTAGAACTAGACGACCGTCGCCAGAACTAGACAACCGTCGCCAGAACTAGGTAACTGTTATTAGGACGACCGTTATTAGGACTAGACGACTGTTATTAGGACTAAACAACCGTTGCTAGAACTAGACGGCCGTCGCTAGAACTAGACAGCCATCGCCAGAACTAGATGACCGTCGCTAGAACTAGACGGCTATTGCCAGAACTAGACAACTATCGCTAGAACTAGACGACCGTCGCCAGAACCAGACAACCGTCGCCAGAACTAGACGATCGTCGTTAGAACCAGACAACTGTTATTAGGACGACCATCATCAGGACCAGACGACCGTCGCCAGAACTAGACGACTGTTATCAGGACAACCGTCATCAGGACCAGACGACCGTCGCCAGAACTAGACGACGATCGTTCGAACAACCAGTCAGCAACACCACAAATGACTTAATTAATCGATCGAATCGAACTAGAGCCTCGATATCAGCCCGCTAGCGAATTAAATTAAATTAGATACTATAGACAGATATAGACGGTAGGCATAGACAGGTAGGCATACACAGGTAGGCACAGATAGGTAGGTATAGATAGGTAGGTATAGGCAGGCAGGTAGGCAGGCAGGTAAGTAGGCAGGTAGGTAGGTAAATAGGCAGGTAGGTAAGTAAGCAGGTAGGTAGGCAGGCAGGTAAGTAAGTAGGTAGGTAGGTAGGTAGGCAGGCAGGCGGGTAGGCGGGTGCTAGGCCTAGTTAGGAAATCAGTACACGGCCGGTAGATCGTTAGGAATATCGCCAATTGACGATTTAGAGCCTCTGCAAGAGGCTTCCCACTTATTTTAATTAATTGCTTAATACCCAANTTTTAAANTTTAAANTTTATTATTATTTTTATATAAATATTGCAGTTATAGAAAATATTATAACTATTATAGTAAAAAGATATATTATAATTTTTGGGGTTAATATTATTAATATTACTAATATTGCTAATATTGCTAATGTTGCTAATGTTGCTAATGTTGCTAATGGGGCCCGGGGCTAGCGTAAAGAAGTGTACATAAGCAGATCAGCGGATCCAGCTAAAATGCCCCCGGGCCAGCCCCGGGCTAGCCCCTAGCTAGCCCCTACCACTCTCCCGTTTTCCTAACGTATCTATAAGTGTCCTAATTTATGCTCCGAATTCTTAACCCTTTAGATTCTTTAATTCTGAGCTTGCTTCTAACTTAAGCTTAGCTTTAGCCTTAGTCTAACTAGGCTTGCTTAGTATTCTTATCTTGTCTTAAGAGTTTTAAATCTTACTTATTTCGTCTTAAGAATCTTATATCTATAGAAACTTCCATCCTGAGCTTATTTATATATTACTAAACTAAGCCGCTGCTCTACTCTATCGGTTATCGTCTGTTATAGGTCTTTAAGCTTGCCTTATCTTATCTTAAGAATCTTAGTCTTCTTGCATCTTATCTTAAGAATCTTAAGCCTTTGGCCTTTTGCCTTTATTAAGTGCCAAAGTGGTTTACTATCCTATTTCTCTTGCGTCTTATAAAGTAATAGACATCGTATCTAGCGGGGTCTTGATCCCTACTAATATTCCTTATTTTATAGCGGAATTATCTTCTACCTCTAGTATAATATCTCTAATGGCTACGTGCTTCTAGTAAGCCGCCCTTATTACCTTATCGTTACGGAATGTTTCGCCTATATTGAATTTATTGTCCTTAATTGTTATAGAAGTGGGCATGAGCTGGAATACAATGTACTAAACAGGGTAGTAATTAAAGAAGGCTACGTACGCGTAACTATGCGTGGTTGATACAAAGACATTTGGATAAAGAAGAAGATTCTTCGTGTGCCAGGTCGGGTATAAATAGGGGTTGTAGGGGAACGTGCGTAGGTGTCTCGGGACGAACGTGAGCACGGGTCAAGAACGTCAAAACGCGCAGGGACGTGAGAGCGTGTGAGTCCCGTGACATTAATATCCAATCTGTGAACTGGTTCGTTAGTTCCTCTATATCCTATAGGTTGTAGCTCTTATAGCTAATAGCTTGCGCCATACTTAGCGTCCTTATAAATTTGGTATGCGTTGTTATAATAGAACGCAAAACTTTTAATTAAATATTCTTTTATTCCTCGTAGTATATTATTGTCCCTCTGTACGTATATATCGTCTACTAATCTTATAACTTTTACTATATAGTAACTCTGCCTACTTCTACAGTCTCTAACGTAATAACCCTATTTTCCGTAATTTATATAAGCTCCTTCTTTAAACCATCTTTCTTGCTGTAGAGTCCGCCTAAATATCTTCTACTACTAAGATCCCTAATTCGGCCTCTGCTCCTTAGACTCTTAATTACTTAATTTTTATCCCCTAAGTTTCTATAGTTTCTTGCTCCGTCTTTTATAGGCTTCTTTAGTACTACTTAGGTCTATTAGCTCTGCGCTATACCATAGTTTCTAATTTAGCTTTTGTTGTTGCGTACTCTACGCCTTATATAACTATAGAACTCTATCCTAACCTTTCTTAGCCTATTCCCTTTAGTAGATCTAATTGTTAATCTTAATTGCCTAATCTATTAGTTCCCTTAGGGTGTCCGTATCTTCTATTAGGATAATTACGTCCTAAACTTTAGCCTTAAGTCCCTATTTATACTGTGCTATAAGCGCCCTATTATTCCACTTTACTTATATTACTAACGTCTAGAATTGCGTTATATACTCGATTGCTAAGGTCCATTACATCAGGTTTTAGAGCTTTCTCTTTACTATAGTTGTCGCCTCTAAGTCTCCAAATATCTATATAAGTCGCTCTACAAATCCGTTCTAGCTTAAGAACATAAACCGTACCTCTTAGTTAGTGGTCGTTATGCTATTCGCTTATATCTCTATAAGGTAAGACTTAAACTATTTAAGTGCTCTTCCTATTAAGAACAGTCCTGCATACGCTATTTGATCTATAGATATTGCTAGCTTTGCTCCTTCCTATGCTACCTTAAAGTGCATTTATATAAGGAATCCTTTAAGCTTCGATTTCTCTCCTAAGTATCTTTTAATCAATAGTAACTTAACCTTTGCTGCGCCTATCCCGTTAATCCTATTTTCTAACGTTATATAGTTTTCTGTTAACTAGTTAACTATCTCTTATAACTGTCCAACTGTTATAGGTTGCTGTAAGTTAGTATTTGCTATACTGGTGTCATTTCCTAATCTCGAAGTAGTTGCTGCCGTTAATGGCGTTGTGGTAGCTGCTTTTGGTAGCATTTTATTTAACTCTCTATACTGATACTGTAACTAGGTAGTGATTATATAACGGAACCTTATAATAAGAACTACGGTGGGCTTGTTATTAGGCTAGGTATATAGGAAATACAGGTATAAAAGTTAATAAGATAATAACAACTAGTGGAGTGGTTGCCTAACAGATTAACTCTAATTATATTCTAAGAATTACTACAAGGAAGGAACTATCTAAGTAAAGACTAAGGGTCCTTAAATACACAACCGTACTCCTATAAAATCCTTCTTATACGTAATATATATGTGCTCTATACGCTCTGTTACGGATTATATAGATCCTATAGATTATACGGATTACCCTACGTAACCTTAGTTACTATTCCTCGTTATATAGCTCTACCGGCTCTATCCTAGACCGTGCCTAAATTAACCAACTAGCTTCTTCCGACTCCTTTCTAAGTAGTCGTAATATTGTACTTAAAGCGTCTGTAATATAAGCAACTCTAAAGGGTTTAGAGAACTTTTATATTAATATATAAAATATATTTAATTGGTCTAGGAGTTTATAGGAGTTTATAGGAGATAGTATATTATTTTTATTAGCCTAGGAGTTTATAGGAGTTTATAGGAGATAGTACGTTATTTAATTAGCCTAGGAGTTTATAGGAGTTTGTAGGAGATAGTACGTTATTTAATTAGCCTAGGAGTTTATAGTAGTTTAAAGTAAATATAAATATAAATTCTAATTTTGTTTAATAATATTTTTAACTACTTTAAAATTGTTCTTTGTACTTACACCTATTAACCGTCTCCTATTAAAGCTTTTAATAAAAAGCTTTTAAAATGTCTCCTCCTGCTCTTTAGGTGCGTGCGTACCCCCCTAATGTCCTCCTTAATAAGGAGAGAATACTATAGGCTGCGGCCCTTCTTTATTATTGCTAGCTTTGGTTTAGTAGAATCCGGGTTAAGATATAGTTAGTATTAGAACTCTAACTATTAACTACAAGATATAACTAACTGGTTTTAATAGGCGCCCTTGCCCTTACCGCTACCCTCCCCTCCTAATAGTAGTAGCAATAGCAGTAGCAGTAGTAACAGCAAGAGTAATAGCAGCACCGCCGCCGCCGTCTGCCGCCGCCGCCGCTAATAATAACGATAATGATAATGACGATAAGGATAAATAGTTTAGCGGTAGGGAGTTAGGAGAGGAGCTGTAAGTATTAATAACTGTATAGTATATACTTAGCTTAAATATATTTATAGACCACCACTACTATTACTATTACCGGCCCTAGCTCCGGCTTCTACTCCTACTCCCGCCCTAGCCCTTACTCCCACCCTAGCCCTTACTCCCGCCCCAGCCCTCCCCCTATTACTAGCCCTCCCGCCGCCGGCCCTTACTGCTACTAGGTTTGCCCTCGCCTAGCGCGCTAACCCCGTCCGCCTGCTATGGGCTTAGGCCCCCCACGGTAAGACGACTGCTATATACGCCCCTACCACCTAAGGTAAATAGTAGTTGTAGTTGGCGGCGGGGTTGGTAGCTATAGGGCTGAATAAGCGGAGAGACTGGGGCTATATCGGCCGGATAATGGAGACGGAGTTAGGGGTAGAGTTAGTGGGTAGTAAGCGATACACTACCTACTAAGCCTTAGGTGAGGAGTATTGGGTATACTCTAAAAAGGGTGTATAGTAGGTGAGCAGGCCTAGGAACACCTGCGCTCGCTGCTAAGTGGCGGCCCGTTTTGGCGGGTATAGCCTTTTAAAGCGAAAGCGTAAGGACCCTAAGGATCCCTTACCCCTACCTCCTAGGCTAAGGTCTTTGGCAGCGTATAAGCCATTTAGTAGTCCACTACTAGGTCCTAGCGGCAGTGGTATTGCGGTATAAGGGGGAGGGGGGGGTTAGTATTGCTTTCTGGCACTCCGGTGAGCTAAAGTAGTGGCTTTTATAGTATATTCTTTGTAGGTAAGCTTTAATCCAGCTGCGTTAATCTAAGGGGTAAAACCTAGACGATAATACTGTCCGGTGCGGGCCGAACTATAAGGCATCCTTCGCAGGCAAGCTTTAATCCAGCTATGTTAATCTAAGGGGTAATCCTAGATAATGGTACTGTTTAGTATAGGCCTAACTATAAGGCGTTATGGAAGCCCTAGAGTTATCCAGTGGGTAGTATAGGTAGATAGTGGTTAAATATAGTTACCAGGTTCTGTCGTTATCTTATATATAAAAGTTTGTATAAAAATTTATGTAAAAGGTTGTATAAAAGGTTATATAAAAGGTTGTGTAAAAGGTCGTGTATAGGTTCGTGCATAAGTTCGTATAGATTAGTTAGCCTAGTTAAACAGAAACATAGGCATCTAATTAGCCTAGGAGTTTGTAGGAGTTCGTAAAAGTTTAAGAACTAGGTAAATTTAACCTAAGGGAGTTATTATAGGTATGCTAGTTTAGAGCATTAACAAATATAGGCATTTAATTGGTCTAGGAGTTTGTAGGAGTTTGTAGGAGTTTATAGGAGTCTAGGGATTAGTTAGCTACTCCAATTCCTATAAGATTGATTATGTTAATTGTTATAAGGTTAATTATATTAATTATTATAAGGTTAATTATTGGATTAATAACCCTATCTAACCCCTCCCTAACCTGGTTAGTATAATCTTCTATATTAGCAAATCTATTAAGATTATCTGGGGTATTAGAAGGGTATAACCCCCTAAGCATACCTAATTATCGGACGTGCTGCTGGTTAAACTAATTAACTTTATCCGCTAGCACCTTAATGCCTTCTTATAAGATGTTATAAGAATTAAAAAACTTCCTACTAGCCAATTATTTAGCACTCTGTGGTTTAGCCAGATCTAAAGTAAAGAGGGTATAAGCGAGTAAAAACATATCCGGTAGTGCAGTAGCAGTAGTATAAGTCCTGGGCATGTGCTCGCTAAATATAGCCTCTACTCTTTTACGTAACGCTCTAACCTAAGTATTAGATAGATATACTCGGTTAAATATAATATCTATATTATAGGTTAAGTTCTTATAACACTTCATCTTAATCTTATAGCTACCGTTAAGATATTTAAGCCCGAGGTTAATTGCTTTATATATAGTAACCCTACTAGGCCAGTTAATAAGCCTAGAGGATAGTATTGCATACTATAATTTAGGAGTGTTTACTAAGGAGAGATTCCATTAATAGAATAACATCTTACGGCTATAGTTAAGCTGGGACGCGCTAAAAAAGTAGACAATAAGAGGGTTAACAAAGTGCCTTAGTATGCCTATATTAGCATGTTTAATAGTATGCCGAATAGTTAGAAATAGCTTAACCTCCTAAAGTATACGACATATTATCCGGAATTTAATATCGTTATACGGTTGCTTATTAGAGCTATTGCTATTCCACGCATCTAATATAAAGGCGGCTAGATAGACGTCTTTAATAAGTTCCAAAAATTAATCTAGTGTAAGAGAACTAATAGCGTCGGTAACGTGGTTTATTTGCTTAAAGAAGTCTCTACTAGAGGCAATAAGGTAGCCCTTACGTTGTATTACTATATAGAATAATGCAACTATATGTGCCGTAAAGCCCTACGCAATAATTGGTTCCATTAGGTAATATTTAGCGTTCTCCTAACTACACTAACTGCGACCCTATATAGTAGTATTAGCTCGTAAGTAATAATGAGCCTCCTCTTTAGAAACAATAGGTGCCTAATATATACGGATAATAGTATTTAGTAAGTTTATCTGGATATGGAACTATGTAGGTATACTAAGAAGCCAATCCCGTCGGTTATATGGTTGGTAAGTCTAAGTTTACTCGTTTTTAATAGCCCTAATACGGATTGCCGTAAGTTAGTCTCTATAGATAAGCTAGAGTTAATTACGGAAGTCGTTACGGACAGCTCTAGCTTTGGTAGGATCTTCCGATGTATATAGACTAAGCTAGTCTAGAAATATACTTTTATAGACGCTATATATACCTTTAATAGTACCCTTGTCCTTAAATATAGCGCCAAATTGCTAGAACGTAGTCTTATTTATAGGAAGGTAATGCACACTCGGTATTTTAGGATAGCGATCACTATCTCTAAATATAGTATTAACGCCATCTATATAAATTCTCTTAAGTGCATCTAATATAAGGCTTCGTATAATATTCACCCCAATTCTGTTGTCTTTACTAGATATACCAGGTGTATTTAGTATATCTTTAAGCCTAAGTGGTATTATTAGATTGTGTATGCCTTAACGTAAACCTAAAGGTAGTAGCTTAGGGCAAAGAATAATAGCCGCTGTTATTATTGCCCGCATTGTAGCCGTATGGCCTATAACCTTATTACGTTTCTTGTCCTTAAAATTAATGTTATTGTAGATAATTACTACCTGCTTACTAAACGCTTGACGCTGGAGCTGTCTTTAAGAAAGTTAGCTAATTGGCCTAGGAGTTTATAGGAGTTTATAGGAGTTAGGTACTGTACCTCTACCTCCTTAGTAACTTTAACTATTAACTGATTAGCCTAATAATAACCATAATATATTCCAAGCCCTGATAGAGTCTTAATTACTCGCCGCTTTATACTAGAGCCTATTAAATAGACATCTAGTATTGAAGAGAGGAAGGTAGATCGCTTTTTGGCCCGAGAATGATATACTATACTAGTAATAGCAAATAATCGCCTAGATAACGCATTAGACTGAGATGTAGCGTTATAACTAGCTTGGTAGGCGCGCTAATTACTTATAAGTTTTAAAAGAATAGTATACTATATTAGAGTAACCTCTTAGATAATTCTGAAGGCTAGCTTAAAGTCTAGTGTCTCTAGGTCTGTAGTATAATTAAATTAACTAAAGTAGGGCTGACGGATAAGATTATTAAGCTCTATAGTAAAAGAATCTGCTAGAGAAGGACGCTAGCAGATAACCCTTATGTGTGGATTGTCTATAGCACGCATTAGTATACACTGTTGCTATTATGGTTGGGCATATTAGAGGTGCTAAATTATAACCGCTTTACCCTTTTCTGCCCTAGCCTAAGTAAGTATAAAGGTTTAAAAACTCCATTAAACGCGGCGGAGTGTATTAGCTACCTATTGTAGCTTAAATTGCGTAGACTGCCGTTTCTTAAAGCTTATATTATATCGACCGTAAATAGGAGAAGGTTCGTTAGAGGAAGGCTGAAGAGCCTTAATAGCGTCGCTATTAAGCTCATTATTAAGGTAGTCTATATCACTGTTAGAATATTTATCTGGGTGTCCGTTAGGGTATCCGTTAGGAGGTAGAAGAGGGCTAAGAGGGGCGCTGGATAAAGGACTTTGCGAATTATTAGATAGGGGCACATGTATTAGGCCGGCGACGTCCATTATTTCTTAATTGGATAGAGTAAATAAATAGCTTTTAATTGATTCCGATTGTAAATGTTTTAGAGTTAATTTAGGGTATAAGATATAGCGTTGTAATAGAAGAGTTATCGCCTAATAAGAAACATTAAGTTCTTATATAAAGGGCGCCCATAAGCTCTCAGACCCTTAGGGAGAAATTCTTTTTAGTGTAATCTAATTAGTTTAGGAGTTCGCAGGAGTTTATAGGACTAGGGTAAGGTGATCTTATTAGCTTAGGAGTTTGCAGGACTCTACAAGCGCAGCACTAGCCCTTAGCGCCACGCCGTGGCGCAATTTCTTCCCGGGGGTCTGATTTATAAGATAAGGCAACCCAAGGTGTCCGCAATAATATCCCTTACATTGCCCCCCCCCTTCTTGCAGTCGGCCCCCGATCGCTATTACCTTATAGTAGGGAGATTATAAGGGCTCGTCCTAGAAGAGGTTCGGAGAGATATCGGAGAGGTGTTGGTATGCCGCTGTATATCATCTATCTATCTAACCCCTGCTTTAAACTCCTAAAAAACCTTAATAAGGAAAAAACATAACTAGAGAAAAGACGCGAGGATTATTAGGAGACCTATTAGAAGCCTACTAGAAGTATACTAGTAACTACCTAGGCTAATATATGGATTTTTATATAACTCTACTTCTAAGCCTTTATGCCGGTCTATAATTAATTATAAGTATTATAGGTAATTTAGTATTCTAGTATAGTTCTATAAAACCTTTTAGTATAGGGTTTAATATATAGAGCCTTGGCTTACCGTTATCTTTAACTACTAAGATATAGTTTATAATACTTTCTTATAATCCTTTTCTTATAATTCCCTACGTCACTAATATATTACTCCTATATTTGCCCTTAGGCTATTAGATGCGGTTAGGGTATTAATTAGTTAGTTAAAAAGACTTATCTCCTAAGATTTGGTATATATAGTTTTAAATCTAGTGGTCCTGTGCCGTATATTTAGTGTAGCTCTACTACCTAGTAAATAGGGACATTTCGTAATAGCAATTGTAGCTATTATGCGATTATTAAGAACGTCTATAACGTTATTCTTTAATACTATAGTATTGTTTTAGGTCTAATTTAACCTATATACGTCTTTAATTTAANGTCTTAATTGCCTTCCCCCGGCCGTATAGTCAGTTTTTATAAGGAAGTAATAGTTAAATAACTTATACGCGTGTTTCCTTTCTTCTAAATAGCGCTATTATAACGGAGTTATATTGGCAAGGTTGCGGCTATTTATTAGAAGGGTATTGGACGGTAAAGTATAAGACACTTTACTTATTAAGCTTAATCCTTTTCCTTAACACCTTACTTCCCATTATTAACCTTCGTTTAATTTAGACGTATCTTTAATATATTATTAAGATTTTCTTCTTTTTTATTATTAATTTAATATGCCTCTTTATTTTCCTACTAATTACTCTTTTAAGTACATTTTATAGTATATCCTAGCCCTACCTTTATATATAAAACCC
The DNA here is from genome assembly GCF_001692895.1 of Cenococcum geophilum 1.58. NCBI lineage: Eukaryota > Fungi > Ascomycota > Dothideomycetes > Gloniales > Gloniaceae > Cenococcum > Cenococcum geophilum. The sequence continues at coordinate 1,517,636 of NW_027137571.1, read as the reverse complement.
TAACCCCCGCTAACCCGTAACTAGTGCTAGTCCTACCTAAATAATTTTACCTATACGTCTTTAAAAGACTAGAAATCTAATAATAGGATTCTGGAGGCTTATAATAAGATATACTATATTAGATTTAATACCTTTAGTCCTTATAATTAATGCATACGTACTAAGAGCGGCAGTTATATTAAGGTGAGTTTTTCTATCCTTAATAGATTTCTATAGCTGACTTTAAGCTTTAATAGCCTGGGCCTAAGTAGCGACGTTCCTTTAATGTCCTTAACTACTATATCGCCCGGGCTTTCTCTTATTCTAGTATAAATGCTAAACAACTTAGCCAAATTTAAGACTATGCTACGGCTATCTATACTGCCTATAATTCCTAGCAAGCTAGCTAGTAACGCCTAATATAAGAGTAAGGTTAGTATACTAAGGATAGGGTAAGGGATAAGGGTAATAAGAAGAAGGTCGCTGTCTACTATAGGAAAGAGTTCGCGCATACGCGTTAAGTTTTAAAAGAGTATAATATAATATGGTATTAGGTAGGTTACCCTTTAGGTACCTAGCGGATAGGTAACTAATAGTTGCTATAGTAAGGTCTTAGTGGTTTTAGACTATACTAGCCAGCTAATATCTCTATTTATTCTAGGCTTAAGCGTATCTTTATTAACTATAAGCTTACGCNNTAANAGCTTTNTTAGTATTGGTTTNGACNTAATATTAGTNTTAAGCGTTTAAGAGTCTCTGCTTTAGCTACACCTTATTATCCTACCCCTGTTTTTATACCTACTTATACGCTTACTAAGGGATCTAGATCCTATTTTTATTAGCCATTACTTAGTAGCCTAATAGATACTGATCCTACTCCTAATAATAAGGCATAGTGGCTTTTCAGATTAGGCATTTGTGGTTTAGACTTTTAGGATTTGTTCTTATATATAGTAGCAATTAAGGACCTTAATTAGGTGCTTAGAAAGGTCTTATAAGGCTTTTAGAAAGGGCTTAGAAGCCCTAGAAATTATATTCCTAATATAGATTAATAAATAGGGATGCAATTCTAGCAAAATGCCCTATTAACTCTATGCTATATACGTAAAAAGGCTAAGGACCTATTCTGCCTTAGGCCGTAGCCCTATTCCTATAGTTTTTAGAGCTTGTCTATACTATATCCAATTTAACCTATTTACTCTTTAGGGCCTTTTGCGGTCTACTATAAGCTTTCTTTATAGGTTGCGATAACACTATAATATTAGAGCGCTTTCTGCGATTTGTAGATTATAGACCTTAGTCCTAATATTCTTTTAGAATATCTTTATAATAATTAAGTGTCGGTATAACTCTCTTTATCAACGTGCACGAATATCACTTGTAGTAGTACGTATGCGGTGTTGAAGTTAGTAGTTAATTATTGTCTAGAAGAAAGGGGTTGCTCCAAGGTCAGACAGTTAGTCTCGCTTTATAGTCCCGTGACTACGTTATGTAATTAATGTTCCGACACTGGAGCAACTCTAAAAAGAAGGCTAATCTATACTCCAAAGTTAAGTCTTCTAAACTACTCGTAACGTATACGCAATAGCGACTTTCTGCTAAATTCTGCCATATTACCAAATTCTGCCAAATTCTGCCATATTACCAAATTCTACCAAATTCTGCCATGTTACCAAATTCTACTAAATTCTACCGAACCTAACTTCATCCCTAGGATGGAAAATTGCTATTAGCTCGCTTAGTACTAGCGCTAACGCTAAACTAAAGTTGAATCTATTCGCTTAACCCACCCTACGGCCCGTAATTTAACTCAATTCGTGTTAATAAGCTGTAATAGTGCCGTATAGGGCTTACCCTTTGTTATAGCGTCCGCAGGGTTAGTATCTCTATTAATCTACTTAACTTTAGTAATCTGTCTTCGTTTATAAGCTTAGCGAAGGTATATTACATTAATTATTAAGCGTTTCTTTTACGTAGTTTCTAGTCGGATAAGACAGTTATATAAAGACTTTAAATTAGTATAAAGAATAAGTGGCAAGTTAACCTGTAAGACCTTATCTAGCGTAGATTTAATTATAGCGCCTATATCGAAACCATGCGCTATGCCGTATAACTTTAAGGCTAATATACTCCTAGTAACTCTTTTACACTTAATTAAGGACTAGTGGACGATATTTGCCTTATTTAAGGCGTCTGCTAGTATAAGTACGTAGCTAATTTGCAAAGATAAGTCCTTATTATTGGTAAAGGAAGCGTCCGTAAATACCAGGAGTTATAAGGTGTTAACGTCTAGCTTAATGAATTTTAGGCCTCTATTTGCGTTCTTAATCTACCAGCTTAATTACTTATTAAGACTCTTTGTATTATCTTTAACTGGGTTAATTACCTAGGTAGTAAAGGATAGGTTAAATAAGGCCTCTGGCTGACAGACTAAGGCGATATAGGCTCCTCTGGCGCGTTAAGCGATATACTAGTCCTTTGGCGTAAGTAGGCCACGCGTAACTCCTCTGGAGCTAGTGCTATCTACTAGCGTAGTGTTAACTATACTAAGGTTCTTATACTAGCGCTTTTGCGTTAGCGTAATACTCCCGTCTTATGTTAATTAAATAAGTCCTCCGTTAAACTTAATTAGTATATTAGCGGTTAATTACTCTCGCTCCTTAGCCATAAATTTAGCCTTATATAGTTCGCTTTATTCAGCCTTTATAAAGGTATTATCTGTAAAAAACAGTATATTGTTAGTCTATAGGCCGATGATTCTAAAAGGCTTATTGCTATAGAGCAAGCAAGGGTTATATATGGACTGGTCCATTTGCAGCTAATTAACGTGGTATAAATAGTAAGTCTTAAACCAGTGGTTTCTAGCTTTAGGTACTCTATAAAGTGGCTTTATAACCTTTAGAACGGAGTCTATATTAATTCCTAATTGTTTATTTAGCTTATATAGTAGTTGTACGTAGAACTCGCGGTTTAGGTTCGTAGTGGACTGGATATAGGCTTATAAAATGTCTTAGAGGTAGAGTTGTATCTATGGTAGCATAGCAGCGATATAGAGAATTAGCCGCTGGCTAACCCGTTAAATTATTAGTAACTAAGTAAGAACTAGCTCTTTCTCCAAATCATTATAGGCCTATATAATAAGTCGTGATTTCTTAAAGGCTCTATTGGTTCCCTTATTTTTAATCTTGTTAATAAACTATAAGTTAAAGAGTCTAACCCCCTTTGGCATATTGCGTAGCTTAATAATCTTAAAGATACCTTTCTTAAGTAGGCCTATAACCTCCTTTTATCGTAAAGCGCTAAATTAGGTATTATTATCGTTCTATAAGTAGATAGCGATATCAGCGATATCTATAATATTACCCGTAAAAGCACCTGTATCTATTATAGCGTCTATAGTAGCCGTGTCTACAATAGCCGTAAGTAATAGGTATTTACGGGGGCGACCTCTGCCTTACTTTGGCGGTAGCTGTAGTTTAGCTTTAGGTAACGATTAAGGTTTAGCTAGTAAAGGTACTAGTTTAGCTAATTTAACAGGCTCTCGTGGTTTAACTGGGTCTTATAGGTCCAGTAGGTGAGGTTTTACGACCATAAAGCGGAAGGTTATAGGCCTATTTAGTAGCTTTACGGTATAGGTCTTACCGTTAACGGCAAGTAGCGTATATGGCTTATCCCAATAACCACTCTAGCTAGTATTACCTTCTCTCTAAACTAAAACAGGCGAACTAGGTGGGAGGCCGTAAATGGCGTTAGTTTATGGTCCGTTTCGCATATTAAGAGCGTCAGCAATCTATCGTTTAGCTTATAGCTTTTGGATTTCCACCATTGCTTTCTTAATGGCCGCAGCTCGCTATATAACTAAAGGTAATGGCACGTCCGATTTAACCATTTGGGGGTAGGCTCTAAAGACTAGGAGTGTAAGGATTAGGCCTTCTAGGCCAGCCGTGTTATTAATAGCTTTGAAGGCTATTTATAGGGCCATCTCCTTACTAATTTTAGGGATTTTAGTCGTAATAATTTAGTAGGCTCGTTGTAGCGGACTATAATAGCGCTCTACCATTCTAATGGAATTGTGTAATTCGACTAGAACTAACTTTGTAGTTACTCCTATAGTGGTAGCGTAGTGCTTAAACTCCTTACTAATAAAGTTCTTCCTAGCGTCTGTAGTGATTAGGTCTAGTAGTCCTAAGTAGCTATTAATCTAGCACATCCGTAGAATGTCCTAAGTATACTTAGCGCTGATATCTCATAGCTATCTGCCAGCTTAAAATCGAGTTACTTCGTCAACTACGTGTAGTAGGGGGGAGCCGCTAATATACATAATGTCGACGATGATATTGTAATTGAAATTAACGTCATCTTATAGGGTAAAGCGAAATCTACCTAGAGATCTGCTATACTTTTAGCAATAGTGGTAGAGTCTAGTTAGCTCTTTAATAGCAGATCTATTAGTGTTATAGCCGTGGCCAGCCTTATTAAGAAGCTTTTGCAGTCTATTAACTAACGGGTAACTAAACCGACGGTATAGACGTTGTAGTTCTACGTTAGTTAAGTAGTAAGAGTTTATATTAAAAGATTTAACTAAATAGGACTATAAGGAGAAGCTCTATAAGAGAAATAGGTGGCTAAATTGTCTAACTACTGGCACCCTTTTAGTGCGAGTAATAATAACGTCCTTTAGGTTATCGTATTTAATATAAAGTCTATTTATATCTACTAAGCAAAGTAGAAAAGGGGTATCTGCTTTAACGATATGGAATTATACCTTGCCTATAGGGCTGTTAACGTCTATAGTTCCGATAGACGTAGATGCTCCGATTCCAAATTAGATAGTTACTTAACCCTTAGTTAACGTATTAAGACTTACGGACTTATCTACGGCCTGTAGAGCTTGGAATTGGCCGTAGCCAGCCGTAAACTTACGCGAAGCACCTGTATTAATTATGATTCCTATAAAGACCATTAAGGTGTATCGTGACGCTGTGGTTGTAGCCATACTATAGGCAAATGGGTCGGTCTCTATGTAAGGTTCCGTAGTAGACTCCGTAGTAAGTTCTAAAGCCGTAAGCAAGTATATATAAGCCTTATTGGCTAGCTCTACGCTTATAGAGGTTACTTCCTCTGTAGTAAGTGTTCTAAAGGTGGTAATATAGGCAGAACTATTATTAGGTTCTCCGGCATCGTTCCTAGAGTTATTAGCGTCTTTAGCGTCTTATATATAGGCTTTAAAGTCTAAATTATTGTCTTTATCTTTTTCGTAAGCAGCAACGTATTGCTTAAAGTAGTTGTTAAAGTTACCCTTATTACGGCCCTTAATATTAGTAAAGCGTCTCTTATAATCGTCTCTGGACCGATTACGCTCCTCCTCTATATATTTCCATGAATGGCAGTCCTCCTTCTTACAGACGTAGCACTTGGCCTTTAGTCTGCCGTTAATTCTATAGGGGCGATTGCTGCCGTAGCGGTTAGTGTTTCGGTCTTAATTCTGGTCATTTCGGTAGTAGCGTTAATCTATAAAAAAAGCTTAGTAAGACGATCTTATTAAGGCCTATGGGGGGTGTTCTTTTTCCTACGTAATAATAGAGGATTATAGTTTACTAATTAACTAAGAGAGGTCTTCTAAAGGGTTAGAGACAGTAATACGGCATGCTGGTACTCCCTAGTAAGTAGTAACCAGCTTATTTATAAGAATGCGGTTTATATAAAAGTCTAGGTATAGTCTATAACGTTGTTTTAGTAGCTTATTTATAAGCAGTTAGAAGTTCTAATAGATTAACTTATTAGGGTTCTCGTCCATAACTCCTTAAAGGGTTATGCTGTTCCACTCCGTAAGGTTCTTGCAGTAGTATTCTGGCCCTTTAAAAAACTGTTATATGTAGTTATAGGCTTCCGTAAAAGGTCTCGACTTAAGGTTACTGTTATAGTAGTGGTCCTAAGCAAGCCCTTTTAGCATGCTAGGGAATGCTACTGTATAGCCTTCTAGTGGCAAGCCAGATCTCTTGTAGATGTTGTAGAAGATGGTTAACTTAAAGTCAAAGCTGTCACTAACTCCATCGTACTTTTGGTCGTCTGTGTAGATCTTTATAATTATAGCCACCCTCTTACTATATCTAGGCCCTTGCCTAGGTCCTTACTCCACACTAGGCACAACTAGTTTAGGTGGTGTATATATGGGTAGCTATTACGGCTGCTGTAGTTGCTGCGACTATAGCAATTAGTTAATAAGAGTGTGGATTTAGTTATAATTGGAGGATTAAGGACCGGGAGGGGTAGTAGGGGTAGTAGGGGTAGTAATTAGAGTAGCTGGCGGTATAGCAATCGGAGTAGCTAGTGGTACAGCAATTAGAGTAGTTAGCGGTATAGTAGTTGGAATAGCTGGTGGAAGAGCTGGTAATGCTTATATAGCTAGTAAGGGACTATAAAAAGGTATTAACGCCGGTAGAGCTATAGTAAGCTTATCTAAGGTTAAATTAAGTTAGTCTTGTAGAGCTATAGTAATTATTAGCTTAATATTATTAAGTGCTAGACCAATCTCTTTGTCCGTCCATTTGTGAAACTCTTCTTTTTAGAGGAGGTTAAATAGTACTTCTAAGATTAAATATCTGTTATTATGCTTTCCGACATACACTCCTCTCTTAAGTAGATAGATGCGTAACTTTGCTCTTATATTAGTTCGCATGCGTTTAAAATCCTTAATAGTAAAGCCTTTAAATTTCTCCTTAAATACTATCTATAGTGTGTAGTCTATGAAGTTCTCCTATATATATATATAGACCTTTATTACTATATAGTCTCCTAGCTTATCTTTAGAAGCTATAGTAGCAGTAATTCTATCACTATGCTTCGATATCTTTTCTTGCCACTCTATTATAGTGTAAAGTAGTATACGTTTAGGTAGAGGTTATAAAGGTTTAAGGTTCGAGATTTAAGGTTTAAGGTTAAGGTTAAGGTTAAGGGTTAAGGTTAAGGTTAAGGTTAAGGTTAAGGTCGAGGGTAGTGTATATATTCTCTACAGCCGTTAGGCCTGTAAAGTGTTCTTAGCAAGATTACTATTCTCTTAGTAATCTATTGTATTAGCTGTAAAGCTAGTATAAATTCTCTTAAGCTTAAGGGAGGTTGTAATCTTCTCCGAGTAAAGATATAATTCTCTAGGCAATCTAACGCGTTAGCAGTTAAGTTAATACGTGGTCTTAAGCTTTAAGGGTAATATAGCTTTCTCCTTTAATAAAATAGACAAGAACTAGGCGATTATAAACTGTTTCCAGTACTACTTCTTAAGCGCTAGCTATTGCGTATTTCCTAATCTGTACGTCTACTGATTAGTATTGGTATAACTCTCTTTATTAACGTGCACGAATATTACTTGTAGTGGTACGTATGCAGTGTTGAAGTTGGTAGTTAATTGTTGTCTAGAAGAAAGGGGTTGCTCCAAGGTCAGACAGTTAGTCTCGCTTCGTAGTCCCATGACTACGTCACGTGATTAATGTTCTGACATTAAGGTAATCCTCTGGTTCCTATATAGAGTCCTTAGTGGGCTAGCCTAGCTATTTAACTTTAAATTAAAGCTTGTTCTTAATAGATTTATAGTATAGTATAGCTTTAACCTCGTACCGCTCGCCTACTACCTTAAGGTGTTTAATTAGGCCTAGACGGAAGTTTTTTTCTAGTAGTAGTTTATGCTATAGCTCTAGTAGGTTTATATAAAACACTAGATATATATAGGCTATAGATAGGGGTAGCTAGAGACGGTAGGCTAGCTTACTAATTTATTTCTTAATTTAGAAGGGACCTAGGTATCTTATATTAAGCTTCTTTAATAGTTAATAAGTCTTAATATTTATTAAACGTAATAGAACCTTATCGCCTACTCTAGAATGCTTGTCTTAGTACTTACGGTTATACTAAAGTCTCTACTACTCTTAGGTATCTTATAGGCTCTGCTTTATATACTTTTATTACTCCTCCCATTCCTAAAGGTATCCTTATACTCTNTAGTANATNTNCTTANANTNNCNNNTAGGATCCTATAACTAATTATACGGCCTTAGCTAGTAATTATTAGGTATACTATTAAACCTAAATAGTTAGACGCTATTGTAACGGAACCTTATAGCAGGTACTACGGTAAGCTTATTAATAGGCTAGGTATATAGGTAATATAAGTTAAAGTTAATAACGTAATAATAACTAGTAGAGTGGTTGCCTAATAAATTAACTCTAATTATATTCTGAGAATTACTATAAGGAAGGAACTATCTAGGTAGGAACTAAGGGTCCTTAAATACATAACTATACTCCTATAAGATCCTTCTTATACGTAATATACGTGTACTTTATTTACTCTATTATAGATTACGCAGATCCTATAAATTATATAAATTACATTACGTAACCTTAGTTACTATTCCTCGTTATATAGTTCTACCGGCTCTATTCTGGACTATACTTATATTAACTAACTAGCTTCTTCTAACTCTTCTCTAAGTAGTTATAATATTATACTTAAAGCGTCTATAACACTATCTCCCTTCTCTTTATCTTTGTCCTTAAAGATTTAAAATATCTCTAAGTTATTTACTAGAGGTGTAATATCTATCTAATTAATTTAGTTAATATTATTACTTATTATACCTAAAGTAATTTCTTCTTCCTTAACTGCTTGTTGTATTCGCACTATTACTATAATACTATCTCTTAGTAAGATTATACTATCTCTATATTCTCGTTATTTAAAAAAGGGGTTAGTTTATATTACGTTAGTAAACCTATCTTTATAGCAACCGTTCTTTTACTTAAAGTATACTAAAGTAAATATTTATTCGTCCTATAACGTTTACTCCGTTTCTAATACTAAATATATGTAACCTATTACCCTTAATAGTCGTCTAGTTCCCTAATTAATTTGTTTTAAGGTTTTATATTTAATCTACTACTACGCAGCTAAATAATAAACTATCTATTACGCTAGTAGAGTTACTGTCGGGAATATATTACGTATAGTCACGTATAGCCACGGCACTAGCGTGGCGAGGAGCCTTAAGCTCCTCGCCCTCCCTCATTCCAATAAATAAAGGGTAACGGTAACGGGACACCCCCTAATTGATATGCGGACACCCCCCAATTGATATACGGACACCCCCCACTGATTAAGTTTAGTTCCTTCCTGATCAAGTTAGAATATCACGTGAATTTAAGTTGTTTGCATCTGCATCAGTGCGCGACCATCGCGCGCCCATACTCCACCCAGCCTCTAACTGTTGAACGCCACCGCGGCCGCCTGGCTAGGTCTATTCGCGTTAATATATTAACTCGTCGCAAGCCATCAGCATTCAAACAGAATACCGGGTATACTACGCGTGGACGTGGGCGTGGACGCGGGCGCACGCGCGAGCACAGGCGCGAGCGCAGGCGTGCTCGCAGAGGCAGTTCGTAGACATCAAGCAGAGGCAGTTCGTAGACATTAAGCAGAGGCAGTTCGTAGACATTAAGCAAAGGCTGTTTATAAACATTAAGCAAAGGTAGCAGCACCCAAATAAGTTCACATGGCGCCTTACAGGGTACTGCGCAATCAAGGTATTATAGTTAGTTACATTTTAACAATTTGATTTTCGCGATGCAGATGCAAACAACTTAAATTTACGTGATATTCTAACTTAATCAGGAAGGAACCAAACTCAATTAGTGGGGGGTGTCCCGTTACTATTACCCTAAATAAATAAGCTTTATTAACCAACATCACTGTAACCCTACTCGAGTAGTCGTTATTGGTGAGTCACCCTATATAACTAATACTGATTAGTAGTTAAATACACAGTTAACCACAGAGCAGCTAGGTTTTTAAATAAAAGAGACAGTCTTATATAGGGGTGCTATATACGCTTATATGGAATAGATCCCGGTAATACTATACTACCTTAAACTTATAGAAAACTAGTAACAGAAGTGTTACTGAGTACTAGGAGATACTAAGTTGCGTCTATTATATAGAACAACTGCATTTACGAAGATTTGGTTGAGTACTTTAGGTCAGAAGTGTTACTAAACCTAGGGTCCTAAGTTAACGTCCGAAATGCGTTAAATGATATCCAAAACGCGTTAAATAACATCTTAAATTGCTTACTTCTTAATAGCAAAACTACGAGATCCTATAAAACCGAAAATCCTACCTACCTTCAACGTATAACACCCTATTAATTCTATACCTACTATAGCGTTAACCTACCTAAAGAAGTATAAGGAAGATATTAACCTAAAGACATAGAATAAAGCTATAATTGACCTTGTAAACGCTAATAAACAAGACTTAAATAGATTTTTATTACACTGTATAGCATATTACAAGGATAGTAAATACAATGATACTGCGCTATGGGAATGTATAAAGGAGGACTTTGTTAGATAGATAAAGGAAATATAGGCCCCCGTAAATAAGGATATTGTACGGGACTTCCGTAACTTCCTTTGGGAGAATGGAGTATTTATCCCTAAGGATGGGGGTACTATTAGAGACAATATTTAGGAGCAGGTTATTAACGTAAAAAAAGAGCACAAATGGACTCTATAAGAGATTAAGATTGAGCACTAAATACGCGCTATAAAGAAGTTTAACTCTTGAGGGAATCCCAATAACGGACAGCCACAAGCTATACTAGCGTAAGCTCCGTCCGTACAAGCTCCGTCTCCACAAGCTCCGTCTATATAAGCTCCGTCCGCGCAAGCTCCATTTAACTTAAGCGCCGAGACGTCTCCTCTGACCCCTACCGCGCCTGGATAACTGGCACAATAAGCTAGATCTGTAAACAATATCCTAACCCACCAGCAACCTCCGCAAGAACCTCCGCAGCAATCTCTGCAGTAATATCCGCAGCAATATCCGCGGTAATATCCGCAGCAATATCCGCAGCAACCTCCGCAGTAACCTCCGCAAAAGCTTCCACAAAAGCCTCTGCAACAACCCAGATCTACAAACAGTATCTTTAATCAGTAGCAATAGTTATCTATTCCTCCATAAAGATTCTAAGACTCCTGCGGTTCCTAAAGCAGCTACAAAGGTAACTACCAGCGTAATTTAGACAGGAAGTTCTCGTAGAGGGTACCGTGAAAAGAGAGTAATATAAGGGGGAAGCGGTTAGAACGGCACAGTTACGCCAGCAACGCTACAAGCATAAAGAAAGAACTGCTAGTATCTGCGGCAGTTACGAACCTAATAACTATTACAACTAATATACCTGCCCTGCCTGTAGTTAACCAACCCTTACTACTTTATCAGCAGCTGACCGACCCTTACTACTCTGCCTGCAGCTAACCGACTTCTACTGCTTCCACCTGCGATATTCTGCGGACCCTAATTCCAACCAGCTAATCAGGATTTTCCATCCCCGGGATAGAAAATCGCTATTAGATCGCTTACTACTAGCGCCTTGGCGGCCTTTGCAAGATATCTACCTACTACTTCTAAACAATTCTTTCTCCTTTCTCTTCTTCTCCTTAGTTTAGTATTTTCACTAAAATAGCAATCTATAAGCTTTAGTTTGGAGGCATTTATATAAGCCGCTATAGAAGGCAAATTTTCAGACAGCGAGACTTATATTGCAATGGTAATAGTAAGTAAGGAGGATTAATATTTGTTACGCTAGTTAAGCGGTATTTTATATGTAAATGGCAACCCTAAAAGAAGAGTTGCTAGTGTCGGGAATATATTACGTATAGTTATGTATAGCCGCGGCACTAGCGTAGCAAGGAGCCTTAAGCTCCTCGCCCTCCCTTATTTTAATAAATGAATAAGCTTTATTAACCAACATCACTGTAACCCTACTTAAGTAGTCGTTATTAGTGAGTCACCCTGTGTGACCAACAGTTACGCCGTTCTTATAACGCAGAATAGGAGGCTGCCGATGCTTAGCAACAGGCTCTTAAGTCTTATCTTACGGTATTTGCTTAGTTAATCCGTCTTAAAAAGGTTTATAAGAAGGTCCGTTTTAAAGAGTAGAAACTTATAAAATAGGGTCTATAGGAACTTAGTAATAAAAGAATGGATTTTTTTCTGGCTAAGAAGGAAATAGATCTAAGTAGTTTAGCAACTACTCTTCTTAGGTCCCCCTTAGGTAACTTATTCCTTAGCGATTTTTCTTTATTAATACTACCTAACCTAATCTCTTCCGATACTCCTATACCTTTCCTATAGTATTCTTTAGGTTTTCTAGTAGTTCCTAAGTAGTCTTAGTATAGCCTATCTACTTAACCTTATACTATATTTTATTATTAAGTCCTTATAACTAATAACCTTTAAAACTTACTATTTATCTTCTTCCTATCCTCTATACGTGTCTACTTTGTAAACTAATAGCTTAATATTCCTATATGCTAACTCTAGTATTACAATATACTATATAGGGTAGATCTTTATTTTAGCTAATAAGTTTAATTTAAATATAACTAGTAAAATCCTTTATTTAATTTTAAAAGGTCCTAGTCTAATATAGTTTAACTTCTTGCTTAGTCGTTAACTCTTAAAATTTTTATATAGTAGCTATACTTTATCTCCCTTCTTAAGATCTAGTCCCTTAGATCTCTTAGCGTTATAGTACTTTTTTATTCTCTTTTATATCTTCTTTATTAATTCTATAAGGTCTATATAAAGATTTATTAACGTCTTTATTCTTTCCTTAGCTGTACTACTCGTTTTCTTCGCTTATTATAGTAATAACGATATTCTTAGCTTATATCTATAATTTACCTTAAATAGTAATATACCTATTCCTTCTTAAGGTGTTATATTATATATAAACTATATAACTAGTAATAGTAATACCTAATTATTCTGCGCGTGATTAATATAATATCATAAACACTATTCTAGTGTCTAATTTAATCTTTCTATTTAACCGTCTATCTGCGGATAATATATAGTAAAAGTTACTACTCTAACTTCTTGTTCCGCTAAGAATACCTTTTAAAATACTACTATAAATCTTAGATTTTTGTTTAATATAATTTTGCTTAGTGCTCTATATCTTATAAATACTTCTTTAATATAGATTTTAGCGACATCTTCTGCTAATATCTCCTCTGTGCATGCTATAAAGTATCCCCACTTTATAAGCTTATCCACTATTACTAAGATCGCGTTATAATCTTATTTAGTAGTAGGATCTTTTAACTTTAGTAACTTAATAATAAAGTCCTATAATATAACCTCCTATAGTCTCTTTAGTATTTTAATAGGTTATAGCCCTCCGTATAGCTTATACCTTATTAGTTTATTTCTTTAGTAATTTAGATATTCTCTTATAACTTTTCGCGCTAAGCCCTAAATTCTATTAATAATATACTCCTCTTAAAGTCTTAACACTAAGCCTATAGCTCTATTATGTCCTTAAGTTAATCCCCTATAGAAATCCTCTATAAAGTGTTCTGCTATACTTCTTAGGATATACTTTACTTCTTAGTTTTTATATATATCTGTCTATAGATCTTCTAGCTATATTTTTAGAATTCTTTATACCTAAAAGCTTTCTAGTGACTTGTAAACCTTATCTAGTTCTTTTTAAGTTATTATAATTTTTAAATAATTATACCTAATTAATCTATCTATATCCTTTCGCAGTAAAGCCCTTAATGGCTTCTTATTATTTTATAGTTTAGCCTTTTTACTTAAAGCATCTGCTCGTATATTATCTGTTACAGTGCTGCAATAAAGTAGACTGAATAACTACGTTGTGGTATAAAGAGGAGAAGGTGAAAAGGGGGTATTGTATATAAATAGTAGGGCCAGCCGCCAAGGCACTAGTGGTGGGCTAGCTAACAGTAGGAAACAGTACAAGATAGTATGGAATAGTATGCATTAGGTCAGTGCCATAATAGTACTCCTCTCTCCTAGATGGTTTGGTCTCTAAACCGAATAAATAACTCTAAAATAGGCAGTATACAGGGTTACCTATTTTTTACTGCAAAGATATTAGTTCCGCTTACCGCCCTTAACTAAGCTAATAGCAATTTTCTATACCGGGCATAGAAAATCCTAATTGGTTAGTTTAGTAAGTAATATCGGCAGAACTTTATACTACCACCCAAACCGATCCGTATGGCGTTTCTTAGCAAGAATCTAGCTAATTAGACAACTTCGACCGCTGGTTAAAGTTCTATAACATCTTAACTACCATAAATTTTAACACAGTGGTCGGCCACGACCTTAGCGTAACTTTTTCTTATCTTGTGCCTAGTCTAGGGGTCTTGGCTTCTTAGGGTATTGCTTATAGAAGCGCTGTACAGCTTATTTATAACCCTTTAGGTCTTTTTTTAGCTGCTAGGTAGTGTCCTTATAATATTTCCATTTAATCTTATAAGTTAGGCCTTAGGGGTCTTCGTTGTGTATATTAAGGATTTTCTTAAACTTCCATTTATCTTCTATATTGCCGTTATTATCTCTCTCTACTACTTGTCCTTATATATTACGGCGCTTTATAGTATTAATATTTACTTAGCTAGGGATCTCTTTAGTAGCCTAGAGGCGGACCTTGGATATATAGAAGGATTTATTTACTTAGATATAGCCTAGGAGGTCTACTATAACTGCCCTTTAGTATACTGCGAGTACGGGGTATAGGCCGTCCCATTTATCGTCCTATTTCTTCTTAGGTCTATTTATCTTTATATTTTCTAAGCTAACTATAACTATATCGCCTTTATAGAATAACGCGCTCTTATCCCTACGGGTATTAGCATTATCTTTATAGCGTTACTATGAAATCCGGGCTAGGGCCTTAAGCTATATTAATATCCGCTTAAAGCGGTTGGCCATAGAGTCTACGCGGAAGAACTCCTTCTTTGCTTATACTAATAGTGTTAGTAGGCGGGGACTAGCAGGCTTAATTCTAAGGCGAGGGTTAAAGCTATAGTTTATAAAGAACGGGGAGATACCTATGCTCTTGTTGACTTAGTTATTTATAGTAAACTTAGTAAGCGGTAGGTAGTTAACCTAGTTATCCTATATAAAGCTAACAAAAGCACGGAGGTACTTATTTATAACAGCGTTAATAATTTTAGTTTAGCCGTCCGTTTTTAGGTGCTAGGCTAAGCTTAGTTATAAGGTTGTCTTAAGGCGTTTACTTAGTCGTCACTAGAAGTCGCTAATAAATTATATACCGCGATTAGAGATAATCGTGCTTGGTACACTATAGAGCTTATACACGTTATTAATAAAGCTATTAACTAGCTCCTTTATTAAGAGTCCTATTACTAAAATAAGGTATTATATTTTAGTTAGGCGGTCTATAATAATAAGGATATATTTATATACCTTACCATAGCGTTAGTATACTAGTAGCGTTATAATATAGTTAATTAAAATATCTATCTATAGGCGAGCGGGTAGTTCTAGTGGCTTTAGAAAACCGGGTAGGGCAAAATAGGGGGTCTTAGTACAAAAGTATAGAGCACAGTTTTTAACAAAGGTAGCCGTAAACTGGGAGATTCCTAGCTACCAGTATATTTGGTTTAAAAGGTTAAGGGTTTTAACCTAGCTGGGGTAACTAGCGGGGCCGCTGCTATAAGATTAGTAGATAACTTTTAGGCGGAGGTCTAGGGCGTTAGGGATAAAGAGGCGTTAGCGGAAGTAGATCTATCCGTTAATAATACTGTATTCTGACTTATTATAATAGAGTAATTTCCTAATCTTCTTTGGCTAACGGCGAGCTTTCCGATCTTATAGGGCCGCCACTATATCTTTTATGAGTTCGTTCTCCTAGTATTTTAACCAGATTAGCTTATCTAGTGACTTTTCGGCTATTTTAGGGTCTAGAGTGGCTATAAACTCTACGTCATCGAAGTTGCGGGACTTATGTAGTAATTCTTTTAAGATTATAGGGTTAACTTTCTAGGGCGGTATAACGACTTAGGCTCGGTGGCGGAGGCGTTTGTTATTAGTATCCTTAGGTCTTATTCCTAGCAGCTAGCTTAGGGCGTTAAGGAGCGTGGCTTTGCTGCTAGGTCTATATATAATTATAAAGTTAAACTATAAAAGGAACTCTGCCTACCAGACTTAGCGCTAATTTAGCTGCTTAGTATATCGGGAAAATATTCGCAGGATAAGATTCAAGTTGACTTTGGTGTTCGCGTTTCGCGTAATTGACATGCAATTTAACCAACTTGACACGCAATTGACCAACTTAACACGCAATTAACTAACTTAACACGCAATTTGACCAACTTAACACGCAGTTAACCTACTTAATAACTTTAAAAGCTAACTATATATTCCTTAATATACAATTAAGGTAAAGTTATATACTAATTACGCAAATGAATTTTTACATAGTTTTATTACTTAGAGGCTCTGCATAAGGCTCTACACGAAGCTCTACACGAAGCTCTACACGAAGCTCTATACGAAGCTCTACACGAAGCTCTGCACGAAGCTCTGTACGAAGCTCTACACGAAGCTCTGCACGAAGCTCTGCACGAAGCTCTGCACGAAGCTCTGCACGAAGCTCTGTACGAAGCTCTGCACGAAGCTCTGCACGAAGCTCTGCACGAAGCTCTGCACGAAGCTCTGCACGAAGCTCTGCACGAAGCTCTGCACGAAGCTCTGCACGAAGCTCTGCACGAAGTTCTGCACGAAGCTCTACACGAAGCTTTGCATAAGGCTCTACACGAGGCTCTACACGAAGCTCTGCGTACAGAGGCTCTGCACGAAGCTCTGCGTACAGAGGCTCTGCCCGAAGCTCTACGTACAGAGGCTCTGCGCGAAGCTCTGCGTACGGAGGCTCTGCACGAGGCTCTGCACGAAGCTCTGCACGAGGCTCTGCGCGAAGCTCTGCGTACAGAGGCTCTACACGAAGCTCTGCATCGGGTCCCCGCTATATTCCCGATAGCCTCTCCTATATAGCCACCTTATTTTTTTTATCTATCCATCCTTCCTTATATTCTCCCTACCTAGGGAGGCACTAGAACGGCAGCCAGCAGAGGACCGTCGCTAGAACTAGACGACCGTTACCAGAACCAGACGACCGTCGCCGTCGCCAGAACTAGAACACCGTTACCAGAACTAGACGACCGTCGCCAGAACGAGACGACTGTCGCCAGAACGAGACGACCGTCGCCAGAACCAGACGACCATCGCTAGAACTAGACGACCGTTACTAGAACCAGACGACCGTTGCCGTCGCCAGACGACCGTTACCAGAACCATACGACCGTCGCCAGACGACCGTCGCCAGAGCTAGACGACCGTTGCTAGAACTAGATGATCGTTGCTAGAACTAGACGACCGTTACTAGAACTAGACGACCGTCGCTAGAACCAGACGACCGTCGCCAGAGCTAGACGATAACGACTAGCTAGCGAACACTATAAANGATTTAATCGATCGATCGAATTAAGGCAGTATAGACAGGTAGGCACAAATAGGGAGATGCTGACAGGTAGGCAGATGCTGACAGGTAGGTAGATATAGACTGGTAATTAGATATAGATAGGCAAGCAGATGCAGACAGGTAAGTAAATGCTGACGGGTAGGCAGATATAGATAGGTAGGCAGATGCAAATAGGTAGGCGATGTAGATAGGTAGGCGATGTAGATAGGTAGGCAATGTAAATAGGTAGGCGATGTAGATAGGTAGGTAATGTAAATAGGTAGGCGATGTAGATAGGTAGGCGATGTAGATAGGTAGGCGATGTAGATAGGTAGGCAATGCAGATAGGTAGGCGATGTAGATAGGTAGGCAATGTAGATAGGTAGGCGATGTAGGTAGGTAGGTAGATAGGTAGGTAGATAAGTCAATAGGTAAATAGGTAGAAGAGAACCATTGCTATATTATATTAAATTATCTAAAATAATATTTATTTTGCTAGCCTTATAAATAGCCTTAAAGTAGCTTTTATTTATTTAAAATATGCTATTAGTATAAAAGAGGTAAATATAATTGTAGTTGCCAAATGTGCAGATTGCTGGCAGGTTTCGCGCAGGTTGCGCGCAGACTGCGCGCAGGCTGCGTGTCAAAAAAACACGACATAGGCTAGTCGGTCGAGTTGCCAAATGCCCTCAACTGCGCGCCAATTGCGTCAACCACCAACCATTGAGGCCATTGGTAGGGTACCATATTTTGCCGATGTAGTTATAAATATCTATAGGTTTTTATGGTCGGTAATAATTTTAAACAGCTCCTTAGTCCCTTATAGCTTAGGGCGCCATTCCTTTAAAGCCTTAATAATAGCTAAGAGTTTTTTATTATAGATCTTGTAGTTATATTCTAGCGTAGAGTGCTTTACGGAGAAGAATGCGACTGGTCTTAATTTACTATTATCGCTGTACTAGGAAAGGACTCCACTAGAGGCCTAATTTAATGCGTCTATCTCTACTACTGTTTTCTTTATATAGTCGTAGTATGCTAGTACTAGTGCTAAAGTAAAGGCTTTCTTAAGGGCCTTAAATGATTTGGCTTGTTCTGGTCCCTATAGCTATCCGATATCCTTCTTTAGGAGTTTTATTATTAGTATAGCAACGGCAGAGTAGCCTTAGATAAATCGTTAGTAGAAGTTCGCGAAGCCGAGAAATTATTATAGTTCTTTAATTAACGTTGGGTTCTTCTATTCCTATAAGGCCTGTACCTTCTTAGGGTCTATAGTTATGCTATTAGTTAAGATAATTAAGCCGAGGTATTTTGTTTTAGTAGAGTAGAACTTAAACTTATTAATATTAATCTAAAGTCCAGCATTGCCAAGTCTTTAAATAACTTTATTTATATACTTAGTATACTTGGCGCGTGTTTTAGAAAAGATAAGGACGTTATTAAGGTAGGTAGTGTAGTAGTTATTAAAGGCGTTATATAAAATATAGTTAATATAGTTCTAGAATATAGCGGGTGCGTTATAGAGGCTGAATAGTATAACTAGCATTTTATAGAGTCTAAATTGGGTAATAAATGCTATAAGCTACTTATAGCCCTCTATAATCCAGATCCGGTTAAACGCAGTAATTATATTAAGTTTTATAAAGTACTTGGCACTATAGAGTGCGTTAAGTGTCTTATAGATTAGTGGCAATAGGTACCAATTCTTAATAGTAACTATATTTAGGCCTTAGTAGTTATAACAGATTCGCACACCGCCGCCAGGCTTAGTAGCGAGGAGGAGTGGTGTGGTAGCTAGTAAGGTTAATTCGCGGATAAAACCCTTATCTAGTATCTTATTAATCCACTTCTTTATATACCTAAGTTTAGTAGGTAAAAGTAGTCTGTTTTTATAGTATAGGGCCTAGTTTCCGGGGATAATCTTAATTTTGTGGTCCTATAGTTAGTAAGGGGGTAGCTTGTCTGCGTTTTTAGGGAGGAAGTGCTTAATATATTCGCGAAACTCCTTTAGTAGGTATTATAAAATATCCTTACGGGTTAATCCTGGTTTACCTTTTAGGAATTTCTTAATATTAGTGTCGATTATCTTCTAGTATAGAAGCTTGGGCTTGGTTTTTAAATTTATTTTAAGGAAGTTATAGAAATAGGGGGGCAGTACCTTGCGGGCTTCCTCTATTATATAGTTACCTTCCACTAGCTAGCAAAAGGATTCTTCTAATAGGTTCAGTACCTCTATTAAGCCTATAGGTAGTTCCTTAAGCAGCTGTCGGTGCTCTTCTTGTTTTATTAATTCTACTAACTCCGTTATATAGATCCTTATTACCTTTACGCTTTTTTGTTTATAAAACTAGGCAAAGTTTATAGCGCGTACGTTTATAATATCGTCTAGATTAGGGCGTATTTAGTCTTCTCCTAATGTTGCGGCGGGGCTAGCTCGTCTTAGTCGGCTTTTAGGAGCGGTTTTTAAGCGGCGGCCTTATATAAGGCGTGTGGGGAGTAGGTATGAGGTTAGGCGTTACAGTGGCTCGGTTTCTATTATCCGGGTCTTAGTAGTTCTATAGCCAGTCCTTGCTATAACGCGAGCTGTAGTGTGTGCGTATAGTATATAGCTTAGTTCTAAATGTTAGGCTAGGCGACTAGGGTTTAAAGGGTATCTAGGTTAGCGTTAAACTCTTAGTGGTAGCAGCGTAAAGCGGACCTTCTTTTTTAGTCTCGGTGAGGCTAGCTAGCCTATTATTTTGGTCTTAAGTGCTAGGGTAGTCCGGTCTTCTGCTACCTCGTTGCTTTACAGCTATATAAGCTCCCCTTTATTAGGAACGTCTTCTACTATTAGGGCTTTGTATATAGTCCTAGGCACTAGGCTTAGTAGTGCCGAGTATCCACGCAGGGCGTCCCTGCTACTGTCGGTTATCCCCTACGGGAGGTAGTGCCTAGAGTAGTAGTCTAAGTTAAAGCGGATCTTAAGCTTCCTAAAGCTAGGGCGGGGCTCGTGCTTTTAAAGCCAAGGCATACCTAAAATAATTAGGGTAGTGGGCGAGAGTTTAGTAATAAAAAAGAGTATGGCTTTAGTATGGAGGCCAATTAATATTTAGGCGGTGAAGTAGTCCGTAATAAGCGAAGTTAGGATACTATCTGTAAGGCGTAGTGGCCTAGGTGCTAGCAGCTTCTTAGTTATAACGTTATACTTTCTTATAATAGACTCTACGTTAGTAAATGCCATTATAGTACTACCGGAGTCCACTAGGCTTATTATATTAATATAGACTTAGGGGTATAGGTTACGCAGTAAAGAGAGTTGGGTTTAAATAAGGATTAATTTCTTATTACTGTTTACTAATCTAAGATTAAGTAATAGTTTACTAATAGAAAGGACTAATTAATCTAGTAATAGGGACCTAATCTTCTTATCTTCCTCCTTATATAGTTTAGACCCTTAGATATAACTTAGTCTAAGGGTTTGCCTTTTAACGACTAGGGTATAAGGCTGTCTTAGCGGGGCGGTCTAGTGTCCGTCTGGCTGGCGGTATTAATATTAGTATTGGTTGGGGTATAGGAAGACGATACCTTGCCAATAACGTGGCCGTGTTCGTATTTATTAGCGCGGAGTTACTAATACTAGGCGTTATTAACGGGCTGAGCTTCTATATAGGGTATTGTTTAGAGTAACTAAGCTATAGGGTTAAAGGGGGGGGTTATCTACCGCGGCTATAATAGGCTCCGCGGTTACCGCGTCTATAATAGACTCTACAGTTGCCGCGTCCGCGGTTATTAGTTCGCGTTATTTAATAGGGTGGTATTAGGACTGGGTTTACTATCTTAGCGGGGTTATAGGCGTCCTTTTAGTGACTAGGCAGGCCATAGGCAAGGTATAGTCTATTATTAAAGCGGCGCTTACACTCCGTGTCTAAGATTCTATTAAGGTCTATAGGTTCTCTAGTTACTACTAGGGTTAGGGTTAACATAGGGGTAGGGGCTTAAGTAGGTAGGCGGTAGTTAGCGTTCTTCTTAAGGTTGGCTTAGTGTATATAGTTCGCGAGGTTCTTAGCAAATATATCCATTTGCTTACTTTAACCTATATAGTCGTTATTGTTAATTTCATAGGTAAGTCCAAGTACCAGCTCTTCTATCTTTAAAGAGATAAACTTCCGAAGTAGGTCTATCTTCTATTTGTCTGTCTTCTTAGCGCGGGCTATTAGCTTATTAAGCTCTCCCTTCTAGGACCAGTAATTACGCTCGCCTTAGGGGAAATAGTTAAGCTTATTCTTTGCGACCTAGGTTATATTAAGGACCTTATAGTAAGTAGTAAGGTCTTTAAGCATATCTTCCTTAGCGGGCCATTTCCACGCAGATGTGTTGTTTAGGTTCTTATGTATAAGCTCTAGGCCCTACTTAATAAACTTATAGGCCTTGTCCTCTAGTATACCTAAGATATAAAGAATCTAGGACTAAACTATATTAAAGTAGTCCCAGTTGCGGTTAAAGACTCCCTTAATCTTAATATGCTAGGTCTTAAAATTAGCTTATTATTCTAGCGGGGTACCTTTTCCGCTAAATATTAGTAGGTCTTTAGACCTCCATTTTTTCTACTAGGTTACTACTATTGTTATAGAGGTTAATTGTTTTAGAACGGCAATAGTCTTTGCCTAGGAGTTAATAGTTCCTGTCTAGGAAGTAATAAGGGTACTAAGGTTTTTGTTAGCTTTCTTATTGGCGGTGTTTATATTATATATGCACTATAGTCCTACTTTAATATTATTAAGGAACTTATTAGTATAGTTAGTAAGGGTAAGGTAAGCTTTGCTGGGCTTAAAGGTCTTAGGGTATAATAGGGAGCGGCGGATTGTCCACGTAATATTAGGGTATATCTATATAAAGAGGTCTACGAAAACGTTGCGGGGGTTCTAGGTTTTAGCTATTTCGGCATTATTAGTATCGCCTATTTAGGCGCTAGGTAAAAACTAAGGATCGTTCTAGGACTATACTGGGGACGTATTAGTTTTAGCAGAGGCGCGCGCAGGTTGCGATTGCTCTAGGGTGAAGGTTAATTGGCTAGGGTACAGGGAATCAGTAATCGCGACGGGGCGCAAATTAAAGATACCACAAACTGTTACAGTGCTGCAATAAAGTAGACTAAATAACTACGTTGTGGTATAAAGAGGAGAAGGTGAAAAGGGGGTATTGTATATAAATAGTAGGGCCAGCCGCCAAGGCACTAGTGGTGGGCCAGCCAACAGTAGGAAATAGTATGAGACAGTATGGAACAGTATGCGTCAGGTCAGTGCCGTGACATTATCTGTGCCTTTAATATACTAAATCTCGAAATAGTATTCTATAAGTATCTCTGCCTATCTAACCTATCTTTAGTTAAGTTCCTTTATTATTAGAAATCCTATTAGGTTTTTATAATCTATCTTAACTATAAATAGTTTTTCTATACCTTATAAGAATACTTTTTATTTCTTTAGTGCTATAACTATACCTAATAACTCCTTATTGTAAATGTTATAGTTTAACTCTAGTAGTATTATCTTCCGACTATAATATGCCACTAGGTGTTATCTATCTTAATATTTTTATATAAAGTATACCCCTAGTATAAAGTCTAATATATTTGTCTTTATAACCGTCTTTAGTCCTAGTTAATAGATCTTAAGAACTAGCTCCTAGGTAAACAATCTTTTAACTTTTTTAAATAATTTCTTCTATTCTTCTCCCCATACTTATAGTTCTTCTTTCTTTATTAATCGCGTAAATAGTTTAATATCTTTTAACTATTACGCTATAAACCTTTTGTAGTAATTGCAAAACCCTAAAAACAATTTTAACTACGTAATGTTCTCTAGTTCTTACCAATTTACTATAGCCTTAATCTTCTTTAGATCTATACTAAGTTGGCTTAGTTTAATAATAAATCTAATAAAATTGGTCTTCCTAGTAAAGAACTCGTATTTTTTAATTGCTACTAGTATCTGTTCTTCCTATAATCTCTTTAAAACCTATTTAACGTATTCCCCGTATTCTTCCTTAGTTATTAAGTAGATAATAATATTATTAAGGTATACTATAATAAATTTATCTAAGTATTCTCCTAACATATTATTAATACGCTTTTAAAACGTTACTAGTGTATTTATAAGCCCGAATTGCATAACTAATAGTTTATATAGTCCTTCCTTTAACCTAAAGGCTGCCTTTTATTTGTTACCTTTCTTAATCTAAATCTAATAGTACGCCTATCTTAGATCTATCTTTATAAAGATTTGCGCATTACCTATCCTATCTTAGATTTCGCTAATTAAGGGTAAAAGATACCTATCCTTCCTGGTAATACTGTTTAACTATCTATAGTTAATACACAGCCTTAGTTTACCGTTTTTCTTTAGTACGAATAGTACTGGATAACCCGCTAATAACTGCAATGGTCTAATGTATCCTTTTCGTAGATTTTCCTAGATAAACTCTTTTAATGCTTTACCTTTTTCTTTAGTAAGCTTATAGATTAAAAAGAACCTTAAACTTATTCCTAGTTCTAATTCTATCTTATAGTCCTATACTATATACTCTAATAGCTTTTTACTCTCTAGTAACTATAGTTTTTTACTATACTTATAGTATCTCTTTAGTATATAACTTAAGCCTTACTTAGTCTCTTTATATATCGCTCTAATTTAATACTATACTAACTTAGTCTGTTATTATATCTTATAGTGTTAAGTATCCCTAATATTGACCTAACCTATAATCTAATTAATCTTTAGATTATATTCCTGTAAGTAAGGCATTCCTAATACTGCCTTATTATTCCCTAATAGTAATATATTAAAAGACATCTTAATTTATCTCCCTTTAATAGTTAGCTAAATTGGTCCTATTTTAAGGTTAATAATGCCTCCTCTATAGGCTATTAGATCTTCTAAAATTATCACTAATAGGTAAGGATGCTCCTTTTTCCTATATAGTAATCCTATTCTTTTAACTATTGCTAATAAAATATAGTTCCTTATTACTCCGCTATCTATTAATACTTTAAACTACTAATCTTACTATTTAACTTATAAATTTAGGTGTCTTTCTTAAATTCCTTTAAGGGTTTAAGGCTTTACTACTAGCTCCTTTTAGTTTTATAGGCCTCTACTTTTCCTAACTATTGGCTACTTAATCCTGTTTATACTTAGTCTAACTTAGGCTAATACTTAGTTCGCTTTTTGTCTTTAATATACTATAGATATATATTCTCTAGGCATTCCCACCACTGTTATCCGTCTAGGTATTCTTCTATAAGGAATCTTCCTAATTAAAGTATTAAGTCCCCTTAGCTTTATACTTTTACTAGGTGCTAACTATATATATACTTAGTGTTTTAATATTTCGCCTCGTCTAATAACTAGTATATCCTTACTAGGTACTTCCAGTTCTTATCTTTTAGTACTTTATATATATTACACGCATTATCTATATACGCTATCTATGCCAATATATAATATACTTAGTGTTTTAGGTTAACTCTTAGCTTATCTTTACCCTTAAGTTTAAACCTTTCTTGTATTAATCTAAGCGTTGCAACTTTATTTATAGGTACTATAATTTGCCTCTCGCTTCTCTAGTCCTCTAATCACTCCTCTAGATCTTTTAACGTTATAATTAAGGCTCCTTTAATATAACTTATAGCCTTTTCTATAATCGGGTAGTCTTAGATAACTTTCTTATCTAACTATATATAGAAATCTTCCCACTTATCATTATATCGTTGCCTATACCACTTTTAGTATAGCTGTTAAAGTATATACGGTTCGTTCGTAAGGAAGTATCTTCTTATTACTACATTATAATAGCCTTTTATATATCATTCCTCAAACCTAGTTAGAATCCCTAAATCCTCTTCTTATTCCAGTTTAGTAAGCCATTTAGCTTTTAGTATACCTATTATAACGGAACCTTATAGCAGGAACTACGATGGGCTTATTATTAGGCTAGGTATATAGGTAATACAAGTATAAAAGACGACAACGTAATAATAACTGGTAGAGTGGTTGCCTAATAGATTAACTCTAATTATATTCTAAGAATTACTATAAGGAAGGAACTATCTAGGTAGGGACTAAGGGTCCTTAAATACATAACCGTACTCCTATAAAATCGTCCTTATACATAATATACGTATACTCTATTTACTCTGTTATAGATTATATAAATCCTATAGATTATATAAATCACGTTACGTAACCTTAGTTACTATTCCTCGTTATATAGCTCTATCGGCTCTATTCTAGACTGTGCTTAAATTAACTAACTAGCTTCTTCTAACTCCTCTCTAAGTAGTTATAACATCGTACTTAAAGCGTCCGTAACACCTACTTTAGGCTTATTAGTAATCCTTTATATAGGTGCTTTGTCCCTTATATAACCTAATATACTAGATCTCTTATCTAGTTTTCGATCTTACTATAAGGTAATTCTTACTCTAAATTCCTCTATAGTTTCTTTCTTTTTACGTCTTATAAGTAGATCCTTAAAGTTATCTTACTTAATTTTAGTATTAACTCTTTAATCTTTAGGCCGAACGCTACGTTCTCCTAGTAAGTCTTCTAAGTCTATATACCTATCTCCTAGTCTAACTATTATTTATGCTATAGATTCTCTAATCTATAAAGAAGCTCCTTGCCTCTTACTTATAGGTTCTCTTATTTATACTCTAAATTCTTAGTCCCTTAGATTTTTTAATCCTAAGCCTACTTTTAACTTAAGCTTAGCTCCTACCTTAGTTTAACTAGGCTTAGGTGTTCTTATCTTATCTTAAGAGTCTTAAATCTTACTTATTTTATCTTAAGAGTCTTATACCTATAGGAAACTCTATCCTAAGCTTATTTATATATCTTTAAACTAAGCTGCTACTCTGCTCTATTAGTTATTGTCTATTATAGGTCCTTAAGCTTACCTTATCTTATCTTAAGAATCTTAGTCGTTTCTTATCTTGTCTTAAGAATCTTAAGCCTTTAGCTTTTTGCCTTTATTAAGTGCCAAAGTAGCTCGCTGTCCTACTTCTCTTACGTCTTGCGAAGCAATAGACATTATATCTAGTAGGGTCTTAATCCCTACTACTATTCCCTATTCTATAGTGGAATTATCCTTTACCTCTTATATAACATCTCTAAGGTCTATATACTCCTAGTAAGCTACCCTTATTACCTTATTATTATAAAATATTTCGCCTATATTGAATTTATTATCCTTAATATCCGATCTACGAACTAGTTTATTAGTTCCCCTATATTTTAAGGATTTTAGCTTTTATAGCTAATAGCTTACACTATATTTAGCGTCTTTATAAATTTAGTATGCGTTATTATAACAAAATGCAAAACTTCTAATTAAACACTCTTTTGTTCCTTATAGTATACTATTATCCCTCTATATATATATATCTTCTACTACTAGTTTTATTACCTTTATTATATAATATCTCTAACTATCTTTATAATCCCTCGCGAAGTAACCTTATTTTCCGTAATTTATATAAGCTCTATCTTTAAACTATTAACTTTGCTATAGAATCCGCCTAAACGTCTTCTACTGCTAAGATCCCTAGTTTAGCCTCTACTCCTTAGTCCTATAATTACTAGATCCTTAACCTTTAGGTTTTTATAGTCTCTTACTCCATCTTTTATAGGCTTCTTTAGTACTACTTAGGTCTATTAGCTTTACGCTATACTATAGTTTTTAACTTAGCTTTAATCGTTGCGTACTCTACGTCTTATATAATTATAAAACTCTATCCTAGCCTCTCTTAGCCTATTCCCTTTAGTAGATCTAATTATTAATCTTAATCGCTTAATTTATTAGTTCCCTTAGGGTACCCGCGTCTTCTATTAGAATAATTACATTCTAGACTTTAGCCTTAAGTCCTTATTTATACTATACTATAAGCGCCTTATTATTCCACTTAACTTATATTACTAACGTCTAGAACTATATTATATACTTAATTACTAAAGTTCGTTGCGTAATATCTTAGAGTTTTCTTTTTACTATAGTAACTGCCTTTAAGTCTCTAAATATCTATATAAGTTATTTTATAAACCCCTCCTAGCTTAAGAATATAAATCGCACCTCTTAATTAGTAGTTGTTATTCTATTCGCCTATATTTCTATAAGGTAAGGCTTAAACTATTTAAGTGCTCTTCCTAATAGGAATAATCCTATATCCCATGCGCTGTTGAGGCGTCCAATATATGTGGCCCGTGCACGAACACCAAAACATCAATCAAATGTCTTAAGTGTAGAATTAATGCAATATACCGCTCTGTAAAGAAGGACCTTGCTAGCAGGAACGCCTCGCCTTAATCCGATCGCAATTAAGACGATAATATAGCAAATTTGAGATTTATTATGCTGATTTGGAGCCTCATTGATTGTTCAAAATTACGACTTAATTTTGCCAAGACTCCTTTGATTTGAAGCCTTTGGTTGGCTCGTCTATTTGGACGCCTTTATCAACAGCGCATGGGATAGGCTATTCGATCTATAGGTGTTAGTAGCTTTACCCCTTTTTATATAACTTTAAAGTGCATCTATATAAAAAATCCCTTAAGCTTTAATCTCTCTTCTAAGTATCTCTTAATTAATAGTAACTTAATCTTTACTACTCCTATCCTATTAACCCTTTCTTCTAGCGCCACATTGTTTATTATTAACTAGTTAACTATCTTTTATAATTATCTAACCGTTACTAGTTGTTATAAATTAATATCTACTATACTGGTATCGCCTCCTAACCTTAAAGTAGTTGCCGCTATTAATGGCGTCGTGGTAGCTGCTTTTAGTAGTATATTATTTAACTTTCTATACTTAATACCGTAACTAGGTAGTAATTATATAACAGAACCTTATAGTAGGTACTACGGTGGGCTTATTAATAGGCTAGGTGTATAGGTAATATAAGTTAAAGTTAATAACGTAATAATAACTGGTAAAGTAGTTACCTAACAGATTAACTCTAATTATATTCTGAAAATTACTATAAGGAAGGAACTATCTAGGTAGGGACTAAGAGTCCTTAAATACACAACCGTACTCCTATAAAATCCTTCTTATACGTAATATATATATACTCTATCTACTCTGTTACGGATTATATAGATCCTATAGATTATATAGATTACGTTATATAACCTTAGTTACTATTCCTCGTTATATAGTTCTACCGGCTCTATCTTAGACTATGCTTATATTAACTAACTAGCTTCTTTTAACTCTTCTCTAAGTAGTTATAACATCGTACTTAAAGCGTCTGTAATAGCTATAGTGTAAGGGCGCGGAGAGACTTTAGGGAAGATTTAAAGGAATAATATAAATTCTATCTAAATCTAAGGGTATATAGCTCTTGCTAAGAACAAAACGTTACGTAAAGAAGAGAAGGGAATAACAAGAGAATTATATAATTAAATAGTTAGGGGCTTAGTAGTTAATACGTGCGTATATACGCACGCGGTCTTTAATAGACTTTAGTAATTTAATTAATCTAGCAGATTTTAGTTAAAGCGTTAGAATTTATCTATTAAGTGTTTTACTAAGATATTCCTACTATAACTAGGCTAGTCCCGTTATAGTACCCCCTCTTTTAGCCGAAGGTCTAAATAATTTAATTTTAGTTAAGACTTATAACTTATCACGTGTTGTATTTTTACGTTAGGTGGCGGTATAGGGTTTTACCGATTCTATTATTAAATAGACTAATTAGGATTTTCCATCCCCGGGATAGAAAATCGCTATTAGCTTGGTTAAGGCGGTAAATAAAACTAATATCTTTGCGGTAGGTCTTAGCAAGGCTATTACGGACGCTTTAAGTACGATGTTATAACTACTTAAAGAAGAGACGGAAGAAGCTAGTTGGTTAATATAGGCACAGTCTAGGATAGAGCCGATAAAACCATGTGACGAGGAATAGTAACTAAGGTCATATAATGTGATCTATGTAATCTGTGTAATCTATATAATCTATAACAGAGCAGATAGAGTATACGTATATTACGTATAAGAAGGATTTTATAGGAGTACGGTTATATATTTAAGGACCCTTAGTCCCTACCTAGATAGTTCCTTCCTTATAGTAATTCTTAGAATACAATTAGAGTTAATCTATTAGGCAACTACTCCACTAGTTATTATTACATTGTTAACTTTTATACTTATATTTCCTATACACCTAGCCCAATAACAAGCCCATCGTAGTTCTTGCTATAAGGTTTCATTATACAATCACTACCTAGTTACGGTATTAATATAAGAAGTTAAACAACATGCCACCAAAAGCAGCCACTATAACGTTATTAACGGTAGCAACTACTTTAAGGACAGGAGGTAATACTAGTATAGCAGATACTAACTTATAGCAACCTATAACGGTCGGACAGCTATAGGAAATAGTTAACTAGCTAACAGCTAATAATATAATATTAGAAGAAAGACTTAATAGGATAGGAGCAGTAAAGATTAAGCTACTATTAATTAAGAAATTTATAGGAGAGAGGTTAAAGCTTAAAGGATTCCTTACGCAGATACACTTTAAGGTCTCGCAGGAAGGAGTAAAGTTACCTACACCTATAGATCGGATAGCCTACGCAGGACTATTCTTATTAGGAAAAGCACTTAAGTAGTTCAAACCTTATCTTACGGAGATATAGGTAAACGGAATAACGACCACTAACCAAGACGTGCGATTTATATTCTTAAGTTAGGAAGGATTTATAGAATAACTTACGCAGATATTTAGAGACCTAGAAGAAATAACTATAGTGGAAAGAAAACTCTAGAACCTTATGCAATAAACTTTAGTAATTAAGTATATAACATAGTTCCAGACACTAGTAATATAAGTAGAGTGGAATAATAGGGCGCTTATAGCACAGTATAAATAAGGACTTAAGGCTAAAGTCTAGGACGTAATTATCCTAATAGAAGATGCGGACACCCTAAAGGAACTAATAGATTAAGTAATTAAGATTAATAATTAGATCTACTAAAGGGAACAGGCTAAGAGAGGCTAGGATAGAGTTTTATAGTTATATAAGGCGTAGAGTACGCAATAATAAAAGCCAAGTTAAAAACTATGGTATGGCGCGGAGCTAATAGACCTAAGTAGTACCAAAGAAGCCTATAAGAGTTAGAGTAAGAAACTATAGAAACCTAAAGGACAAGGATTAAGTGATTAAAGGTCTAAGGAGCAGAGGCCAAATTAGGGATCTTAACAGTAGAAGACATTTAGGCGGACTCTATAGCAAGAAAAATGGTTTAAAGAAGGAGCTTATATAAATTGCAGAAAACAGGGTTACTATATTAAAGACTATAGAAGTAAGCAGAGTCACCACGTAGTAAAGGGCATAAGACTAGCAGACGATATATACGTATAAAGGGATAACAATATGCTATAAGGGACAAAAGAATATTTAATTAAGAGTTTTGCGTTTTATTATAATAACACATACCAAATTTATAAGGACGCTAAGTATAGCGTAAGCTATTAGCTATAAGAGCCAGCACCTATAAGATATAGAGGAACTAATAAATCAGTTCGCAGATCGGATATTAAGGACAATAAATTTAACCTAGGCGAAATATTTTATAACGATAAGGCAACAAAGGCCGCTTACTAGGAGCGAGTAGACCTTAGAAATATTATACTAGAGGCAGAGGATAATTCTACTATAGAATAGGGAATATTAGTAGGGATCAAACCCCTACTAGATACGATATCTATCGCTTTACAAGACGTAAGAGAAATAGGACAGCGAACCACTTTGGCACTTAATAAAGGTAAAAGGCCAAAGGCTTAAGATTCTTATAGCGAGATAAGAGATAACTAAAACTCTTAAGATAAGATAAGGTAAGCTTAAGGACCTATAACGGACGATAACCGATAAAGTAGAGTAGTAGCTTAGTTTAAAGACATACGAATGAGCTTGGGATAGAAGTTCCTATAAGCACAAGATTTTTAAGACAAGATAAGTGAGATTTAAGACTCTTAAGACGAGATAAGGACACCAAGTAAGCCTAGTTAAACTAAGGCTGGAGCTAAGCTTAAGTCAGAAGCAAGCT
Organism: Cenococcum geophilum 1.58; assembly: GCF_001692895.1. Classification (NCBI taxonomy): domain Eukaryota; kingdom Fungi; phylum Ascomycota; class Dothideomycetes; order Gloniales; family Gloniaceae; genus Cenococcum; species Cenococcum geophilum. Next base: position 1,486,218 of record NW_027137571.1, on the reverse strand, counting down.
TAGGATTAAAGAACCTAAGGGGTTAAGAATTTAGAGTATAAATCAGGACACCTATAAGCAAGAGGTAAGGAGCTTCTTTACAGATTAGAGAATCTAAGGCATAAATAGTAATTAGACTAGGAGACGAATACATAAACCTAGAGGATTTACTAGTTAAATAAAGTATTCGGACTAAAGATCGAAAAGTTAATACTAGGATTAAAAAGTAAGACAACTTTAAGGATTAGAGCGCGAGATATAAACTAAAAGAAACTATAGAAGAGTTTAGGTAAAGAATTATCGCATAGTAAGAACAGAAACTAGATAAGAAATCTAGTATATTAAGACGTATAAAGGATAGAGCACTAGTATAAAGAATCACTAATAGGCTAAGAGTAGGCATACTAAGAACTAAGTGGCTTACTAAACTAGAAGATAAAGAGGATCTAGGGATCCTAACTAAATTTAAAGAATGATATATAAAGAGCTATTATAACGCAGTAATAAGAAGATACTTCCTTACGGACAGACTATATACACTCTAGTAGCTGTACTAAAAGTAGTATAGGTAAAGGCATAATAATAAGTGGGAAGATTTCTATATATAGTTAGATAAAAAAGTTATCTAGGACCACCCAATTACGGAAAAGGCTATAACTTATATTAAAGGAGCCTTAATTATAACGTTAAAGGATCTAGAGGAGCGTTTAGAGAACTAGAGAAATAAGAGACGCATTTTAGTACCTATAAATAAAGTTATAACATTTAGATTAGTACGATAGAGGTTTAAACTTAAAGATAAAAATAAGTTAAAAGTTAACCTAAAGCACCTAGCATACTATACGTTATTATAGATTACGTATATAGACGACATATACAAGATATATAAGAATCTAAAAGAAAAGAATTAGAAATACCCTATAAGGATATACTGGATAATAAATAAGTAATAGTATAGGAATACTAAATATATATATAGATGGCATCCAGCAGAGGGCTAAAAGGAAGGAAGTTTAGTACTTTAACTAAAAAGATTCCTTATGGAAGAATACTTAGACGGATAATAGTGGTGGGAATACCTAGAAAATATATATCTATAGTATATTAAAGATAAAAAGTAAACTAGGCATTAGCTAAAGAGTAAGCCAAGTACACTAGAATTAAGCAGCTAATAGTTAGAAAAAGTAGAGGCCTACGGGACTAAAGGGAGCCAGTGGTAGAGCCTTAAACCCTTAAAGAAATTTAAGAACAGCACCTAAATTTATAAGTTAATTAGCAAGATTAGCAGTTTAAAGCACTAATAGATAGTAGAGTAACGCGAAACTATATCTTACTAGCAGTAGTTAAAAAAAATAGGATTACCTTATAGATAAAAGGAGCAACCTTACCTATTAGTTATAATTTTAGGAGATCTAATAGCCTACGGAGGAGGGATTATTAATCTTAAAATAGGACCTATTTAGATAACTATTAAAGGAAGACAAATTAAGATGTCTTTTAATATCCTACTATTAGGACGGGACGAGGCAGTATTAGGCATGCCTTGGTTATAGGAATATAATCTAAAGATTAATTAGATTACAGGTTAGGTCGATATTAGAGATATTTAACGCCGTAAAATATAATAATAAGCTAAAATAGTATAGTACTAAGTCGGAGCAATATATAAAGAAACTAAGTAAGGCTTAAGTTATATACTAAAGAGATACCATAAATACGGCAAGAAACTATAGTCACCAGAAAGTAAAAAGCTATTAGAGTATATAGTATAGGACTATAAGATAGAGTTAAAACTAGGAATAAGTTTAAAGTTCTTTCCAATCTATAAGCTTACTAAAGAAGAAGGTAGAGCGTTAAAAGAGTTTATCTAGGAAAATCTATAAAAGGGATACATTAGACCATTATAGTTATTAGCGGGTTATCTAGTACTATTTATACTAAAGAAAAATAGTAAACTAAGGCTGTATATTAACTATAGATAGTTAAATAGCATTACTAGGAAGGATAGGTATTCTTTACCCTTAATTAGCGAAATTTAAGACAGGATAGGCAATGCGCAAATCTTTATAAAGATAAATCTAAGATGGGCGTACCATTAGATTAGGATTAAGAAAGGCAATAAATAGAAGGCAGCCTTTAGGTTAAAGGAAGGACTATATAAACTATTAGTTATATAATTTGGGCTTATAAACGCATTAGCAATATTCTAGAAGCGTATTAATAATATATTAGGAGAATACTTAAATGAATTTGTTATGGTATATTTTAACAATATTATTATCTACTTAATAACTAAGGAAGAATATAGGGAATATATTAAATAGGTTTTAAAGAGACTATAAGAAGAACAGATGCTAGTAGCAATTAAAAAATGCGAGTTCTTTACTAGGAAGACCGATTTTATTAAATTTATTATTAAATTAGGCTAACTTAGTATAAATCCAAAGAAGATTAAGGCTATAGTAAATTAGTAGGAACTAGAGAATATTATACAGTTAAAATTATTTTTAGGGTTTTGTAATTACTGTAGAAGGTTTATAGCGCAGTAGTTAAAGGATATTAAGCTATTTACGCGGTTAATAAAGAAAGAAGAACTATAGGTATAGGGAAAGGAGTAAAGAAAACTCTTTAAGAAAGTTAAAGAATTGTTTACCTAGGAGCCAGTTTTTAAGATCTATTAACTAGGACTAAAGACGGTTATAGAGACGGATGCATTAGATTATATACTAGGGGTATACTTTATATAAAGGTATTAAGATAGATGGTACCCAGTAGTATACTATAGTCGGAAGATAATACTACTGAAGTTAAACTATAATATCTATAACAAGGAGTTATTAGGTATAGTTATAGCATTAAAGAAATAGAGAGTATTCTTATAAGGTATAGAGAAACTATTTATAGTTAAGATAGATTATAAGAACCTAATAGGATTTCTAATAATAAAGGAACTTAACTAAAGATAGGTTAGATAGGCAGAGATACTTACAGAATACTATTTTAAGATTTAGTATACTAAGAGTACAGATAATATACGGGCAGATACTTTAAGCTATAAAGCTAAACTATAAAATAATAAAAAGCCATTAGGGGCTTTACTGCGAAAAGATATAGACGGATTAATTAGGTATAATTATTTAAAAATTATAGCAACTTAAGAAGATAATAAACTAGAGAAAGTTTATAAGATACCGGAAAGCTTTTAGGCATAAAGAATTCTAGAAGTATAGCTAAAAGAACCACAGATAGATATATACAAAAATTAAGAAGTAAAGTATATCCTAAGAAGTATAGCAGAGTAGTTTATAGAAGACTTCTATAAGGGACTAACTTAAGGATATAATAGAGCTACGGGCTTAGTATTAAGACTTTAGAAGGAGTATATTATTAANNNAATCTNNANNATNNNNANAAANGTNATAAAGAANTATCTANATTNCTAAAGAAATAAACTAANNAGGCATAAGCTATATAGAGGGCTATAACCTATTAAAATACTAGAGAGACCATAGGAGGTCATATTATAGGACTTTATTATTAAATTACTAAAATTAAAAGATCCTATTACCGGATAAGATTATAACATAATCTTAGTAATAGTAGATAAGCTTATAAAGTGGGGATACTTTATAGCATATATAGAAGAAATCTTAGCGGAAGATGTTGCTAGAATCTATATTAAAGAAGTATTTATAAGATATAGAGCACTAAGTAAGATTATATTAGATAGAGATCTAAGATTTATAGTAGTATTTTAGAAAGTATTCTTAGCGGAGTAAGGAGTTTAAGTAGTAACTTCTACCGTATATTATCTATTGATAGACGGTTAAACGAAAAGATTAAATTAGACACTAGAGTAGTATCTAAGGCATTATATCAATTATATACAAAATAATTGGGTATTATTATTACTAGTTATATAGTTTGCATATAATGCAACACCTTAAGAAGGAATAGGCATATTACTATTTAAGGCAAATTATAGATATAAGCTAAGAATATCGTTATTACTACGGTAAGTAAAGAAAATGAGTAGTACAGCTAAAGAAAGAATAAAGACGTTAATAAATCTTTATATAGACCTTATAGAATTAGTAAAGAAAGTATAAAAGAGAATAAAAAAGTACTATAATGCTAAGAGATCTAAGGGACTAGATCTTAAGGAGGGAGATAAAGTATAGCTACTATATAAAAAATTTAAAAGTTGACGACTAAGTAAGAAGTTAGACCACGTTAGACTAGGACCTTTTAAAATTATATAAAGAATTTCACTGGTTACGTTTAAGTTAAACCTACTAGCTAAAATAAAGATCTACCCCGTATAGCATATTATAATACTAGAGCCAGTATATAGGAATATTAAGCCACCGGTCTATAAAGCAGATATATATAAAGGATAAGAAGAAGATAAATAGTAAGTTTTAAAGATCGTTAATTATAAGGACATTAATAACAAAATATAGTATAAGGTTAAGTAGATAGGCTACACTAAGACTACCTAGGAGCTACTAGAGAATTTAAAAAACGCTATAAAAAAGGTATAGGAGTATTAAAAGAGATTAGGTTAGGCAGTATTAATAAAGAAGGATTACTAAAGAATGAGTTACCTAAGGGGGACCTAAGAAGAGCAGTTGCCGAGCTACTTAGATCTATTTCCTTCTCTATTAGAAGAGAATCCGTTCTTTTATTACCTAGTTCCTATAAACCTTATTTTATAAGTTTCTACTTCTTAAAATAAACCTTCTTATATACCTTCTTAAGACGGATTAGTTAAGTAGACGCCGCTAAATAAGACTTAAGAGCCCGTTGCTAAGTATTAGCAGCCTCCTATTTAGCGTCCTAAGATTAGTATAATTTAGCAAAAGCAATAGACAGTTTATTATCTAGCTATATAGCAGTAGATTAAATATAAAACCCTAAAATAAATTAATTAGGGAACTAGATAACTATTAAGAGTAATAGGTTATGTATATTTAGTATTAGAGACGGAGCGAACGTTATAGGACAAATAAATATTTACTTTAGTGCACTTTAAATAAGAAAACGGTTATTGTAAAGATAGGTTCGCTAACATAATATAAACTAACCCCTCTTTTAAATAATAAGAATATAGAGACAGTATAATCTTACTAAGAGATAATATTGCAGCAATAGTGCGAGCACGACGAGCAGTTAAGGAAGAAGAAATTGCTTTAGGTATAATAAGCAATAATATTAACTAAATTAATTAGATAGATATTACACCTCTAGTAAATAACTTAGAGATATTTTAGATCTTTAAGGACAAAGATAAAGAGGAGGGAGATAGTGTTACGGACGCTTTAAGTATAATATTATAACTACTTAGANAAGAGNTANAAGAAGCTAGTTAGTTAATNTAGGNANNGTCTAGGATAGANCCGATAGAACTATATAATNAGNAATAGTAACTAAGGTTATATAATATAATCTATATAATCTATATAATCTATATAATCTATAATAGAGTAGATAGAGTATATATATATTATATATAAGAAGGATTTTATAGGAGTACGGTTGTATATTTAAGGACCCTTAATCCCTACCTAGATAGTTCCTTTCTTGTAGTAATTCTTAGAATATAATTAGAGTTAATCTATTAGGCAATTACTCCACCAGTTATTATTACGTTGTTGACTTTTATACTTGCATTTCCTATATACCTAGCCCAATAATAAGCCCATCGTAGTTCTTGCTACAAGGTTCCGTTACAAAGGCGGATCTAACTAATTAGACAACTTTAACCGGCGGTTAAAGTTCCTTAATATCTTACGTGTTACGTAATCGTATTATAAACGTTATAACGTATTTTAAGTCTTTTTTAATTTTAAGTCTTTTTTAATTTTGAGCTTCCTACTATTATGTTTTGTGTATTCGTATTAGGTGGTAATTATTTACTTCTATATTATGTTTATCTAGCCGGAGTAGGCCGCGAAGGATAGTCCTTATAGAATTCTTTTACTCATCACCTAGCTAAGGCGTAACTTTAGTAGCATTGCCTCGCCATAATTGTTAGGCTATTCCACAAGAACATTTCTTCCCGACACCGATTTCATTCCGTTTATCGTAAGTCCTATCATCAAAATATGTTGTTACATGCATCACCCTCATTGATTAGCAGCCCGTGTCTAATGAATCAACCTCAAAGCATCCTATTACTTTATGAACACTCCAAGAAACAAACCTCAAGTTAGATGCCTAATTATGTCTGGCCACATCGCTGGTTTTCATCATTCAACATCTTCAGCTGACTTTTGCGGGCTCGGTCCTTTCCAAATCTTTGTTAGCTTCTAGAAGTTGCGTGAGGAAGAAAAAACAACCCATCTGAATAAAATAAAACTGGCGTAACCTCCTCTGGCAGGTGAACAAACACAAGCTTATCCAATTCATTTCCCTCCACGAAAGACTTCAAGTTATTAAGATCCGTGTTGTTCGGTGCGGAACCCTGGACAGTCGGGTCGAAAACTTTCGAGGCTTCGCTCACGCCCGAAAATGAGACTTTATCCTTAACCTTCTGCCAAAGGGCCTCTGCTCCATACCAGAAATCGACTTTAGCCTTTAGATCAAATACGACCTTGAACTTGGAATCCCCGCTCCTTCTAACAACCACCCCCACAGCAAAAGTATCAGGTATGGCCTTCTGCTTCTCATTCTCAGTCAAAATCCACTGCACCTTATCCTCGCCTAGCCTCCCTCCTCCTCTATCTTGGGTCTTTGTCGCCAGCGCCAATATTGTCACCCTTCTAATCTGCTTCCACTCTTCCGCCTTCTTTTTCTCCGCAGACAAGTTCAATCCCAATGGCACAGGCGGCTGCTGTACGTCCACAGATGCGCCCAGTGTCGACTCCTGTTGCTGGAGTACCGAGGTCGGTAGAAGGTAAATGACGCCTTTCTGCGCAGGCGCAAAAGATTTGATGAACGGATCCAGGGCCGGAGTTTGTTTTGGGTCTGTCACGAATTGCATGGATACATCGAGGTGTCGGAATCGGCGGTGCTGGTTCGTGGCTGTGCTGCGCAGCTCGAACTGGAGGACAATAAGGCTGGCGGGCTGGTTGGTGTCGCCTCCAGTATATGTCCCGTGGACAACGTATTTTTGACGCACTGTAATACGGAATCCGGATGCTTCATGCTCATGAAGGGCTTCGAGCAACTCTTCACGCGCGGTGCCTGTTAGGCTGGGGTCCTGAATGAGCTCGAGGTCGAGATCGTCTTGTTGCCGGTCTGATTGAAGGGTGTCGGCGAGGAGGTCGAGTTCGTCCATACTGTCTATGTCGTCTAGCCTGAAGATGGATTAGTTATGAAGGGAAATGGGCGGAAAAATTATAGGAAGAGAATCCTGCCTGCCGGGCTAAAGGTATACAGCCTACGTATGCATGTCAATCGAAGGTGGTGGGGCTCTTGCCCTGGCAAGTTGGACAAGGCTGAGGCTTGTGGCTTGCCGCCATGGTCGAGACCGGGATGGTGAAATGACTTAGGGGCTGTAGAGTATTGAAAAGATCGCGCGCTCCGGCAAGGCTGGAAATCTGCCTAACCGGCGCTGAGGTGCCATTGTGCAAGCTTTGCGAACACTACTGTGAGGGTAGAGATGGATCTGCTCGAGGCCGCAGTGAAGATGGGGGAAGAAGAGCGGGTCGTGGAATTACTTGGCGGCGACATCAGGACGGTGTGAACCCTAGTCTCGGCTGGCCGCCTTCGCGCTAACCCTGAGAATAGGAAGCAGCAGATTTCATCAACCTACTGGGAACGTCTGGTTCTGAAAGCGTTTACGAGCATCTACTAAGCGTGATACAGGAGGAAGAAGAGTATGTGGAATACTGCTTCGGACAAGCGCTACTGAACAAATATAATGCAGTAAAGGAGAAACAAGAAGATGCGGAAAAGAAATGGCTCAAGATCTCTCTGGATATACTGAACAAGAACGAATATTTTGCACCGTATCTGAGAGACGATGGAAGCACAGCACCAGTCTGGAAGCAGGGCCATGCTCTTCACTACGCTGCTGACATGTGGTGCCCTGAGGTGGTCCAACAGCTTCTAAACATCATCAAGTCGAAGCATGCAGACAAACCAGATGACCTATTTGAAGCTGTTTCCGCAAGACACGACGATAAAACGCCGCTTATTATCGCGGTCCGAAAAGCTGATTTGGAAACAACGAAGATACTGGTTAGTTTCGAGCCGAGGCTTCTATACGAACGCTGGCATTCATCAAAAGATACGCCTTTGCACGCGGCAATCGAGTACTTTTCGCGGAACGATGACAGTTTCTGGCCGCCCATAGAAGCTCGCCATGCAATAGTTGAGTGGATAGCTGAATACGATCCTAATACCCTCTGCGAGTCCAATGAATCCATTGCAAAACTTCCTTGGGGACCGCCCTGCCGTTACGCAGAAAGTATCGTTGCTCGAACCAGAAGATTGGAGCCTGAATTGCAGAAACTAAGGGAGAAACTGAAGGACCTTATTTTCAGGAATTTGGATCAAGCTGCAAAGGTCGATCAGGCTCTTTATAGAACTGGTGGTATGTTTAATATCCAGCGAAAGAATAGGTGAACATGGGCAGACGCTAACCTTACTCCTAGACGAGCGTAGGTTTCCCTCACTCTCTGCGGGCTTAACCATGTACTAAACGTCGGGTCCACGATATAGGTAAACTTCATGAGCTGGACTTATCCGACTTCGACTATCAAGATGCGGCTCATAGAAAATGCAATTTCGCTCAATTCGTTGATACTTTTCAGCCGAAAAAGGGCCTCGATTTTGATAGCGTACTTATCCGTGTCCAATTGCCTGACATGTCCAAAGCATTGCATCAAGAAGGCGCGGCAGAAATTGCTAAGCTTCTGAATAAACTACGCAAAAGGAAGGAGGAAGGAGGGTTTGGCGTTAAAAGAATCGTAAATCTAAATGCATGGGATAACCCTTTCCATCCCATCAGCGACAGAGTCATCGCTGTTTTAGTTGACGTGTTCAAGGTTGAGAAATTAAATTGGTACAAATACGATCTCGACCTTGATGCTCTGAAGCGCTACGGTGCCCATTTAAGGAAACTGTGGCTTTATTCAAGTTGCAATTGGGGCGCTTTATTCCACTGGACAAGCGAAGATGGTTTTTTGAACTCTGGACATTTCCCACACGTCAGTTGTGCACCCCCGAGCCATTATGCTCCAATTACCTATCCGTTGTTGACTTTGAACCTAGCTAGAGGAAGTGCATATCATCATTGTTGACACCGATGTAAGTTGCGACTTGTAAGCGCCCCAAAAATGTACCTATACTTACAGCGGTCATTAACTTTAGGGAAAAGGGAAAACTCAGGCACGCCAAACTCTTGTTGATAGGGTAAATGGACGCATCAGAAGGAACAATATTAGAACCTACGTAACTGTCGAGGAGGCGCATCGGCCAATCTCTTATATGACATCCGAAGACAAGACTGCGAGCGAACGGTATGTGTTTTGCATTGATATGTATATACCATCAAAATCACGCGAATACTAATCTCTCGGACATGCAGCTTTTTTGGAACCTTCGCAAGTATCCATAAGTTCCTGGAATCAATGGAGAAAAAGGAAACACTTAAGCCCGAGTTGCGGCTACCACAGCGAAGGATCAAAATCGCCATCATCGACAATGGCATTGACAAATGGCAGGATACTATCTCCGAAAACATCAAGCATGGTGTTTCGTACGCGAGCAGAGTTGATGGCAAGCTTCTACCCTGGTTCACGGCCGCACATGCACATGGAACACACATGGCATCTCTTATTCGGAAAATAAACCCATATTGCGAATTATATGTCTTCAGAGTGAGCTCTTTGAGGGAAGGAATGGATCCTAAAAGGGCTATTGAGGTCAGTTCACATCGCTTTGAGTTTCCGGCACTCCCTCCAGCTCATAAAAGAAACTAAATGTCATTTCTATCGCGACAAATCTAAACTAATATTTTTTATTCATCTATGTAGGCTATGAAGGCCGCCAGTGAGGCTGGCGTAGACGTGATGAACCTGAGCTGGACCTTCGACCATTACTCCGAAGATCTCAGAAATGCTATCATCAACGCCACAAGCTTGTCAAACAGAAACCGCGCTCTAATCTTCTGCTCCACTTCTGACGAGCCCCATTACACAGGGGCCGTATACCCGGCCGATTTTAACTCAACAATCAGCGTCTGTGCAGCGGATAGTCGTGGAAGGCGACGCGCGGAATCACGGAAATCAGGAGATTTGATGATCCTGGGTGAAGGTATCAACGCCGACGGACCAAGTTATTTCAAACAATCTCAAGACTCGGTATCAGGGTCGTCAGTGGCGACAGCGTTGGCGACGGGGATCGCATCCGTGTTGCTGGTATATGCAATGTGTGCGGCTCCTGGGAAGGATGAATGGCAGTACTTTAAAGAGCGGAACATAATGCTAGAGCTGTTTAGAAAGCATATGGCTCCCTATCAGTATATGGGGGATAATGATACGGGTTCGTATAGGTTTTTTGAGGATAATTATGTGGATCCGTATAGGCTTTTTGGAAGGAAGCTTCAGCCCGGGATGGAGAAGGAATGGAGACATATCTTTGACTCGAGCAATTATAGGGGGGTTAAATAGACTAAGCGATGACTATGGCAGAGAAGGGTTGTTTGTGAAATTCGGATCCATGCACTTGTTGATAGAGCAGCGTAATCAAAGTAACCTTGGTAAGTGATATTGTATGTCCGTAATCCTAACACTTTGAATACCATATTTTCTCCATAGTGCATTGTATAGAAGACGAATCCCAAAGCACGAATAACTGTCAGACCAGTTACCTTAGAAAGAAAAGCCGTACTAGCAGCTACTATACAAGAAAATTACGCTGGATGTGCGTAATGCACTTATTTTCTGAAGTGTAAAGTTCGTAGTATCGTATCTCACTACTGCTCGATAGGCATCTGGTTCAGGTTGTAAGGCCTCACTGACGAGGCGAAGTAAACCTGGCAATGACAAGGCGTGATGCGCACGGATCATGTGGTGCGGCTGAGGAAGGAAGCCATCGCCCCACCAGCCGCATGGGCAAATTCTTCGTTTCTGTGATGCCTGTTCTCACGTAATACCTACTATATGTGTTATAAAGACCACCGTCCTCTATACCTTTCAGGGGTGGATGCGAACGCTTCTTATGTCCTTCGACGATCAGGGATCGGCGCTCGCAGAGCTCGCGCAAGCCTCGTCGATCTTCAATGAGGAACGGACAGAAGATAAGCATGAATCACGGCTCTTTACCGAACCGCTGGGTTCTCAAGGCACGATAGATGTGGAAATTCTTGGAGCGGGATCAGTGTTCGACGAATATGACGATATCGTTCTACCGGATGTCCCCGCTCTAGAAATCCCTGATACAAAGGCAGAAAGAGAAGTAGAGGAGCCGACCCCCTTAATCACTATCGGAACTAGCAAGCTTTATGAGCTTTTCGAAGGCGATAAACAACATGACTGCGAGTACGATGCCATATATCTGTTTCTGCGAATTTGCCGGCTGATGCTGGGGCTAGTATTATATTTGTCCATGGTCTGAACGGGGATGCTCTTTCGACTTGGCGATCTGGAAATGTGCTATGGCCCAAACACCTAATTCCCGAGGATTTCCCTCATGCGCGAGTTTTCTCATTTGGCTATGAGGCTCCAGTCGGATCTTTTCCTAATCCTTTGTTTGCCGACACCATTGCGGAGAATCTACTCGATGCCATGACAAAGGTTCGTCATTCCGAACAAGAAATCAATCGACCGATTATCTGGGTGGCTCATAGCCTTGGCGGGCTTCTGGTAAAAGCTGTATGTATACCTCGGTCTTGCTCTCCTAGCAAGTAGTAATAATTCAGCTATATAGTCCCTTGTTATCTCCAAAAGCAAGAGAGATATTGAACCGCTAGAAGCCGCTATCAATGATTCTACGATAGGCATTATTTTCCTCGGGACGCCGCATCATGCTCGCTCTACATTAGGGTGGGCCAACGTGGTCAGTAGGATCAAAGCTGTTGTCTCCCATTCAAGCGATCCCAGAGGGGAGATAGACAACGCTGCTAGTCACACTGATTACTTCAACCACTTACTATTATCCTTCGACGAAAATCTTGAACAGAGCCGTGTATCGATTTACTCGTTTTATGAAACACAGGAAATGGTCGCTGGTGGATTGGCTACATTGGTAGGTCCTAAAGCGACTTCTTTGCAACAACCATTTTTATAACAATCAGAGAAAACTCACAAATGATTTAGGTCACTCAACGTGACAATGCACTCTACCACCCTTCCGAAGAGGTTGGGTTCTTGCATGGGAATCACATCACCATGTGCAAGTTTCAGAATGCTTTTGAAAACGGCTATGTGCAAGTCACTCGAGCTTTGCGAGTGATTCTAACCCGTAACCTAGAATTTCGTACGTTCTTACAACCTATCTATAGATTAGCTACTCAATTAATTGTCCAGGACCGATACATCGATCGTCGAATGACATACTCCAGTCATCCGGTATATTACCTACTCTTGGATTGGACAAGAAAATTTTGACAACCCAAGGTTGCACATTTAATTCAAGCCCGAGTGAAGTGCTAAAACTAACTGACACCATAGGAAGCTTCGATCCAGATGTTGACCTCTCGGCCACGATGGCATCCTCAGCAATTTCACTAATTACGCAGTCAAGTATATTCCATTTAACAGGGATTTTCTAATATTTACTAACGTTATCTAACAAAGAAAAACTCCGCCACCTTAAAAGGATGCTCACTGCGCCTGTCATGGGCCGAAAACAAGTTCCCCCAAGATCCTTCGGAACTTGTGAGTGGGTTATCAATGCTCCAGAGTTTGATAGTTGGCGCAAATATAAGACATTTATAGTCGTGAAGGGCCCCCCAGGTTCTGGCAAGTCTGTCATCGCAAACTATCTCGTGGAATATCTTCAAGACCGCATAAACCGTGAAGACGACGCTACGGCAGGACCCTATATTCTACACTTTTTCTTTAACATCCAGGCAGACGTCAAACAAGCGGGAAGGGAGATGCTTCATCAGTTCCTACAACAGCTCCTCGAAGTTAATACCTCCCTTGTGCGTCATTTTCCTGATGAGAAGATCTTCAGCCACATCGACAGAGGAGAAGAGGCAAGGTGGCCAATAAAAGAAGCACAGGAGCCTCAGTCAACATATCATATGAATACTGCGCGACGATGGACTGTACCAGATTCGAGTGATGATGATGACAAGCCTACAGCCTGGGTTCTTACTAGCGAACTAGAACATCCACAGAAGCCGAAATCACCTTTTGATGTTGATGATCTGATCGGAATACTAGTAGCGATTCTAAGAGACACCGAGGTGCCTGGGAGCTATTTTGTAATTGATGGGTTGGATGAATGTGACGATATGTCTTTATCTTTGGTACTACGACTGCTCGATCACATCCGGAAGATTGATGGGACCAAAATATGCCTGACATACCGCCAAGATCCAGCATTGGAGATTAGATTGAAGGAGCACGTGATTGATGCCGAAATACTCTGGATTGCCTCTGGCGATGGTTTTCTTGAAGACATTGACTCTTTTGTCTGTAGACAACTGGATTCTCTCACCAAACAGCAACGGCTTCCACCATCCAGAATCCAAAAAATAGAACATCTCTTCCAGAAGACGCACTCGAATACATATTTATGGATCACCCTCATAACAAAGATTGCCGCCAGTCTTCCGAACCTAGGTTGCGTCAATAGTTTTCTTCAAATTTTTGAGGAGCGGAGCTCGTCTAATATAAGCGACCTCTCCCGGATACAAGAGATTTACAACTGGACCCTTTCATTCTTGGCGCGAGAGCGTGATCCAGTGGCTCTGTTAGCATTGTGCTTCGTCGCTATTGCATCTCGTCCCCTAACTGTCGAGGAGCTCTCCAATTTTTTAGCTGCGAGTGAAAGTTTTCAGAGGGAGGATCAATCCAACGCCAGCACAACATCGTCGAGCAAGCCTTCACAATTCCAGCTCTGGCTGCATCGTAAAACTGTGGCTGATCCCGCTTTGAAAGATATGTCGGACCTTGACGACACCAGACGGCTTAACCTTCAAACCTGGCTAGATTCGGAACTTTTTGGCCTTCTTACCATTCGAGGCGGCCTTGTTGCACTTATTCACCCATCTTTGAAAGAGTCTATCCAATCTTATCTTTTAAGCGAAGGTCTAATGCACTATGTTCAGCGATATCTGGGGGGAGCTTGTCTCGTCATTCTATGCCTACCGAGAAGGGGGAATGTTCACTTTCGTTACAGTGACAGAACTCATATACCACCCATTGAGGTCCTAGACTACGCTATTACCAATTGGTCTGAACACCTCCGAGAAGCTCGTGAATCCGCGCTGGAACTACAAAGTCTAGTAGAAGAGCTTTGGAAGAACCGTCAATTTCAGCCATTGCTTCTGAAGCTGGCTGGGAAAAATTATCTTCCGAGGTCAAAGCCATCTTTGCCTTGCGTACTTGCAGCATTTAACCTACGTTTCAACCTCGAACACTTCCTTCCCACGTTAGCGGCTGCTAAAAAGGAAAAGCGAAGTAGTGTGCTTTCAATGGAGGTAAGATATGCAGCAGCGAATGCGGCGTTTGAGTCAATTCAATTGCTTCAGCGTTGGGGTTACGACCTCACAGCTTATGACGAGAACAAGAAGAACGCAATGGATTACGCCGTATGGACCGGAAACAAGAAATTTTCGAGTAAGCTGGAAAAGCTCACAAACATCAAACCAACAGATGTTCCGGCGACTTATATCCTTGATACCGCTGAAGACGATAGAGAACTCAAGCGCGAATTAGACCGTATGATGGAGGAAATGAATCATGAGGAATTTCGACGTCGCCAAAGCGATCTCCTGAATTCCGCTGTGCAATTTGGCAAGACCAACTTCATATATGTTCTTCTCGTACCCCACATAGACGCTGGTCAAGCCCAATCAGCATTAGAGAGTGCGGTAGAAGCAAAACGACCGGAAATTCTGAGGGACTTACTGGAACGTTTTAGCTTAGGTGGCCAAAAGTCAAATATTCGATTCGGTGCAAGTTTACGACTGGCGGCCAAGAAAGCGGACGTGAATATCACAGAGCTGCTCTTGAAATACGGGGCTGATTCTAATGAAGAATACAAGAACGAACCATCGGCATTGCACTTCGGAGCCCAGAGCGGCGAATTGGAGGTTGTAGAGCTACTAGTACGTTTCCGAGCTCGGAAGTCCGCCACGGATAGCAGAGGGAGAAAACCGATTCACTGGGCCGCTAGACAGGGTTATTCCCGGATTGTCCAATTTCTCGCCTCACCTTCAACTGACCAAGATCTATCCGGAAAGAGCGCTCTTTTCTTGGCTTGCAAGAGTGAATCTTTGCCGACGATTCGAGTCTTATTAGAGTACGGGGCCAGCGTGAACAAACCGGACTTCCGTGGAAGAACTGCTCTACATGCTGCAGCATCTAGCGGAACAAGGGATATCGTGCGGTTACTCTTCGCAGAGGGGGCAGATGTAGAAGCGAAATCGGATACTGGGATGAGACCTCTGCACGAGGCAGCCCTTGGGGGTTGGACCGAGATCGTCGAAGAGTTTCTAGAGACTGGAGCCACGGTATATGCGCTCGATATGAGCAGACAGACAGCTCTGCATCATGCTTGCAGATCATCAAATTCGTGTATAGATTTGCTTAAGGTCCTCCTCCATCATGGCGCTGATCGAGAAGCTGAGGATGATCAGGGACAGCTACCTCTCCATTTGGCGGCTAAGAAGGGAAATCCTGCTATGGTGCTTTCGCTGGTCGAAAATATTGAAGATTCAATATGCAAAGAGGACAAGTATGGCAAGACAGCTTTGCACAATGCCGCACGAGCTGGAAACACTGCCGTAGTAGAATGTTTGCTTTCAGCGATACGGAAAGCCCCCAACCTAGCTAATAACCTTAAATGGTATGTTAATCGAACTGATACCAAATGGAAAACAGCACTACACCATGCTGTCGAAAAGGCGCCCATCGAACTTTTCAACTCGCTGCTCGACAGCGGCGCAAACCCCAGCCTGACAGACAACGAAGGCAACTCCGTGCTCCATTGCCTCTGCTCCTCCGAAAACCCTGTTGACTTTGTTCAGAAGCTAGAAAAACTGGTCGGCAATTTTTCAATATACCAATTCAACAAGAGGGGTGCAACTCCAATGTTGTGTGCGTTGCAAGGAATCAGCAATGAAGACGGCAAAAGATTGAATAAATGGGAAGCGTTAAATGAATTCAAGAAGTCTACAACAGGGTTCGAAGGGATGAAGCCGAAGGTTTTGATGATGGATTTTTGGAGAGTATTGAATGCTGGTCGGATGTTGCATATGTGGAAGAGGAAGGAGAAGATTCGACGAATGCTGCCACAACCGTGGGTTGTAATACTCGACAGCCTCCTGCCTCGGTGTAGAGCAATCAATGCTTGCCAGTGATCATTTGCTAATTTAGAATTGGGATCTCCTTCGGTTTCAGGAGGGGCAAAAGCCTGAGCTCTATCCGCATGAATACATTTTGTCTCTACCATTGTAAGTCCAGCATATATAGACTTCACTTCTGAGGCAAGCTGCTCTTAAGATATAGGGCGTGAGTCGGGTTGAAGTAGAAGGTTTGGATATCGAGAATCAAAAAGCCGAATTTGCCAAGAGGTTGGGGTTTGCATCAACGGGAGAAACCACGGTTCGTAGTTCGCCGGTTTGGGAAAATCTACTGTTTCGCGAATAATCTGTGTGTGTTTTTATAATAACCTGTATGACTCATAGACTACTAAAAGTTAATACTAATAAGAACTAATCCCCAGCACCCCGCAGAAACTATCAATCTCCAGCCCCCCAGCAGAGGTAAGAAACTGTCTTTTCCACTTGGCGTCTTTTCTAACTTGTTTATAGCCCGATGATATTGAATGCGTCGAGGTACAATCAAACGAGGACATCAGCACTGTTGCCGAGAGAACACTGAAAAGAGCCATGGGAAGCGCGGAATACGGAGCGGCCGGAGAGAGGAACACCTATGGGAATCAAGCAGGCCGGGACCCCCTGGAGGATAGATACGACATGAAGGAGAGGATCAAGAGGTTGGAGGATTGGATGACGAACATTGATACCCAAATGGCCGACCACCATGCCCAAATCGCTGATCTCCAAGATCGTGTCGAAATCCTCACTACAGATATTGAAGGATATCACAGTATTAGGCACAGATCTACCGATGTCCATCGCCGAGATGTCCTGCGGAACGTTACTGAGCAAGGAAGTATCAAAATTAATAAGGGTAATATAGCCGCCGATGAGGGTGATGCGATTACCGATGCAATGCTTTATGCCACCCACCAACGAGATGACGAGGATGTTCTAATTAGTCTTTACGGACTAACTGCCGATCAAATATTGTTTCTTAGTATGTGTCAGTTTATATAGCCGCAAGCTAATACTCTATAGTCCACGCCCGTGACTATCGTAGTATCTCTACCCTCAATGCCGGCGCAGCCTGGAGGGCAAAAGGACCGAATAATATCCCGGCAGATGTGGCCGCTACCTTTCAGACGTTTACCACAGAGCTTATACGAACCATAACCAGACGGCGCCACAACTCCTAACAGGGCTTATTCCGCGTTTTAGATGACTCTTAATAACCACAAGTAGAGGGCTACGCCAAAAAGGACAAAGCGTTACTGTGTGATAGTGTAACTGAGGCCCTTAATGAGCTGGCCGGTTGGTTGAGCGTTGCGCCTCTAAGGCATATACAAAAAAGTCGCCATTTAAGAATTTCATAGTTGGCACTGCGCCAAAGTAAGAAAGGGACTAGCCACCGACTTTGTACCTGAAACTTGCAGGTTCTCGACGTGGCTTTGAGGCTTGAGCCCTGGAACTCGATAACTAGTTGCTCGATGCATGAGACGCACATCTCATCATTTCATCCTAGATTCTCCCCCAGCCCCCTATCCAACAGCCATCACGACATCCCCATCTCCATCCGCCTCAGTATCTGTTTCAGCCTCTTCCTCCGCCTCTACATCATTCTCAGCATCTCCCTCCCTCTCACCAACCTTCCCCTCAATCCACCTCACCCTCACCAACTCCTCCCTCCACCCCACCCCCTCCCCCCCCCCCCTCCCCCCCTCAGCATCTCCCTCCCTCTCACCAACCTTCCCCTCAATCCACCTCACCCTCACCAACTCCTCCCTCCACCCCACCCTCTTCGCCCTCTCCCTCTCCCCCCTCCCGTCCAACTGGACCCCCTCCCCCCTCCCCCACAAAAACGCCTCCAACCACCCCTCGACCTCCTCCCTCGCATACCCCGTCCCACCCACTCTCCTCCTCCCACCATCCCTGAACCCGCCCGCCCCCCTACTCGCCCGGACCTCCTGCCCCGCCCACCCGGCCAACATCTCCCGGCCGGCCGAGAGGTGCGTCCAGAGTCGCTGCATGCCGGGGCGGCCGGACGGCCAGCGGGCGGCGAAGTCGGCGCGGGCGCGGGCGAGCAGGGGCGCAGAGAGCGAAAGGAGCGGCGTGCTGGGGTGGGCGAGGAAGGTGCTGAGAGTCAGGGACGGGATCGGGGCGAAGAGGGCCCAGATGTAGAGAGCCAGCGAGGGGTAGGCGAGCGGGAGGGTGGGGAGAATGAAGAAGGGGGTGGTGGGAGAGGCTGGGTGGCGGGCTTGCGGAGTGGGTGGAGTAGATGGAGCGGGTGAGAGGACTGCCGGTTGGGTTCTAGGTTGTGGAGGGTGTTTAGTGGAGGTTGGGAGGCGGTTTGGGGTGTGTGCAGCGTGCGTTTGAGATTTGATTGGTAGAGATGACTTGGCTGGTGCTGTCTCTGCTGGTTTGGATGCGGTCTTGTCGGCCTTGTTGCTGGTAGCTGCGGAGGGCCTGGCTTCTTTGCTTGTGTGGATGCTTTGACCCACACTCCCAGCTAGCCCTGTGCTATCCCGTCCTTTCTCTTCTACCAACTCCGCCAGAACTGGAGCCCAGGAATAGTCCTCGTTTATTAAGCTCAGGAATGCAAGAATAGCATCCCGAGTCTTGTAAGCCAAGCATATTATAAGGAGGTTCACCCGAATTTCATCGCTGAGATCCGTGGTCGCATTGATAAACAAGTCACGGTAATATGTGCGGAGGCTCGGTATTTGAGATTTGCGCGAGGAGACAGAGACAAAGTAGTGAAGTTGGTGCTCTGCTTCGCCATATATGAGATCGAACGGAGGAGGGGTAGATATTGCTGTGGCAAGCGGGACGGTGTGGTTAACTGTGAGGGTGTCAATCGGGACTGAGCGAGTCGGCAGTTCAAGTTGGAGGGACGCAGCTTCCTGCGTTGCTGCGTCTTTGTGAACCGAACTAGGTGGAGTGAAGTCGGCTCGAGTATCTACCATTTTGTCTTTAGTCGCAGCGTTTTGGGGGCTTGTGGTGAGATCAGATACTGCCCTTTTGCTAGCCCGTTGTGTCGACCTTTTGTGAGCGGCTTCTGGCTGTGAAGCTGCATCTTGAAGGTTTGTGCTATGCTGCCCGGTCACGCTAGAGTGTGAAGTATTTGTTTGGTTCTTGCTTGGGAATTTGTGAATTCCATCAGGTTGTGAAAGTCCGTTAAAGGCGACATTCGTTAGTGATTGTGCTTGGACTTCATCGAAAGTACGTTTGAACAAGTATACAGCTGTCGGCGGCCTGTCTTCCTCGTCTAACATGCCACTGTTTTGAATAGTACCAGTAGACCTCGTAATCCTCGAGCCACGCTGTTCGTATTCTTGGGCCGTCGTAGGGTTAGAGATTTGTTTGCCCGACTGCAATTGCCTACTTTCAATAGTTTGCGTCTTGCCCAAGCGTGATTCTTTTGTTAGGGGAGCAATCCCGCATGAACCAGAAGTTGCGCCTGCCGGCAGATCTGAAGTAGAATGCAATCCTCTGGTGTTGACAACACGCTCTGGCTGCTTGCGCTTTGATGCTATCTCGATGTAGTCGACGGGTTTGCGCGTTTTTTGGCCAGGACTTCGAGTTGCCATGACGGTAGCAGGTCCGGAATACCAAACTATGAATGCTCTCCGATTGAAGTTATATTTAGAGCAATATCCGAGCTTCTGGATGGCTTCAAATGTGAAGTATTGCCATGTGAGGTGAAGAACTAGCTGCCAAAAAAAAAAGACCAAGAGCCAAGTGCCAGATTTGAAACGGCTGAGTGGTTAGAATAGAAACGGCAGTTAATGGCTAAATCGGGCCGCCAGTTCAAGATTCGTGTAAGCTACAGGGCTCGTGGTTTTGGCTTGAGACGCAAATGTCAATCACTGTCAGAATGTGTGAGAAAGGAAATTCAGGAATTTCGATATCAAAACAGCAAATGCGGAAGGAAATGGCAGAAAGTGGCCGGCTGAGAAAGCGCCGGAGGGGTTTAAACATATATATTATTTAAATATATTCTCTCATCATATCGGTTGGTCGGGTGGCGGCGAAGTTAACAAAAATGTCCTATCCAGACTAGGATGTCTCGTAATCCATGAAAACCGTTGAGCAGCATTGAGTGTGGCAGTAAGTCACCTAAAGTAAAATGCCCTTTAGATGTTTTCTACCATTGTTGGTAGGGGGGTAGGCGGACATCCACAGGAGCTTCCTGCGATCACGTGATAGCCTCGCTAGTATATAGATTCGTTCTTCGTGACGGCTCCACCTTATGGACACACCATACACCTGCGTCCCCGTGTGACAACTATCTCTCTTCGGCGAGATAGTCTTTTTGCAGGTTCGCTGTGTGATCCTCGCAGGATCCTTTTCTTTTGCCCTTTTATATTCCGCTTTCCTTCAAACAAGCGAGATTATATATCAGTGAATCACTGAACGAATCAAATTAGAATCAGCTCGGTCAAACTTCCGCCTCACACTCACAAGACCTGGAAGAGTCTGCTTTTACAGCACCTGCTCACTTGCAATGCCGTCACAACCCTAGTCTGCCAGTATATCAATACTTCAATAATTAGTCCCGCCACCGCCCCTTAATCATGAAACCGCATCGCCCTTTCTGAGTAGTGACACTAATCGAAGAGTTCCTCGACGGATGAGCTTAAGATTATACGTAGTACAGCTGTCTGCGCATGGATTTCATGGAGTCTTCTTCGCACCCCATATGATGGAGTCCATCAAAGCATATGGCGACGCATCCAGGTCCAACCCATTTAGAGGAGACTGCGCCATGAAAGACGAATCATCGAAGGCTAGAGCATCATTGAGATCATCTAGTGTATAGCTTGCAGTCGTTGGAGAAGTCTGAGTCATCGTCGCCGAGGCATCTTCTGCTCTACGGCTTTGCGCTCTGGAGTCCTGAACATTGATGAGCTTTTGTAGTGCAGCAATCGATCTTGTGATTGGCGCCGAGAGCTCAGCGGGATCAACGTTGGAAGTAATATCTGAAAGGACGGAGACCAAATTGCTCAATAGTGTCCGGACTCGTTCATTTCTTGATGGTTCGCCTAGGAGGCCAAGGAGCAAAGCCGAGCTTAATGACCGGTGTACAGAAGCCCAAGATCGAGTCGCGAAAGGCGTCATGTTCTGGAGACCGAGAAATGCTTCTACCGTGTTAGCCAGGCTGTCGATACAGGTCTTCCGCAGGGTCTTTGACAAATCAAACGCTGCAGTGCTAGGACTGATCGCGGGGCGGCAGAGCTCTGATGTAATATATGAGACGTGAAGGTACAAAGCCCAGTGTTCTAATTGGTCCCTCATTGATCGACATCTCCGGGAGTCTTTGAGGTAGTCAGCGGCATCGAACATGATATCCTGAAGCTGATTCCGATGCTCGGTAATCCGCATCAAAGCATCGTTGGAGTTCTGAGGCGACTGCCGTTCGCGAACGATGTCAAGACCCACTTTGCAAAGGCGGTACATGCATTCAACATAAGTCCTTGTTCCGGGAGTTGAAGCTTGGCTTAATGGAACAGTATGGTCGATCGTGGTGGTGGAAGAAGCTCTGTCATAGGAGATTGAGAGTAGACTATCCTGCCAGAGAAGAGCCCACCAGATCTTGCTTCGGATGGCTTTAACCTGGGGAGCCACAGATGGAGGGCAGACTCGGTGCAGGCCTAGCGTCTGCGACAGACGAACGGTAAGTCCCATGAGCGACCAGGCCACTCCAGCATTCATATTGTTCGAAATGACATTTCCCAGGATCAGTAGTGTCTGAATGCTTTCCAATGTGGCGTGTGAAAGGAAGTTCGTGAAACGGAGGCATTCGAAACTGCAGCAAATATAAACCTGAGAAGTCAATTCCCGTTCCTTCCGCGGCAAAGCTGAGCATTGGCATCCGGACGCTAAAAGCGCAAATAGCAAACCAATCCATTGCAAGTTTTTGCCGTAGATGACTTCCTCTGTCACTCCACTATTGGCTTGGTTGGATTGAGCACTAGCGCGATTAATGAGAAACAAAAGAAGATCTGATTCGAATTGGTCAATATCCGCAACTGCAGGATAAACGATGTGCGCGGTCTCTCGATAACACCGGAAGAAGCTCAAACACTCAGAGTCATTTGGTAATGCGTTGGACAGCTCGACCGCTCGCGATATGGACCCATGTGGCAGCCCCCAAAGATCTACGAAAGGGTAGGTAGCACTCTCATTGTCCAGGCCAAACACGGGTAATATGCTCTTCTTCCCCAAGAGATCCTGTATACCAGGCCACTGGGTGTCACCACGGCCTAATGCCATCACCAATGCAGGCACGGAGCTAGGCCCAAGATGTATCGTCTGTCCAGTAAGATCGTTCTTGGTGTGTATCCCTTGTATGCGAACATGTCGTTGTTCGTTGTCGAGAGGAGCAGCCGCAGCAAGTGGGGTGTTAGTCGCAGTCGCAGGCGAGTATCCATTTGAAGGAGCATTAGGAGACACCTCAGAAACTGTGGTAATCGAGTTCTTCAAATCTGCTAGGGATTTCTCTGCACTCTGGAGCTTTGCGCATATCCGATCCCAATCCTCTCGAGGGAGAGTGACAGTCCCTCCATGAATGTGTACCATGCCATTTGAAAAGTCACCTCCGTTGTGCCCAACCCCAAGGCTTGCGCGTTTGGCAGGAGGGTGTGTCTCGGCTGGGGGGTGGTATGTACATAGTTCGGGATGTTCTCTGACTTCGGAAAGATTAGTGGTCTGCAACCGGGCATTTCTTTTGGCGATGAAGCACTCACCAATGCATGTCTTGCAAGGCACTGATTGATCGCATTTTACCTTGCGCTGTCTGCAAGGATAGCAAGCCTTGGTTCGAGATAGTTGTTAGTGGTATGTTATGGAAGTAATGCTCAATGAAGTAGGAAGCTTGTAGAGGTCGAGGATGGGCTCTCAGAAGAATGACGGTGCTGATGGTGGTAGATAAGCCTCGCATCCGAGAAAAAGCATCCAGTGGAGCAATGGCTAACATGCAGAGTTTGAGAAAGCGATGGTTTAACTTTCGACGGCTTGGAAACTTAAGCTGACGCACCTTGTATTCTCTGGCTTTCCGTTTCCGGCGAAGGATTTCATCGACGTCAGATCGTGGCGGTGTGTCTTGAGCAAAAGACAGGGAATTTGGCGGAGGGCTGTGATTGTCCATGTCCATAGTGGGCGACGAGTTTATTATCCGGCGGTAGTGCGTAGTGCGTAGTGCGGTGTTCGCGGTGTCGTTGGCTTTTCGACGAGCCAAGAGAGGGGTTCAAGCTTAAACCGGCAAACGAAAGGGCGCCCGTCTGTATACAGTAAAAACTAGTTAGTACGATACGAGTTGTACGGCCAACCGTATCGTCATACCAAGGGTATCGTTGTATTCAATATTTGTATGTCAGATGCACCCAAAATTAAAATTAGGTAATGATATTTATATATCTAGCAGGCCGAAATGGTGCGATCAGCTACACCAAAAATGGTCATAATCGACGTCTGTTTGGTGTTGCAATTTCATCGCCTTGGATTCGACGTTTCGTGCCTTATAAGGCTTATAAGTAAGTCTCTCTTACCGTCTTCTTGTTATTCCTAATATAAACGAAACTTTTATAAGGCCTGTAAGGCCTTATTAAGCTTAATTTAAGGTTGTTCAGATTCGTCGTTATCTATTTCTGCATCGCGATTAGGCCCTGCGTAGAGCTCTGCTACGTGCTCAATAAGATCCTTAGTTGAATCCTCTACTTCCTCACCTGGAAGCTCAATAAAATTGCGAATATTTATAACATTACGGATTCTTCCCGCCGTACGCAGCTGCTCTGCCATTTGCTCTAACTTATCTAGAACGGGAGGGTCTATATAATCGTAAGGGCGACGAACCTGATCCAACGTAAGTTGGATAGTTGGAGGCTTGTAAAGGCCATTGAAGATTTCGCGCCGATTGTCGACGCTCGAAGCTGTTCAGCAACGAAGCTNCATGATAATGCAGTGAGTGATTTTATCATAACGCTAAAAGGACCGACACTCAAATAAAATGTAGCCATCTGTGAATTGGCTCGTACGGAGATGTACCCAAAATGCTCTTAGAATGGCGACAGCACGGATAGCTAAGCATTTTTGTACTCTAAATCCTGCAATGGCGCTTGTTCAGAGTGATAATAAAACACGATAAACAGTCCAAGATGCCTAGACATGATGCTATCGTAGTAACTTCAGCCGCCAAGTAAGAGGTGCAGCTAGTAGACGTTTGTACAGTTCTCCGGTCAAGAACACTTCAGTGGCTGGTCAGTTTAAGAGAAGACTCTATTTCGACTACTAATCTTTCCCCTTTCCTCTAAGGCTCAGCCTCCTTATAACGAGATCGTTTTTTCACCCACGATCATGACAGGCCAACACAAACATGTCCCTCCCAGATTTAGGAATTTCATACGTGTCCTAATGGAAACGGAAAAGGGGCGACCCCATAGAACAATTCCCTTGGTGGAAGAATATGAGCAAGTTATCGCAGGACCTAATTTACCCTAGGAAATCCCAAGTTGGACTTATTAGGAAAGGAATCTCATATGCTAACTCTCTTCACCCTTAAGGAGCTGAATGGATTTAGTGAAAACCGGGATGTTGATATATTTCATGGAATGATTGAAGAGTTCTTAAAGCATCGAGAGAAGATCATTATTATCTCGTCCACAAGGCAAATGGGAGCGCCGCCTGAAATCCCGCAGTGGGCGACTGTCGTTCTGCTACTAGGAGCTGATAATCCAATGGCTCTCCTCCCAAAAGGGGGACCGTTATCAGTTTATTCGGCCCGCATCTATTTATGGAGTTATGAGTGGGGAAGCATGGGATGAGGACGATTGTCTAGAAATGTTTGCCCTTATTCGGTACTGCTGTTTGTTATATTTAGAGGAAATGAGTTACCCATCACAACGTGCACTGATAAGAGCCAAGTTGGAGTACCGCAGTGAGCAGACCAATGCGAAGAGAGCACTATGGATGATGGGGAGAGGAACGATAAGCAAGGAATCGTAATGAAACTTACATTATTTTTAAGGCGACGAGGTTCTGCCATGCTTGATTGGAGCCACATAACCGCACGGTGCAGTTCATAAGAAAGATATTTAAGAATTAACTTACAAAAGGCTAGTATTAATGACAAATACCTCTAAACCCCCCACCTCTTACCTCTATTATTTATAAGGATATGTCCTACAATGAATCTTTCTAACATCCGTAAAACAATCAGGACGCCTCCAATGTCGCTAAATAACTACCAAGTCAATCCCTCCAGCCTCTCCACCTATAATACAACAAGGACCCGGCAAGTTTCCGGAAAATGCGGATTTGAGAATTCGAATCCGAAAGTGCACTGTGGGATCTAGAATAGATATCGGCAGGTTAAACCAGGGCTTCTAGGTCACACGAAGATGATGTAGATGCCGATATATATTGAGGTTCTTTCTTGAGGATCACATCTTCTTCGTCGGGACTGTACGCGAACTTTGAGTATCTGCGGATAGCTTCGCCCTTGTAGTAGAAGACGAAAGGAATGGCACAACAAGCCAATCCGATGAAACCCAACAGAGACCCTGCCCACTGGTAACCTAGTCGGTTGAACCTAAACTCCTTGATTAGCTTAGTTTAACTAGAATGATTGTTCAATTGTCTCACATTTGGTTGGTGAAAAGAACTACAGCAGCGCCCCAGAATGACCGCAAACATGTTTTGGCCGCAAGCGCTGAAGCAGCTTGGTGCTGGTATGAGTCTACAAGGTAGTTGTTTGCAGAATTATACAAGAAGATGAAGCCGAATCCAACGGGGAAGCCGCCAAGGGCAGGACCAACCCACGATAATCGCGGATATGAAGTCCATGCAAAGATGAAAAGACCGATAGGGATCAGCCAGCAGGAAACCATCATTGGGATCAATCGAGCTTCTGCAGGTGGCCTGCCGTTGTATTTCTTGACTAGACTAAGGTAGTGCCTGTTTACAAATGGCGAGCATGCGGCGCTGAGTAGGACTCCCACAGCGAGAGGAATAAACATGAGGCCAGTAGTGCCAGCGCTATAGCCCTTGCCTTGCTGGTAGATGATTGGGTATCTGTACTGCATCAGCGCAAGGAAAATCCGTGTTGTCAAGCTAAGCAGTGCTTACGCAACAAAGAACATATAAAGCAGTCCGTAGAGAACAGACATGTAGAGAGCGATGAAGAACACGATGAGTTCCTGGAACAACAGCTGGAACGGACGGAGTAAAAAGAGTCGTAGTCGTTGGCTGAGAGGGCGCATATCTAGATCCCCCTCTGTGACGTATTTACTATCGCCGGTAGATTCCCTAAGCTTCGCTGCGCGACGAGCCAGGAGTTTTGGGGTGTAAGTTTCGGGCACCGTGAAGGATATAGCAAACCAGACAGCTCCAGATAGGATTAACTGTATCCAGTATAGCCATCGCCAGCCCTTAGCATCAGAGAGAAAGCCACCGACCTATTGGAAATAATGAGCATGCAGAAAACTTCTTTTTTAAGGGTCAAACTTACCAAAGGACCGATAGCAGGACCAATGAAAGGGGCAGCACTGAAAGCGGCCATGGGAACACCACGTTCCTCATTTTTCCACATATCTGCTAGTGTACCACCGACGAGTGTCATGGGTGCCGAGAAAGCGATACCAGCAATTGCTCGAGTCACAAGAAGTGTTGCGATGTTCTTGGCAACAGCTCCAGGGATAGTAAAGATAACGGCGAGCAGCAAAGTGCTGGCATATATTGGTCTTCTTCCGAAGATTTCACTTAGTGGTGCGAATACCATAGGCCCTAATCAACATATCCTGGTTAGCTTCAATGGGATGCTCAACAGAAGAACTTCGACGTACCGACACCAAACCCAACGACGAAAAGGGTAATGCTGAGCAATGCGACTTCAACGCTGACATGGAATTCCTTAGCTACTCCTTCAATATCGGCGGTAACAACTGCACTGTTGAAAGCCACCACAAAACAGGTCACGGCAACAGTCATAGTACACCACCTAGAGTAAGACGTTAGCAATATTGATCTATTAGAACACGCCCCTGATAATGTGCTCACCATTTGTATGCCTTTGACCAGTTCTTTGGGTTCTCAGGGTCGTTAACCTTCCACGTCACCAATTCATACCGCTCGACGTTGCCAGTAGCGTTCGATCTGACTTCCCTCAGGATCTGGCCGTCGATCGTCTCCGTGGTGTACTCATCGAGGCGTGCTTCGTTGCTAAGTGTCCGAGATGGTAGGTTGATCAAGTCGTCTCCATCTATGGGAGACGGCATTGACTCTCGGATTACTGGTTCATATCGTTGGAAGTCGCAAGTATGGGGCTCATTTACTCTTGTAGTCTCAGATGCTGTATCATCAGAAGGGGGTTGGTCTGCGAGCGATGCCATGTTTATTGAATGGATGAAAGGCCTCAGAATGCTGAGAAAACAAATTGTCGATGTACACGGTCGAAGGACCCATGGCGGTATGTATATATATATCATTCATAATGAGGAGAAAAATACACCATGGTCCACCCTAGGCTTGGACTCATGATGGAAGTGGCATCCATTCTCTGTATCTTGCCGGAGGAGACTCGGGAAAAACGAGATCTAGTCTGAAATAGAAAAAGCAAGAGTGCGGAAAGGGAGCGGGCCTTAGTGTAGAATAGTCATCCGGGAAACACTCGGAGAGACATAAATTTGACTCGCAATCAGGAGCACGACGACATTTTCTACAAGATATTAGTGGGAATAAAGGTTTACGAGCCAAATGAGAATTAAATCACTCGCGTGGAAATCGATACTGTAGTGTTTTGGGCGAAAGAGCTGGGAGAAGGAATCAAAAGCCGTATATTCGCTAAGGAGGTATTGCACGTGTTGTCATTGCTAACTGCTCTAGATCCCTCTTCCAGTTGTGTCACCTTGGGTACCTCCAGAGGCCTTACCGAAGTGTGAAAACGTGCATTAAAGAGCCCCCAAAAAGACCCACTTGCTTTAGAAGACTGCATGAGTTGCTTTTAACATACCGTGCCGGAGGTCTCCAAAAGCTTATCCGAATTGCGTATTGGTGGCAGTGGACGGATTCCGCTCCGTATCTAGCCTCGCCTAGAGAT
Source organism: Cenococcum geophilum 1.58 (assembly GCF_001692895.1). Classification (NCBI taxonomy): domain Eukaryota; kingdom Fungi; phylum Ascomycota; class Dothideomycetes; order Gloniales; family Gloniaceae; genus Cenococcum; species Cenococcum geophilum. The sequence goes on along the minus strand of NW_027137571.1, from coordinate 1,457,695 downwards.
CAGAAAAGGCTAAACTAAAAATGCGCGAGCCGGAGAAAGACGATGAACTGGGAGAAGAGAGAAAGCAGTCGGTATTACGAATTGCAGAAGTTACCCAATACCCTGGGACATTTGAAAGCTTGTCTCTGCCCTATGCCTCGTGGCCAGCATGCCGACTTAGGTGCGAGGATAAAAACGCGGAATTTGCGGTGCCGATTCTTCCGCACAACAGGTGCACAAGGGATTATGGTACACATCTCGGCATTCGAAGGATCAATATAAACAGCTCATGGCGCCCGGCATACTGTTCCTTCCGGCTCGGCTCTGCACACAGCAAAGGCAGACGGCTCAATGTATACATGTGATGGATGCAGCGGGCAGGGAATGCTCACCGATCAGATAAAAACAAGACCCACAAAATATGTCTCCCGTGGAAGCAAGCCAAGGCAAGCCAAGGGAGGGGAAAGCCGTTCTCGGGCCGCAGAGGGGAGCGAGACAAGCGTTGGGGTTGATAGGAGAGGCATGCAGATATGTTGTGCCCGCATCGAGTGTCAAGTCACTGCTCTCTGATGTTTTTAACTCGTTAAAGCAGTGACAAACGGTAAGCCACTCCGAAAACCCATGACCCCACTTAGATTCTGCAAAAAGACGGCACGATCTCAAAGGTCGCAGTGCAGGCCTTGTGTAACGGCGCCACGGGCTGCAACAAGTTCAGATGCAAGTCAGTCTAGGCTACGCAGCACAGCATTTGGACGCTGAGCCACGGGCGGGGAACAGGACCCCGGCCAAGCAAGTCCCATGTTCTCGCAGCATGTTCGCTCTCGCCGAAGGTGCCGAGGCGTTTATGCGAAGGAGCCTGAGGTGACGTCTTGCAGGCTGGCGGAACGAGGTGCTTGACCGGGCTGATGCTTTGCAGGTGGGGGAGTCGGCATGATGATAGCGAAGGCTTGAACGCTGTGACTAGGCCCGTTGAGGTGCATCAACGGACATCTGGAAGGCAGGGATTGCGGGGGAGGGGAGGTCCACAGCTGTAAGGCAGCAAGAAAAATGTGATGGAAAAGGACAGAAGCATTGGCTGTGATTCACCGCAGTATACCGAGTAGATTGGCAACGGCGCCAATGATGTGAAACAGACGTCAGGATTCTGGTTCAACAGCCGCAGCGTTTATTGCGCATCGGCAGCTCAGCCCGCCCTGCCTCGCTGGAGGCGTCAACTACTACTGTTGCTCGTGCCCGATAAGGACAATGGCTTGGGCTGGGCACCCACTCGCCCTCGGACGCTCAAGGGTGGGAGAGGTGAGGTGTGAGGTGCGAGGTGCGAGGCGTGAGGTGATTGATGCGATGCGATGCGATGCGATGCGACGGGGATGGCAGCGTGCGGGAGGCATGGAGGTGGTGGGAGAGCGGATTGAGTACCTTGCAGGTGAACAATGAACAGCCAGCAGCTCGAGGTGAACGCTCGAGGTGAAGCGGTCCGCCAGGTGGACGACGCCTCCTCCCGTACCCGTGCCGTGGTTGTATGGGGCTCTTTCACCACCAAGGCTGCCTGTCAGATACACGCCTNCATGGCAATATACCTAGGCGCACTTCGGCCGACCAACTGCGGCTGCAGGCGGACCGGCAGCGCGACGAGATTTCTAGATTCCCTAGATTTCCTAGATTCCTGCTGTCGAGGCGTGCATGGCTAGATGCCCAGAACTTCGCGAGATTGATGCGATAGGGCACGGGCGGAGCGTGGAAGCGGATTAGCGTGCTGCTCGTGCTGGTTGTCGTGCTCTAAGGCTTGAGGCTTGAAAACACCCCTAGTGTTTTTCGCAGCTTTCTCCCACATCAAACGCTCCACTGTACTTCACGTCGTTCCTGCGCTTCGGCTCAACGTCTTCACCCCTCGAGCCCATCGCGCGCGCGCCCTCCCTGCAGCGGCCTGGGCGTTCATTGCCACTTCCCGGTCTCTCAACCCTACCCGCCCTCGCTGCCCGCCGCCGCCCGTTCCCTCGGGACCTACACCACAGCTGCGTCTGCCTTCCTTTCACTGAGACGTCCGCTGCTTGCCCCCCCCGGCGCCCCATTGGCGTCACTGCCACTGCTGCCATTGGCGTACACCTCTGCATCGGCCGCACTCCCACCACCTGGCGCATTTTCTGATCGAGGCTCATACCGCGGCATCGGGCAACGCAAGACCCTGGAAGGCAAAAGAAGGCAACTCTACTTTCTGCATCACTCCATCTCTTCACACGCGTCGGACCCGCTCACCGTTCTGCTCAGCTGGCCCGCCCGCAGGTCAATTGATCTCTTGCCGTCCGTTGCACGCTCCGACTGGTCGCTGCCTTAGCAATTCCCATCTCCCAGAGAGGTGCCAATCCCTGTCCCACCTTCCCCAGCAGCCCTCCTGCAGCAAAAGCGAGCGCGTTGCTTCCACCTGAAGACTGCCCTTATCCCCAGCGCTATAATGGGTAAGTGCGCCAGACCCTCCGCTCTTTCCAAGGCGATTTGATCCCCGCAGCCTCCTCCAAGAAAGCCGCCGTCTCCTCCCACACCCACCCTGACGCCTTTTTCTTGACGCTCACGCTCACCCCCCGACAGATTCCGCCGACACCTACCGTCCTCAACTTGTAAGTTCGCTGCTCTCTGTTGGTTTTTCTGCGTTGTTGGAGTATTCCGTGCTCGTTGCTTGCCCGCCACACCCTTCCTTCCAGCCAGGGTGCATGAGGCGCGGGCTGGAGCGTGGCGTTTGCGCCTTTTGAGAGGCCGAACGGCAGTAGTCCCAGGCGCGACACGGAACTTGCCCCTAGCTTCCCATTTGACTTCACCTTTCACCATTTACCTTTTGTAACCGGGCACCTTAATTCACCAGAACCCACATCAAAACCCCGCGCCCCCAACCCGCCTCCATCTCCATAACATGTCAATCGAAGCCACAAACACTCACGAGTTGCAGCGCGAGAGGTCCCGTTCTCCACGTCGACGATCCCGATCCCCGCGCCGCAGCCGTCGTTCCTACTCTCCTCGCAGCCGCTCGCGCAGCCGCGACGACTACCGACGCAGCGATCGTCGTTCTCGCTCGCCTATGACTGGTGCCCAAGGCGCCTCTGGAGGATACGCTGGTTCATACGGTGCGGCCCGTGGTGCGCCGCAGAGAAACGTTGAGGATCGAGCAGCCGCGAAAGAGCAAATGATGCAGAGTTTAAGAGAGTCCTCCCAGCAGGACCGTCGCGTCTATGTTGGCAACCTATCCTACGATGTCAAATGGCATCATCTCAAAGATTTTATGAGACAGGGTGAGTCGCGTTCGTTTTCTCGGTCGCCTCGTTCCATCATCGCTAACATCAAGCGCAGCCGGAGAGGTCCTGTTCGCAGATGTGCTTTTATTACCCAATGGGATGTCGAAGGTGGGCTGAACTTGGCTGGTTTTTTGGTTTTTCTTTGGTTATTTGGACGTTGGATTGACGGGTGGGACTGGTCGTCCGCGGGTTATGTAGGGATGCGGGTAAGCTCTCTCTAACGCGACAGCCGCTTCGGTGTGCTAACATCGTTGCAGAATTGTGGAATACGCAACGAGGGAGCAAGCCCAACAGGCGGTCAACACGCTCAGTAACCAGAACCTCATGGGTCGACTCGTATACGTCCGCGAAGTAAGTCCACCCACGCGCCTGATGAGGCGCGTCAGCCTCGCCCTCTATTTCAAACATCCGAAAACTCGTAAACCTATACCACCACTATAATACTAATGTCCTTCCAATAGGACCGCGAAGCCGAACCGCGATTCACAGCACCCGGCGCCGGCCGTGGGGGCTTCGATGGAGGAATGGCCCGTGGAGGCTACGGTGGTGGTGGTGGTGGTGGTGGCGGCTACGGCGCCGCTCCAGGAGGTGGACGTCAAATCTACGTCGCCAACGTTTGTTTCATCCGGTTTCATTCTATCTTATCAAGGTTTACAAGTTGACTTCATTGTGTAGCTCCCTTACAACGTAGGATGGCAAGATCTGAAGGACCTTTTCAGACAAGCAGGTAAGTTGCCCTAATTGAGATTTGAGCTTAGGTCTAGCAGCAGTCGAAGGGAAGGTTTCCTCGACATCCCACTAATTCCCCAATCAGCCCATACAGGTTCCGTCATCCGCGCAGACGTACATGTTGCCCCCGATGGGCGTCCGAAAGGTTCCGGTATTGTCGCCTTCGAAACCGCTGAAGACGCTCGGAACGCCATTCAACAATTCAATGGCTACGACTGGCAAGGTCGCAATCTCGAAGTTCGTGAGGACCGCTTTGCTGCAGCTGCTCCAGGAGGATTCGGCGGCCGTGGTGGCTTCGGTGGAGGCTTTGGCGCTCGAGGAGGCTTTGGAGGTCGTGGTAGCTTTGGCGCCCGCGGTGGGTATGGTGGTGGATTCGGTGGTGGTCGTGGTGGCTTTGGAGGCGGCGCTGGTGGCTTTGGCGGTGCTCCTGCTGCTGGTTACGACGCTGGTACTGCATCCAACCCGCCCAATCCATTTACCGACTTCGCGACTTCTGGTGGCGAACCTGGCGCGATTATCTACGTCCGAAACGTGAGTGCTCCGTATATTCCACTGGCTGCTGCGTGCTAAAATCAACTAGCTCCCATGGTCCACGAGCAATGAAGATCTTGTCGAGCTATTCACAACCATTGGCAAAGTCGAGCGCGCCGAAATCCAGTATGAGCCCAACGGCCGTTCTCGTGGAACAGGTGTAGTTGAATTCGAGAAAGCAGCAGATGCTGAGACTGCCATCTGTAAGTTTGACGTACTGTTCATGATCTTTCTAGCTTATTCTCACACTCTACAGCCAAGTTTACTGGATACCAATATGGAGGTCGTCCGCTTGGGCTGTCGTTTGTCCGTTACACCAACCAAAGCAATGGAGATGTTATGGAAGGCACTGAAGCCACAGGCGGCCTCACTCAGGATCAGATCATGTAATCTTATCATTTACGCCGCGTTTGCCATCATTGTTGCAATCGGTACTCCACGGGCAGACGAACTCGATTCGTTTAGTTAGACTTCTTCGTCTTGTGGACATCATTTACCTGGGAGGTCGATTACATTCTGGATCACATGGCTGGCTACTTTTCTTTGGACCTTGTCCCACCATTTCTCTTCTTACAGTGCTATCTCTCTGGTAAGGTTCTTTAAGTTAGGGCGTCTCTGCTTGATCATCTTCGGAGTCCCGCCAGCATCCAGTCATGGTTAGGCGGCCTGATAACAAAAAGTTTCATTTTGTACTGTTAAATTGCAATGCCACTTAAATAGTCCTAATCAAAGGCGTTATTGGTGGGCTCATAGTGTCTTCTATGCTCTAACTTTCGGTCGAATTCATCCATTCTAGGTCATGTGCGGCCTTTTTGGCCAATTCCAAAAGTCAAGCCTGCCTGAGAAGGCGCATCATCCATTCGTACGTAGCCCATTGGACAGCATTAACTACAAATGCCCTAATACTACAGACCCCCAGACCCCGAAAAAAAACAGCTATTCCCTCGTTACGGTATGATTCTCTGGCAATCTGAAAGGCTCCTTGCCTTTTCGATATTCCTAGCTTTGCTGGTTCTGGATCGCTTCGCAGCAGTCGTTGTTTCTCTGGTACGGTTGAAGAGAGGGCGTCTACAGCCTGTGTCTGCACTCTTGTCTTCACAACATCTAATAAACCCATCAGCAGATGTTCGGACTGGTGGAATTTCGGTAATTTTACCCAGAGGGAATATAGAAGCCCAGGTCACTATCCCAGCCAATCCTCCACAGAATAAGACTTTCATGGCCGCCTGTTTGTCGGTATCCTTGGGGGAGCTCATCGTTTGCTTACTCAATTCGTATGACCAGAAGCTGGTAGGTCTCAGCACTCTTGCTAGATTTCAGGAGACGCGAGATTCATACTAGAATCCGTAGCCCACAGCATCTCTGACGCTCGTTATGCATCCTCCATAGTAAAGTCCTCGAATACCCTCTTGCTTCCATGTGTCTCGTGCAATTGGCCATGAGCTAGTTGCTATGGTCGACACTTGAGCTCTGCATTTAACTAGCTCAGTGGGCGCGGAAACGACGAAGGTGGCTAAACCTCCAACTGCCCCTGCACACCAGACTTTCCACAGGTTGTTCGGAATAGCGGGATCGTCTCCAAAGAAAGTGAGGCTGCGGTTGTAGGTCACGAAAAGGGTGGCATTAAGAGCGCCATATCCTAAAATGGGAGCGGTCGCACCTGTATTGCGACAGAACAGTCAGCGTACTTGATGGCTATCTAAGACATGCTGCAAAGAGTGTGCCTACCTCTGGCTAGAGTGCCCGCGCGGTCGAAATTGCTTCTAAAATTGCGCGGGGAGGTTGGTTCTTCTGGTTTAGAGGTAGGGCTTCCTGCTTGTAGCCGTGTCTTTATAAGATCAAGAGGATTCCCTATGAGTATGCCTGCTGCGCCACTAAAGTAGCCAGCCCAGAAGTCGGCGGACATCTCTCTAGAAATTCTGGTGTTATGAGGGCAAGTGGAGGGATTCCGAGGATGCGGGAACTCCTTGATATCGCGCAAGGTGCGATATGCTCAATCGTTCGGCGCAACGAGCTTTTTCGATAACGGCCCTGAAGAAAATCCGTATAGAAAAGGTTTAGCATCTTATCCCATTCTTTCCATTCTTTCCAGTAGCAAAGTTTCTTGGAAACTTTTCCCCACCATCTTTAAAGCTGCGGCAAACTGTTTGAGGGCCTTGTAGCGAAACGGCCCCGTGCCTTGATGTGGGGTGAATTTGGCATGGCGGCGGAAGGTGCCTGTAGGTGCGTTGGCAAACGGTCGATCGAAACGTGCCGTTCCCCTTCCAACCTACAGACAGTGAGTTGTACCTGAAAGCAGTTCTTGGGAGCTGCCACGATCACTGCTACATACGGTCACTGCCACCCTTGCAGGAGCGAGATTAGCGACGCTCGGACAGGCACAGTGCGGTTCGCTCAGTCGTCGCCACGCAATAGCTATTTGTATGCACTTCGTCGGGCCGCTGTAAGCGTAGCATATAGAGAGAAGCCCGTGCAGTTTTCTTCGGTGAGTACAAACTTCTTGAAATAGTGTTTAGTTTGTGCTAAGGCGCTTAAAGCTACTGGCCGGCGATGACCCGCGCTTCGCTCAGACGCCGCACCGCATCCGTTCTCTGACATCGCTCCGTCACCTGTGTTGCTCATCACCTCCAGTCATACCGCCAGCAAAACGAATACAAGTAACCGGACCACCCTCTTCTATATCAATCATTTCTCAATACGACGATGCTAAAGCGACTGGAGGACTTCACTATCGACTCTCGCTGTACGGCCGACTTACTCCTACATGACATACCTGATCAGGCTGACAAGACCACTTCAGCTTTTACAGCATAGCACTTACCCAAAACGCACATTTTGAATTACAACAAAGATCTTTATTGAGCTTACCACAGCTCAAAATTCTCACATGCCATCGAGACCTGAGGATACTTCGTGGGACTTAAGTCCGGTTCTGGACCTCATCAACAACCTTTCCTACCACAATGAAAACGAAAAACATGGCGAGGTTCCTGTAAAGAAATCTAAAGAGCTAAAAAATGTTGTGGTGGAAAGAAAAGAAGGGGAGCCAACCGGGCTGGGCAACTTCAGCAAGATATGGGAGTTTTTGGGAGTTCCAGCCAACCTCCCTCCACCGGACATCGCCCCACCTGGCAAGGACGGAGTAGAACAAATTAAGGACAAGGACGCATACAATTCAGATGGTGCGATATACTGCCCCCCGGCCAATAAGGGCGTCAAATGGCGGGACGAAGTAGAGGGTGGCGATCTGGAAAATATCCCACAAGAAGACGACGATGGTGACCCATCTGCGCCATTGACGAAGAAGCAGAGGAAGCAAAAGAAAAAAGAAGAAAAGCGTCTAGCCAAGCAACAGGCTGAGTCCGAGCGTCTTGTTAAGGCCGCAAGCGATTTCGAGTCTGAGAGCGGGAGCCAGCGAGTTAGGAAAGCACCTGCGAAGAAAGCCAGTGTGCATTATTCCATCCCACCAGAAACGCCAACCCCTAAAAGCCTGAAGTCCAGAAACATTCCTTCTACACCAACTCCCAAGGGGGTGGGTGGTTTGGGTGATGCCGCGCCCTCGCAGTTTAAGACACTTAAGATTCTGGCTCCTAAAGTCGAACAGCAGGCCGCATCTATTTCAACACCTAAATTTTCCGCCCTTCTTCCGTCACAACTCTTTATTCCTCCTGCCACTTCGACTCGGAACGTGGCACCACTTTCAACGCCAGCAAATCCATTTCAAAATAATTTCCCGCCAGTCACACTGCCTCAATTGCAGGCACTTCAAGCACAGGGTGTCTTTTTCAGCCCGTATATGCTCAATCCGCATATTCCTGTTGTACCGCAGCCTGCTCTTCAGAAACCCTTACAATCATTTCAAAGTCCTTCGAAGCAGCACGGGCAGACGCTGACTGTGAGGCGTGGCGAAGACCGCCATTGGCACTTTCTACTTAAACTTATCCATGATTTCGGTGAAGACAAGAAATGGCTCGTCTCCCCTATGCAATTATCAAATAATAGAACCTCGCCAGAGGGTATCCATGTGTTCGTCGACGCTTCCAATATACTCATTGGGTTTTACGACCACCTTAAACGCCTCCAAGGCGTCCCGCTTCGACAACGGACACGACGCATAGATATTTCATTCGATTCGCTGGTCCTTCTCATGGAGCGACGCCGCCCAGTAGCGAAACGCGTCCTGGTCGGGTCGTCACCCCTGCTTCCAGCCTTTGAGACAGCCAAAGCAGTGGGATATGAGACCAACATTCTCGACAAGGTCTATAAAGCAAAAGAACTCACCGAACGGCAGAAGTTCTTTCAGCAGTCAGAAAAGAGTCCCCGGCACCTACGGCAACACTCCAGCTCAGGCGGCGAGGCCAACGGCAACAGCAGCGGATCTGAAACGGTCACTGCAAGCGCCCAGGCCTCGTTCGCGGCTGAGAAGTGGGTCGAGCAAGGTGTGGACGAGATTCTGCACCTGAAGATCCTCGAGAGCGTCGTCGATGCCGAGCGGCCCAGCACGATCGTCCTGGCGACGGGCGATGCAGCTGAGGCGGAGTATTCGGATGGCTTTATGGCTATGGTGGAGCGTGCGCTGAAGAAAGGCTGGAAGGTGGAGTTGCTCAGCTGGAGTAAGAATATCAGTTTTGCGTATCGAAAGAAAGAGTTCCAGAGCAAATGGGCTGGGAAGTTTAAGATTATCGAGTTGGATAATTATGCGGAGGATTTGCTGGATACGTGAGCTGATGGGACGTTCATGCGAACCATCCGGACGAGATGGAGATGGAAACTGAGCATTATTTGGATGAAAACCCGAGTAATACCCTAGCACACGTCTCACGGTGGAGCATGATGGTATGATAGCATGTTGGAATGGAATTGATGATGCTGCCTGACTGTATATGGTTCTGCGGATCCATCTATATGGACTCAGGTTATTTTCTCATTGGAGGTTTACTAAGGATAAACTGTCCATTGTGCTGACAGAATTCACCAATATTTTCGGAGATTTGAATATAAGATGGGGTATCACGGCTACAACTAAAAAAAAATCTACGCGGCGACAAATGAAATTGGTGCTGTGGCGCTGTGAGATTTACCCGCATGCAAAAAGGAAACCTTCGTAAAAATATCCCAAACAAACCAGCATTCCTAAACTTATCGGGCTATGCTTTCTTCGCCAACGGTGCATGGACCAGTGGATGAGCAGAGAAATGCCGGACGGGGGCGTGTGTGAAGCACTTTCGGGCCCGGCGCGTCATGAAACGCGATGTGCCATGCACTGCCAGGCTGATGGGTAGGGAACGGGCCGTTCTCGAAAGTGCCTTGCCGTTGCTCGGGGTTCGCGTGGGTTTCGTTCAGAGATGCGGCTCAGCGTTGAGGGAAGGAGCCATGCTCGCACCGATAGTGGCAAATATCCCGACGCGATGGCTGAGGTTTACGCGTTATGCATTTGTTCATTGTGCAAGACATTTCAGATGGCTAGACATCGCTATGAAGTAAAACAAGTTACCAGATGGGCGATTAACCTTATTAAACCGCACGGACAAATGAGAAAAGGGTTTTCTCAGTAATCCTTGAAGGCTGATTAGTCCGCCGTCGGGGTTGATTTTGATATCCAGAGGCTAGTCGAGGCGAGAAAAGGTGACACGCGAGTCGGTCCTCGGTCGCCGTTGGAAGGATTAAAATTGCAGCGACACGGGCTCGGGTTTTGCCAGCATCCGAGACGCCAGGACGTACCTCTGGCGATTGATCAGCAACACATTTCGTTTGAACAATGTTTGGGAACAAATATGCGCTGTAAAGCGGGGTGCTTCGTCAGGAGGGGGAGTTTAGGAGTCTGGAGAAGTTCGCCAGTGCGGCGAGTAGGTGTTTCGTTATGGTGGGCTATGTATGTTATATCTATCACGTCTCTGAGACATGATCGCCGTTGTCGACGCACGCTCCATGCCCAACCGTTGCTGTCGGCGCACTGAGGCTGATGAGCTTGAGTCGAGCTACGCAAAAGTTCATGATGTAGGCTGACATCATCCAATGCTAAATAATGCTCTGGATGCACTGCCGGCATTACTTTTAGTAACTATTTTGATGGAAGAAGCGTAGAGGAAGCATGTCGAAAAGAAATCCAGGGGCGATGGGAACCTATTCGCTGCATGCGCATGTCTTTTTCCATGTGGTGCTGATTCAAGGTTACGAGATCTCGGCGCCTTCTGGATCTCTGTGAATGGCCTCGCGCGACAGGGCGACGATATGCTAATGCTGCAGAGCGTTGGCCCATCACGCGACATTGTTTTTACGGGGTTGCATACCTTCAGAACCGAATGCCCAGCGGCCACGATAGTTTTGCGTTATTCTGCATAGCTTCATCATCGCCCAACTCGGGACGCCGTATTCGCATTCCCAGCATGTTCCCAGCATATTCCCAGTATATCGCATCTTCAGCCACCTGCATTTCGCACCCCTATTGGAACACCATCGCAACAAGCTCATCGTGACCGTCATTTAGCAAAATTAACGAAATTGGGCTGAGGCCTCTGCGCCATTGGTTACTAAGCGCGAGGCGGCGAAGGTTGTTGGTCTGAGGCCGGGTTCGCAAATTGCTACCAAGCCTCAGCATCCGATCCGTCACTCCCGGTCCTTCCACTAGCTGGTCTCTCATAATCCTCTTCCTTTCCCGCTACTTTGACCTTTCACTCTTCTGCCTCACCGAACTCCAAGACTCGCTGGTCCCAGCCTTCCCCGCCGTGCTTCTTGCAGCTGCTTCACGCCAGCAGTCTTTGGTGCTCGTTGCCTGCTCACCCTGGTGTCGCATGTAGCTTGGCCCTCGCTTCCATTGTCCAAGATCGACCGCGCATCGCAACTTTCCTAGCTTCGAACAATGAACAAGTCTTCCTACTTCGCATTCCTCGACAGTCCCTCGCCGCCGATGCTCTCCAGAGCCAAAATACCCGCCCTATCCTCCATACCTACCCTAATCCCTCACAGGGTACGGAGGAAATGGAGGGCTACCAAGTCGAGGATACGCAGCAGGCAGTCACCAACTTCATCCATTAGCTCCCTACAAACCTCCTTCTCTTCTGCGGACACATTGCGGTCTCTTCGAACACACCATTGGTCTTTCTATGATGGACAATACTTGATACTGGCAATAGTGGCCATCTTCGCGCTCTCCGTCATGGAGACTCCGGGGCCGTTTGCAAAGACCTCCGTCGCTGCGCTCCTGATGCTCGGACTGGTGCTTCCAATCACGCGGCAATTCCTTCTACCATTTCTGCCAGCGTTAACTTGGCTACTGCTATTCTATTCCTGCAAGTAAGTTGTCCCCTTCTTGAACTTCGCCACAGTCGGTGCTTAGCGTTCGTTTTGGAAAATGACACGGACCCGAAACGGGCTACACAGCCCATCAAAAAAGTCCAAAGCCATAAAGTTGACGCAAGCATTCTGACCCTTCCTTTCCATAGATTCATTTCCGGCGATTATCGGCCTCCGATCTGGGTCCGCGTGCTCCCAGCTCTTGAAAACATACTCTACGGTGCCAATCTTAGCAATATTCTCTCGGCGCATAAACATGTTGTTTTGGACGTTCTTGCTTGGCTGCCGTACGGAATTGCACATTATGGGTCTCCTGTCGTTGTCTGCATTTGTTTGTTCATTTGGGGCCCTCCCGGTACCATGCCAACCTTTGCCAGAGCCTTCGGGTATATGAACATTGCCGGAGTGACCATTCAGCTCTTATTCCCTTGTTCACCACCATGGTATGAGAATCTTTATGGCTTAGCACCTGCCAATTACTCTGTCCCGGGTGATGCCGCAGGATTGAAGGCAATTGACAAGCTATTTGGAATTGATCTGTACACATCTGGCTTCCATGCCTCTCCAATGGTATTTGGAGCTTTCCCTTCGCTTCACTCTGGGTGGGCAACCCTGGAAACTCTGTTCATGGGCCACGTTTTCCCCAGAATGATGCCGGTCTACATTGCCTATACAATGTGGCTGTGGTGGGCGACCATGTATTTGTCGCACCATTACGCGGTCGATTTAGTCGCCGGTAGTCTACGTAAGTTGTGACAGATCCCCCTTTATCCCCCCGAATATCAATCTAATCAGATCAGTTGCCGGAATTGCATATTTCTTTGCCAGAGCCAAATTTCTTCCCCGAGTACAGCCCGATAAAGAGTTCCGGTGGGACTATGACTATGTGGAGATTGGAGAGCCTCAAGACGGTTTCTCATATGGCATGTTGGATATCTATGAGGAGTTCCACCCGCAATCCGACAGCGATGAGTGGACAATCGGATCATCCTCATCGTATTCCTCTGGCGGCAGGAGCCCATCCGCAGGTTCCCGAAGTCCTATCGACGATACTCAGTCTCTTTGGGAGGGTGATACTCTAGCCTCGGCATCCGATCACGAGCAAATGCGGTAACAAGATCGCCCACTCAACCCCTCCAGGCGTCCCCTTCCCCTCATACTGGCTCACTAGCCTATTGGCCCATGGTCACGCTGGTCACGCTGTTCACGACTCATGCATAACCGGAGTTTATTTGAGCATTTCTGAGCGACCACTGATACTTTTATCACTTCGCATAGAACGAGCGTCCGTCGATTGAATCGACGTCGAGCATTGGCATTGTCAAGCATGACCAATATTCATACCGTTCTTCTACTCTTGCGAGCCCTCTCCGTCCCGACAGGCTATTTCAACGCCGCCGGCCCGCTCGCTCGATTTTTCTCTTCATATTCAGCCCTCTTCGCATATACCAGGAGTCGAGGCACTGCATTTCACGATTGGGGACTTTGAGAGCCTTCACTTTTTTTTTTCTGAAGATCGCTCGCTCCTCTTGATACCCAGATCTGTCGCTTCTGTACCAACATTTTTTTTTGTACATTAACATTCGCTTCATCTTGACCCAGTTAAATGGCATTTTTATTGGCCAGCTGAAGGTCTTTTTGGTTTTTTGGTTTTTGGTTTTTTTCAACAGACTCGATGTGGGAAGTCGAGCTGCGGATTCTTCACGTTCGCTGAGTGTAAAACTAGGAAGAACTGGTTATATGGGAAAGAGACGGGACATCGGACAGGATGTAAAGGATCAACACAGCGAGTTGGGAGTCGTGTGGTCTTGCCTTTTTCGACCGCAGACAGGGTCCGGACCGCGAGGCAGGGCGGTAGATGTAATAATCTTATTACCATAATGCTTAATCGATGAAGGGGGAGAATCGATGTTGATTATTTCCATGCAGCTTGTGCTAGTGATGGGTAGACTTGGCCGTGAGGATCTACATTTGACGGCTGACGGCTGCGGTACCAAAGACACATGAGAGCACTCCAGCATGCACTGAGTCGTGATGTGGTGAGTCGTAGCGACGCAATTCAGATCTGATTGGGAATCAAACTATATTTTAGTCACAGCTACGCAACACCCATCCACACAACAATACCCGGAGTCCAAGCACTTCCCAGCACTCCCCAAATGAGCACATCTCCCCCTCCCCTCTCCCACCAAAAAGTTTCCCTGAAGATCTCAGGCTACCAGCGCCAGCTGGTAGCCACTGAAGGAGCGCGCAGGCTGATTGCCCGATTTGTCAGCCGGAGTCCGCGGCATCCGCGCATCACGGGGCGTCACGGTGTCGGTGCGAGGCAGAAGCGCAGCCGGTGAAGTTTTTTGGATGGCGGGATGCGATTGGAGGACCGCCCGCGCCTTTTTGCTTACTTAGCAGCCATCTGGCTTAGAACCTTACAGTACCTCAGCGAGCCCAGACGTAATTTTTTTGCCTAGCGTCGGAATAACAGCTACGCCGTTTTCCTTCTTCTCGGATGGTAACCGTCCAGGCGCGGACGGTCGGGGCGCCAGGCCCGAAACGGCCTAGTTTACACCGTCGTCGGCCGTGCAGATATGGCCTATGCGCGACCTCAAGAACATCAAAACCTCCAGCACCAAAATGTAAACAATACTATCAACACCCTATATATATTAACACTATGGTAAGAAATAGGCTTTTAATAACGAGGACTTAATTCTACTAACTATATATCTAAACTAGCTAGCTAGTTTAAAGAAAAAAGCCCCCCCTTAGCCTAGGCCTCTACTTGTAACGGAACCTTATAGTAGGTACTACGGTGGGCTTATTATTAGGCTAGGTATATAGGTAATGCAAATTAAAGTTAACAACGTAATAATAACTGGTGGAGTGGTTACCTAATAGATTAACTCTAGTTGTATTCTAAGAATTACTATAAGGAAGGAACTATCTAGGTAGGGATTAAGGGTCCTTAAATATATAACCATACTCCTATAAAATCCTTCTTATACGTAATATATATATGCTCTATCTACTCTATTATAGATTATATAGATTACCTTACATAACTTATACTACTATTCCTCGTTATATAGTTCTACCAGCTCTATCCTAAACCGTGCTTATATTAACTAACTAGCTTTTTCTAACTCCTCTCTAAGTAGTTATAACATTGTACTTAAAGCGTTTATAATACCATCTTCCTCCTTTTTATCTTCGTCCTTAAAGATTCCAAATATCTCTAAGTTATTTACTAAAGGTGTAATATCCGTCTAATTAATTTAGTTAATATCGTTACTTATTATACCTAAAGTAACTTCTCTTTCTTCTATAGCTTGCCGCGCTCGTACTATTGCTATAGTGCTATTACTGGGTGAAATAATACTATCTCCATATTCTTGTTATGCGAAAGAGGGGTTAGTTTATATTACGCTAGTAAGTCCTTTATCTTAGCAACCTTCCTTTTACTTAGAGTATACTAAAGCAAATATTTATTTGTCCTATAATATTCGCTCTATTTCTAACGCTAAGTATACGCGTCCTATAACTCTTAATAGTCTTTAAGTTTCCTAAGTAATTTATTATAGGGTCTCGTGTTTAATCTACTACTATAAAGCTTAATAGTAAGCTCTTAAGTGCCTTTAATAAACTATGCTAATCGCAAGAGGCGGAATAGGAGGCTGCGGCTGCTTAACAGCGTGCCCTTAAAGCTTGTCTCTTAGCCTCTGCTTATCTTCTGCGTCTTAAACGGGTTTATAAGAAGGTGCGTTTTAAGGAGTAGAAACTTATAGAATAAGGTCTATAGGAACTTAGTAATAAGAGAACTGACTTTCTTTCTATAAAGGGAATAACTCTAAGTAGTTCAGCAGTTGCTCTTCCTAGGTCCCCCTTAGGTAACTCTTTCTTTAGCGATCCTTCTTTATTAATATTACCTAACCTATTTTCTTCTAATACTCCTATACCTTTTCTATAGCGTTCTTTAAATTTTCTAGTAGCTCCTAGGTAGTCTTATTATAGCCTATCTACTTAACCTTATACTATATTTTATTATTAATGTCCTTATAACTAATAATCTTTAAAACTTACTATTTATCTTCTTCTTATCCTCTATACGTATCTGCTTTATAAACTAGTGGCTTAATATTCCCGTATGCTAGCTTTAGTATTGCGATATACTATATAGGGTAGATTTTTATTTTAGCTAGTAGGTTTAACTTAAACGTAATTAGTAAAATTTTTTATATAATTTTAAAAGGTCCTAGTCTAACGTGGTCTAACTTCTTACTTAATTGTTAACTCTTAAAGTTTTTATATAGTAGCTATACTTTATCTCCCTCCTTAAGATCTGGTCCCTTAGATCTCTTAGTATCGTAGTATTTCTTTATTCTCTACTATATTACCTTAGCTATTTCTATAAGGTTCTTATAAAGATTTATTAATATCTCTATCCTTTACTTAGCTGTGCTACTTATCTTCTTTACTTAGTATAGTAATAATGATATTCTTAGCTTATATCCGTAATTCGCCTTAAATAGTAACGTACCTATTTCTTCCTGTAGTGTTATATTATATATAAACTATATAACTAGTAATAATAATATCTAATTATTCTATACGTAATTAATATAGTGCCTTAAATACTGCTCTAGTGTTTAGTTTAATCTTTCTATTTAACTGTCTATCTGCGGATAATACGCGGTAGAAGTTACTACTTAAACTCCTTACTCTACTAAGAATACCTCCTAAAATACTATTATAAATCTTAGATCTCTATCTAATATAATCTTACTTAGTGCTTTATATCTTATAAATACTTCTTTAATATAGATTCTAGCAACATCTTCCGCTAAGATTTCTTCTATATACGCTATAAAGTATTTTCACTTTATAAGCTTATCTACTATTACTAAAATCGCGTTATAATCTTATCCGGTAATAGGATCTCTTAATTTTAGTAACTTAATAATAAAGTCCTATAATATAACCTCCTATAGTCTCTTTGGTATTTTAATAGGTTATAGCCCTCTATATAGCTTATACCTTATTAGTTTATTTCTTTAATAATTTAAATATTCCTTTATAACCTTTTATGCTAGGTTTTAGATTCTATTAATAATATACTCCTTTTAGAGTCTTAACACTAGGCCCGTAGCTCCGTTATGTCCTTAAGTTAATCCCTTATAGAAACCCTCTATAAAGTGCTCTGCTATACTTCTTAGGATATACTTCGCTTCTTAGTTTTTGTATATATCTATCTATAGATCTTCTAGCTATGCTTTTAGAATTCTTTATATCTAAAAGCTTCCTAGTAACTTATAGACCTTCTCTAGTTCTTCCTAAGTTACTATAATTTTTAGATAATTATATCTAATTAATCTAATTATATCTTTTCGCAATAAAGCCCCTAATAGCTTTTTATTATTTTATAGTTTAGCCTTCTAACTTAGAGCATCTACTCTTATATTGTCTGTACCCTTAGTATACTAAATCTTAAAATAGTATTCTATAAGTATCTCTGCCTATCTAACCTATCTTTAGTTAAGTTCCTTTATTATTAGGAATCCTATTAGGTTCTTATAATCCGTCTTAACTATAAATAGTTTCTCCATGCCTTATAAGAATGCTCTTTATTCCTTTAATACTATAACTATACCTAATAACTCCTTGTTGTAAATGTTATAGTTTAACTCTAGTAGTATTATCTTCTAACTATAGTATACTACTAGATGCTATCTATTTGGATACTTTTGTATAAAATATACTCCTAGTATAAAGTCTAATATATTTATTTCTATAACCGTCTCTAGGCCTAGTTAATAGATCTTAAGAACTAGCTCCTAGGTAAATAATCTCTTAACTTCCTTAAATAGTTCTTATTGCTCTCTTCCCTATACCTATAGTTTTTCTTTCTTTATTAACCGCGTAAATGGCTTAATATCCTTTAACTATTACGCTATAAACCTTCTACAGTAATTGCAAAACCCTAGGAACGATTTTAACTATATAATGTTTTCTAGTTCCTACCAATTTACTATAGCCTTAATCTTCTTTAGATCTATACTAAGTTAGCCTAGTTTAATAATAAATCCTACGAAATTGGTCTTCCTAGTAAAGAACTCGTATTTCTTAATTATTACTAGTATCTATTCTTCCTATAGTCTCTTTAAGACCTATTTAACGTGTTCTCCATACTCTCCCTTAGTTATTAAGTAGATAATAATAATATTAAGATATACTATAATAAATTCATCTAAGTATTCTTCTAATATATTGTTAATTCGCTTCTAAAACGTTGCTAGTGCGTTTATAAGCCCAAATTATATAACTAATAGTTTATATAGTCCTTCCTTTAACTTAAAGGCTGCCTTTTATTTATTGCCTTCCTTAATTCTAATCTAATAGTACGCCTATCTTAGATCTATCTTTGTAAAGATTTGCGTATTACCTATCCTATCTTAAATTTCGCTAATTAAGGGTAAAGGATACCTATCCTTTTTAGTGATGCTGTTTAACTATCTATAGTTAATACACAGCCTTAGTTTACTATTTTTCTTTAGTACGAACAGTACTGGATAACCCGCTAATAATTGCGATGGTCTTATATATCCCTTTTATAAGTTTTCTTAGATAAACTCTTTTAGTGCTTTATCTTCTTCTTTAGTAAGCTTATAGATTAGAAAGAACCTTAGACTTATTCCTAGTTCTAATTCTATCTTATAGTCCTATACTGTATACTCTAACAGCTTTTTACTTTCTAGTAACCATAGTTTCTTGCTATACTTATAGTATCTCTTTAGTATATAGCTTAGCCCTTTTTCTATTTCTTTATAGGTTGCCCCTACTTAGTACTATACCAACTTAGCTTATTATTATATCTTATAGCGTTAAGTATCCCTAATATTGACTTAACCTATAATCTAATTAATCTTTAGATTGTATTCCTATAACTAAGGCATTCCTAATACTGCCTTATTATTCCCTAATGGTAATATATTAAAAGACATCTTAATTTATCTTCCTTTAATAGTTAGCTAATAGGTCCTGTTTTAAGATTAATAATGCCTCCTCCGTAGGCTATTAGATCTCCTAAAATTATCACTAATAGATAAGGACATTCCTTTTTTCTGTATAGTAACCCTATTCTTTTAACTGCTACTAGCAAGATATAGTTCCTTATTGCTTTACTATCTATTAATGCCTTAAACTGTTAATCTTACCACTTAACTTATAAATTTAGGTATTGTCCTTAAATTCCTTTAAGGGTTTAAGGCTCTACTACTAATTCCCTCTAGTCCTATAGGCCTCTACTTTTCCTAACTATTAGCTACTTAATCCTATTTATACTTAGTCTAACTTAGGCTAATACATAGTTCGCTTTTTATCTTTAATATACTATAGATAGGTATTCTCTAGACATTCCCACTATTATTATCTATCTAGGCATTCTTCCGTAAGGAATCTTCCTAGTTAAAGTATTAAGTCCCTTTATTCTTAAACTTCTATAGGGTACTAACTATATATATACTTAGTGTTTTAATATTTTGCCTTATCCGTTATCTAATACATTTTTATTAGATACTTCCAATTTTTGTCCTTAGGTGCTCTATATATATTACACACATTATCCACGTATACTATCCACAATAGTATATAATATGCTTAGTGTTTTAGGTTAACTCTTAGCTCATCTTTATTCTTAAGTTTAAACCTTTTTTATATTAATCTAAGCGTTACAACTTTATTTACTAGTATTAAGATTCACCTTTTACTTCTCTAGTCCTCTAATTACTCCTCTAGATCTTTTAACGTTATAATTAAGGCTCCCTTAATGTAGGTTATAGCCTTTTTTATAATTAGGTGGTTTTAGACAACTTTTTTATCTAACTATATATAGAAATCTTCCTATTCGTTATTGTGTTATTATTTATACTACTTTTAATATAATCCTTTAAGTGTATACGGCTTATCCATAAGGAAGTATCTTCTTATTACTGC
Organism: Cenococcum geophilum 1.58; assembly: GCF_001692895.1. Taxonomy (NCBI): domain Eukaryota; kingdom Fungi; phylum Ascomycota; class Dothideomycetes; order Gloniales; family Gloniaceae; genus Cenococcum; species Cenococcum geophilum. The sequence continues at coordinate 1,437,899 of NW_027137571.1, read as the reverse complement.
GTCGTAACAGCCCTTTATATGTTATTCTTCGAACCTAGTTAGAATCCCTAGATCCTCTTCTTATTCTAGTTTGGTAAGCCACTTAGCTCTTAATATACCTATTCTAGGCCTATTAGTGACCTTCTATATAGGTACTCTGTCCCTTATACGTCCCAATATGCTAGATCTCTTATCTAGTTTCTGTTCTTGTTATAAGGTAATTCTTACTCTAAATTCCTCTATAGTTTCTTTTCTTTCGCGCCTTACAAGTAGATCCTTAAAGTTATTGTACTTTTTAATCTTAGTATTAACTTTTTAATCTTTAGGCTGAATACTATATTTCCCTAGTAAGTCCTCTAGGTTTATATATCTATCTCCTAGTCTAACTGCTATTTATATTACAGATTCTCTAATCTATAAGAAGCCTCTTGCCTCTTACCTATAGGTGTCCTTATTTATACTCCAAATTCTTAGTCCCTTAGATCCTTTAATCCTAAGCTCGCTTCTAACTTAAGCTTAGCTCCCGCCTTAGTCTAACTAGGCGTCTATAGTGTTCTTATCTTATTTTAAGAGTCTTAAATCTTACTTATCTCGTCTTAAGAATCTTATAACTATAGGAAACACTATCCCGAGCTTATTTATATATCTCTAAACTAAGCCGCTACTCTACTCTATCGGTTTTCGTCTATTATAGGTCCTTAAGCTATTCTTATCCTATCTTCGGAATCTTAAATCTCTCTTATCTTATCTTAAGAATCTTAAGCCTTTGGCCTTTTGCCTTTATTAAGGGGTAAGCTAGCACTAGTAGTCGTCTGTTTATTTAATCTTCTTTAAATATTACTCCTTCCTTCTTATAAAGCGATGGATGCCATATCTAATAGTGTTATAATACCCGTTATTAAACCTTACTCTATAGCGGTCTTAGTCTCTACTTCTATTATAACTTCTCTAAGATTTGCACGTTCCTAGTAAACTGCCCTTGTTTTCTTATTATATGCAAATATTTCGCCTATATTAAACTCGTCATCTTTAATATCTAATCTACGTAATAGTTTATTAGTTCCTTTATACTCTATAAATTTTAGCTCTTATAGCCAATAGCTTATACTATACTTAGCGTCTTTATAAATTTAGTATGCGTTATTATAATAAAACGCGAAACTTCTAATTAAACATTCTTTTGTTCCTTGTAGTATACTATTATTCCTCTATATATATATATCTTCTACTAGTCTGGTTCCCTTTATTACATAGTAACTCTAACCATCCTTATAATCCCTCGCGAAATAACTTTATTTTCCGTAATTTATATAAGCTCTATTTTTAAACCACTAACTTTACTATAGAGTCCGCCTAAATATCTTCTACTAATAAGATCCCTAGTTTAGCCTCTACTCCCTAGTCCTATAATCACTAGATCCTTAACCTCTAGGTTTTTATAGTTTCTTACTCTATCTCTTATAGGCTTCTTTAGTACCACTTAGGTCTATTAGCTCTGCGCTATACTATAGTTTCTAACTTAGCTTTAGTTATTATATACTCTATATCTTATATAACTATAGAACTTTATCTTAGCCTCGCTTGGCCTATTTCCTTTAGTAGATCTAATTATTAATCTTAATCGCTTAATCTATTAACTCCCTTAGGGTGTCCGTATCTTCTATTAAAATAATCGCGTTCTAGACTTTAGCCTTAAGTCCTTATTTATACTGTGCTATAAGCGCCCTATTATTCTACTTAACTTATATTACTAGCGTCTGGAACTACGTTATATACTTAATTACTAAGGTTCATTGCGTAATGTCTTAAAGTTTTCTTTCTGCCGTAGTTGTCGCCTCTAGGTCTCCAAATATTTATATAAGTTGCTCTATAAACCCTTCCCAACTTAAGAATATAAATCATATATCTTAATTAGTAGTTGTTATTCTATTAGCCTATATCTCTATAAGGTAAAGTTTAAACTATTTAAATGCCCTTTCTAATAGGAATAGCCCTATATACGCTATCCAATCTATAGGTGTTACTAGCTTTACTCCCTCTTGCGTAACCTTAAAATATATTTACATAAGGAATCCTTTAAGCTTTAATCTCTCTTCTAAGAATCTCTTAATTAATAGTAACTTAACCTTTGCTACGCCTATTCCGTTAATCCTTTATTTAAGTATCGCATTGTTTTCTATTAACTAGTTAACTATCTTTTATAGTTATCCAACCGTTATAGGTTGCTGCGAGTTAGTATCTACTATACTAGTATCGCCTCCTAATCTTAAAGTAGTTGCCGCCGTTAATGGCGTCGTGGTGGCTGCTTTTGGTGGCATATTATTCAACTTTCTATATTAATACCGTAACTAGGTAGTAATTATATAACGGAACCTTATAGCAGGTACTATAGTAGGCTTATTATTGGGCTAGGTATATAGGTAATATAAATTAAAGTTAACAACGTAATAATAACTAGTAGAGTGGTTACCTAATAAATTAACTCTAGTTATATTCTAAGAATTACTATAAGAAAGAAACTATCTAGGTAGGGACTAAGGGTCCTTAAATACACAACCGTACTCCTATAAAATCCTTCTTATACGTAATATATATGTGCTCTATCTGCTCTGTTATAGATTATACAGATTACACAGATTATATAGATTACCTTACGTGACTTGTACTACCATTTCTCGTTATATGGTTCTACCGGCTCTATCCTAGACCGTGCTTATATTAACTAACTAGCTTCTTCTAACTCCTCTCTAAGTAGTTATAATATTGTACTTAAAGCGTTCGTAACACTACTTAATTTCATACCTCTATATATTAATAATAATAACNAATATAGACGCCTAAATCTTCTATATAACGTTAATNTAGGCNATNCATATAGTATATTTAAGCTATTCTTTACTAATAAGCTACTTAATAAACTAGTAAACTTTACTANNCTATATATAGAGCTGTATTTAACACTAGAGGATAAATAGCTAAAGGGACGCCTATATATATAGAAGTTAATATATAAGCTAGAGCTTTATATATACTTTATAGTGCTAATCTATATAGGAATTTATATTAAACTAACTATTAAAGACTATTGGCGATAGAACTTTCGGCGTANAACGATATATATATATATATCGCGAATATATTTTCTATACGAGATAGCAGCAGATTAACCGCTATTTCTACTATACTATACCTTAAAAAGATCGTAATAAGGCCTTCTATAGTACCTTTAAACGTATTTAGGACCTTAGTAAGTATATTTAAACTTACTATTATTAATATTATTACCCTAGAGTCTATCTTACTATTAATAAGANAACTAACNGGTTTACTAGCTAGGTATTTAAAATAGTTAATATTCTAATAAAGCTAATANTAGAAGGTTATAAGATATAGGTCCTAGTAAATTAAGGCTACCTTCTTAATTAATATCTTATACGGTCCTAAACTTAGTCTATATAGATAAATACCAATAATTTAGATATAAAAAACCTTTAAGGGAGACGTAAGTAGTAATACAGCATATACCCCTCTAAGTATTACGCCTATACTATATTAATAATCTGAAATATAAAATATATCTTCGCGAATATCTGGTCCGATGCATTGAAATGCCCGATCTTTATATATATCCTGTCGATTGAATATCTGATATATTATGCATATACCTATTGAGAATTATGCCGATATTAACTCTCGCATAATTGAGCCGATCTCTATATGATAATCTTTTGAATTTGATTCTTTTTATATGGATCCTTTAATGAGTCTATCTGACCGCTGATTATAGAATCCATTGACGATTTCCTATAGTCCCACTGATATTCATTGACGTATCTTCTTATGATGGATTTTCCGGATCGAATCATTTCAAGCGGGCCGCGCTCATCAGGGCGACATTCATCATATCGATGAACTATCCGTATTTTCTCGTTCCATTGTATCATATTCGGTCGCTATGTCCGTTTCGGATGATGTTATCTCGTATTCCGGCGATTTTTATCCGAATTCTTCTATTATATTTTCTCAGTCAATCTTTATCGATGCCGACTGAACGGAATCTTCTTTAATATGCAATCTGGGATGATTTGTATATGCTGATCCCTAATGCTTATAATTTCCATCTCATCTCATTCGGCATCGCCTTTTTAGCAATCCCCTGGGGATAGAGGAATATGAGGCGGGTCTATTTATATTGACTCATATATTGATATTTTAGGACTTCCTTTCTATTTTATATGATCGCAGCTCTTCAATAGAAGATCCGCATCCGGATCGCCTGGATATTCCTATTGATTATCGATTCTGATGGGGATGGGATCTCTTATTGACTCATCAGAATTTATTTCCGTTTATTTTTCTTCGAATATATCTTCGAGGAACTGATACACTTCCCGGCCATCCCGATCCTATTAGGATTTATTACCCGTTAATTTCGGGTATAATTTTTCGAATTTTATTATGATGATCGATTGCCGGATTATTGATGGATGAAATATTTCCATTCGAATGATCTTGGTATAATTAATATTACTTAATATCAGCAAAGAATTTTCTTTCCCATTTTATTTTTCCTTGATGAGGGAGCGATCTTTCCGATGATTGGATTAACGTGAATTCTTTATATTATCTTTCAAGATTTTTTCATCAATAGCTTGCAATATATTTCCGGCATCTCGCATTCCTGAACGCATGATATCTGGCTATTTATCGCATTTCCTTTCTTCGCAAAATTGGTGAGAATCGGGAAAGAAATTAAATGGAGATCAATATCCGACCGGCATTCATAAATATTATGATTCCGGGGATCTGGATTCCGCCCTCGGAAATTATTCTATAATATATTCTCTGAGGGATATCTAGGATTCTTTCTTCCAGGACGGATCTGGATCTTTATCAATCCCAAAATGAATTCGGAAGGATTATCCCGCCATGATGATTCTATCATTAGAATTCCCGATATTTTCGCTTTTATTTATGATTTATGGATTATGATTATCCATAAGGATAGGGAAATATGGGGCGGAAGGAAGATCGCAAGAAAGCAGATGAGTGGATAATCGGAGTCGGAATGGATGAATGTAGGATTCGAAGAAATGTCGTCGCAGCAATCAGAAGGAGGATGATGTTTTTAAAGAGAGCAAAATGGTAGTTAGCGAATGCAATCTAAATTCTCGAATATCCGAATTATAGATGAAAAAATCATATCTGGTCTAAATTTAGCGTCGCTCTAACGGCTATCTCCGGGATATGGGGGGCATTTTAAATGCATTATATCGCATGGGATGAAATATGCTGTGAAGAGTAAGAAACAATGCCGAATAATTCACCTCTTTCCATCCTTCATTCCTACGATTTAATATCCGATATATCTCTTTGGATGATAAACTTCTTTCGCTTACGGAAGATGAAATACTTGCTAATGTTAGTTAATGACAGGAAGAAGAGGCTGGAAAGATCGCAGTGATGATTTTATATGTAGTGAGAGACTTTTTAACCGGACAGCGATAGTTAGAAATTATTTATTGATAATCTGATAATAGGGCACGAATAAGAAATCCCGCGATAAATCCTCTGCTAAACCGAATATCAATCCTGTCAAAGATTATATAGATCACCGCATTTAGAGTTATGTAATTTTCCCGCAAATATGTCAAGATAAATATTTGCAAGCAATACGGATCAAAAATATACGATGATCTATATCATTTTCTTCTTATCGAATATCATCAATCATATTAATATGAATTAATCCTTCATCTTATCGCCAAATCTATGCATATTTGAGAAGTTTTTCCATATTAATTAGAATAATCAGCAATATAAATCGCGAAAAATATTCATAATATCTTCATTTTATTTATATCCTAAATCTCGATAAATGCATGGAATAAGCGTTTTGAATATTAAATTCGATGAAAATATCGATATCACCGGCCTGTGAAGCGAAAGATTTTCATGGAAATATTTTCGTAATTATATATTGAAATCATTCTATCGGCATCTCAATTTCCATCAATTCAATGAAACAATAGAGGCCATCAAGAATATTTCTCTTGACAGATGGCATAGAAAGATTCATTTAAGATAATATCATAATAATAAATTATATTCGATATATATACATTTAGGAATATCTTAGAAGCTTGATATCTCCGGAGGATATATTCGAATATCGAAAAACAAAATAATATATTGAATAATATAGCAGAAAGAGGAAATAAAAAATAAAAGATGATAAGATCGGGGAGAGGGAAAAAATTCCCCAGAATTTCTCAGGGAATTATTTCCATTTCTCAGAGATGAGAGATGAAGAAATCTCATTGCCGCGAAAAATTTTAAGAAGAGATGGGAATATAAGCTTCATTTAATTCACAGATGATTAAGGTAAAAATCATTAGGAAGGAAAAAGATAATTATGAATAGATCGATTTCTTGAGAGAAGAATGGAGAAATATATATAGTAGATTATCTCGCATATTTTATCGAGATATGGAGATGCACATCTCGGTCTTTGGGATCGTCGATGATAAATCACTAAATAATCCTAATATGATTATCTGATGATCTCATTTGCATCTCTCGTATGCATATCGTCGGCGTCCGCGATCACGAACGACTGCACAATCATCACCGCATTAAAAGAATGATCCTCCATATCGGATTGCCTCCGAATGCTTATATTGATAATGCGAAATGCATACGCAGATCATATGATTTGGTGCCGTAGAAGAATACCGCAGCGGGAACGGAGAATATACCATATTCGCTATATGATATGCCGTAGGATATGCGCAAATTGATATATATGGAACATCCAGTCATTCAGATAGATGAAGAATAATACAGAAGGAGATGAAATTGGGGGGATTGAAATAAGATAAATATTAGAATCATCATATCTCAATGAATCAATATACCCCGAATCATATGAGGATAACGATCATATTATCTATCTAGTCAATTAATGCGAATCATCTATGCGATATCTCTATTATACTCTCATAAATACATGGCGTCAATCTAATATATCCTATCACACATTCCTCTCTATCATCACATCCGCAATTATATGCCATATATCCCATCATTTCTCCCGATCCCTATTCGTTTGCTATAGATTTATCCGTTAGCGATATTATTATATCTTCTCAATATCATATTTGTTCCCATCTCATATCCCATATCTATCCGATAATTAATCCCCTGACTTAATCAGATATCAAGAATCTCATCCAAATTTGGATTTATCTGAAAAAAAGGTAGGATAATTATATTATATCATTATCCGCATCATCTGAAT